>NC_060149.1:444567504-445192504 GCF_021461385.2 Schistocerca piceifrons | reverse complement strand
TTTTAATTCCAGTTTTACACCTATTGTAATGGACATTTTTTTTTACGTCTTCGCTGAAAACTTACCTCATGTCACTGTTGGAGGTGGACACGTTGGACAAGGAGAGTCCCTGCTAGAACTTCCGGCAATGTACACTGTGTTATATTACTCCATTTGCTATTTATAGCTGAAGTTTAGCTACAATACAAACATATTATTTCCTTGTGTCGAAAATTCTTAAACAATTGCCGAGAAAAACAAAGGCAAAAGTACTGGAATAGAATTCAGGTTATTTGTACCCTTGTTTGGCATTCGGTTTTATGTCATCCGTGGTTTTCTCAAATCACATAAAGTGAATGCCATGATGGTTATATCGATCAAACCACGACCGATTCGTTCCGCCACCCTCCAACTGATCTGCTATCGTGATGAGAGAGGTTTAAATCTCATTCCAGCTATCCTGTTTTAGATTTTTCGTTAGTCATCTGAGGCGAATCTTTGGATTCGGGGTGGCTCATTAAACACGGCCTGTTTCCTTGCTAGTCCTTGCCACTCAGAGCTTATGCTCAGTCTCTAATGACTTCAACCCCTATCAGATCTTCCTTTCTTCTCATAACCTCCTTGTTAATGAGACTTTAGAATCGAACATTACTCTCTTGCTTCTTACATACAAAATACTAGATAGGAATATTCCAACCGGACACAGTATTGTGTATAATACACAACAGACTGAGGCATATGAGCACTGAATACAGAATTAAATTAACTCTCATTGCGCCATTCGATAACAGACCTAGCGAGACTACGTAGACGAAGCTGATTTTAAGACCATACAGTTAAAGGAGCTTAAGTGAAAATCGAGTAAAAAAATTAGTACGTGATACACATTTCTTTATTTCAGAATTTTTACTCTGGCGTAGCATCAAGTGGACAGCAAAAGGATCAGGGACGGAGACATCTCTAAATTTGAATTTTAACTAAACATTCTGTTTTTAATCGTTATTAACCCTATCAAATCCAATTAAATATTCTATGATGAAACAGTTCGTGGCTGTATTTAAGATAATCAACAGATCCATCACCGTCTTCAGAGCGGTGTATTCTACTTGCAAACTTCTCTGAACATTTACCGTCCTCTTCTTGGTTTATTTGATGGTGTTAATCACTATGTACACTGGCGCGCAAAACTTAAGGACGAAAGTAACTTTCGCGTGATGTGTTAGTGTCAAGTAATATAGGTCCATAACACTTGGACAATAAATAGGAAGAACTGCTGTAGTATAGTACAATACAGTACAGTACAGTACAGAAAATAACTGAAAGAAATACGCAGTGACACGAAGAGAAATGACACTTTTATTCAAAGACAGTAATTACACTGAAGTCACCGCGATTTATGATGGTCCTGTGGACGTTACAAAAGGCGGGACATTGTTCTTAATAGGGTGTGTGATCATCTCCAACGCCAAAACATGCTCTGCAAAGAGTCTCCATTTTGGCCACAGGGCTGGTAAGGGAGTTCCATTCCTCCTCCAGCACGGCCGCCAACTGCTGTATGGTCTTTGGTGCATGTTAACATGCAATACGTCTCTCCAACGCATCACACTCGTGCTCGATGGGGTTCAAGTCGGGGGAAAGGTGCAGGCCAGTCCGTTCGCCGTATATGTTGTCGTTACAAGAGCTCACCCACGTGCGTAGATCGATGCGGTCGCGGATTGTCATCCACGAAAATGAAGCCATTGCCACATACATCCCTGAAGAGACATACATAGAGAGGGTGCACAGTGTCACAATAGCACTGACCGGTGAGTGTACCGTGTTCAGAGATTTGGAGGTCAGCAAGTCCATGCAATGTTATGGCTGAATGGAGGTCTTGTGAGTTGACAACGACTGGGTTCCCAATATCATTGGGCTGCGGCGCATTAAGTTGACAGGTAGTCGTGTATGAAATGTGAGATAAGGAATCTTGTTCGAGAGGTTCACGCTTCGAAAATCAGTCAGACTATAATGATGAACTTCGGTGCCATTTCTGAATATCATCATCATCATCATAAGATGGTCCGCTTATTGACAGTTGCTGTCACCATTGCTGTCCCCATCTGATTCTATTCCAGGGCAACTGCTTCGTAGTCTGGTGTCTTCCTCTTTTCTACATAGTCTAGTATCTTCGTGTTTTCACTTCATCCAGCATGTTTATTCTTCTCCTTACTGTTTCCCTCTGTTTTTCCACTGTACCTTTGACAACGGTAGTCCTTTTCCTCGCATGGTATGTACCATGCAGCCTGCTTTCCTTTTCTTAACCAAGTTTAGGAGAGTTCTTTGTTACAGTGGATTGGGGAAGTGGACATACCAGCATTTGGCACAACCAATTTAGAGAAACCGCAGGAAACTTAAAACTGCTTGGATAAAGGGAGATTTGAGCACTGGTCCTCTCAAATGCTGCGCCACGTTCCTCAGCATCATTGTCTTGATAAAAATAATAAAAAAATGACAAAGATATTACCTAGTATACACTTGAACGCTAAAAAGTACACTGAAGCTTCTAAATATAGGCGAAATTTTGACAGAGATCGTACAAATGAATCCTCTTTAGTCCAAAAAACTGAACTGAGATGATCAGTGGCTGAGACAACGGAAAAACAAACGACGTTAGATAATTGCGATTATTGTTGAATGAATGTCCTACATAAATTTTGATAACAAATATTGTCACACCCGGCAGTTCTCTTGCTGTGTAATAAAATCAAATGAACAGTGGAAGCCGGCGGTGGTGCCCAGGCGGTTCTAGGCGCTTCAGTCCGGAACCGCGCGACTGCTACGGTCGCAGGTTCGAATCCTGCCTCGGGCAAGGCTGTGTGTGATGTCCTCAGGTTAGTTAGGTTTAAGTAGTTCTAAGTTCTAGGGGACTGATGACCATAGATGTTAAGTCCCGTAGTGCTCAGAGCCATTTGAACCATTTTTTGGAAATGAAAATCGTTGTAAATGAAATTTTTACGAAACACTTTTACCATCGCTATTGTATTCTCAGTAATCTGTTGCATGTCCCTAGATATGATTGAGGTACCAGACCACGGAGAAAGTTTTGCAAAGATATGTTAGTAGATGGTGCATATTTTTTGCGGTGGTGCAATGAGCAGCATGATTCGTGCTGATTTGTTGGATACAAATCAGTTATGCACAAATAGATATACAGACATGGCACTTGCAATATTTTCCATTTTCATTCTTCAAATGTCCTGTACCGCTTGGGAAGCGATGTTGGAGAAACAGTTGTTAACGGAATTCTTAGTCAAAGCGTCTTGCCGCGCCATGTGTTGCTGATACTGTAGAACAAAATTGACAAGTACTGTAAAATTTATAGTAGATATCAGGCCGAAACACTGACAGAAATGAACCTTATTACCTTTGCATGGTGTTTAATGTCCCACCTGAAGCAAAATGAGCAGTCCACATCAGCCTTAAGTTTTATATGTAAATTGAAGGAGGAGAGGGAAAGAAAGGAAAGGAATCACTGCTGTTAGCTGCATCGGGACATTATGCAGAATCAGCAGCGGTGATTGAGGATGTATACAGGACCAGGATTTGAAGCCGGGATCTCCTGCTTACTAGGCAGGTGCGTCAACCACTGCGCCACCCGGGACACAGCATTATCGCTACTGCGCGTAATATCTCGGCACGCCTCACGGCCGAACCACACTCCAATCGAGCCCCACCCACCCGCAGTCGCTCTCCATTTCCTCCATGCTCGCTACTCTGAGATTCCCACGGGAGGTCGGTCTGAAGAAGGTGGATCCACTGCCCAGATAGGCGGATTGATCAGTTATTTGCTGTCTGTTCTATAGGACATGTCCACGCATTCATATAATTGATTGATTCGCCTAGCTGGGCAGTGGATCCATCTTCTTCAGTACGGATGCACGGATACGTCCGAACGCCTGCGGGAATCTCAGAGCAGCGCACATGGAGGAAATGGTGAGGGAGAGCGGATAGGTGGCGCTCTATGGGAGTGTGGATCGGCCGTGACGCGTTCCGAGATAGTCCGCGCAGTTGCGGAAATGTTGTGTCCACATGTCGCAGTGGTTAACCCACCTGCCTAGTACGCAGGAGACCCCGAGTTCGAATCCCGATCCGGTACACATTTTCATTCGTCGCTGTTGATTCTACTTAATGTGCGATGCAGCTGATAGCAGTTATCCCCTCCCTTTACTTTCTTTTCTTTCCCTCTCCTCCTGCAAATTACATATAATGTATCACAGCTGTGGGTTCAGGGTGGCGTCTGTTCATAACAGACAGCCTAAAGCTGTCGGCGCGCGGACCGTGCATTCGAACGTTGAGCTTGTCAATTTTGTGACGTTATAGCGTCGAAAAAGCACATTGGTTAATCTTTGCGAACGTGATGAGAAATTTCTAGCACATTAGATATTCTGGATGTGCGTTTGAACCTAGTCCAGTGAGATGGAAGAACGTCACCTACGTCGCATGATGCCATCTATCTTCAGCGAAATGAATAAGGCTTCGCGAGACGCCATGTTGGCTTTCAGTTGAAACCCAGAAGTACATGTGCCGTTTATAAGCACCATCAATGTGAGGGTCTATTGAATACCGCCGTTAATTGCAGGATTTGTTGTAATAAAAAGACGGGAAACATCATATTCACGGTTAAAGAATGATTCTAACTAGCGTATTATGAAAGCATATTGTTCAAGGTAATAGCACATTGACGATCCACCAAAACCGTATTGCTCGTGGTACAATTTGTTACAATTAAATGTCAGTTAATAGCACAGCTACTATTAAATCTTTCGTGAGTTGGTGAGATGCAATGAGTGTTCTCTGTCTTTCATGGTCGGTGTAGCGTAAGGACTAGAGCTGCAGACCTGAAATGTTACATGTGATGTGGTGCTGGTTCGCATCTCACTGATCCCGATATTTCTTTTTACTAACCTTCGCATTTTCTGATAGGTTCTGTTTCTCTTTTATTAGTTTAATAGAAGTATATTCTATAATATTCGATGCTTTGTAAATATAAGTGCGCTCTTTCTGAGGAGTGAGTTTGATCAATTGGCTTTATGTACAAGGTACCTTGTACTACTTGCAACAAGATATTTTGCATTTTATTGTTTCAAGATTTGTATTTAATATGTGGTAAAGATTCTACTACTGAATAAGAACAGTAATCAAATAAGAATGATCTCAGGGTTTTACTAACAGTGAGAATAATGAAATAATTTTTATTTTACGTAGAAAACAACTGTAAATTTGTATCGCACTATCTGTAATGGAACTTTGACAGGTTAATGTCCTTATTGATTGTATATGTTCTTTCCTTTTTGCCTTATTACATGTTCATGGATATTGAAGTTCTTATTTATGTATACTACAGAGAGAACGTAATGACTAGCGTATGGACAAGGGAGGAAGCGTGCGTCTTAATAGAGCTCACGTAGGAATTTTACGCCGGTCCATTTCGTAAACCGTGCGACTTCCGAGCCAGATACAGCTGACAGCCGCTGGAGCGCGCTGCGATTGCGTATACTGAGTTGAGGCACACGAACCGTATGTACAACTCACATCGTTTCTAAGCGTTCAGCAGCAGTTTGAGCTAGGCCGCTCTATGTTCACGTTCGAAAGTACGGTCCGTGTGCCGATGGCTTAACCTAAGGGAAGATTATGCTGACTGACAACATCTGCCGGAGTAAGCTACAACCTCAGGAACTGCAAAGCGATGGACGACTAGATTTAACGTCCTGTCGACATCGAGGTCATTAGAGACGGAGCACGAACTCAGATTGTTTCAAGGATGGGGTAGGAAATCGGCCGTGCCCCTTCAAAGGAACCATCCCGGCATTTCTCTGGAGTGATCTAGGGAAGCCACGGAAAACTTAAATCTGGATGCCCGGACTCAGGTTTGAAACGTCGTCCTCCCGAATGCGTGCAACGCGAATTATGACTGTGTATCTGTGACTTTGGTGACCTATGTCTTTTGGGCCCTTAAAATTATTAATGATTCAAAGGAAAATCTCACAAATCCAGCCTCTGTTTGGGTTGAATGAGATACACCACCTTATCCATGCTGCCACATCTTGCTGAGTCATAGGATTTATCCAGGAAGCTTTACCATAAACAGCATAGTAAAAGATGGCCTTTGAAGACCATATTTCACAAATTTACTTGCTACCATGGCGTACATGGAGTAGGACTTATTACACTACGTCTTTTCTGTACGACATCATAGTAGGTACGACCAGGAGGGATCTGTGAAAGAATAGAAATCTACATGGCAATGGATATTACAAGGAAAGGGAGCCTTCAAAAAATGTAACGATCATAGACAACAAGAACACTACTACCTGAGCTGAGAAATAGATGCTTTGATTGGAGAGTAGATACATATGACACAGAAATCTGAACGATTAAGAAGAGGGAGGGTACACAGAAAAGAAGATAAGAATTTCGGGCGAATTTTAACTCATGCACACAGAACTACAAACTTTTTATTTTTTAAAGAAATTCTGGTTTTGGAAGCATATATCTTTTACGTACATGCACCTAAAACATTGGGGTATTTTATATAACTACGTTTGGGATTAAAGTATTGCGTTACCTTTTACAGCTGTTGAACGTGTCCTCCACCAGTCGCATGACAAATATGTAGACGATAGTGAAATTCGCCTCATCCTTTTTTGAGAATGTCTGGAGTCGCAGCATACACTGCTGTTACGCGAGTCGCAGTTCCCCGAAAGCTGTTGGAAGAGGAGGCACATAAATGGAGTCTTTCACAAACCCCACAAAAATGTCACATACCAGTAGATCAGGCGACGATGGAGGCCGACGGTGCAATGTAAGGTTCATACGTCCGCTATCGTCGGTCCATGGCTGTGACAGGGCGTTGTTAAGAAATGCTCTTACATGCAGTCGCCAGTGCAGTGATATTCCGTCCTGTTGAAAAATGAAACTTTCAGCAATCATGTAATGAACGCGAGTGAGCAAGCTGGGCCAGAGAGATGCCACCGACAACCTCGGCAATCGGAAAATTACAACTGCACCTAAGTTAAACATTTAGTTTCGTTGTGTAAGCTAATATTCACCCAATGTTTATTTCTTAATTAATTTAGAGCCCATAGTAATTGATACCGGATGAATATTTTTGAAGCACTTTTTATAAAATATGACTATGGAGAGAAATGGAGCAAATTAAATGGATATATGAAGTGAGGAATCATGAAGTGTTTGAAAGAGTAGAGAAAACAAGTATATCAGAAGTGAATTAGAAAGAGGAAAGCAAACTGAGTTGATATGTTCTCAGAAAAATTTGTTTTCAATGAATTATCATTGAAGTTACAGTAGGGGGAGAATGCAGACAAGGAAAAATATTTGCCCCCTGACATATTAGAAGAAAGGGGTAGCTTACCAAGAACCTAAGGGAACAGCAATGAATAGAACAATTTAGGTGTCAAAGTTTTGTTGACTGGTTCATATAGGCTGTAACGATATAAGTGCAGATACTTTTGTTTGTGCTACCTTAATGTGTACACACATCAGTGTGTTGGTTGATTTTTCTCCGCGTCAAACAGTCTTCCTGCAAACATAGCACATAAATTACTACTTGACGTTCACAAATGCAGCAAAGTGGACTACGCCTTTCAGTATAGACCGACCGTTTTGCGTCCAAGTGTCCACACGTCCACACTTTAACTTCTAACGTACTGCCCCGGAGCAAATAAGCATTAATGTCTTGCTCTTGCCACATGTACTTGGAGGCACTAATCAACATAAAACATAATCCACCTAATGGCTATAATTATTGTCTGCAAATGAAGTAAATACTGATGTAATGTTGTCCAGTACACTGTTCTAAGTCACCAACAGAAATATCTACAACTATACCCGTTGCCCCTTGTATATGATGATGAGAAACGTACATGAAACCACCTGATCAAATTAGATACCTGGTGATGCCCTTGCATACAAGACATGGGGACCGGTCACAAACGTGTCTTATAATAAGAATAAATAATATGGTACACTGACTGTCAGTTTTTTCTTTTCATTTAGGTACAAGTCTGATAGGTTTCCAATTTGAGGTTTCATTAAATAACACACAAACATTTTAACATTAAAAAAAAACAACTCAAAGTTAACGTGAATCACAAACGATCGTAAGCGAGATGCAGCGGCACCTCCGTGGAGGCTAAAGCGGTACATGTTTAGAATACGGATCTGGTGTCTTACCAGGCTTGGCTACCAGGTCATCGTTCGCGGAGGATTCGAGTCACCGACCACTGAAACAATACTTGCGCTGCGTCCCTGGTATGTAGCGCCACATCCAAACCGTCAGCAGGAATGTGTGACAGGACACGTCAGGCTCTTCCGTGCCTGCTGTGTGCAGAACATACAGCCCTTTACGTCTCTTACAAACGACGGTTCAGTGTAGCACCTTGTCGAACATTTCAGTGAAGTTCGCCGTTGACTGCATTCATACATATCGCTTTAAATGTTACAATAATGCACCCAGCTAAATTTCAGTACTCTTTGTGATTACCAATACAAACCGTGCAACGTTAATGCTAATGAATAACTGCAAAATGGCGTCTCTGATTAATACTGTACAAACTTCTTGGAACATTAAAACTGGGAGTCGTAAAAGGAATTTTATCTTCCGCGGGAAAGTGTTCTACCGACTGAGCTATCCAAGCACGGTTCACGACCCGCCGACACAGCTCCACAAATTTTTGTTTGTAAGGTGGGAGAGGTTCTGGTGGAAGCAGAGGTGTGAGGGTGGGTCGTGAGTTGTGTTTTTCGAGCTCTGTCGCTACAGCGTTTACACGCGAAATGTAGAGGTCTCAGGTCGGAGTCCCGGTCCACTCAGTTTTAATCTGCCAGGAAGTTTCCAATCTGAGAACACTTCGCTGCAGAATGAACATCTTTCTGGAAAATCTGTACAAACCATTAGATCGGCTCTACGAGAAGCGATTGCCATTCTAACGGTAATAATATTATGTTTTACACCATAGGCCACCTACGTTTTCTGTGAAATTCGTAAATACTATTGTCTTTCAGTTTGAATGGATACAAGGTAATAGGGCAGATAATTAGCTCAGAACCGCATAGAAGGAGTCCATGTTGACGTGGCTCCTTCGTTACTTTCGGTTGGTGTGTCGACCTATCAACTGATTCTGGTCCGCAGCTCGTGGTCGTGCGGAAGCGTTCTCGATTCCCGGCGGGGTCAGGGATTTTCTCTACCTCTTGATGACTGGGTGTCGTGTGATGTCCTTAGGTTAGTAAGGTTTAAGTAGTTCTAAGTTCTAGGGGACTGATGATCATAGATGTTAAGTCCCATAGTGCTCAGAGCCATTTGAACCATTTTTTTTTTTTTTTTTTTTTTTTTTTGACTGACTGACTGTGGTTCGTTACACATTATTACGAAGGTTCGTGGCAAGGTTTCGCTGATATCAGGTGAACTATAAGAGGGTTTCATAAAATTTCATCAGTAGGTAGGAAGAAAAACGCCACGATCTGGCGTTATGACATAAATGTCGAATGTCGACAGTGAATTTAAGGTCGAATCATTTTGTAGGTATATGAGCTTAGACTTTCGCGCTAGATGCTGTTTCAGTAAGACTGCTTGGGTGTGTGAGAGCGTCGTGGTATCATAGTTCTGTCACATCAAGGAGCTGTCACACAAAAGAAACAGTGAAATTTTTAGTAGATCTTGATCGGAATTAAAAAAAAAAAAAAAAAAAACATTGCGGCCGTGAGATGGAAGTAATTCAGCGAAACCACGAAATTCCGTTCTTCCATGCTCTATATCTAAGTGGAATTAATGAGAACTGATGCCAAAATGAGCACAATCTGGCAGCTGAATATGACGAAGTCTTTGAGTCAACCTACAGCAGAGGCTGTGCTAGGAATAGAACGGAGCGCTACATCGATCCGTGTACACAGAAGATGTCATGTTGGCATACGCGCATGTATCAACGCTGACAAGCATTAAGCGATACAACTCCCGCGGCTGATTATAACGAGAGGACCATTCTGCAACTGGAATCGTTCTTTGCACATAAAAAATGATGAAATCAAAGAGGGGAGTAACATGTTTCTTGAGCAACTGAAATATAATCGTGGAATACTGTGAAACGTATCGAGACATTTCTCTATAATTCCGTTTTTTTTTTTTTTTTTTTTCGAAACCTTCTGCTACAGAAAGCAGGAGCAAAAATACCGAAGAAGGAGAATGTTTGGCCTAAGTTTTGGATGTGACCAAGACGCTGCAGTTTCTCGTATTATAAATTTCCTCGAAGACCTTTAAAAGAAACGTGGTGCTTTTCCTAATAAGTGTTAATGTCGTGGCTATACTGCGACACCTGATGTTCTACAGCGTGATAACTTAACATAATTTACCCAACCACTCAACACCCCTCCTCTATCTCTCTCTGTCTCCCTCCCTCCCTCTCTCTCTCTCTCTCTCTCTCTCTCTCTCTCTCTCTCACACACACACACACACACACACACACACACACAGAGAGAGAGAGAGAGAGAGAGAGAGAGAGAGAGAGAGAGAGCGAGAGAGATAGAGAGAGAGAGAGAGAGAGAGAGAGAGAGAGGAAGCAAAATAAGGCTAGATTCACTTTCCAGGATGCCTATTTGGTTTTCAAAGGAAGGTTTGAGTTCAACGTCCCGTTGACACCAAGATCATTAGGGATGGAAAGCTAGCTCAGCTGAATGAGGATGGGCATAGTAAGCTCACTGGGCAAAATATTAGTCAGCAGCTTAAAAGAGCAGACTGGTCGCTTTAGAGAGCTGTAGATAGTGTACAACTGGTACCAGGTCGTCATGTAACCCTTACCGCTGATGTAAGTCATGACAGTGACGGAGCTATCGAGACCTTGTATGCATTTAAACTCGCACTCAAGAATTATTAAACACGTCTGAAATAGCTACTCGCTTCCCTCCGTGGACGGCTTTGGCACTCTTTAAGACCTGCAGTGTGACGTGCTGTGACGTATGCGCCACGGGTTATCTCCCTCGTGGTCCTCGTGGCAGTGAATTGGCGTGTATGTGTTAGTTGGTTGTGTGGGATCAACGCAGTAAAATGGATCAGCGTCGAAATGAGACAGACTACACGGTGAATGATGTTGCACGATTTGTTGGCGTATCAATTTAGACAATCCAACGTGTCTATAAGGAATGGTGTATCGGTCGAAGTCATTTAACATAGCGTAAGAATTGTGGTCGTAAAATCATACTAAACGAGATGCATTGGAGACGAGTGTCACGTCTTGTCAGTGACAATCGATTTTAAACTTAGCATGAATATTGCTGTTGTCAGCGAAGATAGGTCCATCTCTACCAGTTTCCGATCAGATATCGCGAAGGGAACAGCGCTGGAGATTTGGAGACGGGTACAATCCAAAAGTCAGTGCCCACAGTAGGCATAAAGCTCCATGTCTTCAATGGGCCACACAACACGAAAAGTGGACAGAAGCAGACGGGAGACGAGAGACGGGAGACGATTCACCATTTTGCCTTTTTCCAAATGATGGATGGGTAATTGCTCCACGCGGCGTCTAACACGCCTTTCTTTTACATCCTCATGATGAGTATGTGCGATAGACACTCTTGTCTTCTAATACTACAACTGTGTTCGTAGGGTGTACAAATATATTTTCCCGGTTCGAAGCACTTTGAGGAACCCTGTCGATCCTCAACTGGGACGCTAAATCATTCGATCTTAGTCTCAGTGGAAATGTCTGGGACTATTTTGAACATCCTCTAACTGCTTTGCTGCAGTGGTAACACCAGTTACCGTCAGATCACCGAAGTCAAGAGCTGTCGGGCTCCGTTAGCATTTGGATGAGTGGCCATCCGGTCTGCCAAGCGCTGTTGGCAAGCGGCGTGCATTCAGCCCTCGTGAGGCAATTTGAGTAGCTACTTGACTGATAAGTAAGGGCTCCGGTCACGAAAACTGACAACAGCTAGGAGAGTGGTGTACTGACCACATGCCCCTGCACATTCGCATCCAGTTATACCTGTAGACTGACGATGACACGGCGGTCGGTCAGTACCGTTAGGGTCTTCCGAGACCTGTGCGGACGGAGTGATTTTGAACATCCAGTGAAACAAAGTAATCAACATTCCCGCAGTTTGGTATGTCAACGGGATTTAATCATCAATAAGTTGCTTCAGATTTATATGACATAATAGAGGAAACTTTTGGAATCTCTTCGCCCGAACTGAGACCATTATGAAAGCTAAAGGCGTCGTTACACGATGTTAGACTGACGACCAACATTTTTGCCCGACGTGCGTATTTGGGCCTAGTCGTATTCTATAAACCATCCTGACATTGTCTTATGTCTTGTGTGTTTAAACACACACACACACACACACAAACACACACACACACACACACACACACACACACACCAAGTAAATCAAGAAGTCAATATGCCTTTACGGGTACTAACACCACACTCCTCAGGAATACGGTTCCAGTATCTCAGCCTTTTACTTCTTACAGAGGAAGATGTAGCACTGTCCTCTCTTTATACCAGCGTGGGTATGAGAATGTTTTTCATCAACGTGGGATAAATGTTAGCTGTATGCTCACTATCTTTGTATTCGTAAAAAACAACTCTTCTGCGCTTGTATGTCCACGACTAACTGATTATGCACGTTCCGTGGAACACCACCCTTTTCTCTAGTATTGATGAGGTACATACGACATTATGTTTCTTGATATTGAAGACAAGAAGGATGCCTCACCGTTGTCTCCTCGTAGTGATCTAGTTATGATAAAACTTAAGCAGAGACCGCACGCCTGAACTGAAGCGGAGGTCGGACGACACCCCTGAAACCGGAGACGACGCTACAAAAAGCAGTCGACAACCGCACGAACAGGTCTCCTGAAACAAAGGGATACCTGAGCGATGCTCGGTGGGGCGTGCTGCTGGGACTGCTGCCTATGGCGAAGTATGCTCACAGTGAAATCTTCGCATTACAGGTGCAGGCAAAAATTTCAATCAACAAAAATCAATTTTAGCCACTTAATATTCTTTGGGATGGTCAGTTTCCAAAATTGTCTTTTACAAGGGGAAACTCAAGTTGAAGTATAAGGAAGAGAGTGAATTTGGACTTAAAATCTCGTCGAAATCTACCTGTTATTAGGAACGGATTGCTACCTCAAGAGGATAATGAATTTTTTTTGGGTTGGAGGGGGGGTTGTAATGGGCTTGCGCTGTTACCTCGTTTGCGAATCATTCCGGCATTTGCCTCGCATGATTTAGAAGAAACACAGATAACGAGAATCAGGCCGACAGGGTGAGAATTTAAGCCATAAGGACCATTCACACTAAGGAGAAAAGTGATAAGCAGCATGATACTAAAAGAACATACAGAATGCCTTTGACATTCTCTGTCATCAGGTCAATAGGCGGACTAGTACTAAAACCGGACGTCAATTATGCGTTATTGGCATTTCTCGAATTACAGTTCTTACCCGCTCATTTGGCAGGTGAGTCTCCAACGTAGGCCGCAGAGGCTCAAAAATATTGAGAATTGGTGAATGTGGTAGCCAGGAAGGATGCGACAGTTCATCCTCGTGCCAACAAGTCATCCCTGGTCGATACGAGCTGCTCACATAATCAGTCGATCTAATGCGACCTTGCAGAGTAACCACGTGTCTCACGGAGTACCACGATACGAATGCTGAAATCTTCACCAAAGTTCCGATATATTTCACTCTTGGGACGCAGACTCGGCCAGAAGCTGGAAACAGTATTTAACAAGATCCGTCCGACCAAATGAAATTCTCCCATTGATCGGTAGTCTAGGTTTAATGTCTTCGGCACCACGTGTTCATGGCACGGGCATTTGCATCACTGATGAGTGGGTTTGGAATCCCACCTCGCCCTATTTTGGTGCTGACATGGTGCACGAGTGCAACGTATAGTTCTACAGTGACTCTTGCAGCTGTCTTCTTCTTATTTGTCGTCACAATTCTCTTTAATGACCGTTCGTCACGATCACTGAAAACACCCTTTTGTCAGTGTTGTGGTTCGGCGGGTGCTATTTTGTCGCTTTCCCAGTATCCAGTATAAATCTTAAATATGGTGCCTATACTAGCCTAGACCGAACTTATGCTCTGTCCCTAATGATCGCTTCGTTGACAGAACGCTAAATCCTAACGGTCTTCACCCAATCCGCATGTGTTCATTATTCCAGTCCACGGTAAGTAAAACTGTTTCCCCAAATCTACCACTCACCTACCCGTACGTCATTGATGTTTTTCCTCCGGCCATTGTATAATACGAGACGGATGAAGAAAGTAAGTAAACTATATAGTATTTTAAAAGTAGTTGCCGTAACGGTTAATACATTTATAGCACTGGGAGATACGTCAGCGCCTTCATGAAAAAATGTTGCGATTCCCAACAACCATGATTGTACCCAGGCGTGCACCCCTTCGTCCGAAGCAAATCGACGTCCACGAATTCCTTTCTTCAAGGCTCACAAGTATGGAAGTGGCCTGGGAAGAGATAGAGCCTGTATCGTAAATGTGTAAGGGCTTCCCAATGAAATCTCGTCAGCATAATCGAAACAACAAGCACGCCAGCTCCGAGAAAATCTTGATGACCTTTTTCTTTGACAGCAAGGGCCCGCTGTTCACTGGCTTTCTCAAACACGGTGCCACAGATAACGCACAGCGGTAAGTGGACACTTTGCAAAAGTCCAAACTGTCAGGAAAGTTGACGGACGGCATTATTCTCTTGAAGGATAATGACCGCCCGCGTGCTGCCAAGATTGTTTCGATTACGCTGCAGAAGTCTCGCTGGGAAACTCTTACACGTCCTCCACATGGTCTCGATGTCTCCCCAGGTGATTTCCATATTTTTAGAAACCTGAAGAAATACATTCGTGGCCGTGGATTTGCTTTGGACGAAGAGGTGCACGCGTGTGTAATATCATTGTCCTATGATGGTGATGATGATGATGATGATGATGAGGTCCCATACACCGAGGAGCGTAGGGGACGATGCGGGAGACCCGCACCACCTACTAGGCAAAGTCCTAACGGCGGTGGTTTGCCATTGCCTTCAGGCAACTGCAAACATTTTTCCACGAAGGCAATGGCCGTCTCGTCTCACAGTGAGATAAATGTATTAACAGTAGAGGAATTACGTTTGAAATAATAAACAATTTACTTAAATTTTTCTATCTATCTCGTTTTGAGTTGACTGCCGCGTACATAATGAGCCATAGACAGTTCAAGGCTATCTATGTACACGCTTTTACTGCATTATTTTGAACCACCGCTTGACATAATTTGGTAAATGCCCACACCTTCTTCTCGGGATAACAGGTCAGCCACCCCCCACCCTCCCCTTGCATCTGTCAGGTACGTTACAGAATATGGGCACCCAATTCGGACTGTCATATCCGAATTGGCCGTTGTTTACCTAATTCACTTAACCCAAACCCTGGGTAAAGATAAAATGTTGGTTTGAGCACTGTAGTTATTTATTAGTCATGGTGCTACTACACAGAAGCGCCAAATAAACTGGTATAGGCATACGTATTCAAATACAGAGATATTTAAACAGGCAGAATGCAGCGCTGTGGTCGGCAACGCCTATCTAAGACAACAAATGTTTGGTGCAGTTGTCACATTGGTTACTGCTGCCACAATGGCAGGTTATCAAGATTTAAGTGAGTTTGAACGTGGTGTTATAGTCGGCACACGAGCTATGGGGCACAGCATCTCCGAGGTAGCGATGAAGCGGGGATTTTCCAGTACGACCATTTCCCGAGTGTACCGCGAATATCAGAAATCCGGTAAAACATCAAATCTCCGACATCGCTGCAGCCGGAAAAAGATCCTGCAACAACGAGAACAACGATGACTGAACAGAATCGTTCAACGTGACAGAAGTGCAACCATTCCGCAAATTGCTAAGATTTCAATGGTGGGCCATCAACAAGCGTCAGCGTGGAACCATACAGTGAAACATCGATATGGGTTTTCGGAGCCGAAGGCCCACTCGTGTACCCTTGATGGCTGCACGACACAAAGCTTTACGTTTCGCTTGGGCCCGTCAACACCGACTTTGGACTGTCGATGACTGGAAACATGTTGCCTGGTCGGACGAGTCTCGTTTCAAATTGTATCGAGCGGATGGACGTGTGCGGGTATGGAGACCGCCTCATGAATCCATGGACCCTGCATGTCAACAGGGCACTGTTCAAGCTGGTCGAGGCTCTGTAATGGTGTGGGGCGTGTGCAGTTGGAGTGATATGAGACCCCTGATACGTCAAGATACGGCTCTGACATATGACATGTACGTAAGCATCCTGTCTGATCACCTGCATCCATTCATGTCCACTGTGCATTCCGACGGACTTGGGCAATTCCAGCAGGACAAATGCGACACCCCACATGTCCATAATTGCTACAGAGTGGCTCCAGCAACACTCTTCTGGGTTTAAACATTTCCTCTGGACACCAAACTCCCCAGACATGAACATTATTGAGCATATCTGGGATGCTTTGCAACGTGCTGTTCAGAAGAGATCTCCACCCCCTCGTACTCTTGCGGATTTGTGGACAGCCCTGCAGGATTCATGGTGTCAATTCCCTCCAGCACTACTGCGGACTATAGTCGAGTCCGTGCTACGTCGTGTTGCGGCACTTCTGCATGCTCGCGGGTGCCCTACACGATATTAGGCAGGTGTACCACTTTCTTTGGCTCTATAGTGTAGAAGTGGCGTGCTTTTAGTTTCCTCCCATCTTTTAACTGAATTAAGCAGCCACTTACAAAGGGACCTGCAGTTTAATATGAACCCCGAACCACGGTGCAACATGACATTTTCACCTTAACAATTCATTGCCAGAGGTGAGAGAAGCGATAAATGTCAGAAACTAAGCTTAAGACCGGTTGATGATTATGTCCGGGACCTTTGGATTTCATATGTGACCCCCACTTAACTCCTGAGCTACACAGTTCTACAAAAATGCCATGGCTGCTTCCAACCCCGTCCTTCTCCAACTGTTCTTTTTCAAGTTGTAGTGGCGTGGCAAGACAGCCAAGCCACTCGGAGGTAGCCGAAAGGCACGCGTTAAGCTCACGCAGATTGGCGTGAGGTCTGGAACAGTTAACTGTAATTAATATAGCCAATAAGGTACGCTGTTGCTGGAATACTTAACTTTAATCCATAATTGGTGTACATCGCTCTTGACGGTACATAATTTCCATTTCAATATAACTGGTAATGGCGCCTTGCTAGGTCGTAGCAAATGACGTAGCTGAAGGCTATGCTAACTATCGTCACGGCAAATGAGAGCGTATTTGTCAGTGTAGCATCGCTAGCAAAGTCGGCTGTACAACTGGGGCGAGTGCTAGGACGTCTCACTAGACCTGCCGTGTGGTGGCGCTCGGTATGCAACCACTGACAGTGGCGACACGCGGGTCCGTCGTATGCTAACGGACCGCGGCCGATTTAAAGGCTACCACCTAGCAAGTGTAGTGTCTGGCGGTGACACCACACAAGTGTTCTGAGTAATGAAACTGACATCGAAGAGCTGTTACACTGTAACCTTCGCAACTGTTCCTGTCAGTCTTCTCTAGCTGTATGTAATACAAAACTGTGGACTTGCACAGAAGTATCCTGGGATCTTGTGACAGTTAATATCTCGAAAACACAAGAAAAGCTTTTTCGAATTGATCTCGTGACCTATAAAAGGAGCTGCTCTTGGTCATATTAATTCCGCAAAATACTTATTTTACCGATGACTGACCTCTGTCAGGACAGTGGATATTATTTGGTTTCTGAACGGAAGCAGAAAAACGTAACCATACTCGTTAAAATAACGTTATTTAGCAAAAATTGCTTTTTTTGGGTTTTAATGCATTACCGGATATTTAACTTGAATTTTCACCGAAGAGTATACAGATGCCTTCATGTGATAATCTGTATCAACTCGAAACAGAAGTTCTTCCAAAGTATTTGTGACTGGACTCTTTAACGTATAAACGTTTACGTGCATCAGTATTAGCTACAAGTGTTCAATGCAGAATAGGGATTTATGTCAAATGTGAAAATTGAAAGGATTCCCCATAAACGGTGACGTTCGTTTGGTGTGTGAAGGAATGAACTGAATGATGCTTTTGGCATGGGAAGTGTACAGTAGGTTACAGTTTTTCGGGTGGGTAGATCTCAAAGATGAGTTCACAGTCTAGAAGGTTTACACGGAGGAGAATCCGTACTCAAGAAGGCATCTGGCAATTAGAGCTTTCCAAACATAGGAGGACAGAAACTAAAATTAAATTTTTGTATGTTCAGACAGAAAATCGTTGCAGATCAGTAACAAAGTATTAAATGGAAGAAGCAACGTCTGTTATCTTTTTAAGAATTTTGCACCAGCGAACGAAAGGACAGCAAGGAGAATGCGCACATTTCTGGCTGCAAGCGCAAGCAACAGGCCAGCCCATTGGCAGGTATATAGGGGAAGGTCGCGAACTCGACTAAGGGGACGTTTTTGCAGAGTGGCGTGAAGCAAAGCGCTGCAGATCCGTTCCCAACCGTTGCTTGGACAAAACAGGTTTGTCAGCCAGGTACGCGCTACCCTGCACAAAGCGCGCTGCGCTGAATAGCCCAGGACGAGGGGTGGAACAGATGGCAAGCCATGCTCACCATCCCCTGCCGGCTCCTCAAGATTTTATATATCTCATACATCGGACGTGTTAAATTTTCCTCCATCATTTTAAATCGAGGCACTGTTTCGAATTAGTGGTGAGCTGAAATGTAGCATCCGTCAACTTCTTCCACCGATGTTCCGAAGCAGTTTTCGTCTTTCATTCTTACTTGTTGTTGCATAATTTATTGCGATTCATTGTCTCGTTCTCTTCTTCCTTCTTCGGAACGTTTAACCAGCTACTACGGAAAATACAGTAACTTGTATCTAGTTACTTCAGGTACTTTTATTTACTATTTTGTCTTACAAGTTCAGTTCCCCAAGAGCGAAATTTCTCCGCCTAGTTTACTGCTTAGTACAGGACTGACGTCTTAAATGGCACTGCCGCTGCGTGAATCAATAGACACGTAATAGGAGAAATATAAACTAGCTACAGGTAGTCAGAGCGGGCTTGTAGGTCATGATAGGACAAATTATTGCATTCCTGGGCGCGCGCGCGCTTGTGTGTGTGTGTGTGTGTGTGTGTGTGTGTGTGTGTGTGAAGTGCATACATTGTTTACTGCTTGATTCAGACAGAAGCGAAACATGTTCTCATATCAGAAGGAAATCAACCACGTCGCTGTTTATGAATCCCTCCTGACTTCGTCTCGTGTAATTTAAGAAAACCACAGAAAATCTTAATCAAAATGATCAAATGGGAATTTGAAATCCGCTCCTTCCATTTGTGAGCCCTGTTTCCTGTTCCTTATCCTCGTCCCCGCACACAGCTGCGATACACCAGTGAACTGGGAAAACGTAGATAACAACAGAAAATGTTAACTGTTTCGAAACTTCACTAACGAGCGCAGACGCTGTCGAAAGCAACCGCTTTAGTGATATAGAGAGCAGAGCCTTCTCTTAGTCAGATAGCTGAGTCACATATCAGCTGAGAGAGAATCAATAACTGGGCGAGTTGCGACCTGTGTTTCCTCGCTTTTCCGATTAAAATATGAACGGATTTTCATACGAACTGTGAGACCTCCTTCGACGTCTTTAGTCCAATATTTTTATTCGAAAACGCATTCGTGTCTTTTGTGAGAGTCTAATAAGTTTTTTGCAGGGAATTTTCGGAACTTACAGAAATCATTTACGTCCCATTCTGTCGTCACCAGTTGTTCATATTACGAACAGAAGTGCGAAACTGCCATCAGCCACTATGACAATGGTTCAAATATATTACTGTCTGCATGCGTTAACAATTGTTGAGCTTCAGCATGGAAGTTTCACGCCTTTGAACTGCTCTTCTCTACAAATTACCACTTGCTCGCATTGTAGGGCAGCTTTCGAACAATCCATGTTATAAAGGTTGTAAAACCTGCATTACAGCACAAATGAATAACGTTCATCGAGTAATGTTCATTTATTGGATGCATGACAAAGGATCAATACTGCAAAAGCGAGAATGCGCGGTCTTAGGAGGGTTAAATTCTGTGTTGTTGCCACATCTGTGTGTAAATTGTTGCATATACTCGATAGAATCCCCACTTCGAGCGATAGGTTTGTGCAGCGGCTACTATATTGTTGATAAAGTCGATTTTACAACGTAAAGCATACCTCTGTAAAAGATGAATGTATTTACCATAGCATTACACGTCAGCCTGGCCATAAACGAATGGAAAAAACATGAGATATTTCATTGATTGCATGTGAAATCACATGTATGATGACCTAATCAGATTTAAAACAAGACCCACTGTTAATAGTTTCCCACAAAACACCAATCAGAAGCTTTTGTACCATACATGAAAACCTCCGATGCATTCGTCGAGTTACTATTACAATCGTAACTACACAAAGTTAAATGTTCGAAAATTTATCATTCTGAATAAAACTTGATTTACAGTCTCCTGCCAGCCAGCAGAATTTCATCGTCATACCCGATGTGAGCAAAGTAAATCACCCCGTCAAGACAAAGCTGATTTTCATTCACTGAACATATTCACTTAAGTTCACTCATTTTAACTACAGAAATTTGTTACGTTAAAAGGATAAGATGTAACCTGCGGGATCATTCTTGTTAGATAAAAGTATGATAGATAATTTCCAACAAAAATGCAACAAAATGTGACACCTTTTTGTACTAAAATAATTTTACTAGTATATCCGCTGCTATATATCACTTTCTTTGACAACGACGTGATGATCGATGGAAAGACAGAAATGTTGTTTAAAATCGCGACGGCTGTAAAAACTGAAAAAAGCGAATATGGAAACGAACTGTCTACAGAAATCCGTAAACGGTTTTCAGAAAGAAAAATATTTCTTTAATCAGCGTCTAAAATGCTAAGTTTCGAAGTATTTTCTTCCGAAACCGAAATCCCAAAGGGGATACTGCTGCTTTGTATTTCTTTTCAATTACAAGACTTCCCAGACTACAGATCGAAAGACACTGGGTTCGATCCCCAGCCAACCCTAGAATTTTTATCTGTAACATGTCGTTTCTTTCACCCCTAACAATGGTTGTTGACGTGCAAAAGCCGAGTTTCACCATGGTTCGGAATCCATATTAAAGTGCGGCCCAGGTAAGTCAGGTCAAAAGTCGAAGGAGGGCAACGGGATATCAATTTCAACAGGACCACGCCTAATAAATCACCGTGGTGCTCAAAACAATCTTCGGATTGATGAGTGCTTTATTTATGAAATTTCCCAGAAAAGTGAGCTCGAACTTAGTCACTTCTCGAGTTTTCGCCACTCAAGTTTACTTACGTATCACATTCACTGTTTAAGGTGTATGTGATACCACATGCCTTAGATAACGTATTACATGAATACGAACACCCAAATCAGAATTTGCACATCCTTTTAAGTCTCCAGTTGAATGGTTGGTGTTTGTTGCAGAACATACAGATATTCTGCTTCGTTCTCGTTGTAGCGGATTCTTGTCAAGGGGAGTTTTTATTTGGTCAAAATTCCAAACTCGTTTAGCCCGGCGCACGCTGGACACGATGAATATTTTCTCCCGGTTTGGTTGAATTTAATTTCATCGTCAAGGGGATGAATATCTGAGGAAGGTAACGTGGCGAAACTGAAGTCGTGCAGCTGTATGTTATACAATCCACCTAGTACAAGTACGGTCTGTGAGGTACAGATGTGTATGGAGTTACTGTTTCATAGTGAATGTTCTTTTCCCTCTCAGTCTCTCTGTCGCGACGGCTGTTCTCTGTGAAAGGACGAAAAATTACACATTAACGCCTCGTCGACGTCGAGGTCATTGGAGATTGTACAACCCATGGGCTGGAAACGGATGTAGAAGGTAATTAACTGTGGGCTTTCCACAAGAAGCGATCCCAGAAATTACTTGTAAATCATTTACTTACTTCTAGCCTCACGTCGTTGGTGATGGAAACTATTATTTTTGTAGACTCTTCGACTGATGACGGAGACACTTATAGCTGTATCAGTTACAGAGAATGCACCTAAACAGTGTTAAAAAAAAAAAAAAAAAGAGAGATCTCACGCAAATAAATGCTTGGAAATCTCTGGTTTACCTTATTCATTACCAAAGGTGCGGTGATATTTTTCTTTACACATATGGAACACACACTCACACCAGCAGCATAATTCTCGCGTGAAGTTTGTATAAATTAATTCACTTGTACTGTAAGTGAACGTCATGTGTTTCTTACTTTTCTTCACAAGTAGTAAATCCTCTAAAAATTCTCTCGCTTCTGATAAATATACCAATAATTATAAAGGTATCTACTTATTCTTGAATAAAGAATGTGTATTTAAAGAATAAAAACAGGAAGGAAGATAAGATAGTTCAAAATGAAAGATCTCTCAAGAATCAAGTAGTCACTTCCGCACACCATAAGTATCTCCTTTATTGGTAAATTCATTGGCAAAGGAATAGTGTCAGACTTGACTCACGGCTTTAATGTACACGTATCTAAAATGATACATCAGTAATGGAGGAACATTTTTATTCTATGAGTGTGTATTAGATGGTCAAGTGGTTTCATATTTGATTTGATAGGCGAACACGAAGTGAAAGGGTTCCAGAAGATTTTTCAATATTATTTTGGACCCCTGTCCAGTCTTCAAGAGCATTTCGTTGTTTAATATATCAGTGACGTGGCTTACGATTCTCAGGAGTCTGCCAAAGATAAAAATTCGATTTTATGTACCACAATAAAAGGGCAGTTCCGGGAGAAACAGTTATGTGGTTTGTAGATTCGTCTACCGACTCTAAGGCAACATACGATTTTTGAAAGAATGGGGACAGTTAATGACTGTTCTTGTTGCACGAATAGTTCTCCGATTATGTATGTAATATTTTTCAAATAAAAAAGACATGGCTCTTCCTCTAACCAGTTCTTAAATCAAGTTCGCCAAGCGATGTGCTGCAGCGAAACACACAGTGGACTGGGGCATGGTTTAATTCCCCGGTTGGACACGGTGATCTAAGTTTCTCGTGGTTTCCACTAACTTCTCCCAGCTATGCCGGGATCTACGCCTATATTCTGAAAACCACTGTGAAACACGTGGCAGAGGGTAGTTTGCCTTGTACCACTTATTATGGCTTCCTCCCTCTTTCGTTCTTTAATAGAGCAAGGGAGAATCTTCTCTTCCGTGCGGGATCAGTAGGTTGGAGTTGGAGTTGTAGTATATTCCTATATTCCTCACTTAATTCTGGTCCTCGGAATTCTTAAGTAGGCTTTCGCAGACAAGTTAGCGTCTATCATCAAGGGTCTGCCATTACTTTCAGCACCTCCGTGAGGTTTTCGCATGGGTTTTCTTGCTGGGGCAACACCCGTTTCTCTCCCCAGCCTGTGCCGTCTGACAATATGGTGTCGTCGTGTATAATAAATCCTCATTTCCATTCCGCCCTGATGAATGTTCCTGAAATCACAAAAGCTTTTATTTATTCATTAATTTTACTTAAATGTATGCACTCGAATTGCAGGCCACTACTTGGTCTCTTAACACAGGATAAATGAATTGATGATGTGGACATATTCCCGGATGAAAATTCTGCTAATAACTTGAAAACTGAGTGATTAGACACTGTAAGGAGACTTAGGACTATGAAAACGAATCCGAGTAATCGCGACATGTTCACCTGCAAAAGCTGAGCGTCCCACGAAGCAAAGACGGTGTCGCAGCGCGCCGCTGGCTGAACAACGTAATGAGCGCGCAGTGCGCAGGCGCGCCGCAGAGGGCTCTCGAGGCGGCCGAGAGCTGGCAACGATGCCGCCTTTCTGGGGGGGCTTTCCCTAGCGCAGATGTCGACGCCAAAACTGCCTCAAAACGCAGATTTGCACTCGCAAGCCTGCGGACACACTTCTGAGATTGGTCAGGAACGGAAAGGCTCTGCCGCCGCTCCTTTTGTCTGTAGTCCAGGTAACGCTTATCTGAGGAAGCAAAAAAATCCATACCGCGCCTGCAGTGGGGTGACTCGCGGGCGCGTCGCCACGGGCAAGAAGAGTCTTGCCACCCTCCCCTTGCTGCTGCTCCAACAGGGCTACAGGCTCCCGTACATCCACCAGCAGCGTTGGCGAATAAGATAAGAAAGCCGCCTATGTGACGCGATACAAATCAGAAACAAATACACGTCTCTGCGTTTCTGAAATTACACGAGACAATTAAAATTATCGTAATTGCAAACATCAGAAACATTTCCGCTTTATTTAAACGTATTGTATACGATGCAGCGCTTGTAGCAGTTTTGTTCGAATACAGCGTAGTTGTGGCATTGTTGCGTAACCTTTGCCTTTGGCACGTAACTAACGCTGATGAGGGGAAATTCCCGAGAAGTTAGATGAAAATGGTCGATCCCGCCGGACTCCTGAATCGAGATTTAGTACCTTCTCCGATTCTCTAAACTGGCGGCCGTAGTATCTATTCAGTACATTATCGGTATATTTCTGAAAAACTATGGAGTGGGGAATTCAGACGTCAATATCAGTGCCAGGACCATGGAGAATGTTATCAGAATTTAACTACCTGTCGATAGTCTTATTAGAACAGAAATTGTAACGCAACTGAAGAAAGATGAGGTAAGAAAATACCCGTGATCTTATTGAGGGATTCTATCCAGACATACGACTAAACTGTAGTACACACAGCGCATCACATATTTTCATCGTCTGCATGTTCCCAGTAGGTTGGAGTATGTGCTTAAAAGAAAAAAAAAACTATTTGTCGTAGTGGCAGCATGTCTTCTAGAAATAAAGGTAACTGCTGTTTGATTTTTAATAATTTTTTGACTACAACAGGCTTTAAAATGCTTACATATCCTGCACTATCGAGTAAGTGATGGTATACCTCATCGCAACACAGCGACATACTTTTTTTTCGATGTATTGTTGGGACTGCGTTAATCAACGACCTATATTTTCACATTCCAATGACATTGTTTTCACCATTTTTAAGTGTTTAGTAGTGAGTTTTCTAAGTACTGCACAACTTTCACTCATTTCACAAAATAAACAGTTCTCTCTTTGAACATGATCTTAAATTTTGATATACAACGTGAATTTTTTAAATTTAGTATTTTAATCTTATTTTGACCCCGAACATTGTACTGACCACCAATAATAAACTTTTCACTCATAAAATCTAATCTCAGGCCTGAGGAGGTCAAGAAAGAAGACAGTACAGGCCAAGACCAGGAAAGATAAAGATGTACTCTTTTATTTCTATTGTCAAAAAAAATCGTACACAGAATTTTCAAACGACGGTTGAAAATTCGTCAACAGTCCGTATTTTTCGGAATCATGAGCAGGGCAAATTAGTTAATTTCTATTTAGATGCTGGATTAATGCCTCAAAGGTTGGCTGCGATTCTTGTCTGTGTTATACCTTAGCTATTGGTGAGTAGACGTGTCCAGTTCGCAGCATACTACGAAGCATACTGCAGCTTAGAACCAGACTGTAGCATCAGGAGTTTATCTTCCACTGCCATTTCTTCGAACTTTAGCCCATATTACAGGAAGCTTTTATCTCCCACAACCTTTTCTTTCAACTTTAGCTCATATTACGCGAAGAATTAACGAGTGGTAAACAGATTAGACAGCATCTGCTTACAACAGTCCTCAACATCTGCGCCTGTTCTCTGCCAGCTTGTGACGGAGGGTACTGGAATACAGTATAATTCACCATCCCTGCCCCTCACACACATCACCCTTGCTACTTCATTCGCTGACGGTATACTGGAAGAAAGACTTGGGTCTATCTGACATTTGCGTCTTCGTCATTACGGTAGATGCATATTAGAAGAATTAATATATGAGTATTTCTTGACTCGTTTTGTGAGTATGGCTCGCTCCGACGCACACTGCAGTTTGTCAAACATACCTGGGAGACCCTCAGGTTGTATAAACAAACATATGAAGAAATCGTTCAGCTCTTCTTTGAAACTTTTCTATCACTACTGTTAATCCAACTTGGTAAGACTTCCAGACAGACGAGCAGTTCTCAAGAATAAATCGAAAGAGAATTTTGCCAGCGACGTCTATCGTGCCTGAGTTACACTTCCTTAGTATTCTTACAATAAATATGCCTTCCCCACTGTCAGATTTATATGTTCATTCCATCTTAAATTGCTCCACGCAGAGCTGCTCACTCTCTTCTGGCTTGTTCAATGGATACATTCAGATGGCAGTAGATGAAGACAGGGATAAATTAGGAATTATACGAGGAATTAGAAGTCCATGGTAAGAAAATATACATGTTGAGACTTACTGATCATATCGCAGTGTTAAGTGAGGATGCGGAACAATTAGAAGCGGTGCTGGCCCAGATGGAAATCGCCTTCAACTCCTCCTATAACATGAAAATTGATCAAGCTGAGACAAAAATCTTGGTGGTGAATAAACAAAACACCGTTGCCCAATGTTTACTTAATAATGAAATACTGGTGACCGTGGAATCCTTCGCCCACGTAATTTTATCAGATGCTGGATGAAAGAAGAGAATGGCAATCCGAATCCACCAGACAAAGACTTCTTTTAACAAGAGAAGAAACATTTTCAGCTTCAGCAGTATAGACAAACATCTCAAGAAAGACCTCATAAAGACGTTTGTTTGAAATGTGCTGCTGTACGGAACTTAAGCATGGACACTAGGAGGTAACGTATCAAACGAAGAGGTGGTCCACAGAGTGGACGAAGAGAAGCCGTGTCTCTTGAAGCTTATCCAACACAGAAGGGAACATATGTCGGTCACCTGCTGTAGTATAAAGTAGAAGGGAATAAGACAAGAGGCAAACCGAGACTGGAATACATGAACTAGATCATGGAGGATACCAACTGCACCACCTATACCGCTCTCGAGAGGAATATCAAGGACAGAAAAGCATGGTGAGCTGCTACTAACCAACCTGATGGCTGAAGACTTAAAAAAAAAAGATTAACTCACATATTACAGACATTTTCACTATATATATTTGCAGAAAGATGCCTATCTTTCCACCAGGCGCCGATAGTCTGTAAATCTCTCTACATTTCGTTTCGTAATTAGTTACCAACCATGTCACCCGCCTATGCATAACTGCGTAATCTGCGAGCAGCCTCATAGATTTGCACACGGCAATTGAAGTGAAATAGGAACACTTAGTAGGGTCCAGTACCACCCTTCGCAACCTGATCTATGACCGCTTGAACACTCGCAGGGTGCTGAAGACTGCAAAATGGATCAGATGGTTCCTACATCCGTCATAGGTGAGAGAAGACGGCAGAGGTGTCATGAGCCTCATTCTTCCCGTGTAATAGCTCTCACACGAGGATACGAGTAACTCCATCACCTGCCTGAATATTGTCATGCTGGAAAGCGGAATGAGTGGCATCACACGGTTTTCTACTTACTGATACACCGCCGTCAGCATACAGCAACATCTACTACGGTTCGTCAGTACAGAAGACTTATCGCCATCCTTCCGCGTCCAATGGCGGTATCTACGCCAATCTCCGTGCTTGTGGTACGCCACGTCCAGGGCGGCGCATGTGGAGCCTGGATTCGGTATCTCATAGAGAGAAACTTCTGGCCGGCCGCTGTGGTGCTTCAAGTCCGGAACCACGCGGCTGCTACGGTCGCAGGTTCGAATCCTGTCTCGGGTATGGATGTGTGTGATGTCCTTAGATTAGTTAGGTTGAAGTAGTTCTAAGTCTAGGGGACTGATGACCTCAGATGTTAAGTCCCGTAGTGCTTACAGCCATTTGAACCATTTGAGAAACTTCTGCATCGTATGGTTGTCATTCAGCACTGGCGCGTGATGTGCTACCCCTTCGCCCAATCTTGTAATTCGAGATAGTCAACGGCAACCTCTGTTATCTGCACGCCGTTACCCACGGCAGCTGACTCTGGCCACCGGATTTCTCTCCGAATCGCGATACTTTAGATCAATGACTCTGTAGCACACGAGAAACTCAGTGACTGCTCGACTACGGAGATGGAGTGTCCCGAAGGTCGGGCATCCACGCTTTGACCACGATCAAATGCGCCACTGTGGCGCGCCTTGACCATTTTGCGCACATTTGCCACGCCAGCAGCCACCTAAGAGGTATGACGATATTCTAATCACGTGAAATGTCGAAATATTCCAGTAGGCGTGGTAACAGGAGCCTGCTTCTTCTAATTTTTTTTCTAATTAAATTGATGCTGACTGTATAGCTTTTATCACACACGCACTGTTCGCTTTGGAGCGCTGTAGATAGTGTACAACAGGTACCATGTGGTCATGCGACCCTCCACCGCTGGCATAAGTCATGGCCGTGAAGTGATGTGTATGTGCCAGTCGTTTGTCTGGAATTAGCAAGATGGGTCATCGTGAAAGGATGACAGGAAGGAGCTATCGTGCCTAAATGTGCCCTTGACCACAACGTGAATGTAGTCGCCCTATTGGTTGGTTTATCAACGTGGACTGCCCAGTTTGTCTACGAGGAGTGGCGTACCAATTCGCAATGGGTATTACTCACAGAGGCAGATAAAGCAGCACATCGACACAAAAAGTGGACACCAACTGGCTGGAAACGTGTCGTGTGGTCCGAATACTCACGTATTTTACCTCATGTCAAATGATGCAAGGCGGCGACTGCACCGATGACCCAGTGAGGTGTTTAGGCCGCAGTGCGTAAAAGGTGTAATTGTGGCCGGAGGTGGTTGTGTGATATTTTTGGGGTGTTTTTCGTACAATGACTTGGGCCCACACAATCAGGATATCGTGAACATGAACCACGATGGTTATTTCAACATCTTCGGTGCATAAGTGTTGCCTTTTCTTGTACATTTCCATGATGAGAGTGAATTGGACTCTCCCGTCTTCCAAGATGACAGCAGCTGCATTCGCAGGGCTGAAGGCGTATACTGTCATGGGATATCTCCTAATACCGTATCAAACCCAGTTTTGCTCGGCGTTGTGCAGCAGCTCGGCCTAGCACGAACTCACCAAGTCGTTGGAAGTCCCGTGCAGAAATATTGAGCCATGCTGCCTCTAAAGCTGTTGCCGGTGCAGGATGATGTGCACGAACTGACCTCTCGATTATGTGCTGTAAATGTTCGATGGGATTCATGTCGGTCGATTTCGCTGCCCAAATTACTCGCTCGAATTGTCTAGAATGTTCTTCCAACCAATCGCGAACAGTTGTGACCCAGTGACAGGCCGCATTGTCACCCATAAAAATTCCATCATTGTTTGGAAACATGTAGTCCATGAATGGTTGCAAATGGTCTCCAAGTAGCAGAACATAAACATTTTTAGTTAATGATCGGTTCAGTTGGATCAGAGGAGCCTGTCCATTCCATGTAAACACAGCCCACACCATTATGGAGCCACCGCCAGCTTGCACAGTGCCTTATTGACGACTTGAATCCATGGCTTCTTGGTGTGTGCGCCACCCTCGAATCCTGCCATCAACTCTTACCAATTGAAATTGGGACTCATCTGACCTGGCCAAGGTTTTACAGTTGTGTAGCGTCCAACACATATGATCACTAGCCAACAGAGGCATTGCAGGCGATGTCGTGCTATTTGTAAAGGCACTCGCATCGGTCGTCTGCTGCCATAGCCCAATAACGCCAGATTTCCCTCCACTGTCCTAACGGATACGTTCGTCGTACGTCCCATATTGATTTCTGCGGTTATTTCACGCAGTGTTGCTTGTTTGCCAGCACTGACAACTCTACGCAGACTCCACCGCGCTTGGTCGTTAAATGAGGGCCATCGGCCACTGGTTGTCGGTGGTGAGAGGTAAGCTTGAAATTTGGTATTCTCGGCACACTCTTCACACTGTGGATCTCGGAATACTGAATTCCCTAACGATTTCTGAAATGGAATGTCCCATGTGCCTAGCTCCAACTAGCATTCCGCATTCATAGTCTGTTAATTCCCGTCGTGCAGCCATAATCACGTCGCAAACATTTTTACATTAATCACCTGAGTGCAAATGACAGCTCCGCCGATGCACTGCAATTTTATACCTCGTGTATGCGGTACTATCGCCGTATGTATATGTGCATATCATTATCCCATGAGTTTTGACACCTTAGTGTACGTTTCTGGTTTGACAAATACTCAATCACCCTATCACACCCAGAGTGGCCCTCTAAATCAGCCAATATTAATCCCATGGAAATTTTCTGGACTATTTGAGACAATGGGTGCAACGTAGAAATCAACATCCCTCCAGTTTCGTAGCTCTATTGGACCTAATCATCAGTGAATGTCGTCAGCTGGATAGGCGAACCCGAAGAAACCCATGGACTCTCTTCCCTGCCGAACTGAGGCCATTACCAAAGCTAGAGTTTCGTAGCTCTATTGGACCTAATCATCAGTGAATGTCGTCAGCTGGATAGGCGAACCCGAAGAAACCCATGGACTCTCTTCCCTGCCGAACTGAGGCCATTACCAAAGCTAGAGATGGTATTACCCGATATTAGCGTGATGCCTACTGGGGGCGACTAAATTTTTCTCCTGTGTGTTTACTGGATTGCAAATAACCTGCGGTCAAATCGCGATTTACGTGGAAAATAGTCCACGGTGCGTTTTATTCGTCGAAAAATGATTTTACTTCTCATTTATACCAGTATTTCCTTCCTACTTTGTCAGCCCCACAGAAAAAATAAGATTCAAATTATGTAGGGCCAATGTGCGTACTCGGGCAGCTGAGTTGGTAAAAAAACTGCCCACCAAATGTGGTTAACAAGGATGTAGCATATAGTTCAGTTTCAGTCTGCAAGAAAAGGTCATTAAGGCACACGTTCCATTGGGGCAGAAATATTTCATATTGTCAAAAATATTGGTTTGAGAGGTTGTTATGGCACAAAACAACAACCATAAAAGTGCAGACACGTGCCACGTATTTTCCTGTCACTTATAAAACTTTCACCTTCGGTACTGACTTGTGTATGTGAGTAACCGTGACTCGGATCGCTCATTAACGAGTTTCCCCAGTAACTCAATCTGCATGAGTTTTCTGTAGATGCTCTTTGTTATGCTCTCCCATCTCTACTCACATCTCCCCCTTTTTCATAATTTATTACTGCAGATTGAGATGCAAGTTTTATTTCACATTTGCAATATAGAGACCGTCACAACGAAAACTGCTAATTACTGAGAGTACTCTAACTCTGTCCGTACTATAGTATTTTCCTCGAATAGTATGCATGTTCGAAATTCGGTGTCGTTTTGAGTAGCTGTAGACTGTAAAGTGTTAAGTAATCAACAATTGCGTTTTGACTATTTACAGTTCGTGTCACTTGGATCAATAACTGTGATCTAATTAGGAGGCATGTAGTCACACGTAGTGACGGGTTCTGGCCAAGCTACCCACATTTTAGTTTCCTTATTTTTGAGGTCCTTCTTTTTATAAGCGACACATTTTACCAAGGTCGATTAAGATTTTAAATATACTGGGAGCTCTTGTGAAACGAATAACTTTAAAAATCAGGAACACAGATTCTAGCTAAATCTGAACATAACTCCCACTTTTGCAATTAAGTCATTTTTATGACTTACGGAGGAAAATAATCATAATTCCTCCGTCAGTCACGATAATAAATTCGTTTTAAATTCTGGAAGATAATATTCCATGTGGCTCCATTTTGATGTGTTTTGGCGTTTACAGCACATACCCGTGTCCTTTTGTATATCATTTGGAATAGATATTAATGTTTTTAATCCCTGGAACTCGAAGCAAAGTGCAATTCATTATACAGAAGGTTAGCTTGGAATTTACCATCCATTCGACAATCAGGTCATTAGAGACGGCGCGCAAGCTCAGTTAGGGGAGGAAATTAGCCATGTCATTTCCATATGGACCACCCGGCATTTATCGCGAGCGATTTAGGAAGAGCACGGAAAACCTGTATCTGTATCTGTACCTCCCGTACAGCTGTCGTGCCCCTTAATGAATACAGATTCCACAAATGACATGTTTTCAGTCAAATTTTAGTTCAGTGACGGCTTAATGATCTTCCAGCCATTAATTCTGTACCAGTTTGCCATTCGTTCGCCGTTACAAGATGCCACAAAATACTTCGATCTCAACTGCATGACACATGTAAAATCCTGTAAAAACCAAAGTATCTGAAGCTTAATCCAGAAGTTGGGAAATGTCATAATGCAAAAACGTTAAAAGAAGTTTTTTGTGACCGGCACTGGAATTCATGCATATAATCATCTGAATTACAACAGTCACGGTTGTTTTAAACATAGTAGATAAGATTAAATTTCATAAAAAGCTTACCGAAGCCGGGCGAAAAAAATTGCGTTGTTCATAATGTTCCAACGAGCAGTACATTAGAGCTCGTTTAAATGTAAATTACTGATTATTTACTAAATTAATTGTGGGAAAGCGTTGAGCCAATTTATCTCCCAAATTAAATACGTGACGGAAGGAAAAATTTGCAATGTTTCAGCATGTTCATCTCGCATTAATCGAATACAATGCGGCTAGATAAAAATGTTTTATAAAGCAGTAGATGTCTGCACGTACAAAACCATGCACTGGATACCGAGAAAAGAATGCACTGTGTACGTAGAAATGATCATACTGTTGCTTATATCTTGAAACTTACAGCACGTAGCATATTGTTCATTTAATTTATATTTATATATATTCATTTCCAAGGCACAGGGAAGAGTGAAGTGGAACGTGTATTTATTGCACCCTAAATTTAATCTTCCTTTACTTCGATTTACGATTTGAACGAGAGTAGAATGCCAAATTGCATGCTTTTGTACCGGCAATAAGTACTATAATTCTGGATTTCTGAGGATAATAGGAATAGCTTTGGAGAATATATAAGACCTCTCATCCAAAAGTACAATTTTTGCCACATATTGGGGGTGTCCATTCGAGCGGCTGCCTGTACTTAAGTCTCAGGCTTTCAACATTTGTCGTGTGTTTCAACAAGAAATTACATACAAAAAAAGAAACGTTAGCATTCCTGCAGAATGTTAGTCTCATGTGACATGTCTTACGCTCTTGCAATATTATACTAAATGTACTAGAAGCTTTTTACAAACATTTCTTTCGTCTTCCCTGTATCCTCTCAACGAATCGACGCTTGGTATTTGCTTTATCCGCAGCTGTACGTACGTGATCACAGCCTCACCTGATTTTACTTTCATCACATTTATAGCCACTGATCCCAGCTGAAACATTAACCCAGCAGATTACATTTTTACAGTTATGTAAGGTTGCTCCTTCACTTTTCTATGATAAAGTTTGCACGAGGTCCTCTTATTGTCCAAATCTATCTGGATATTCGTTTAGCCTTTTTCATACAAAGCTTCATCATAGATATTCTCACTGTCTGCTATAAGTCTGTTACTAGAACCATAATTCTCTGTCAAGTCATTAACACAAAGTGTGAAAAATCCTTCTATTGTGCTCCCATGAGACACAACCGAAAATACATTTATTATTTGTATTACTGTCGGTTCTGGATAATGTCTTGCGCTCTGCATGATCAAAAGACGTTCAACTCGACCGTACGTCGAGTATTTCAAATGATTTTCTCTACTAGTCTGAAGTCTAGTATTGTATCAAAACATTTTTCCAAATAATAATCATCGAATATAACAAGCTTATATCGATGTATGGTTTTCACAACATATAAAACTGCAGGGTAGAATTAATAATTATGATCAATATTTCACAAGCCATGCTAAAAAGTTTAGGACACATGACAGTGGTTAATATAGTTGAAATTAGGCTCTATAATTGCAGTTCTGAAATCATTATCGAGATTTTTTTGCATTATCACTAGAGCCCAAGATTGTGTTTGCTGCGAGGTTGTTACGGATTGGACAGCGAATGAGTTTTGACAATGCTCGAATAAAAGTATGAACATTATCTTACTGGAAGAATCGTTGTAGCAGCTTCCTGAAGAATCTGAAGAATTACGGACGACTTTCATCAGAACGCTGTGGCTGGTATGTGAATCACACTTCTCTCGATTACGTAGAACACTTTATTACATAATCACCATAAATTTCCCTTTGATATAGTTAAGAAACCATTCCAAAAACCGACCTTAGATGTTAAGAAAATCAGTGAACTGCCATTCCAAAACGCACCTTTTCATTCTGCTGGCAACTTAAGCAAATTTCAATAGCAATTTTTGAACGCAAATATTTATCTGAATTGTCGGGAGTTTTTAAGTTAATAGCTACATAAAGCTGAAAGTTGTATAAAACTGCGTAAATAAAGAAATTAATTTTGTGCTAATTATTTCAATCATTACTATGCACCGCGGAGGAAGCGGCTGCTGTGTTTACGAAGCTACGGAAACTGCGTTTCAGCTGCAGCGTCGATCGACTATAATTAAAACTGTGTATTCGCGTTAGGCAGAAAGCTCACTTTTTCATCACGCGTCGGAGCGGAAGTCACAAACAAGGCACGCAACATGTTCTCCATCAAAAACACGTAGCCGCTTATCTGATTGGGAAGTATTCCACTAGATTAAGTACAATCTCACTTAAGAGAAATAAGTATTTCTCGGTATTGTGTAAGGCGTAATCAAAAACAATGCATATGTCAATGCATGGATAAAAATCCTGGTAACTGACGAAGTTTTGGGGCTAGTATTTTCTTATACTTCACCGAATTGCGCGGAAAGTAAGTCGGTATGGGAGGTTTTCATAATTATTTTTTCAACAGACGGAAAAGAGAGCAGCAAAACATTTTAATACCAGCGAAATAACTGCACAACAGTGTATTATGAGCGACGGTTACATGAAAAATAGCGAATATGCAACTCACCACGCCGTTCTAAGAAGAGGACGGGGAAGCGGTGTATAATGTTCTCTCTTACTACACCTAGCAAAAAAAAAAGTCTTATTGCTCCAGAAACACGCTATACCAATACTTTATTGATTAACACTTGCGACGACCGACGACTGTTATGGTAGGAGAATTATAAGGTGGATCATCGTCTCACACGAAAGTAAAGAACTACAGGATTTGCCGGCCGGGGTGGCCGAGCGGTTCTAGGCGCTTCAGCCTGGAACCGCTCGACCGCTACGGTCGCAGGTTCGAATCCTGCCTCGTGCATGGATGTGTGTGATGTCCTTAGGTTAGTTAGGTTCAAGTAGTTCTAAGTTCTAGGGGACTGATGACCTTAGAAGTTAAGTCCCATAGTGCTCAGAGCCATTTGAACCATTTGAACTAAAGTATTTAACGTCACATCACCAGTGAGGTCATTACAAACGCAGTCAGTGGTTATTTTCAACAGAACCGGGAATTGGATGAATTTGCGATCTATTTTTCAAACTTTCCCAACTTTTTTAATTAGTTAAGGAAAACTATTCTGCTCATTTTGAAGCAAGTAACTGGTTAGAACGGTACACAGTTTTCTAGCTCCCTATCATGAATAGTCCTACAACAAACTACCTGAAACACCGAGAATCAAAGTTTTCGGAACTGAAGAAAAAATGCACAAGAGTTCATATAATTATGTAAGAGAACAGTCCTGCACCATAGTCTTCTTCATTTGTGACATCTGTTCTTCATTTCTTTCTTTCATCCGCTTTCTACTTACTTTTAACATCTTTTATCAGATGAAGAATAAGTCCTTCTGCTTTGGCAAGAAGCACCTTTTCGGCAGTGATGAGTGCAATGACCATGTTCTCTCCAACGTCTATCCCTAACTCGTCCACTGAGGTTCAAATGGCTCTGAGCACTATGGGACTTAACAACTGTGGTCATCAGTCCCCTAGAACTTAGAACTACTTAAACCTAACTAATCTAAGGACATCACACACATCCATGCCCGAGGCAGGATTCGAACCTGCGACCGTAGTGGTCACGCGGTTCCAGACTGAAGCGCTTAGAACCGCACGGCCACACCGGCCGGCCGTCCACTGAGGAAACTGTGCTTTTTGCAGTATCACTGAAACCTGGTACAGGCTACAGAATCCAAGTCTCCAAGCTTTAACGTACATACAAGTACCAAAACGTGTTTCGCTACCCGTTCCCAGCTTATGTGACTGAAACTTTTACTCTCATTTTGCCCACGACTATGGTGACAGTTTACCAAAACGCTTTAACACTTAGTTCTCCAAAGGCAGATTTGATGGTTATCATCACTGCTTCAGACAGTAATTACTTAATGGATATATGTTTCAGAAACCTTCAGGTAAAGCGCATGCTGTGGACTGGTTTCTGTTGAAAGGTTATGATACAATACTACCTATATCGATCGGCTCTGTATTTCAAACTATGGTAACAATGGAGGAAACCTATCTTAGTATCTCTGAGATGTCCTCTATCTGTTAGTGGGTTACCTGCCATCAGACAGTTTCTTGTCCTAACTGTCTTTCTTGGGTTGTCATAGCCTCTCATTCTTGGAGAACAAAACCGACAAGCTCACATGACTACATCGAAGAGAAACGCAAATTGCAGATATATCTATCAGATATTAGACACATACAATACTTCAAAAGGCTGTCATATCTGTGAAGCAAGGAAATGCAGTGCACATCAAACAATACAAGCAGGACTTTCTACCCCACATCTACAAATTCCCGAATGAAGTATTGAAAGCGTAAATGGCCGAATAGCAAACATTTTCCAGTGCAGAATAAAACTGTGCATCAGACAGGACAAAAATAATCGATTGTTTCATTCATCTTTACGACACACCGTAATTCGGTCTTGCACTTAACAATGCACAGAGGAAAGCGATGTAACCGACTACACAAATGGGAATAATCAAAGAAGGAATATACACTTACGGATATAAAAATATGAACCGGTCTCTATCTTAAAATTAGTGAACAATAAAGCATAAAAGTCACGTACCTTATATGCAACAGTACCTTCATTAGGGCAGTGATGATAAAACGGGATGAATGACAATAAATTATTGTCGTTTGATTGTAGCTACCACTTTCGCTTTATTTATTGTCTCGTTCCATTTGGATTTTGTTTTCTTTTCTTCTTCAGACTTGCAACGTGTTTGCTGTTTGCATAAGTACAGGGTAACAATTATTAAACTATATGAAAAAAAGTAAATTAGTTACAAACTACGGCGTGTACACACTTATTCAACATGTAAACGTCACTATAAATATTCGGATTTAGGTTATGACATGTTCGATATTCTTGCCATCATTGGCGATGATGTGGCGCAGACGCATTGCGAAATTCTGTATGACCCGCTGAAGTGTCGGAACATGGAGGCTGTCGATGACCTCTCGAATATCTATTGTAAGCTCAGCAATGGTTTTGGGGTTATTGCTGTACACCTTGTCTTTAACAGAGCCCCACAAAAGTGAGTCGCATGTGTTCAGATCCGGAGACTATGGCAACCAATCGAGGTCCACGCCAGTGGCCTCTGAGTACCCCAGGACCACAATGCCGACCCCAGAGTGCTGCTCCAGAACATCAAACACTCTCCTGCTGCGATGAGTCGAAGCGCCGTCTTACATGAACCACATCTTGTCGAAATCAGGGTCACTTTGGATAATGGGATGAAATCATCTTCCAAAACCTTCACCTTCCTTTCAGTAGTCGCAGTACCATCAAGAAATATCGCATCGATTATTTCGCGACTGGACATCGCACACCACACAGTCACCTGTTGAGGGTAAAGAGACATCTCGATCGCGAAATGCGGATTCTCATTCTCCCAAATGCTCCAATTTTGCTTATTGACGAACCCATCCAAATGAAAGTGGGTTTCGTCGTTACACCAAACCATGCCTACCCATACAAATTCTCATCGTGCCCCGCGGCCAATCGTGCAGTTTGAACGTACTAACGCAAACCATTCTGAAGTTATGACTACTTGTTTCATATGATTCAATAACTGTAACTCTCTACTTTTGATAGAAAGAATCCCTTTCCTTTATGCAATTATAACATTCAATTCCTGAGATGCTGACTTTGTTACTTAATTTAATGTGGTCTAATCCTCTGCACTTAAATAAATTCTCATAATCTACATATTTCCACCGAAAACAGAAAAAATTGTTGATGTTCTAAACCATTTTATATCTACTGCTGAAGACGACTTTGCGAACACGAAACCAGGCGCTATTAATTAGAAAATTAAATCAGAGAATTCACAAAGATGCAACTTTTACAGAAACATTCATATGTTCGATTATGACAGTAGACAATTGTCTTAATTCAAGGCGATTAATATTACTGTCTCTCGTAAGTATGTGTCTACTTCTACTGATATTCGGCACCTTTGAAATATATTTAAAAACTGTGTCTGCAAATTACGGTGAAGTTCGGGTCCATTCATAACACTTTTATCATTAACAGGTACTGAATACTTTTATATTTAGCTTTCGAAGCGATAGTTTCTCTAAAGTGAGCACGTCTTGGAACAGTCTCCATGCTCGAGGAAGTCCTGAAGCCTTACATGGGCTGCCCATACACTGTGATTAAACCACCAACTGGGGCGCTCTCTTGAACGGTATCATATTCTGGTGGGGAGCTTAAACATAAGTACAGGAAGTGGCTCTGACATCCTGCAGATTACTTTAACTCAAATGACGCCAACAGCTGCACTCTTTTATCTTCAGCATTCTCTCAGAATTTTTCTTGGATGTCGAATCCAATCAGCTTTTCCAGCTTTTTTTGTTTCTTTTAATCTGTTATGGGTATTACTGTAACAAAACTATATGAAGGCCAACAGTCAACTTAGAAAAAGATGAGTCAGTTTTATTATGTGAGAAACTGCATTGTATTCTGAGAGTGCAAAATCCATCGACTCCCATACGAAATGTTAGTGTTATAGTAGAGTGACCAGTGTCATAGTGGTACAAGTAATGACGCTATACTGTTTACACCTAATTAGAACCATAGGAAGTCTCATTACTAATAAACCCCTGCCTAATTATCTGCTTTTTCAGTAATAAGTGAAATCGCACTGAATTGTGGCCTTAACAAAATCAGGACCCAACAATCACGTCTATTGTGCCACTGTCGTTAAGCCGATGAACTGTAACACTGACGCCCGAGAAGATTCTCTCTCTCCTGATCGTAAATAATGAGATATTATTTAGAAAGGAGTAGGCCAGTAATCAGGATCCCATTTTCTTAATTATCGTAGAGCAAAATCGGCGTTTAAACAGCATCTCTTTTCAGTATGCTTTGTACATAAACGGAAATTTAAGCGATGAAAGTCAATGTTGGAACAACGAAGGAAGATTTTCGTAGTAGTATATTGGGATTCGAGACTCAAATGTGTAAAAATTAGAGAAATTGTAACTGCTTGAGCTGTCTAGTCAAGACATGTATTTTGCAGAAAAAGTGAGCCAAAGAACATATGGGATATTTCCTTTCATTGCTTAAACTGTTAAAATTAATTGATCAAAATAATTAGGTCTGAGAACGCATCGTCCTTCTAACCAGACAATGAAATTATTGCTTTCGGATTATCCAATGACGAAGCTGATTTCTGCAGACAAGTATAATTACTTTATAGCTACAGTTATATCTGAAGCATCTTCGTATTTATACTTGCTCCAACGAAAAATGTGAATAAATTCAACTTAATGGCATAAACCGAAGGGGATAATCGTTTAGCTTTCGATGATAGCACTTTTATAGGCGTTTGGATTTCGTCACATCGATCAAATATCTACATGCTCCGTTACGGTGCGTTATATATTGAAATGAACATGAGAACGCAGTTGCAGAAGGGAAATGGAATACCTAGACGTGTTGAAAGACATAAGAAAGCGCAGTGCCTCTGCTATAGGGGCAGTGCACTAAGACTCTCGGGAGAATTGCTCGAAATTACTGATTCAGTGTGAGAGAGCTTCGAGTGGACGTGAAGAGAGAGATGGAAAAGAGTTCTTAGAAGTGCTGCTAGGTTTGTAAAACGTGAAAGCGGTTGACCATATAAAAACAAAGATAGTGTTTAAGATTTACTATACAGAGGTTATACTGCCTCCATTTTACATTTCAAATGAAGACCTTAAGAATAAGGTACGAAGGTGATCAATGGTGATGCTGTGTTCCAAGACGACGGGGCCCCTGTTCACACAGCACACTTCGTCCAGGAATGACTTTATGAGCAAGAGAATGAAGTGTCGCATTACTCCTGCCCACCACAGTCAATAGATCTCAATATTATTGAGCCCTTATGTTCTACTTTGGAGAGCAGGGTATGTGATTGCTATCCACTTCCATCATCGGTCCCTAAACTTGACAGTATTTAGCAGGAGCCGCGCGGAGTAGCCGCGTGGTCTAGGGCGCATTGCCACGGTTCGCGTGGCTTCCCCCGTCGTAGGTTCGAGTCCTCCCTCGGACATGGGTGTGTGTTGTCCTTACCGTAAGTTAGTTTAAGTTAGATTAAGTAGTGTGTAAGCCTAGGGACCGATGACCTCAACAGTTTGGTCCCATAGAAACTTACCACAAATTTCTAAAAAATTTAGCAGGAAGAATGGTGTAAGATTGCCTTGAAAACCAAAAAAGATCAGTATTTATCCATTCCGAGTCGACTGAGAGCTGTTATGGATGCCAACGATTTTCCTACACCGCATTAGGCAATGTGTTGTGTTTTTGGTGTTCCCGTACTTTTGTTCGCCCCCTGTAGATGGCCACAGTACATAGAGGCTATTTAGGCTATAAGTAGGTGTTCTGCCAACAGTTAGGACTGCAGTATGTGCAGTGATGTTCTGTAGTTGAGTCACACTCTGTCATCGATTTCAGTATGTTATCAACAGAGAACAATTTCTATTATTGTTCTTGGACGACATACACCTGGTATTCGTTGGAAATCTAAGGCTGCCTGAAAACGAATGCATAGTTCTGCAAAGCTCCTAGTGCACCAACTTTCAGCAATGAAATACAATCTTCTACCCTTCCGACGATGCCATCATGGCACCGATCAGACAGATTGCTCTCGAAGCATGGCATCGCCTATGCTTCTTCTGTAATGAACTTTTAACCTAGAATCTGGCTCGCAGAATTCCAGTATTTGAGCACTTCCTTCCTCACAGCAGCCGTATGTTGATATCACTAGACAGGATAGGTGTGGGAGCAGTCCGGCAATTTTCAGTTTTTCTAATATTGTGCTCAATGAGAGGTAGATTTTCACTCAACTTCAGATTGAATTTATAAACCGAGTTGTTGCCTGTAACCCATCCAAATTCCAGCTCTGTCTGATAATTAATTACAGAGAAATTTACAAGTTAAGTAAAAATATTGCGGGGTTTCACCCCTGAAAATGGGGTAAAGCCCCGCATGGCTTGTCTTTGCCTTATTCGAGATAAACGTGGATAAAAATGGATGATGACATAATAAAAACTCTTGAAATAACCCTTTCTAACATTGCTGTAGCCAAGTCACCCAACACAATATTGAAGTGAAAATTCGTAATTTTGAACATACTGTTTTAAAATACTTGTGCAGAAATAATACTTTCTTCTCCACGAAAGGAGTACCAGTTGGGTGACTTGAGAGATTTCAAATACTGAGGCTAAGATACCTAGGTAATTAGTAAATAGTATACTTTGTTGGGTCCTCTGATTCTTTCTTGAAGCCCTAGACTCTTGTTCCTCTTCGGACACTTCTTCGCCAAGCAGTCAGTCCATATCTGTATCTGAGATACTGTTATAATGTGAGAAGTCTGAGTCTGACTCCCAAGAATAATTAACTGGCTTTTTGATCTGTTATTTTTCCTTTTTTGCCATTGATGTAAAGAAATCTAGATTACGTAGCTTTGTTCCTATAGTGCGCTCTTTCCTTTCGTTGGTACTTCCCTCCTTCTCAGTAGAAAGCTTTTCTTTTCCCGCACATTATTTTTCCAATAGTTCTTTATTGTGTGTCGACATTATAAGCACGGATTTCAACGCTTTGTCAGGAAGTTCTTTCTAAATATTCATTTTAGACAGCGGAATTATATCTTCAGATGAGACAATCTCACGCAGCTGCGCAGGTTATCATTGAAGAATTGTCGTCATATTGATAGAGCGGCGGGGATTCACCCCAAAACTCCTGCTGGACCTTGCCCCATTTAGCCATTTCCTGAAAGATGCGCCATTGTTGATTTTGGGGAAAAATGGAACAATTACTTCCAAGAGAAGGTGAAGCTTAAATGTAGCAGTGTCAACGAGTCACTCGTTGATTCTTCTTTTCAAGCTCTACGTTATACATTGTTCTAGTAAAATATACGCACAGTTGACGTAAGTGGTACAAACAGATTTACCTCATCATCTCACCTCTGGAACGACCTGCCGGGACACAGTTTCATGGAACCTTGTGGCGAATTCCTGAAACGACTGCAGTCAATTAAAAACCTGGTGCTGATTTTTGCTCCATGTGACGTTTTACCCCTACCTACAGTAAGTAACACGTCTGTGTAAGCCCTATAGAAGCGTAACAGTAAGGATTGGTTGCCAGATCGTCTTAGACACAATAGCCTCCCCAACATATCACACTATATATCTTAGATAATTTCCTAACTTCTTTCAGACGAGTGACGCTCTGAAACGAAGAGTTTTGCCAGGTGCAAAAATAAATAGTGTAATGTGAACCACAGAGAAAAATCTGGAACGCAGCTACAATGATTGTAATCGCTCTGAAGTGTAGCGCTACTGTTTCATATTTTACTGGAACTTCTTTCAACGAGTGATGTTGCCTTATCACATGCGGTCAACGGTCCTTCTCAAAAATCCGTTGATCGTTGTGATCTTGAAAGGGGGAGAGCTCTTCTATCTCAGTGTTCGGGGAAAGATTTCAAGTAGTTGCCACCAGAGAGGTAATAACTTAGAGTACAGAGGTAACAAAACGTGTAAATAGCGCGCGCGTGCGAGAGAGAGAGAGAGAGAGAGAGAGAGAGAGAGAGAGAGGACAGAATTGAAATATGCAGTTTTGCACAACACTGTAGTGGCCGTCTATTCTGTGGTCTCTCACACGATTCTTTCTGTGCGATTCTTGTCTTCGTTCAACGAAGCTGAGAATACGTACCGTTACATATGTGGCGTATTTTTATTTCGCTGTGGTATACATTAGATTCTAATTAGAGTTTGCAAAACTCAGCTTCTCCTTTAAAATGATCATGCCCATGAAACATATGCCTCCGTCTTCCGCTTTAAATCATTAGAATATCGAAGTTCGTCTGTACCGTGATGTACTAAACTACCACCTGCAGCGATTCTTCGCCGGTGGACATCGACGAGACGTAAATTTTTATTCCACACTCCGCTGACAGTCGGAACTTTACATAAAATCGGCATATTATCTAAAGAAAGGATAGGGTGTTTGAATTTATCGACTGATGAAGTTAATGGCAATTGACTACTTAAAAAAAAGTTCGAGTATGTATCAGGATTGGCTGAGAAAGTTATTAGATGAATTCAGAAAGCAACGTAAAACCTCATTCGAGCTTTATGCTAACAATATGAGAAGCGGGAAATAATCTGTACAGAGAAAGTGAACCGCACTTAGACGAACATACTAAGCACGTCATATTTATGACTCTTTTGACCTAGCAACGTAACGCTGTCCGGAAGACTGTGGCCCACCTTTATTCGAAGAGACAGGTCTCATATCACTATCTGGACATCCTGGTTTAGGTTTTCCGAAGTTTCCCCAAATCACATCAGGTGAATGCTACAACAGGTCAGTTCCTTTCGCTTCCCTTTCCTACTGATGCGCGAGTAGTGCTCCGTTTTTAATGAACTCCAATGTTGACGGTTCGTTTGACTCTTATCAACCTTTCTTGGTTCATTCTCCAACTGACATTATTTTTTAGTTTTTGCCGCACTCTTCCTTCTTTATCTATCTTTTTATTTCTACGTATCTACGAAAACCAAAACAGACGATGACATGTTACAGATATTCTAATCTTCAGTAGCCCCATTGCAGTTTCCACTATGAAGTCAATTCATCGATCGATGCATTAGTACAAGCCCCACGAAACTGTGGCTTTAATAATCAGTTTACATAAAAGACAACTGCAAGAACCCTGTGAATGTAGATAAAGGAACGACGAGATGAGAAACATAGTCTATCAAATTATTTCTAGGCGTTTTACTAAAAAGGGTAACATAAATCGTCGCTAATATAAAAATTAATGGCATAGGTCGGGAAAATGGTTGCCTTAACCACATTAATCGCGGATTTGGCCTCATTCTTTACGTAGGGATAAAAATTGTTTTTCATCTCTGTCGCGAGAGGAGTTTCGCAGTCAGTGAAGAGAAAAAATATTGCTTTTGGTTAGAGGATTAAGGTTACAGCCATCAACAAGTTATCCGAGACTTAGCACACTAAGAAAGGGTCATTTCTGTCTCTACCTGAAATGTATGATCTTCTTGAAAACGGAATTACAGTGTTCTCGAAATATTGGAACAATGAGGTGAATCTAACGAGCTCCTTGTATGCTCGTAATCTGGGTTTCATTCGGTACTCTCAGTTACATTGTTGTTCTCCTCTGAGTCAGAAATCGTCGTGGTTAAGTGACTAATAACTACCTCCACGAGATTTTATGAGCCATATACCAATACTACGAAGTACGGCGCGTTCATTGCATATGTCATTCATGTTAAGGTATCTTGCTTGATTGCGGACAGTACCTCAATCAAAGATAAAAAAGAATCTCATTTAATCACCGACTCCCTAGCAATTCTATTCACCATACGATAATAACGGGAAGTTTATTAGTCCGAGTTTGTTAATCAAAATTGCCGCCTCAATCTACATGTATATTTCGTAAGTCACTGTACAATGAATAGTAAACGTACCAGGCATACTGCAATTGATTATGAAGCAATTGTTCTGAAATTTCGGGAGCCAGTCGTGATGAATTGTTGCCAGTCCTGTTGATTATTATTAAATATAACATAATGTACCCTTGGAGGTAGAGTCCTCACTTTCACTGTCGGTAAAGGGTCGTTTAGCAAGGTGTGGAACAGTTGTGGATTCTGGAAGAAATATTTAGCCCAGTGAAGCAAGTAAAGAAATTGTATGACTTTTTAGCACCACTCACTAGCTCATAATAATTACCATTCCAGATATGCGCAAAAATCTGGTCCTATCTATGGGGTGAATACATATGAAGACCCTGAAAACAATTTAACGTGCGACTTCTAGAGCACCTGGATAAAAATTGTGTCACATTACAAGGAGCGGTGTCAGAAACTAATAGCAGCATGTCACATGTACTGCAAAAGTATGGAGCACATGCCAAAAGTTAGATCTTCACCTACGGTCAGAAAAATATACTCCCAACCGCTACAACTATCACATTAAACCGAGGTCATAATAGGGAAACATTAAAGGAAACTTAAAAATAAAAGTTAATCGGACAATTTACACAACATAGACTGTTTAGATATTTGATAGTGCGAGTGGCCCTAATCTAGCTTCATCGGGAGTCAGAAACTACATAAGGATCTATTAGGAAAATCTGGGCTCCTCCGAATACTCCCTATCACGTCTGCAAACCAAGATTATAGAGCAAAGGGACAAGGAGGAGGCAAATTCCCAGAACAAGCAGAGATTTTTGCTGGAACACGGAAAGCTGCGAGACGTAAATGAGTATATTTTACAATGTACGCATTTCCAGCCTATCATGTATGGAGGACGTGGTTCGTTTGCTTCCTTTTCTGCATTGCAATCAAAAACACTCGATTTTTAACGATGATCCAGCTTAAATAGAGCGATTTAGTGAGAGTAATTAGCAGTGAATGAACTGCAATCTGGTGAAAATTGATTGCAAAGCAAGCTTGACAATAGTCGCAATTAAGGTAGATTACGTATCTCCGCTCACATGCGCGGTAAACGGGTCGGATTTATGACTGTGTTCAGTGCTGCCCAGGATTCACACCAAACTAAAGAGCTTATAATACCCATATAAACCCCCGAAGATTTCTAATTTTCACTGAACTTCTGGGAACGACTGTAACATTTAATTTTTCACAACAAATTCATTAGATAATCCTCCCAGCGAAAAGAAAATCTACGTTCTGTTTCATTTACTCATTCGAGAGGCAAAAAGCATTGTTACTGGAACTCTTCCGATACACACGGTCAACGTTGCTACTACCCGTGCTAATTTAGCTGCTGCCACAGAACGTGAGTCTTCAGAACCCATAGGAAGTAACACTCGGCAGGAGGACACTTTGACGCAACGCTTCGGCGGTAAATTAAGAACACTTCAGCATTCGCTATATTGTAAATGTTCGCAGCCAAACTTACGGCTATACGCCGCATTTTTTACGGAAATGCAATTTGTCTACAGCCGGAGTTCCTCTGCTGGACGTGAGCGCGTTTGTTTAAAAATTATAACAATTACGATAACAAGTCTGAACAATCGGTATTCTTGAAGATATGGGATACTTTCGGTGGTCATCCAATGTACAGTAAGTGTCGAAATTTAGAGAAAGTAAACATTTTATCCGTAATAACCAAGTCGTCGTTTCGTACATTTGCAACTACAGAGGGTATCGGGAAATGAAAATGGTATCGATTCCTTTCACAGCTTGCAATTGACTAAGAACCACAATCCTGTGTCGAATGAATTGTTTGCCGCGAGGACCTCTTGCAGATCGCAGAGGCGAGCGCCGGTGGATGTGGTACATTCGATACCCGTGTTATGAAATTTCGCAAACGCTAGTATTGTTGTCGGCTACAGCTGTTCCGTCGGCAAGCAGTGGCGGAGCGGCACTTACCAGCTAGCGAAGAACTGCAGTGCCGAGGAGTCGAGCAAGGCAATTTTCTGCGAGTGCGGAGGCTCGCCTCACACTGCATTCGAAGAATGGCGCGCGAAGGACTGCACGCGCGTGGTCATCCGAGACCGAACTGCGCAAGTCCGTTACTGGGCCGGCCGTTAGAGCGGGCCACGAGGGGCGCGCGGGGGGGTTGCCGTAGGTAAGGGTGGGAGAGGAGGGGCCCGGGGGGAAACTATTGTTCCCAGCAAAGGGGCGAGCGCGCGCGACAACCCCCGCCGCGGAGCGCAACCCTCCGAGAGGCGAGCACACGCCAGCAACCTTCAAAAAATGCTTGCCGCTGAGTCGCTAGTTGCGTAACCGTAACCAATTTGCCACGGTCTGCAAACCGTGCAAGCTCGACGATGTCAGTTCAGCCCTGGCGAACAACTTCTTTGCAATCACTGTTCTCGAATGGTTTCTTCAGTAACGACACATACTCGGCAGTGGACGACATTGTAAATACGATACCGTGTTGTTTCGAACATCTGCCTGTTGCGAGAACATCTGCCTATTACGAGAACATTTGCCTACTGCGAGAACACACGGCGGCACAATAAAAATCCAGAACTAAGATTCAGATATAGGCCACATGCCACAAGCAAATGATTCGCAGTCTTTCGCGAAAATTTTCAGTCCCTAAAAAACAAAATGAAGCAACTCTAAATAAAACTGCAAACACTAAACGGTCCAGTTGTGTGTATCACTGAATACTGGTGCAAAGGAAGTGAAGCTGTTGGTCATCAAACGTTTTTGCTTAAGAACCAATACTGACATTGTAGGATGACACTTCGGGCCGCATAGGAAGGTCATGGCGGCGAGGTGATGTGGCATAAATTGGCCACTCTAAGAGAAATTCAGTTTTCAACAAACCATGGTGACTGATAGAAGCTTTCCAATTACGCGTTTTAAATGTACGTTTTATAAAGCATCACATGAAAAATTATTAAATAAAGAACAAAATAACCTATAAGAATTACATGCGTTTTTCTGAAGGCTTACAGAGTGATAAATTCCCCGTACCTAAGCGAGTAACGTGCTCAGTGCCATCCTAACAGGATCCAACTTTTTTAAAATTATTTCCGGCCCCATTTTCTACGCATTTTGACGCCCTAGTATCTGGAACAATACCAAGCGGCTGTAACAGTCCGTTTTCAATTGGGCTTTCATACTATATTTGTGTAACAGAACAGAGACGGTTTTAAATTTTACAACTTAATTAGTTCAAAGTTGTCACAAAGGGATAGAATGGCGGATAATAGCTTTGCACACAAAAGTGTTTAGAAGTCACTTTTACCTGTTGCATTATGTGTGATTTTGGAAGGAACTAACTGTCAATGGGGGCTTTTTCCGACGATTGTTGAGACCACATTTCCTGACCGGACGCAATGTCGGTATTAGTGACCCACAGAAGGAACTGTCAGACTGAGAGAAATAACAAGAAATTACATCTTCAGGCCAAAAGACGTTGTTTCAACTTTGACATTGTGAAAAATTATTGCTCTCCATACAATTAAGATAACAAGAATATAAACGACTTAGGTGATTTATCAGGTGACCCAAACTCAAGAACGTTTTTACTAAAAAATAACGGAAGAAGATTCCTCTGTCAATCTCACTGATAACAGTGCTGATTTGTATTAGAACTAGTATGAACACTTCTCGGCAGGCAGCATCGCTGTTCAGGCCAAAAATTAAGCAGCAGCCACTTTTCCCCTTCTGCCTACTTTTCCACTCCTTTTCCTGCCTATTTTACTATTACTTGGCATAGAAAAGCATGCTAACGTAAGTGCGTACAAAAAGATCTTCTCAAAATCAAACTTGTATGAATATGCAGTCCAGTTAAAACATGAAAAATGGGAGAGAGTGTGTGCAGAAGCAAATCTGAACAAAATGTTTAGTAAATGCATGAGACTCTTTAAATTAAAATTTGAACTACCATTTCCTAAAACTCTGTCACTGGAACGTCATAAAAAAATATATGGGTGACAGTAGGTGCGAAAAACCTGCTGAATCGCTTAGATCCAATCCAAAATAGACACAATGAACCAGCTTTTTTTTACAATTTTACAAAAAATACACAAGAATTTACATAAAGGTACGGCTAGTTGCAGAAAACTTACAAACAAAAAGCAAATACAAAACAGCCTGGAATATTATTAAGTGAGAGACAATAAATGCTGAGGAAAAACACCTAAATTCACAAATTAAAAACAGAGATGTAAAAGTAAGCCACCCAGAGCAATTAGCATACTATATGAATGTATACTTCAGCAGCATTGCTACGAAATTACGTCAGAAGTTGACAGGCACAAATGTTTTACGCACCGAGGACCAGTAGGCAAACTCATTGATGATCCTGCCAACAACCGAGAGAAAGGTGACACATTTAGTCTACATCTTCATCCATACTCTGTAAACTACTTTAAAAAGGAGGCCAGACAACACATCCCAGTGTACCAATTACTAGCGTTTTTCCCCGTTCCATACCCATACAGAGCACGAAAGAACGTCTGTTTAAATGCCTGTAAAAGTGCTGTAATTAATATAATCTTGTCCCCACGATCTGTAAGGGACCGATGTGTATGGCGTTGTAGTATGTGCCTAGAGTCATAATTTAAATCCGGTTCTTGAAGCTTTGTAAGTAGGCTTTCTCCGAACAGTTAACGCTACCTTCAAGATTCTGAGTGTTCAGTTCTTTCAACATCTCTATGACACACTCCTGCTGCTCAAACAAACCTGTGACTAGAGCACTTGCCCGCGAAAGGCAAAGGTCTCGAGTTCGAGTCTCGGTCCGGCATACAGTTTTAATCTGCTAGGAAGTTTCCAACCTGTGAATATTTTTGCTGCCCCTCTCCCCTGTTATTCCTATTTGGTACGGTTCCCAAACATTGGAGTATTATTCTAGGATGGGTCGCACGAGTGATTTGTATGAAATCTCGTTCGTAGACTGACTGCATTTCCCTAAAATTCTGCCAATAAACCGAAGTCTGCTTTCTGCTTTACACACGACTGAGCCTATGTGATTGTTCCATCCCATGTCCCTACAAAATGCTACATTTGGTATTTGTATGAGTTGACCGATTCCAGGTGTTACCCGTGATTCTGTAGTACAGTATACTAACATTTTTCGTTTTTGTAAAGTGGGCGATTTTACATTCCCGAACATTTAAGGCAAGTTGCCAACCTTTGCACCAATTTGAAATGCTATAAAGACCTGACTGAATATCCGTGCAGCTTCTTTCAGACTGCACTTCAGCCGGCCAGTGTGGCCGAGCGGTTCTAGGTGCTTCAGTCTGGAACCGCGCGACCACTTACGGTCGCAGGTTCGAATCCTGGCCCGGGCATGGATGTGTGTGATGTCCTTAGGTTAGTTAGGTTTAAGTAGTTCCAAGTTCTAGGGGACTGATGACCTCAGATGTTATGTCCCATAGTGCTAAGAACCATTTGAACCATTTTGAACTGTACTTCATTATAGCTAAGTGCATCATTTGCGAAAAGTCTTAGCTTACTATTAATATTTCCTGCAAGGTCGTTAATACACAAAACGAACAGCAAGGCACCCAACCCACTTCCCTGGGTGAGTCAAATGATTTTCGGAAATCGAGAAATACTGCATCTACTTGACTGCCTTCATCCATAGTTTTCACTATGTTATGTGAAACAAATTAGGTTTCGCATGATAAATGTTTTCGAAATCCGTGCTAGTTAGCATGGAGGAGGTCAACTGTTAGAGATATCTCATTATGTTTGAGTCAGAGTTTGTTCCAAGATTCTACAACAAGTGAATGTCAAGAATATTGGACGGTAGTCTTGTAGATCACTTCTGCTACACTTCTTGTAGACTGGTGTAGCCTTTGCTTTCGTCCAGCTACTGGGCACGGAATTTTGTTCTAGGCATCTACAATAGATTATAGTTAACAGATGGACTAACTCGACCGCAAACTCGGTACAGAAATTGATAGCGATTCCATAGGGCGATAAGCCTTTTTCAAATTTTAACGATTTCAGCTGTTTCTCAACGTCACTGACACTAATATCTATTTCACTCACCTTTTCAGTGATACGTGAGTTAAATTTGAGCAGCGAAGGAATATTATTGAAACAGAGTTAAACATTTATGCTTTTACTTTACTACCCTAAATTTCTGTTCCTGTATCGTCTGTGAGTGACTAGCCACTAACTTCAGTGCCACTGCCATATTTTACGTACGACCAGAATTTCTTTGCGATTTGTGAAAGAGCTTTCGGTAATATTCTGACCTAGTACTCACTGAAGACTTCACGCGTTGATCTATTGGTAGCCAAACGCCTACCATTTAGCATCTGTCTATCTATAGCGCTATGATTTGATTCATACCTATTAAGAAGTGGTGTCTGTTCCTTTAGATGATTCTTTACAGTGACTGTTTACCATGAAGGGTCTCTCCCATGATGAGCTATTCTACTAGGTACACATACACCAGTGCATGGTCAATTATTCTTTTAAATTTGAACCATAGTACCTCTACACGCTTCTATACCGAGCTAAATGTTTCAGGTACCTGATTGAGATATAACATCACTGCTTAAACTTGAAACAGAGCACCTCTACATGCTCCTGTCCCGAGCTAAAAGATTCAAGTGCCTGGTTGCGATAGGACATTACTGTTTCTTTATACACTGAAGAGCCAAAGAATGTGGTATGGGCATGCTTATTCAAATACAGAGATATGTAAACACGCAGAATATGGCACTGCGGTCGGCAACGCCTACATAAGACAACAAATGTCTGGTGCAGTTTTTAGATCGCTTATTGCTGCTACAATGGCATGTTATCAAGAAGTGAGTTTTAACATGGTGTTATAATCAGCGCACGAGCGATGGGGCACAGCATCTCCGAGGTAGCGATAATGTGGGGACTTTCCCGTATGACCATTTCACGAATATACCGTGAATATCAGGAATCCGATAAAACATCAAATCTAGGACATCACTGCCGCCAGAAAAAAGATCCTGCAAGAACGGGAACAATGACGTCTGAAGAGATTCGTTCAACGTGACAGAGATGCAACCCTTCCGCAAGTTGCTGGGCCATTAGAAAGTTTCAGGGTTGAGCCATTCAATGAAACGTCACCGATATGGGCTTTCGGAGCCGAACGCCCATTCGTCTACCCTTGATGACTTCACAACACAAAAGGTTTACGCTTCGCCTGAGTCCGTCAACACCGACATTGGAGTGTTGATGCCGGCCGCGGTGGTCTCGCGGTTAAGGCGCTCAGTCCGGAACCGCGCGACTGCTACGGTCGCAGGTTCGAATCCTGCCTCGGGCATGGATGTGTGTGATGCCTTTAGGTTAGTTAGGTTTCAGTAGTTCTAAGTTCTAGGGGACTGATGACCACAGAAGTTAAGTCCCATAGTGCTCAGAGCCATTTGAATCATTTTTTTTTTTTTTTTTTTTTTGGAGTGTTGATGACTGGAAACATTTTGCCTGGTCGGACGAGTCTCGTTTCAAATTGTTTCGAGCGGATGGACGTGTACGGGTGTTGAGACAACCTCATGAATCCAATGATCCTGCAAGTCAACAGGGGTTCTTGAAGCTGCTAGAGGCTCTGTAATGGCGTGGGGCGTGTCTAGATACGACTCTGACAGGTGACACGTACGTAAGCATCCTGTCTGATTACCTACATCCATTCATGTCCATTGTACCTTTCGATGGACTTGGGCAATTGACAATGCGACACCCGACACGTCCAGAATTGCTACCGAGTGGATCCAGGAACATTCTTTTGAGTTTAAACACTTCCGCTGGCCACCAAACTCCCCAGACATAAACATTATTGAGCAATCCTGGCATGTCTTGCAATGTGCTATTCAGAAGAGATCTCCAACCCCTCGTGCTGTTACGTATTTACGGACAGCCCTGCAGGATTCGTGGTGTCAGTTCCCTCCAGCACAACTTCAGACACTAGTCAAGTCCATTCAAGTCCATGCCACGTCGTGTTGCAGCACTTCTGCGTGCTCGCTTGTGCACTACACGATATTAGGCAGGTATACCAGCTTCTTTGGCTCTTTTGTTTTCGATGTCCTTTGTTCTTTGGTACCCATTGTTGCTATAACTGCCACATGATCACTAATACCGGTTTCCATGTAGACAGTGTGAAAAAGGTCGCATCTATTTGTTGCCTTTAGATCTATATTTCCATTATGAGGGGCTCTAACTATATACGTAGTTTTCAGAGATAATATTGTTTCACAGGCTGCCACCACTAACAAAACTGTAACTATCCAAGGTGATTGTTGGATGATTTAAGTCTCCTCCGATGATTATAATATGACTGGGCAACTTAGGTGCAAGAAAACTGAGGTTATCTCTAAAGTTTTCGGTTACATCAGGAGGCGAGCCTGGGGGCCGATAGAAGGATCTAATCATAATTTTATGCCCACCCTTGATACCGAGTCTTTCCCAGACAATCTCGCGTACGGCTCCACTTTCAATCTCGGTGGATTTGAGTTTCTTGTCTAGGGCGATAAATACACAACCTCCATTTTCCATTAGCCTATCCCTTCGTTATGCGCTTACATTTTACCCAAAACTTCACTGTCAAAATTTTACCCAAAATTTCATTAACACTCACGCTTAATCAGGTTCATGTACCTAGTATTACTTGAACTTCACTGATTTTTTAAGAGCGCTTCAAACTCTTATCACTTTATTGAAAACGCTATCGCATTTAAGCACTAGGATTTTTATACTCTCGCCTGTAAGGGAGCTTTTCATTGGATCTTCCTCTGCTAATTCTAGGTTTTCTGCAACCATCGTTATCTGTATCGGACAGACAGTGGACTAATCTTTAAAAGAAGAAAAAAAAATTCTATACGCCATGCACACAGTCAGCTACTGCCTCTGATGCGTAGTGCACATATGACCCATTTACGGGGCCCTACAGTTCTCATCCTATGTCGCAAGTCTAGGAAGTCGCAGCACGACCGAAAACCAGTAGGCCATGATGTGTTCTGATAGACAATAAAATATGCAAAGTCCTACATTTAATCAAAGTTTGTGTCTTTATCGAATTCATAATTACCATAAAGATTCCTTGAAGAGAAATAATTAATTTATCATTGAAATCTGTCTGCTTATCTGAATACCTATACTCAAAGCTGGTGGTGCGGAAAACATTGAAAGCTAAAGACAGATTTCAGTACTGTTTCCATTTCTGAAGTAATAGAAACAACAATAAAATGAGACTAATGAATTATATAAATAAATATGAACTTATTTGCAATGAACAGTTCTATTTCAGGCTCAGGAAAACTACAGAGTCCACCACAGGATAGGTTACGAAAGTTGTTCTTGAAGCACTGGACGAAGGTGGCCACGTAACTGGCATATTCACAAACCTGTCAGAGGCTTTTAACACTGTTGACCACAGAATTTTATTACATAAATTAGAGATTCTAGGAATAAAGGTTGTACCAAATACACTACTGCCCATTAAAATTGCTACACCAAGAAGAAATGCAGATGATAAACGGGTATTCATTGGACAAATATATTATACTAGAACTGACAAATGATTACATTTTCACGAAATTTGGGTGCATACATCCTGAGAAATGAGTATCCAGAACAACCACCTCTGGCCGTAATAACGGCCTTGATACGCCTGAGCATTGAGTCAAACAGAGCTTGGATGGCGTGTACAGGTACAGCTGCCCATGCAGCTTCAACACGATACCACAGTTCATCAAGAGTAGTGACTGGCGTATTGTGACGAGCCAGCTGCTCGGCCACCATTGACCAGACGTTTTGAATTGGCGAGAGATCTGGAGAATGTGCTGACCAGGGCAGCAGTCGGACATTTTCTGTATCCAGAAAGTCCTGTACAGGATCTGCAACATGCGGTCATGCATTATCCTGCTGAAATGTAGGGTTTTGCAGGGATCAAATGAAGGGTAGAGCCACGGGTCGTAACACATCTGAAATGTAACGTCCACTGTTCAAAGTGCCGTCAATACGAACAAAAGGTGACCGAGACGTGTAACCAATGGCACCCCATACCATCACACCGGGTGATACGCCAGTATGGCGATAACGAATACACGCTTGCAATATGCGTTCACCGCGATGTCGCCACACACGGATGTGACCATCATGATGCTGTAAGTATAACCAGGATTTATCCGAAAAAATGACGTTGTGCCATTCGTGCACCCAGGTTCGTCGTTGAGTACACCATCGCAGGCGCTCCTGTCTGTGATGCAGCGTCAAGGGTAACCGCAGCCACGGTCTCCGAGCTGATAGTCCATGCCGCTGCGAACGTCGTCGAACTGTTCGTGCAGATGGTTGTTGTCTTGCAAACGTCGCCATCTGTTGACTCAGGGATCGAGACGTGGCTGCACGATCCGTTACAGCCATGCGGATAAGATACTTGTCACCTCGACTGCTACTAATACGAGGCCGTTGGGATCCAGCACGGCGTTCCGTATTGCCCTCCTGAACCCACCGATTCCATATTCTGCCAACAGTCATTAGATCTCGACCAACGCGAGCAGCAATGTCGCGATACGATAAACCGTAATCGCGATAGGCTACAATCCGACCTTTATCAAAGTCGGAAACATGATGGTACGCATTTCTCCTCCTTACACGAGGCATCACAACAACGTTTCACCAAGCAACGCCGGTCAACTGCTGTTGTGTATGAGAAATCGGTTGGAAACTTTCCTCAGGTCAGCAAATTGTAGGTGTCGCCACCGGCGCCAACCTTGTGTGAATGCTCTGAAAAGCTAATCATTTGCATATCACAGCATCTTCTTCTTGTCGGTTAAATTTCGCGTCTGTAGCAGGTCATCTTTGTGGTGCAGCAATTTTAATGGCCAGTAGTGTAAGTGGTTTGAGACTTACCTGGAAAACAGAGTGCAACGACTCCAAATTTCAGATGCTTCGAGAATATTACTGCTAAAACATTTATCATAGGCAAAATGCTCTAATGAGCCAAAACATTGTGACCACTGCCCACAGTGAGAATGAATGCTGCTTGGCGGCGCTGCGGGCATATGACACAGTAAGAAGGTCTACAAGCAGAGCAAAGACTGATGGGGAATAATGCTTGCGACGATACGAGCCGGAAACGGAGAAAACCACTGACATAAGCGAATGTAACTAGGGCTGATTGTAATGGCCCGGCGCCTGGAAACGAACATCTCGGAAACGACGAGCTGGTCGGCTGTTAACGTACTGCTGTTGCGAGCATCTATGGAAAATGGTTGAAAGTCGGTGAAACTTCGATATGTTGGCGAAAATACTTGTTTAAAGTCGGTGCCAGGCATTAAATGCAGTCCGAAATTGTAATGGATGCTTTCTCAGAAAATTATTTTGACTGTTTGGTTCAGTAGTTCACTCGAATTGTAAATGGTTGCGAAAACATGCTTGACATATTAACAACAAATAAGCATGAGCAAATAGGGATTAGTGAGCACAAGGATGTTTTTCGTTAGACTGGATAAAGTAATACCCAAATCCACCAGCAATAAACGCAAAACACATATATTTAAAAAAATAGATAAAAATTCGCTTGACGCCTTCGGAAGAGACAGTCTCCACTCCTTGCAGCCTGACTATGTAAATGGAGTCGACATGTTGATTGCACTGAAAGAAACAGTAAAAATGGTTCAAATAGCTCTGAGCGCTATGGGATTCAACATTTGAGGTCATCAGTCACCTAGAACTTATAACTACTTAAACCTAACTAACCTAAGGACATCACACACATCCATGCCCGAGGCAGGATTCGAACCTGCGACCGTAGCGGTCGCGCGCTTCCAGACTGAAGCGCATAGAAAGAAACAGTATCGGAAATTGAGAGATGTATACCAAATAAATTTGTAAAAGATGGTACTGATCCCCCATGGTACAAAAAACAAGTCAGAACACTGTTGTAGAAGCAACGAAAAAAGGCATGACAAATTTAAAATAACTCAACATCCCAAAGATTGGAAATGATTTACAGAAACTCGAAATTTAGCGCTAATTTCTATGCTAGATGATTTTAATAGTTTCCATAATGAAACTCTGTTTCCAAATATGACAGAAAACTCAAAGTGATTCTGGTCGTATGTAAAGTACAACAGCGGCAAGACGCAATCAACTCCTTCACTTCTCAATAACAGTGGTGATGTTATTGATGACAGTGCCACTAAAGCAGAGCTACTAAACACGGTTTTCCGAAATTCCTTCGCCAAAGAAGGCGAAGTAAATATTCCGGCATTCGAATCAAGAGCTACCGCCAACATGAATAAATTAGATGTGGATATCCTCTGTCTAGTGAAGCACCTTAAATCAGTACAACCAAGGACCCCAGTCCAAACTTTATACCAGACAGGTTCCTTTCAGTGTATGCTGATACAATAGCTCCATACTTAACAATCAAATAATGATCTGTACCTAAGTAGCACATGGTTCAAATGGTTCAAATGGCTCTGAGCACTATGGGACTTAACATCTGTGGTCATCAGTCCCCTAGAACTTAGAACTACTTAAACCTAACTAACCTAAGGACACCACACACATCCATGCCCGAGGCAGGATTCGAACCTGCGACCGTAGTAGTCGCGCGGTTCCGGACTGAGCGCCTGAACCGCTAGACCACCGCGGCCGGCAAGTAGCACATCTCACAAGATTACCTAAGAAAGGAAATAGGAGTGATTCTCTGCATTACAGGCACATCTCACTAACATCAGTTTGCAGTATGATTTTGGAGCATGTGCTCTGTTCGAACATTATGAATTACCGCGAAGGAGCCGGCAGCTGTGGCCGAGCGGTTCTAGGCGATTCAGTCTGGAACCGCGCGCCTGATACGGTTGGAGTTTCTAATCCTGCCTCGGGCATGGATGTGTGTGATGTCCTTGGGTTAGTTAGGTTTAAGTAGTTGTACGTTCTAGGGGACTGATGATCTCAGATGTTAAGTCCCATAGTGCTTAAAGCCATTTGAACCATTTTGAACCCCGAAGAAAACATTTATTTACAAATAGACAACACAGATTCAGAAAATATCGTTCTTGTGAAACATATTTAGCCCTTTATTTTCATGAGGAAAGGAGTGCTACCGGCAGGGGATGTCAAATTGATTCCACAATTTTAGATTTCCGAAGTCTTTCAACACCGTTCCTTAGAAGCGACTTCTAATCAAATGGTGTACATGTGGAATCGTCTTAGTTGTGTGACTACATTCGTGATTTCCTGCCAGAAAGGTCAGAGTTCTTAATAACTGATGGATAAAACAGAAGTAATATCTGGCGTTCCACAAGGAAGCGTTGTACGCCGTCGGCTGTACCTGATCTATATAAACGATTTAGGAGACAATCTTAGCATCCCTTTTAGATTGTTTGCAGATTATTTTGCCATTTACCGTCTTGTAAAGTTATCAGATGATCAAAACCAATAATTTGAAAAAGACAAGACATCTCTATGGTACGAAAATGACAATCGACTCTAAATAATGAAAAGTGCGAAGTCATCCACATGAGTACCTACTAAAAGGAATCCGCTAGTTTCGGTTACACGATAAATCACACCAATCTAAAAGCTGTAAATTCAGCTAAATACTTAGCAATTACAATTACGAATAACTCAAATTGGAACGAACACACAAATAACGTTGTGGGGAAAGCAAACCAAAGACTGCGATTTGATTGCAGAGCACTCAGAAACTGCGGCATGTCTAGTAAAGAGACTGCTTACGCTAAACTCGTCTGCCCTCTTCTCGAGTAATGCTGTGTGCCGTGGGCTGCACATCAAAGAGGACTGACGAAGGATATCGAATATGTTCAAAGAAGGGCAGCTCGTTTTATACTATCATGAAATAGGGGAGAGTGTGTCACGGATATGGCACGCGAATTGGAGTAGCAATCATTAAAACAAAGGCGTTTTCCTGATATTCACGGTACACTCGTGAAACAGTCGTACGGGAAAATCCCTACTTCATCGCTACCTCGGAGATGCTGTGTCCCATCGCTCGTGCGCAAAATATAGCGCCACGTTAAAACTCACTTAAATCTTGGTAACTGGCCATTGTAGCAGCAGTAAGAGATCTATCAACTACGCCAGACACTCGTCGTCTTGCCGATCGCAGCGTCGTATTCTGCCTTTTTACATATCTCATTTTTTGAATACGCATCCCTTTATCTGATTCTTTGGCGCTTCAGTGTAATAGCATAGGCTTATGTGGTACGTTATACGTAGAGGTGACGGCAAGTTATATTTTGGGGTGGTGGTGAAGCAGGGGGGGGGGGAGGGGGCGAGGGAGACAAGGAAAAACAGTGAGCCCCTCTGGAAGTAAACACTGGATTCACACCTGTACATCGAAGTGAACAGCTACTCGAAACATGCACCGCGCCGTGGATGCAGACTGGTGGGGACAGTACTACTCTATAGGAGACATCGCTCTGGACTTCCAGCTTTCGTAAATATTGAAGGTATCATGACAAATGTGGATTACGTGAGCATTACTGCAGGCCTCCTGCATTCCTTCATACTTCGTGTCTCCCCTGACGGCGATGACATCTTCCAGCATGATAACTGACTGTATCACAAAATATGAACCATGCTACAGTGGCTGAAGGAGAATGATCCATAGCGCATGTTGATGTCTTGGCGACCAAATTCGCCTGATATAAATCCAATGGAACACATCTGAGACACTACTGGGCACCAGCCCCACGCTCACAAATCATTGTACGATAATTTACAGAAATTGTGTGAACTGCGTAGAAGTGTGGTACCACATACCACCAGAAAAATACCAAGATACTGTCAAGGCCATGAGACATACTTTCACTGCCATTTTATGTTCCACACGGAAACAAACATCCTATTAAGCAGGTGCTTATTGCTGTGTCATGGACTTATGACAACTCTGCCAACAACACACATTACATCCAAGATACGAGGGCGGCCGGCTTCCTAGTAGACGAAATTCGATGGCTGCCACGCTACACACGGTCACCAGATAGCAACCTAAACTCCACCATAGGTCGCTGGTCACTTGGCCTCTTTCTTACTCTGGCCACGTGACAGGAAGCAGGAGCGACTGTACCCTATACTTAGGCTGGTGCTCGGGCACTGGGAGGCCAGTTCACTCAGAGTGATCTTCCTGGGCCAGGCGCCGAATGCACTCACATTTCATCTATTTGGAACTCACTCAGAGCCAGCACTACTCCGTCACCACTGTCCTGGTCACTCTCCACAACCCGGAACCTCCGACTTGGCCTTACCAGCAGAAGACGTGGATACCATTACTGTGACTGACCATCTGGCTCTGTAATATTTTCTGTTGGTAACTATTGAAATCACTCAAGACTTAAACTTTCGCCATACCTTCTGAAAGTTGACAGTGGCTCATCCTCTCGGGTCCTTGCACCAAGTGCACTGTGGTAGTGTGATATTCTTACTCAAAGAAAGTCCTTGCGCGCAAATTTCCAACGATTCAAGACAATGTGACAGTCTCGGTCGCAGTAGCATTGTTTGTGTTCCTTAACTATACGAGGAGTCTTTTGGTTTAATATGTGTTTCACCAAAAACTTACGTGAAGACAGACACTGGCCATCAGCCTTTGTTTTTTGTCAAGATAGTGCAAGAAACAAGGCTCCGGGAGTAGACAACGTTCTGTTAGAGCTACTGATAGCCTTGGGAGAGCCAGCCATGACAAAGCTCTTCCATCTGGTGGGCAAGATGCATGAGACAGGCGAACTATCTTCAGATTTCAAGAAGAATATAGTAATTCCAATTCCATAGAAAGCAGGTGCTGACAGGTGTGAATATCACCGAAAAGTCAGTTTAATAAGTCATGGCTGCAAAACACTAACACGAATCCTTTGCAGAAAAATGTAAAAACTGATAGAAGCCGTTCATGGGGAAGATCAGTTTGGAGTCTGGACAAATGTAGGAACACGCGAGGTAATACTGACCCTACAAGTTCTCATAGAAGATAGATTAAGGAAGGGCAAGCCTAAATTTATAGCATTTGTAGACTTGGAGAAAGCTTTTAACAGTGTTGAATGGACTACTCTGTTTCAAATTCTAAAGGTGGCAGGGGTTAAATACAGGGAGCGAAAGGCTATTTATAGTTTGTACAAAAACCAGATGACAGTTATAAGAATCGAGGGGCACGAAGCGGAAGCAGTGGTTGAGAAGGGAGTGGGACAGGGTTGTAGCCTATCCCCGATGTTATTCAGTCTGTATATTGAGCAGGCAGTAAAGGAAACAAAAGAAAAAATTGGAGTAAGAATTAAAGTCCAGGGAGAAGAAATAAAAACTTGAGGTTTGCCGATGACATTGTATTACTGTCAGAGACAACACAGGACTTGAATGAACAGCTGATCCGATTGGACAGTGTGTTGAAAGGAGGATATAAGAAGAACATCAACAAAAGGAAAACGAGAATAATGGAATGTAGTCGAATTAAATTGGGTGATGCTGAGGGAATTAGATTAGGAAATGAGACACTTAAAGTAGTAAAGGAGTTTTGGGGAGCAAAATAACCGATGATGGTCGAAGTAGAGAGGATACAAAATTGAGACTGGCAATGGCAAGGAAAGCGTTTCTGAAGAAGAGAAATTTGTTAACATCGAGTGCAGATTTAAGTGTCAGGAAGTCTTTTCTGAAAGTATTTGTATGAAGTGTAGCCATGTATAGAAGCGAAATATGCACGATAAATAGTGTAGACAAGAAGAGAATAGAAGCTTTCCAAATATGATGCTAGAGGAGAATGCTGAAGATTAAATGGGTAGATCACGTAACTAATGAAGAGGTACTGAATAGAATTGAGGGGAAGAGGAATTTGTGACACAACTTGACTAGAAGAAGGGATCGGTTGGTAGGACATATTCTGAGGCATCAAGGGATCACCAATTTAGTACTGGAGGGCAGCGTGGAGGATAAAAATTGTAGATGGAGACCAAGAGATGAATACACAAAACATATTCAGAAGGATTTCGGTTGCAGTAGGTACTGGGAGATGAAAAGGCTCGCACAAGATAGAGGAGCATGGAGAGCTGCGTCAAACCAGTCTTTGGACTGCAGATAACGAAGAGGAAGGAGCACAATTACCTTGATGAAGTCAGTTTGTTAGTTAAATATTCAAATCATAACCAGTCAAGGTCAGAGTGTTTTTTGTGTTCGATAAATATTCAAGACTTAACTTTGTTGAAGTCTGTATGTTTAACATTACCTCCTGTCGGGGCTGATTCTTTGAGTTTAATAAACGTTTTAAGCATATTCTACCTGAGTGTGTGTTTCTTGTATAGCCTTCGTTGGATACATTACTTACAATGTTTTTTTCAGATCGGTACGTACTAATATACGACTTACTCAGGGCAATATACAGGGTGACAATTATTGAACTATATGAAATAAAATCGTCATAACGCCGGAACGGTTTGCGTTAGGACGCTCAAACCGCACGGCTGGCCGCGGGGCATGATGGGAATTAGTATGCGCATGATGGTTTGATTTAGCACCTTCATTTGGATGGATTCTTCAATAAGCAAGGTTGGAGCGTTTGGTGGACTGAGAATACTCATTTCGGGATGGAGAAGTCTCTTCACGCTCAACGGATGACTGTGTTGTGTGCAGTGTCTAGTCACGGAATAATCGGTGCGATATTCTTTGATGGCAGGGTGACTACCGAACGGTACGTGAAAGTTTTGGAAGATGATTTCATCCCGTTATCCAAAGTGATCCTGATTTCGACAGGATGTGGTTCAAGCAAGACGGCGCTCGACCTCAGCGAAGTAAGAGAGTGCTTGATGTTTAGGAGGAGCGCTTTGTGGACCGCACTGTGGCTCTGGGGTACCAAGAGGCCATTGGCATGGGCCTCGATTGGCCGCCATATTCTCCGGATCTGAATACATGCGGATCATTTTTGTGGGGCTATAGTAAAGACAAGGTGTACAGCAATATCCACAAAACCACTGCTGATCTGAAAACAGCCATTCAGGAGGTCATCGACAGCCTCGATATTCCGACACTTCCGCGGGTCATGCAAAATTTCGCTATTCGCCTGCGCCACATCATCGTCAATGATGGCAGGCATATCGAACATGTCATAATCTTAATCCGAATACCTGTACTGACGTTTACATGTTGAATAAAGTGAGTGCATGCCGCAGTTTATAATCAATTTGAGTTTTGTCATATAGTTCAGTAATTGTCCCCCCGCATTAGGCCCGATCATTTTCCTACGTTACATCAATGATTTCCCGTGCCAAGGATGGAGAAAAAATACTGTTTATCGATGTATGCACCATATTGATCACTGATAAAACACCAACACAGTTCTGAAAAAAAAAGATAATGATGCTCTCAGAGATGTCCTCAATCCACAAGTGGACAATAGAGCAGCACTGCATGTAATGAAAGGAAACTGTATGAACTTACGATTGAATGCGAAACACAATGGTGCTAGATTAAAAGTCAACGATGTTGTATTAGAACGTATAAAAAGAGACCAAAGTATTGGGGATGAATGCAAACTGCTAGTTGAAGTGCACAGAACAGATAAAGGTATTGACGAAGAGAATATCTACAATACCTTGTACCCTTATAATCCTTGCTCAAGCGTGCAGCATTTCAAGCTTCAGGATGACCTGTTTTGGAAAAATACATGTATTCCTCAATTTTGGTATCAAGTTTTAGAAATAAGTACTGGGATTATATAGACTGTCTTCAAGGTACAGAAATGGGCTGTACAAATAATAACAAAAAGAAGCAATAGGGCTCATTGTGTTGTTAATTGAAATGATAGAAATTTCGACCTGCCTATGTGAATATATCTTGCAGAATATGAAGTACGTTAGGAGAAATTTTCATATGTATGCTGCTAACATGGAAACAGATCGACTCTCTATTTACATTCAAACATAAAAACAATTCTAAAACACAAAATAATGTGTTAAGTCATGGACTAGAATTGTACAATAGCCTGCCATTGGAAATTAAAGATCTAACTAATCCTGGTACCTTCAGCGAAAGGCTTACAACATTTATTAAATATCAGTTATTGCACAGTGAATAAATATTTAAAGTAGCGCAAGGTAGCCACTTAAAATCCTTAAACAAGTAATATGTAAACGAGAATCCAGGCTTTCTCGGCGAATTTCGATGATGGAGTCTTCTTGGATTATTAGTCGAGTCAATGTGTCGTTCCGCGGCAACGTTTTGACAAGTTTCCTACACGTCACCTTTAGGCGAAGTCTTCGCCTAAATATGAGGATAGGATATTTGTCGAGACGTTGCCGCAGAACGATATCTTGGCTCTGCTGATAACCTCAGAAGACTTCATCAGTGTCATATGTAACTTAATAACGATGCACATCTAGACTACCTGATAAAAAAAGTGAAGCAGCCAGAGTGAGGAGGGGAGAAACGAAACTTCAGTGGTTGAGAGGGTATGTGATGTTATTTCGTTGATAACAAAATCGAATCATATTTACAAAGGAGTGCAGAAATGCAATATGACTCCACTTCTCAGTATGATGCTATACCCACTATGGCCTGAATGTGCACACTTATTCAGTTGGGAAGGGTATCATTAAGTCTTTGTATCTGACCTGAGGGAAGCTGGCCCACAACTGTTGTAACTGGTCCTTGATATCCTGGATGCAGTCACTGGGATATTGATGTTGAAGCTGGTTCCACACTTGTTCTACCTGGGACGGAACTCGAAATTTTTAGGCCATAGAGGTAACCTCAACATCACGCAAACAATTCATAGAGATATCCGTCACTTGTGAATGAGCATTACCTTGTTGAAACATTGCATCACGTTACTGTCGCACAATGGATATCACATGAGGATTCAGGACATGTGTGACGTACCGTTGTGCAATTAGAAATTCCTCATCAATACCAACTGTGATATGAAGTCATAACGATGGCTCCCCACACAAGGATGCCAGGAGTAAAACTGCTGTGCCTCTTCACAACACTGGAAGAATTGGACATCTCCCCCCCCCCCTTCCACCTCTCACAGGTCACCACCATGCTAGCCGACGATGGTCATCCAGCGTAGTGCAGAACCGACATTCATCGCTGAACACAATACGACGCCATCCATCAGCAGTCCACATTTTCTGGTCACTGAACCACTCCGCCGTTTATGTTGTGGTGTTAACGGCAGCCCACAGATTGGTCGGTAATTCTATAGTCCGGATGCTGCTAGTCGCCAACCAATGATACAGAATTTAGTAGAGATTCCGTTACTTGTTCTCAGATTGCAGGCGCAGATGTGAAGGAGTTACAATGTGCTTGGTGCACCACAATGCGATCCTCCGTTGTGATGGTCAGACGTAGTCTATCAAAATCTTGACGAGGAGTATGACCGCCCTCACTTTCCCATACAGCCCATCATCGGGCCACTGTCACACCTAAATGCCCCACAAATCTTGATGCTACATGGTCCGTCCAGCTGGCCAAATGGAGACTCTCAATGAGGACTCTTTCAAATTCTATCAGGTGTTGATAACGCTGATTCACGCGAATACGCAGCATCTCCACGCCTTCACAGTGATAACTTCTGACACTATTTATATCCTTTTTATACCTTACCAGTCCTGGTGACACTAAACACGAACAACATTTATGCAATCTGGTGGCCGTTCTATTTCTCACAGAGAATTGAAACTGTAGTCGTTTACATACTCACAAATGGTGTGTAAGTGTATGAAATCACATTGATCTCCGACCATGTGTCACAGCTGCTTTACTTTTTTTTCAGGCACTGTAATATGTAACAATATATGACAGTAACAAAAGTACTACAGTATAATACTAATCATGAGAACTATAAAAAGAATAACAAATTTTGTATGTTATTTTAATACAAACCTTTGTATCAAGCACTGATGAGATCCATACAACGTACATAGTAGAACGGATGAATAAATAAATAAATATCAACAGCAACCACAGACATAGTTTACAGATAATGCAGTTACCTATAATGGAGTACTAGCTGAAAAAGTTTGCATAAATAGTCAGTCATATCTTGATCACATTCCAGTGTGGTGCAAAGATTGGCTGCTGCTTTAAATGTTCAGAAATGTAAAATTGAGCACCTCACACATTGTAGGAAAGAATTATCCTATGGCTGTAATTTCAATGGCTTAAAGTTTTAGTCAATTAATTTATACAAATTCCTGTGTGTAATAATTTGTGGAGATATGAAATAAAATGATTCGTTGGCTTAGTTGTAATTATAGCAGATGGCAGACTTTGGTTCAGTAGTAGGATACTAAGAACATGTTGTTAGTCTACGAAGGAGAGAGCTTACAAAAAACTCATGCGATCAATACTAGGCTATTTTTCAGATGTATGGGAACAATACCAAAAAGGATTAATATAGGATAGTGAATGTATACGAAGAAGGAAAGCGCCAATCATCACTGGTTTTCTTGACTTACGACAGAAAGTCATGGAAATTCTGAAAAATCTGAACTTGCAGACGCTGGTCTCATCAACGCCAAGGCCAGTTCATAACACGAGACATGCCTAACACAGTAACTACCAGCTTACTTCCAAATTAGAATCAACTGATGTTTGAAAGTATCATTTTGGGAAATACAGTCGTTATATTCCGTTGCTCTGTACCAAGAATACCACACATCAGTGGTGCCATTTGGGTCTGTCAGTAGATCGGGTTTCACCAGGCATGGCTTGCACCTCAGTAGGTATGGGAAGGGGAAGCTGGCAAAGCTTATAGGTGACAGTGTAGTGGGTGGTGGTGGGATCACTCATGGATAAATTCCTGTAGTAGCTGGTGTTAGAGCTGCACCTTTTTTAGGTTGAAGTCAGCTGATAGGTATACCTGCTTAAAGGAAGTCCCTCTAACTAAGGGCTCAGCTTCAGAGGATGTCATGATTTCAAGTAGAGAAGGAATTAGCATATTTCTTCAAAATATAAGAGGTATTGGAGATAAAGTTAGTGAAATGCTTACAGATGTTGACGCTGAAATTATTGGTATATCGGAGCACCACTTAAATAATTTTACAATTCAGAGGCTTCCTTTACCAGGGTACAGATTAGCTGGTTGTTTTTCATGGAGTTCTTTACGGGGTGGGGGAGTGGCTATGTACGTAAAAAAACGGAATTCCATTTGAGTCCATAGACATATCATGGCACTGCACTGAACAGATATTTGAATGTTGTGCAGGGCAGTTGAAATTCGTGAAACGAAACTTCAAATTATTATTGTTTATAGGTCGCCTAACTCTGACTTCAGAGCATTCCTGCTTAAGCTAGAGAGGATCCTTGATTCACTTTGGAGGAAGTACCAAAAATTATCTATATGTGGTGACTTCAATATACATTTTGTATATGATTGTGCAAAAAAAGGATGTTGGTAGATCTCCTAAATTCTGTTGCAGACTGTTTTTTCCAACTAGGGTGCAGGGGAACAGTAGCATAGCCGTAGACAATATTTTTATTCATTCTTCATTACTAGATGGGCAATCTGTTAGTAAAAGGGTGAATGGCCTTTCAGACCATGATGCACAAATTTTAACACTAAAAGGCTTTTGTACTAAAACAAATGTCACATGTAATTTCAAACTATGTAGGATAGTTAAACCAACAGCAATAGAGAGTTTTTTTAAATCTTGTCAAGGAACAAGAATGGCAGGATGTTTATAGTGCCGATAACATAGATGATAAATATAATGCTTTCCTTAACACATTTTTCATGCTCTTTGAGAGCTGCTTTCCATTAGAACGTTCTAAACGGGGTACCAGCAGTAATAGGCAGCCCAAGTGACTGACTAATGGGATAAGGATATCATGTAGAACAAAGCGGGAATTATATGAAAATGTTAGAAGTAGTCACAATGAAGCTACAGTAGCCCATTACAAACAGTACTGTTAGGTGCTTAAAGATGTTATTAGAAAGGCAAAGAGTATGTGGTATGCAAATAGAACAGCTAGTTCACAGGATAAAATTAAAACCATATGATCAGAAGTGTCTGGTCAGCAGCACAAGGTCGACGATGTAAAGTCAGTTCGTAATAAAAATGTTTCTGTTACTGATAAATCAGATACATGTACAGTATTTAAAAATCATTTTCTGAGCATTGATGGTGAATTAAATAAAAATTTAGTTTGCACAGGGAATTATGTAACTTTCTTGGCAGATGCCTTTCTGAGGTTGATGTCTGAAATACTCCTCTGTGATACAGCCAAGGGGGAGATCGAGTCAATAATTAAATAACTGAAGACTAAGGATTCTCATGGATATGATGGAGTGCCTAGTAGAATGTTAAAGTACTGTGCTGCATATGTTAGCCCTGTATTTAGCCATATTTGTAATTTTTCCTTTAGGAATGGTCAGTTTCCTGAGCGATTAAAGTACTCAGTAGTAAACCTGCTTTATAAAAAGGGAGAAAGAGATAATGTAGACAATTTTAGACATATTTATATGCCATCAGTGTTTGCCAAAGTTATTGAGAAGGCTATGTTGAAACGTCCCCTTGGAACAATTTATACAAGACTGTGCTTATACTGACACACAATGTTTTTAGCGCAACGCAATCTGACTTTCAAAATTCCCTACTAAAGAATGGCCCTGACTAACATTAAACTATACCTTTCACAAATCACTTACCTCACAAAAATCTTCGCTGCTCAAGCTACTGCAATACAGCGAGCGCCACTACTGCCAGCTAAATAAAAGATTCAAACTATGGAAGGCACTAACTACTGATAGGGATAGTTAGCAAATGAAAGATATTAGTAGAGAACAAACAATGTATTTACCTTGATATCATCATATATAAATATAGCAGTTCATGACAAATTACAAATCTCCGCCATCTCTCTCCCCACATCCACCACTGCTGGCGGCTCACCTCCAACTGCGCAACGCTACGCGCTGTTCACATCCAGCTGCCCCTCTACAATGGCAGACAACAATGCAAACTAGCCACAGACTGCTCACAGCACAGCCAGTGATTTCATTTTCATACAGAGAGCGCTACATGGCGGCGGCGTTACCAATATAAGAACCTAAACAGCCTACTTACATAAAGAAAACATAAACAGCCTACTTACATAGCCCCCATGCTCCCCACAAAAAATTTTTACAAATTGGATTGGGCAGTGGCCAATACAGATTTGAAAAAAATTTTTCATAATTACAATAACAAAGAAATCAAATGCACACACTTATTGATACAATGTTGGACAAAAGCTAAAAATTTCTCACAGTCCATAAAGACAGTCCTCATCATTCGTCACAGTAAAATTGCAGTGTTTTTCTCAAAGTCTGACCAGTAAAAGACAATGCACACAGACGTAGTGGATTTCCATGCAGTCTTGAAGAAGTGGTGTTGTCCTTCCAACGGAAAGACAGTGCTGACTCGACATGCAGACAGGTAATGGGCCACAACAGAGTAAACCCACAGCAGAGTCAGTCGACGTTTTGAAGAATATTGGTAGTTAGGTCATCACAGAGCAGACCCACTGTAGTCCTGGTAGAAATTACGGTACTGGTGGGCCACCAGAGGTGCAGACCCACTGCAGTCCTTGTAGCAATTGGTGGGCCATCAAAGATGCAGACCCACTGTAGTCCTGGTAGAGACAGCCAGCAGCCATCTGTTGCAAATGTGCAGGTGCACAATCACCATCGAAGAGTCTTGCGGACAATATAGCAAGTCCATAAACCACCACTTGTGCACTCACAAAGTTTCTGGAATTGTCCTTAGATCCAGCAATGCTGTTATCCAGTCCCTTGCTGAATCATTAACACACGTGCAAACACTATCAGTCCCTACTTCTCACATATTGTCCATGTACTATGACTAACAGAAACGTGTGCAGTGAAATGTTACTTAATTTGAAGAACTGGTAACAATTACAATTTGGTAACATAAAAATACAATAACAAAGGTACAAAATACATCATTAAAGAACATAATAATACAGATAACATTTGTAGTACAGGCTTTACAAAAGAATAGAAATGAACATATACATCAGTGTTACAGGAATTATGACATGAGTACAAAAATAAAAGATCAGAATCACTTTCGAAACATCAACTTCACACATGAGCATTAAAACAAAACAGAATAAATAAGCATATTTATAAGGTAAATAACATATTATTAATGCCAATTATATTCGAGGATAACAGTATTCCTCATCATAGTGAATGTAGCTTAATATTAAAAGAAGAAAAAATTCTATGAAACTACACAGAGACAGGAAGAAAACAAATACACAAGGGTACACAAACATATAGTGGGATAATACAAAAGGAAAGGACAGGGTTTGTTGTACTGCAGTATTTTGCAAACAAAACTTTCTTTACTTCTTGGAGATCTCCCTTCATTCAACATTATTCCCAAAAAGTCCTATCTATACCTGCTTTCTGTATTCTATTCATATTTTTTTCAATATAATTATTTCTCAGTGCACAATACTCATTTTGGCCCAAGTCTGTTTCATATAACTTCGCAACGCATTCTTTACCTACTCTCCATAGTCAGTTTCTTATATAGTCTACCCCTCTTAAGCTAACTTAAATCTACTGAGCTCAGATGCTAAACTAAGGGATGAGGCAATGCAGCAGCACCTAAAACAATTAATATAAACAGCAATGAAAAAAAAAATGGAAAATCGCAAAGCAAGCTACAGTAAATCTAAATTACCAAGCAATTCAACATTACAACTAATATGAGGCAATGCTCAGCAAACAAAAAAATAAATCTGGCTTAGCAGAGTAACACAAATTAAAGTTCAGTAGCACTATGCCTGGCAAACAGCAGCTTATATCTAAACATGACATAGCTCAAGCAGAAAAAATATTACAGTAAAGATAACAATGCAGATAAGGGAAATGTATAATCACATCTTAATGTCTAAGTAATTAAAGTGGTGCACCACAACAACTTATTGTAAAAAAAATATTACCATGTACTTGAAAAGAAAATTATGTGTCCAGTTACTGCTACTAGTCCCTTCTTATTGTTCTTTCCTTTCCAAGTGCTCCTTTTTTGAAGAATGTGGATCACAAAATTATTATTTAATAGATCTGTTGACAGAAAGTGTTCACATTAGCAAATGCATTTAATTTTATTTTATGAAACCAATGCTGCAACACAGCTGGAAAACAGATGTCAAATGAAATAAGCAATTATGCAAACCAAAGCATAAAAACATCATTCAATAGTCATGTGGCATTTCGTAAGTCAGTAGCTCTCAACTCTCATAGAAAGACACTTGTCAAAATCAGGTGTGCAGATGTACAAATATTTCCGATCAATTCATAAGCATTGCAGTAATTAGCACAAAGTACAAGTAACCATATGTTTTCAGGTAATGAGCATGTAATATTTGCGATGCTTTCTACAAAGGAACGTCAATAGCCAGGATAATGGCCTCCCTTTTTTTTTTTTTTTCTCCCTCTGCCTCTGAAAGGCACTCACTAATGACTTGTTCTCCCGGCGTCTGACACAGCTGGGTGCCCACGACGCATTACGTGCAGGTGGTCACTTAACTTTCTTACGGAAATATTTACGACAGCAGTTTCCACTACAGTGACAGTCTCATATACAAAATTTCACGGGTCGAGAATTTGCGTTGCAAATGTGTAGAAACAAAATCTTATCAATATAACAGTGTCATCTACCTCAAACGTACTTTAAAATCATGCTCCCTTACCAAAGACATCATTCAAAGCTCTCATAGTATCACAATGGTTCCAAAAAAATATGAATAGTTCACAAAGTACAGCAAAATACAAGTTCATAAGTGTGAAGTTACCCAACTGTGTAATTGCGTAAACATGTGTCACTGACATAAAAAAAATTTTTGTTTCTCTGTTAAATAATCAGATGGCTGTGTAATTCTGTGTTAGAGAAATATGGTACCGATGTGTAAAGTTGTATAAGCAAATACCATATTAGCTAGGGCTCCTTGTGCTTGCCAAACACATGGTACACAAAGTAAGCGTGTACCCCCCTGAGGATAAATGTAATTATATCCTCAAGTGTTACAGATTACAGCAATGGAATGAAATGTATCACGGAAAACTTTCTTTGTAATTCAAAAATCTTGAAAAATAAGTGGTTTAAGTACAAAATTGATCACTCAAATGCGTGCCCTGTAGCGCTAAATGTGCGTCTTGCTGTAAGATAATTCTGTGGAAGTGTCGTAGTTATCGTCCTCTGTAAGCAAAGTTCTGCTGAAGTCAATGTACTTACCTCATCATAAACGAAAGTGAAATGCTTTGTGAATAGATATCGTAGTTATTATGTTTATTGGCGTGATGAAGAAATTACTGTACAGTAACGTATTGTTGTGCCACGAAAAAGGCTGTCTCATTGTTGCTGTACCACAAAAGTTACTACTAAAACATGTTTTACTTTCCAGAAGAATTCAGAAAAACTGTGCAGATATAAAACAGATACACCGCAAAAGCAACATTGTAAATTGTCACTCATTAGAAGCGTCGTGATAAAACCGTGTAGTTGTCACTTAAACTAACCACTGTGTCGTCTGGTATCTCACAGAAAGTACATTAAACCCAGAATGTATTTTCAAGTAAACCAAAATGTTGCATTAAAATCTCATTAGCAGTACCAGTATGTGTCCTAAGCATGTAAGCCTGATAGTCGTTACGTAATCGTGCAACTAACAAGCAAGAATGTACAAATACAACACTGTGTCGTCTGTTCACTATAACAATGCATTCGTAATTTCTGTTTAAATAAGTTCTCTTGGTTCTTGACTGGATATTTAACTTCAAACATTGTTGCATGTTAACAGATTCTTAAGTCTAACACAGCATACTAGTAATGTAAAGGGAAAAGTTATATGGCAAAGACAGAGTTAAAAAGCAGATTATCTTTCAATAAACGGTTTTACATGTGAAATGTGGTGTAAACCTTTACTCTTTCTAGTGCACAGCGTTTCTACTTCAACGCAATTATCATGCGGTATACGTCGTTAAAGAATACTGGAATTTTTCTTAATGTTAGCGTCTATGTTATTTTTTCCTTAGCCAGCCGGCGCAGGTGGCTGCCTGCGGCGCGAGTCATTGTCTGCCTCTTTGTTGGCGCGCGTCGTTATTGGGATTAGGAGACCTAACTTCTACAAATTCGCCTTGCCGAGAGGGCCCAGCTCTGTTAGAGTCCCGCCAGTTCTGATGAAATTCACGTCTATCGTTATGATTATATCGTCTGTCGTCATGTCGGTAGTTCCTGTAGTTTCTTTCTTGTCGGTCATGTGGTGGAGAATTTCTCCCTGAATCGTAACTGCGCGCTGGACCGTTGCGTCTGAAATTATTCTGTCTCCCTTGATAATAACAGTTCTGGTTACCATATTGTCTGTTTCTATGATTGTCTCTGTCATATTCATTACTACGGAAATGTGATCTTTCTTTGTAACTATTATTACTCTGCCAGTGGTTGTCATATGGGTGGTGTCTGTTTTGGTCACGATTTGCATTGTAAGAATAGCCTTGTCGTGTCCAGTTATTGTTTCTGTCATCGCGGAATTGTGACATATGTGACCTGTAGTGATTGTTTTCCTGTTTTCGCATCCCGCGACGGTCTGTGTCAATTTCCAGTTCTTGTAACAGTCCCTGAAATGCTTCAATGTCGTCTTTGCAACGTCCTGCTAAAATAATGTGTCGTAAATGTTCAGGCAATTTGAGTAAGCAAATGCGGATGAGTTCTGAGGGGCTGTATGGGTTTGAAAGATATTGATTCTTATGCAACATGTCTTCAAAATATTTGACAAGACTGGAAAATTCAGATTGTTCAAAGTGTTTCATCATCATGATGCTATGTTTTACACGGTCTTGTGTAGCTTGAGACCAATATGCTGAGAGGAAGGCATGGTAAAACTCTCCTTCACTGTGGCAATCGTGAATTACCGATCGCATTCTTACAGCTGGTTCATTCTCCAAGTAGCCACACATAAATTCTAATCTGTGTTCTAACGACCAGTTGGGAGGAAAACAATGAGAGAATTGATGGAGCCATGCTTGTGGATGAATGTCGTTGCCAGAATTCTTAAATGTTTTGAATTTACGTGTAGTAATGAACAGCTTATAGTCAAAATCATCATGTCGGCGAGTAGCATATCGGTCATTGTTAGGTTGTGTCGGCCGTTCCATCTCAAAATTCGGTGCACATTGCCAATTTCTTTCATAACTTCCGAAATGCCCTGTGTTATTATTTTGCGGCTTTTCCGTGTTTCTAAGTCCCTCTTCCCGTGTTGGAGCGCCAGTGTCCTCTGAAATACGTAATTCTTGTATTACCTGTGTCAGCTGATCTTGTACTTCCCGGATTTCTCTTTGGTGTTGTGTATTAATTTGATTCTGATTTTGTTTGAATTTTCTTATTTGTTCATACTCTTCTGTGTTAGTGAAGGCTACGGGTCTTGTGTCATTCAGATCATCATCTACCTTTGTAGATAAGTTAGTGACCTGATCCGAAAGTTCGGCTACTTTCTCCGATAGTGTCCTTATTTCTTCAGTGTGTTTTTCTGAACCAAGTTTCAGAGTATCTACTGTGTCCTTAAAGTTTTCCTGAGTTTTTGCAAGTTGCGTAACCGAATCGGTAGATGCAACTGAGTCAAATTTAGCTTGCAAGGTCTCATGATTTTCATGAACAATAATGTGCAGTTCTTTTATGGCTGCTTCGTGATTCTGTAATGCATTTTCATGCCGCGAAAAAATAGGTAGAAAATGCTCACAAATTTGTGTTTTTACGTCATTACAGACTTTTTGACATTTCGATTCAATGTTATGTAACTCAGTAGTTAAATCTTCACGTGTTTGTTCAAGCGTTTGTTCCAATGAGTCTAACTTTTTAAGATTTTGTTCCACTGTGTCTAACTTTTGAAGCTTTTGCTGTGTTTGTCTCTGATTTTGTTCCATTGTGTCTAACTTTTGAAGCTTTTGCTGTGTTTGTCTCTGATTTTGTTCCATTGTGTCTAACTGTTGCTGTGTTTGTCTCTGATGTTGTTCCATTGTGTCTAACTTTTCAAGCTTTTGTCCCATTTGTTGCATTAATTGTAATAACAATGCACTGGTGTCTGAAACATGTTCCCCAGTGCTTTTCGGCAGTGAAGTTGCACCGGCAACATTCACATTTTGACAAGTGGAAAATGTGTCTTGACTCATTTGAGAAAACGGTGATAACCCAAAACCTGAGTCTGCAGTATTTGCAATATTGTGTTCTGTCATTCCCGATTCCTGAGGCGAGCTGTTGCCGACCAATCGATCGATAACGCTTCCCTGTTCACTACCTGTTTCACTGTCTACACCATTGTTTGCCGCCCGCTCCATTTCCCTATGCGCAATTACCAAATTACTACTTTGAACATTAGTTAATTCATTACTCTGTGGCGCTAACACACTGCTTTCGTCTTCACTGTCATTTCTCAGTTTACTTTGGAGCCTAGTATTACGTTTTTCACACGCCATTATTGTCACAGTATTTCACACGATAACACAGAAAAGCGCAATTTGAAGAGCAAAATAAAATAACATAGCAATGGAAATAATGTCTACTTAATTGCCAGCGCAGCTGCGAAATACTTGGTGCAAATCTACATGCGTGCCCCAACTGTTTTACTGTACAACAATGAAAAACTACAACTACAAAGGAAATTCTCTCTATAATTACGCGCTAGCAATAAACAATAGCTACACTAATTACACAAACTACAAGAAAAAATCAGAAGATTCCAGTGAGGTATCCTAGGCTAAGGGTCGACATATGAAACGTCCCCTTTGAACAATTTATACAAGACTGTGCTTATACTGACACACAATGTTTTTAGCGCAACGCAATCTGACTTTCAAAATTCCCTACTAAAGAATGGCCCTGACTAACATTAAACTATACCTTTCACAAATCACTTACCTCACAAAAATCTTCGCTGCTCAAGCTACTGCAATACAGCGAGCGCCACTACTGCCAGCTAAATAAAAGATTCAAACTATGGAAGGCACTAACTACTGATAGGGATAGTTAGCAAATGAAAGATATTAGTAGAGAACAAACAATGTATTTACCTTGATATCATCATATATAAATATAGCAGTTCATGACAAATTACAAATCTCCGCCATCTCTCTCCCCACATTCACCACTGCTGGCGGCTCACCTCCAACTGCGCAACGCTACGCGCTGTTCACATCCAGCTGCCCCTCTACAATGGCAGACAACAATGCAAACTAGCCACAGACTGCTCACAGCACAGCCAGTGATTTCATTTTCATACAGAGAGCGCTACATGGCGGCGGCGTTACCAATATAAGAACCTAAACAGCCTACTTACATAAAGAAAACATAAACAGCCTACTTACAATGTATGTAAGGAAATTGATCATTGTATATCACGCGATTTGCTATCAAATGTACAGTTCGGCTTTAGAAGTTGTTTAACAACTGAAAATGCTATATTTTCTTTTCTCTGTGAGGTACTGGATGGGTTAAAAAATGTTTCGAAAGCTAGACATATTTTTTGCTTTAACTAAGGCGTTTGATTGTGTTGATTACAAAATATTGCTCCACAAGTTGGACCATTACGGAACATGGGGTGTAGGTCACAATTGGTTCACCTCTTACTTTAACAACAGACAGCAAAAGGTCATTATTCACGATGTTGAGAATGACTGTGATGTGGGGTCTGAGTGGGGTGCAGTCAAGTGGGAGGTGCGGCCGGGTTCAGTGTTGGGGCCACTCCTTTTCCTTATTTATATAAATGATATGCTCTCTAGAATTACGGGTAACTCTAAAATATTTCTTTTTGTTGATGACACTAGCTTGGTAGTAAAGGATGTTGTGTGCAACATTGGCTCTGTTTCAAATAGTGCAGTTTATGACCTAAGTTTATGGCTTGTAGAAAATAAACTAACGCTAAATCACAGTAAGACTAAGTTTTTACAGTTTCTGACACACAATTCAACAAAACATGACGTTTTAATTTCTCAGAATGGGTACATCATTAATGAAACTGAACAGTTCAGATTTCTAGGTGTTCAGATAGATAGTAAACTGTCGTGGAAAGCCCACGTTCAAGATCTTGTTCAAAGATTTAATGCTGCCATTTTTACTATTGGAACGGTATCTGAAGTGAGTGATCGTTCGGCACGTAAGTTAGTCTACTTTGCCGATTTTCATTCGCTTATGTCGTATAGTTTTAGGGTAACTCTTCCCACTCTAAAAGAATATTTCTGGCTTAGAAACGGGCGGTTTGGGCAACAAGTGGTGTATGTTCACGAACCTCTTGTCGACCCCTGTTCACGAGTCTGGGTATTTTGACATTGGTTTCTCAGTATATATATATATATATATATATATATATATATATATATATATATATATATATATATATATATATATATATATTCCTTACTGTAATTTCTTTTTACCAATATTAGCTTATTCCCAAGAATAAGCAGCTTTCACTCGGTTAATACTCGGCAGAAATCAAACCTGCATTTGGATCGGACTTCCTTAACTCTTGTGCAGAAAGGTGTGCAGTATACTGCTGCATCCATTTTCAATAAGCTACCACTCGAATTGAAAAATATTCGCAGTAATCCATGCTCTTTCAAATCGAAACTGAAGAGTTTCCCCATGGCTCACTCCCTCTATTCTGTCGAGGATTTCCTTGAAAAATTAATCTGATTCTTGTTGTATTATTGATTGCGTTTACTTATATTATGGACTGACTTTTTTCGGGTTCATAAACATTTTATTTTTAACTGTTATTACTTTTATGTTATAATTTCATGTACTGACACATTCCGTGACCTTGGAGATTTGCTCCTCAATTTGGTCCTGCGGAACTTGACGTGTAAATAAAATAAATAAAAAGAACAAATGTAAAGCTGTCATCAACGCGAAGACTGGTTTGAACATTACAGTGCTTTTCTTGGCATGACCCTACTGCAGGTGCTATGCTGTTTCCTTCCTTTGACCTTCGGACTGACTTAACTATCCATTTATAGGGAGACCCACAGTTTAACGTGGACTCAAAACCACGATACAACTGAGAATGTAGATTAAATATTTAGGGGTATCGTCATGGAGAAGCAGCTCAGAACAGATGGCTCTCCAGAAGTGACGCTAGGGCTATATGCTGACATAGCGGGCCAAGCTGTCGAAGTATCAGGGTGGTTACCTCATGTTGTCGTCAAGTGGAGGGTCCTGGAGCGTAAATAATATCGACGCAGCAAAAAGTCAAAACACTTTTGTCTAGACGACCAGGTTACTTCACATCAGAGCTGCGGATTTGTTGTGGCGTATGTGACAGACCCGATGTAGTGACAACAGAAGTACACTGAGAACCATTATAAACAACCCTCATTTTTAGTCAAAGGGATCGCAGTCTGGCAGTCACCAACTGCGAGGAGAAGTCTACGCCGGTCCAAGAGGAGACATGGTTCTAAAAGCAGCCACCTCAAAACGTGGCCTCGAATGATTTCAGGCCTGCTGGTGGCTCTGTAGACTTATCACCTTCCAGCCTGTGCGCCGCCTGTGGGCCTACTTCCAGGCGCTGTCAGCCTTCTGCCTGTGCGAGGCCAGTGTGGTGCAGCTGCCTGACCAGCTCTGTCTGGGTGGGCATACTGTCGCTTTACACCTCCACTCACAAGGGCAGGCACTCCTGCTGTGGGCTGTTTTCTTCTACAATAACCACAGTGGGGTTCTGTGTCTTCCGGTACATCATCTCTGAGCTGAGAAGCTTTGCCCAGATGACACATGTGCTGCCTCACACATGGCACGTCAACATTCTTGCTAAGCCACTGGCATCACAACAGGCCGCAGGTCACCCGCTGCAACAGTGCCTTCCCACTTGCTGCCTTCAGTACATACCCCAGAGGGAGTTGTCACCGCTTAGTTTCACTATGAATGTTGTAAATCATTCTTCAATAAAATGTGTGATTACTAATGATGCTTCTCTGAGCAACCATTGATCACGATTCTGACATCAACCCGCTACCTTAAATCAGTCCTGCGGTTGTAGAAGTCATCCAGCTCAGGCCTCTACATTTTATTGACAGAAGTGTACGTTGCAGCATCAACCACTGCCAAGATTGAGGCTGGACCCAGCATCACGTATTAGCCACAGCCATTAGCATGAGGAGTTAAGTGGGACGAATGGATGAACTCGTTTGTTCCTCTTCTCCAACTTTCGTGTGCAGGGGAGATGGATACTAGGTGGGGCTCTCATATGAACTTGAAAGCAAAATTCCTGAAACCAGAGGAACCAGCTGATTTATCACAATTTCGTGGCAATGCTGGGGAACACTATTTGCAGTCAGACCTATTATGTCGCAGCACATCATGTAGCGAGTCAGTACCAATGAAATGTTTCACAAATCCTCGTTATGATCAAATTGCTAGGCAATGTAGCGAGTTGAGGTGACTCGTGATTAGGTGTAATGCCTGAGCTAGTGTTCCATGATTCCAACTGCTTGAGATATTATTTTTTTCCTGGCATTGTTGTTATTAACTGAATTTGTGTGTTCGTGGATAAGGGCTCCACAAGGGCAGAGTCCGAGACGCAGGGTGTTTCTCGGTGGAATACGATAAAGTCATCAATAAATTAAGTAGCACAGTTGGCAACAGATTACGTGGAGATGTATACGCAAATGGTTGCTATGAGGGAGGATCGGATATCGTCCAGTTTGACCACTATGTTATTGGTTTTTCCCGCCGCTGCTTTGGTCTTCCCCTTTTCTCGTAACTCAACTGAGGACGTGTTGTCTCGCTTGGATGATTTGGTAGCGGCTATAAGGCCTGTATTTTGGACGATCAACTGTCGTAAATGACTAAGTTACGGTTGAAAGGGGAAGCGAAAGCATTTGTCAGGTATCATAAGGGTTTGAGGAATGTGCTTATATGTGAGCAAGCAAAGGAGGATCTGTGCAACATTACAGGAAGCAGAAAAGTGCACGATATTTTTCGCGAGCTGTTGAGTGGGTTATAACAGAAACAGACTGAGTCAGTACAGAGTTTGATCGATACGATAAAGAAAATAGATTCATATACTTATGAACTGGCAGAGAGCGATGAGACGAACAAGATTATCCTTCAGAAGATGGAACATAGAGCTCTGGATGCCTTCCTGGGGGGCTGCCACCAGACAAGTTAAGATGGGTACAGGCAGGTTATCCTGAGAGACCTAAACACTGTCATCAGGAAAGCCGTAGAGCTGGAGGAAATAGACACAGAGACAGGGGAGTGTAACAAGTGAAGCATTTTCTGTGCTGACGTAAGATGTTATAGGCGAAGACTTTTGGGTCGCGTCCAGATGCCATGTCGCTAATCATAATGTTAGAAGTGTGGTGTTGTTAGGCATCAGCAGTGAAATGTAGGCAAAATGGGCAAGGGTGAAATAGTCAGAACTTAAGCGCAAATGGGAACTTCAGGTCCACCATGCAGCGTTCCCTGTAAATTTCAGTGCTACAAAGACATATACAGAGGTAGAGTGTCACTTAGTAGGAGTTGTAAGGGATAAGAAACGTAGATTTTTGTTAGCCGCAGGGGTGCATGTATTGGTGCCAAGTCTGGACCACGTAGCTAGAAAGCAGTTAAACCGACCAAGCTATAGGTTGTGTGGAGTAGGAGATAGTGATATGAAGGCACTAGGTTCAGAGGTCTTGAGTTTTCATTTTGAGAGAGTGTGGAAGTTGTGCGTTATGTAGGTGAAGGATACTGTGCAGACCTAGGGCTAGACTCTTCATTCAATCTTAATGTCAAGGCTGACCTTTCGCAACGCACAGTGGAACTTAGAGAAACTATGTTCCAACTATGGGAAACTGTCGCCAGTGAAATGTTGTTGCAAAGTGTCTGTCATGAAGTACAAATCAGTTAAACTGTGGACAGAGTTATTAAGGCTTAAATTCCCATGATATGGTGCTGCAAGACACCTTGAAGTAACTTCGGGTTAGTGTGGTGTTAGAACTGCCTGTTGACATTTTACGTGTGATAGAGCCACTACAGGAGACTGGCATGTTGGATGCAGCACATCGTTCTAAATGGAAGAATATCATACATATACAGGAAAGGGATTGTGAGAGAGTGGTACCAGTCAGTTAAGAGAACTTTGGCACCAAAGGGGTAAAGTTAACCAAAGGTTTGTTGGTTACAAATTTAAATTTTCTAGACAAGAAAGATCTGGACATGTCATTTGTGAACCATTATCATAAACTACAGTCGCATTACATACAAAAGTAGGACATTTGAAGGAAAGAGATAGGATAGCAAAGGAGTAATTATCACTGGAATTCAAGGACCTGTTTAATCCTCGGGGTCAATTACTAGCGATGTCCATAATGCAGTGTAGAATTCCGACAGGGGATTAAACACCTATGCAGATAAAACCATACTTAACAGACAATTATGAAGGACTTCATAAACCAACAACTGAATAGTGGCACAATAGAGGAGAGCACTAGGCTTTGGAGAGCAGTGAATAGTGACAAGAGAGTATAGATTTTGTTGTGACTGTTAATACTTAAATAGAAAAACAACTACAGATGCATATGAAACAACCATCATTACAGAAACCCTTGATAATTTAGGGCAGTACTAATACTTCTCTAGGATAGATTTACAGAGTGGCTACCATCAGCTGGAGGTGGTGCTGGAGGACCGAGCAAAGAATGCATTTTTGGTTCCCTGTGCTCATTACCAGTATCGGAAAATGTTGTTTGGTTTAAAAAATGCACCAGTCACATTTCAATGGCTGTTGGACATAGTATTAAGGGTTCTGAAGCTGCAACAATGGATAGTGTACCTTGATGATATTATCATGTTTTCAAACGATATGACGTAGCGTATACACCAGTCAAGGCATTTTTTTAAGAGTTTACATTTTCGATGAGTTATATTAAGTACTGAGAAGTGTCATTTGGCCCTGGAAGAATTGAGTTATTTCGGACATGCGATTAGTCGAGAAGGTGTAAAGACAGAGCACAGACTGATACAGACAGTGTGAGATTTTCGACTCCTCAGACAGGTAAGGTTTTGCCTTCATTCTATGGGGTTGGCCAAATACCGTAGGAAATTCATGAATTGGTTTGTATATATTGCACGGCCGTTTACACTATTACTGAAGAGGGAATAAAATTCCATTGGGCAGTAGAGAGTCAAGCCCACTTGAAAATCTGCAAGAGGCTTTGAAATCAATTCCATCATTGACTTTTCCAGGTTATGAGAAAGAGTTTTACTATCATGTGATGCTTCCAACCATGCACTGGGAGTGTATTTTGAGTCGAGTAATAGAGGGTGAAAAAAATGGCTCTGAGCACTACCGGACTTAACTCTGAAGTCATAAGTCCCCTAGAACTTAGAACTACTTAAACCTAACTAACCTAAGGACATCACACACATCAATGCCCGAGGCAGGATTCGGACCTGCGACCGTAACAGTCGTGCAGTTCCAGACTGTAGCGCCTAGAACCGCTCGGTCACTCCGGCCGGCAGATGGTGAAGAACAGTCACTGGCTTATACTTCACAGCAGTTAAAAGAAGCCAAGAAGTACTACTCCACAATAGAGAAGGATATATTGACCTTGTTAGATGGGGCTACATATTTCAGGTGCGATCGGTAGAGCAAAAAGTTAACGGAAGTAACTCATCACGCAGCGTTAAAGTGACTGTTAGAGTTTGAAAGATCCTTCAAGCACACTCGAGAGGTGGACATTGACACTGAATGAGTTTGACTTTGAAGTGTTTCATAAACTAGGCAAGAACCACAGGAACGCGAACAGTCTTAACAGGAAGGTGACAGTAGTACGAGAACAAGGTCGCAGCTTTATGGAGTGGCAGAAAGCACAATATGCAAACGCAGACAACAAGTTCTCAACAATACAGCTGCAGTTCATTGTGCACGATGGACTGTTATGTAGGTGACCTAAACTGGGGCTGTGCATGACCGTACCTGCAGAGCTAAAAGAGGAGGTATTGAAGGAAGCACACAATCGCTTTATGGGCGTGCAGGTCGTATGGTGACAGATTGAAGAGTGGCAGAGCATTCCTGGTGGAAACAAGGGAAAATGACTTAGACCAGTATGTAAGAAAATGTGTAGTGTGTGCACAGAGAGTGGATATAAGCCATCAGCTAGTACCTCTACAGAGATTACCAGAGGCAACCGAATTTTTTTAGATGACTGGAATGGATATTTTAGGACCTTATAGCCAGACACCAGTGGAAAACCACTATGTTCTGACTATTATTAATCATTCCTTTCAACACATTGCAATGGTGGCCATCCTGAATCAACAAGCAACTACGGAGAGACAGGGCAAGGTAAATAACTGGATAACTGGCTGCTGAAGTTTGGTGTCCCTGAGATGATAATCACAGACCAAGGTACTATCTTAATGTCAGATTTGATGATATAACTGACAGGTTTCCTGAGCATTATGATGGTGGTGGAGGTGGTGATGGGCAGGTTGAGGTCAGGATTCAACAAACCACCACCCCAGGGCATGAGTGAGAGATGGTGTGGTGAGTTGGGGCTAGATGCCCAATGAGACACCAGTGAAATAGAATTGACACACCATGTATTTATTATTCAGAATCCATCTGTGAATGTGACGTAGGTCCAGGCAGCCAGCATCTGCCGGTCATCAGCAGTGCACATTTGTTGAGATAAAGGGTGACCATCACGTAGTTCACAGTTGCAGTTGGATGGCGTCGAAAGAAGCAGTGGTATCAGCACCTTCGACACTGTGAGACTACCGACGCCACGGAGCCAGCCCACTGTGTCACCCGCATAACCCGGTGGCCGCTACTAGCCCCAGGAATCGGCGACCAGGCTACCAAGACCACTATATAGACTGCATGCAGAGGGAGCAGCCCCCAGTGGCACAGCCTGCCCACGCGAACACTGCAAGCAGCAAGTAGTTTCCCAGCAGAAGTGGGAACAGACTAACAGCTTAACGACCGTAGTCACGAACTAGAGGCCACCAAGAGGCCCATTGGTTGCAGAGTGCCACGTCCCCTGCATTGGATACTGCATAAGCACAGCGCCATGGCTAGCAGCTTGTAATTCCACAGGAGGAGACATGCAGATGCATGGAGCTAATAGATCAGTAGACACAAAGGCTGGGGATCGTCATAGGTCCCACCTTGTAGCTGTATGCAGGTGTGCTGAAGAAACAGTTCTCAATGAATCAGCATTGCTTTCTGTGTAACTTGCTTGGCTGGTTTGACCCACTTCTCTGGGGCCTTGCAGCACCTGAAGAAGTTGCCTTAATTTTATTCAGCGGCGCCAAATACATTATTTGTGGTGCAACATTCCTGCCTCCTTTAGAAAATCGACTCTGGATTTTGCTTGTGGCTCCTCGGAAAACTCTAGACATATATTTAAACATTGAAACTCAAACAGTACACTTAGTTTTCTTCTTATACTAGTGTGGCTTCAATTGTGAGATTCATTGGCTATGTTCCTAATTCTAAACATCATTTCTCTGGCTCAATCCACTGGACCGTCTTGCGCTGGTACAGGAACATATTCCCAAGTCACTACTTTACAAACTTGTACAATTATATTATCACATCCTTCAAATCTCCACAGATCCTTAACAAATATTTCACAATAACAGTGTCGCTCACTTTTCCTAATACTCCTCACTCCTTCTTACTTACCAGGTATTTTCCATTTAAATCTTACATAACGAATCCTTACTTGACACAGGTTATCCACCCTACTTGTATCTGATGCGCTGGCAGTTCATGAGGTGATTTCATTTTCGCTTGAGGTGGATGGAGATTACACAGAACGCAATACAATATTAGAAACCATGACACTTATAGTCATTACATTGTGACGTTGCTTGTCACGATACTGCCATACATGCTGAAATATCTGCTCTTCGGTAATTTGCCCTGTCTGGAGAGTTATGAGCTCATCTAAGAGTGAAGGGAATCCAATTGCCGGCCGCTGTGGCCGAGCGGTTCTATGCGCTTCAGTCCGGAACTGCACTGCTGCTACGGTCACAGGTTCGAATCCTGCCTCGGGCATGAATGTGTGTGATGTCCTTAGGGTAGTTAGGTTTAAGTAGTTCTAAGTCTAGGGGACTGATGACCTCAGATGTTAAGTCCCATAGTGCTTAGAGCCATTTGAACAATTTTTGGAGTCCAATTTTAAGGTATCATTTAAAAAGGTTAGATTCTGGGTTGGCGACGTATCTAGTGGCTTGTCCGGCAAATACAGTCTCGGCTGTGTCAGTTTTATCATAGTCGTTCAGTGACAGTAGCTGGGAGACGAAATGTCGCACCCCCTATGTCACAGGTCTTACAGATGACTAGCACCCCGCTATCCCATAACTCCAACGTCGTCATTCGCTTCGGGCTTCATTTTTACTATTACCACCTCTAGAGAAAATATAGAGGAAACACAATGCATGTTTATTTGTTAGAAATAAGGGTTTCGTGTCAGCACTTCTCTCTGACACCTGGAAGTTTCTGAGTTCTCCAAAAACATTTGTACTTCACATGCCTGCACACTTGTCTGAGCCAACATATCGTAATCTACGTCTTTAAAAAGAACTGGTCTTACATGATTTACCAATACAGTTATATTGAACCACAATACCCCATACCACGTGTACTCATAAATATTTAATAATGTAAACCCACAAAATACAGCAACACTTAACAATAACAAAACATACTTGTAATATAACCTCAATACATCAGAACACTATTCCACACCATTATTTTACAAACTTCATTACACTCCAATTTGTCCCCCTTAAACATCCCAACAACCACCACCACCACACTCCAATTTAATAACGTCATCAAAGCGCAGAAGGCACTCGGCATAAACCCTGTTTGTCTACTTCCACTTTACTTTCTTTCTTTCTTTTCTTTTCAACGTCAACTGGCGCCGACGCTGAGCCATGCGGAAAAGTTTCCACGGATCCCTTAAACGGCTTAACGCCCTCCCCCCCCCCCCCCCCCCATCTCCCATGCACAGTGGTAGTCATTGTTGGTTATTGCAGCTTTATATTTCATTTCTATGACCTAATATGGTCCTTGAGATCGAGTTAGGAATTTCTTCATCTTGCCCTTATGTGTACAGAGAATTGACAGCAAAACCCATTGACCAATTTTGTACTGAGGTAACTTGCCAACACATCGTGTCTCTTGCCACTCGAATGCCTTCATATCCACTTTTTTCCCTTCTACCACACATCCCGTAACCTTTCTGAAAACGCCTTCACTGCCCCTCCGTTCTTCCCGAACTTAGACCTAATTACTCAAAAGGTGACGGCATATGGTGAGAGTTCGAAAATGCCTTGTACCTTAAAATTAAATGCTGCCATGACGCAAGGCAGTTTAACATCACAACCGTTGTGATGGCTGCTGACATAATTGTTCCACTACGAGTCGCTAACCTTTATGTTCTGAGAATCCAAATTTTACGTTCTCGCTGGTAATGATAAATGTGTGGAAGGTGGCCAAAGGATCTGTCGCCGTAGTAATGTGGACAGTGAAGAAAAAGATTAGTTGACACAAGTGCACGTTAAATAAACATATTGTACTCAACTTACAAGTGAAGACATGCTATATTGTTGACAACTTGTGCAGACGCGACTAGCAATAAGCAGAGGCCCCACTCGGGAGTGCGCCAGAGAACACTGAATGTTTGCCGGTAGAGCTATCAGCAACTCGGTGTAACTTCCTGCACCAACTAGCGTCACGGAAGTAAACTCGACTAGAAGTAATCTTGAGCTGGCAGACTGATGCCCAGGTGTCCGCCGCTTATAACTCCGTTCTAGCGGTCTTCATTGGTCGGCCCATCATTGGTGATGGTGTTCGAAGAGCCGCTCGGGGTTCCAGCAGGGATCTCCGAGGCACCGTCTTGGGCAGTATCGATACGCTAAAGGAAATCACGAATCAAATCGCAGAACTACGACGATACTCAATAGACACTCAATTTGATTTGAAGTCGCTCGTGAAGAACTTTCTCAAAAGTCTTCTGGAAATCTAAAAATACGGAATCAGTCTACCATCCCCTGTCGATAGCACTACTACTTCGTGAGAATAAGGACCTAAGCATGTTTCACAAGAACAATATATTCTGAATCCTTGTTGACTATTTGTCAATAACTCGTTTACTTCCAGGTAATTCAAATGGTTCCTATGGCTCTGAGCACTATGGGACTTAACATTTGAGGTCATCAGTCCCCTAGAACTTATAACTACTTAAACCTAACTAACCTAAGACCATCACACACATCCATGCCCAAGGCAGGATTCGAACCTGCAACCGTAGCAGTCGCGCGGTTTCGGACTAAAGCGCCTGGAACCGCTCGGCCACCGCGGCCGGCCCAGGTAATTCATAGGCTACGAACAGAGTATATGTTCCAGAATCCTACTGCAAATCGACGTTAGCGATATGGGTCTGCTCCCATTTCGTTTCTTTGATATCAGTGTGACTCTTGGTATGAATCTTTCTTCGAGCGAGCAATTGTATACTATCGCTAAGTAAGGCGCTATTGTATCAGCAGACTTTGAAAGGAACCTGACTGGTGTACAAACTGACCCTGAGCCTTGGCTTTATTAGGTGGTTTAAGTTACACCGAGGTTATCTGTTTCTAAGTTACTCGTTTTGGCAGTTGTTCCTGATTCGACTTCTCAAACATTTATTTCGTTTTCTTTTGTGAAGGACTTTCAAAAAACCGTGTTTAGGATCTCAGCTTTAGTGGCAATGTCATCAATAACATCGCAATTGTTATCACGCAGTGATGTTATTGTTTACGTTTTGCCACTGGTGTACAGTATGTCCATAATTAAAGTTCCAGGTTCCAAACGCTGTAGGAAGAGAACCACTGTTCAGAATGACGTCAGATTCGAAAAGCATGTTACTGACGCAAGGATCAATGTCATGAAAAAAGAAAACAAAGAAAACGGAAATGTGACCAGTAGAAGACGCTATAAGTGTCAGAGTGCGCACACCAATAGAATCGCAGCACATGGTTGTTTCTCAATTTTGCGTCCGAGACGCCCAACGTGACTGTCTCCAGGAAGGATTGCACGCTGCTGGTAAAGCTCTTTTACAAAAACGGTGACTATGCGCCAGTTGTCCTGCAGAAGTTTCAGTCATTCAAGGATATGGCAAAAGGCGTTGATCCGATGACTGCTAAGGATTTCGAGAAAATGATCACAAAACTCGGAAAGATAGGTTCTTTTGAAGTGCAGTGTGGCAGAGGGAGGAAAGCAGTTGGTCCGGTGTCTATCGAAGATGTGGGCACGGCATACCAGGAGAGGTCGAGCGGTGGTGTGCAAACATGCAGAGCACTGAGAATTGTTCGAACGTTTGACATGTCTGCGAGCACGGTGCATAAAATTCTACAAAACATCCTGCACTGCTATTTATACAAAATCACTCATGTTCAGGAGTTGCTTCCTGCTGACCTACGGTACTCTTTGATGACTGATGTCAGCACAGTGCGCTCAAGGTATAAAATTCCTGAGATGCTGCTCGATGACCTGCATCCTCGTCTTCCACCAATACTTATCAGGCACCCAGATGTCAGTTGTTCTTTGCCCTCTATGACCCACTAATACGTGGTCATGTGCTTGTCTCAACACTTCATCTCTCATAGCTGTACGTACCACAACATGTGGTCCCTGCTTTGTCGTATTGCACAATGGCCCTACAGGTGTCTGAAAATGTGGTTGCGCCCTAAATACTTGGCAGTCAGCGTCAGCAGTCTATACTTCCTGCCCCTCTGCATAGCTTTTGCCAAGTGTCCACATGAACCTCAATCTTCTTATTCAGACTGTCGCATTACTGTGTTTCTTGCCTGGTTTGTGTATCACTTCGTAATCAAATTTACTGAATTTCAGAGCCCAGCACATTAACTTATACCAAGGATCCTTTACCAGTAACTATTTCAATGCAAAATGGTCTTTTACGACCCCAAATTTCTTCCTGTACAACTAACAACGAAAACACGTAATCCCGTATACGACAGACAACATTTCTTTCTCTGTGACTGATAATTCCATTCCGCTTACTCTGTTGTCTTAATGCATATGCCACTGGATGTTCCTTGCCATCCATATCTTGACTGAAAATACAGTACATCCAACAGTCTGCTTGTAACACATGATAGAATAAATTCCTTCCCAAAATTTGGGAATACCAATACTGGACTTGTAGACAATTCTTCCTTTAATTGCTCAAACATCGTCTGACAGTTGGCTGACCACTGGAATTTTATACCTTTCTTCAATAAATGTTCTAATAGCGCTGCGCTTTCGGGAGATCGCTTAACGGGTTTTCTATAATTATTACACAGCCCATCATAAAAATGACTGAAGTTGCATCGTTGCCTGTGATTGCAAGAAATCAGGTACTTCACTAATCAGCCGACGTCACATGTGCTCAATGGCTGTTCAAATCGCTCGCCAATATTTTCTAAAGTCTTAGAAGTCAGATACTTATTTTAACGATTATTGGCGATAATATTTGCTGCAAAAGTAATTTATTATTTGATTTTCATTCATCTCTGTCTTTCTTGTTGTGATATTGATTCGAGTGGTCTGTTATTCGTGAGCGTGCTTACGTCGTTCTTCGAAGTCGAAGCAGTGTGTTTTCATTTCACGATGTGCAGTTGCAGCTGTAATGGTTCTAAACCTGAGTACTGACATAGGTTTGAATAAGCTTTCGGAAACTTTCCTCCACTGTATTTTATAAAGTTGTTTGCGTGCTGTAGCCATTTATTAAATTAGGTACGGTAGTTTTCAGCCGGTGTTTCTTGCTCTATCTTGTGAAACATTTCAGTGACAACTTTCGCTCACTGGTTTAGCCTCATTTGGTGTTCCAGTGGACGCTTGTATTTTTGGTTTTAGACAAGAAATTGTGTGAAGTTTCTGTGGTATTGGTATTAGTTGTGGTTTAGTAGTATTAGAAGCAGTTGCTGTCCTAGTAGGGAGTGAAATTCGAGATCACTCTTATTAGTTCTTTCAATCGTTCTACTGAAGTAGCTGAATTTAGCTAACGCAGGCGTTTAGGTTTTTCACTGATTGTTAACATTTTACCATGAGTGAGAAGTGTGGGCTTTGTCGTAGGCTTGAAAGCCGTGGGTTACGTTGTGAGATTGTTCGAAGTATTTTCGGGGGGGGGGGGGGGGGGGGGGAGGGGGGAGGCCCAAGGACGAAGCCAGCGATATCCTCTCTTGGAAATGCAAAATTTTCAGCAAAAATATTTTAATAGCGGAACAGGACCGTAAGATCTGTGCCCTTCAGGTGCAGTTAGAAATCGCAAAGGAGGAACTACATACGATGAGAAAGGAGAAGGGCACTGGGGAGTGGGAACTGGCAGTTGGTAATAAGGCTGCTAGGAGGAAGAGATATTCAGATAGTTGTACTTAGCGTATCACCAATAGATTTGATCAACTGTCAGAGTTTAATAGAGCGGAGCCTCTTGCAGCGGTAGCTTCAGACCTCAGCAGTTAAGGATCCTAAGACAGCTGCAGTTACGACTAAAAAGGAGGAGGCCCTGCTGTTAGGTAGTTCACATGACAGAGGTGTAGGCCAGTACTTGCAGGAAGTGTTGAGAGCGAGTACCAGATCACCAGCATTGTGGAGCCTTGCGCAGGGTTGACTCACGTGACTGTTAACTTAGGGGAGTTGTGTACTAATTTTAGGAAAGAGGATCAGAAATTGATTGTGGATGGAGCTGGGAAGTCTTGATAGGGACAAGGAGTATGATGTAGGTGGTGACCTGGAAAAGATAGCCACTCAATCTGGTGGCGCAAACATGCACTTCGTGCAACTGTTTCAGCTTCATCATCGGCTACATCTTAAGACGCTGTTAGGCGTGTTAACATGAGGCTTGAGAAAGAACTGATGGCGGAGGTCATGGCTCACATTGCAGTGGTGTCAACTGCCTATCAGTTGATCGGGTTTCACTAGGCACGGGCTGGACCTCAATAGGTATGGGAAGGGGAGGTTGACAAAGCTTGTAGGTGACAGTGTAGTGGGCGGTGATGGGATCACTCATGTATAAATTCCTCTAGTAGTTGGTGTTAGAGCTGCACCTTTTCTAGATTGAAGTCAGCTGATAGGTATACTTGCTTCAAGGAAGTCTCTCTGACAAGGGAACCGCCTTCAAAGCAGGTCAGGTATTCAAGTAGTGAATGAATTACCATATTTCATCAAAATATAAGAGGTATTAGATATAAAGTTAGTGAATTGCTTATAGATGTTGACTCTGACATTATTGGCATATCAGAGCACCATTTAAATGATTTGATAATTCAGAGGCTTCCTTTATCAGGAAACAGATTAGCTAGCTGTTTTTCAAGGAGTTCTTGGGAACTTAATAGGATTCATAAACATTTTATTTTATCTGTTATTACTTTTCTGTTGTAATTTCGTGTGATGACACGTTCCATGACCATGGAGATTTTCTTCTCAGTTTGGTCCTACGGAACTAGACGCGTAAAATAAAATTTAAAAAAGTGAATCTATCTTCATGCCTCTTGGCTAATTACATAACTCTACTAAACTCCCTCCGAAGAGGTATCGGAAGATCATAACGGTACCCACCGGCCGCCGCGTCATCCTCAGCCCTAACGCATTACCGGATGCGGATATGGAGGGGCATGTGGTCAGCAAACCGCTATCCCGGCGTTGTTAATTTTCGTGACCGGAGTCGCTACTTCTCAACCAATTAGCTCTTCAATTTGCGTCACGAGGACTGAATGCACCCTGCTTGCTAAAAGCGCTCGGCAGCACGGACCGTGACCCATCTAACAAGTAAAGTGGTAGCCAAGCCCGATAGCGCTTAACTTCGGTGATCTGATGGAAACCGGTGTTACCTCCGGGGCAAGGCCTCCCAAATAGCTTACGTCTACTGATGCGAAATGACACTCCTCAATACTCAGCAGTAGATGTGCCGAATGTAGCCATTATTACACTTTCTCCAGATTTTTAGAAAATACAACGTCAGCGTGTAGTACGTAGAGTAAAACTGAGCAGTTGCTGCATATATTTTCGCTTTTATAATTTGTTTTATAATTTCATAATTTTATACTTTCAATGTTTTAAAGTTTTAACATTTAATGACACCTAATTCAGTTCTAGATACTCTACATGTTCCCACTTCCATAATATTACGATCTTTGTCTTGTACTGTTTATAGTCCATTATTCTATACTTTTAATATTTAACGAGCAGTTTTATACAATTTTACTTATTGTACTTTCAGAGCAAGACTATTACTGTTTTATATTTACAGTGTTTCATACTTTTAATAATTCAAGACACTAGTCCAGTTTTGGTTACTTTATTTCCACTATTATAATTTACTGTTCTATCTCTTTTAAGAGTTTGACATCCGTTTGTTTACGCTTTTAATATTTTAACAGAAAATTTTTAGGTAATTGGTTTTTTGCAGTTTTAGTATTACACCTCCTCCTGTTTAACTCATCTTTACCACTCCCTTATCGCCCCGCTCCCCCCTTCCTGCCCACCTTCTTTTCCCACTCGCAGTGCCCCTCGCTCCATTTTATGATTTTACTGTTTATTCCGCTTACAGTTATTACACCCATGGTTCTATAGTATTCATGTTTTAACCAGAATTTTTACATATTTATACTTTTTATAATTTTAACCGATGACACTCCCTTGCTAAACACATGATGTCCCTACCATTCCCCGTCCCTGATTCCTGTCCCCTCTGTCAAGCACCATGGCTTCGTTTCCCCCCTCCCCCTCTTCCCTCCCTCACCGCTTCCCTACCGCCACAAGATACTAAATTAAAACACTGACTGCAGCTGAAATATACAGTACTCTGATATGAGGTTCTGACACAGACAAGCCGGGCTGCTTACGCAGATACTTAGGTAAATTCTACATTTATGTAAAACAGTTCTTGTCTGCTTATTGTAAAATATTAGACGGTACGTCTCTAATATTACTTTGTTTTAGATCTGAAGATGATTCAGCGTAATCGAATAGGGCCATGCAATTAAAAATGTGCGACTCAGACTGAAAAATAATTGAGAATTCTTTTAAATATCAATACATTTTGGTGATTCCTTCGGCACGAATATGTTGGCTGAGGTGACTTGATTTTTATGTAATCCCTTGTGCCGTGTACTTCTTCTTGCTCTATGAAGACTTTAAACACTGTAATCTAGGTATTCTCGCTAGTTTAATTCAAAACTCGCTACTGTTGTAACAACCAAATAAAAAGTACAATTGTTAATGATGAGACGTTTTCGAAAGGGAGTGTGACCATGATGATTTAGATTTTCTGTGGCTTCTTCAAATTACTCAAGTAGAATGTACGGAAGATTCATTCAACGTATTTACGTTCGATCCCTTCACTCGTTCTTATCCAACTATATTAGAGCTTCGTCGCTAATTACCTTAAATAGCCTCCTCTTATTCCGATTACGATACATTTATATTTTATATTAAGTGATGGATGGTAAGTCTCTTTTATTGCAAGGAAGGAAGTTTAGAGTTTAACGTCCCATCGACAACTAGGTCATTACAGACGGTCCACAAGACCGAATTAGGGGAGAATGTGAGAGAAAAGTGACCGCTCCCTTTCAAACGAATCACCCCGGCAATTGCCCTAAGTGATTTAGGCAAATCGTGGAAAACATAAATGTTGGTGGTAGTATGGGGATTTGAACCGTCATGCTCCCGGATGTGAGATCAGTGCTGACCACTGCGCGACCTCCTTTGGTCTAATTGTAAGGTCAACGATGAGTAGTTAAACTAGAAACTGAGGTACATAACTCCATCACTGGCGATCTGTTAAGATGTGTTCTAAAAACTGCTGCCTCCCAAATCAATCTATTGATCTTGGGCCGTGGTGGCCCTTTACACAGCCCATGCCTTTCTGTGAGCGAGCCTCTATCCGAGATGTCATGCTGTCACACTAGAAATTCTCTCATAGTCCAATATCTTGATAGATATACAGCAGGAACGTTATTTTCTCTGCATTTTTTGGCAAATTACTTGGATGCTTTGTTGGGCTAAAACTGAAATGAAAACTGCGCACCTCTAAAGACATGTCAAAGGTACACCATATTTGGGCACTGAAAGAAGACAGTAAAGCTAATGGAACAACTTATTGTGGAGAATTGCTGAGAATTAAAATTATGAGCCCATAACTACTGTGTTTTTGTTCCTGAAAGATTTGTCTGTTATTTCAAAATTTTTAATGAATTAGTATTCACTGTAGTCAGGCTAGGACGACACAGATGAGCAAAATTTCCCATCTAGCTGCATTTCTGTGAGATCGTATTCTGAGCAGGTGGAAGGTTGGATACGCAAATAAACATTCTCACTTGGCCTGATGTTTGATATCAGCTGCCATCGCTGAGCACGCAATGACAATAACAAATATTAGGACCAATGTAGTAGCTAGGGCGGCAACTTGGATCATCAAGATCTATTTGCTGGGAGCTAGACGTGGAGAGTAGAATCTCCTTGTACCAGGAAAGAGGTAGGTGCAAAAGTGTAATTGCATAGCCGTTCCACTATCAACTTCGGGCAACTGGCAGAGGGAACCATAGCAAATAATGACTACTATCTGGTATTTGCGAAGGACGATTGTAAAATGCAGTAGGACAATGATCGTATAATTCAACACCTTCTGAAAAAAAGAACTAATCATGTTCTTTTTAGATTTTAGCGAAGACTTTGGTATTGTCGAATTAAGCGTTTTACTTTGAAACTTGTCAGCCTAGAGGCTTCTCTAAGTTCAGTGCAATGCTTTCACTCGTAGCTCACGTCCCGCCAGGAATGTGCAGTGCCTGAAACAAAAAGGACGCATTGTTATGTTTTCAAGCGGTCACTGGCCCTCTAGAGCAATCACTGCTTCAACGCTCATTCCGCGCTGCATTCTGTCCGCTGCTCTTTCCTCCCAGTTGACTACAGGTACCGCAAAGGCTCACTGGAAACAGATAATACGATGGGCGTTCAATAAGTAATGCAACACGTTTGTTTCTGAAAACAGGTTGGTTTTATTCAGGATTCAAATACACCATATTATTCCCCACACTTTTGGGTACAAAACTCTACTTTTCAACATAAACTCCGTTCCGTGCGACAGCCTTACGTCACCGTATTGGGCAGGCCTGTATGTCCACATGGTATCGTCTTGCTGCATCAATAACCTCCCTATCATCCACGTACTGCTTTATGCGAAGTGCATCCTTCATTGGGCCAAATAGATGTAAGGGGAAGGTGCGAGATCCGGGCTGTGGGGTGGATCAGGACAAACAGTCCAATGAAGTTCTGTGAGCTCTTCTCGGAAGTGCATACTTACGTGAGGCCTTGCGCTGACATCTAGAAGGAGAAGTTCGTTTGAATTTTTGTGCACGAGGAACACGCTGAAGTCGTTTTCTCCAATTTTATGAGCTTAGAGCAATACACGTCAGAGTTGATCGTTGTAGCATAAGGGAGGATATCAAACAGAAAAACCCCTTCAGAGCCCCAAAAGACCATCGCCATGACTTTACTGCCTGAGGATGCGGCTTTTTCTTCAGAGAAGACTGGTTGACCTGCCGTTTTGTGTCCAGTTCGAAATGGTGAACTCATGTTTCATCGCGTGTGACGATGTTCGACAAAAAATTGTCACGATCAACCTCGTAACGTGCACACATCCCCCGCAGGTCGTCTTTCGTTACTCCTTATGGTCTTCTGTCAGGCGGCGAGGAACCTGGCGGGCACATACCTTTGAGTACCCAAAAAGGGGGACGAGTGCGTCAGCACTACCAACAGAGACGTCCAGTTGAGCAGCGTGGATTTTGATTGTTAGCGTCGATCATCTCGAATAAGAGTGTCCACAACATTGCAGGAGTCAGAGCCGTATGCGGCCGGCTGACTCGCGGGAGATCAGATAGATTTGCGTGACCTTATTGTGATGATGACAGACGCCTCGCCCAACGACTCACTGTGCTTTTGTTCTTTGTCAGGTCTCTGCAGACACTCTGCAAGTGCCTATGAATATCTGAGATACTCTGGTTTTCCACCAAAAGAATCTCATTGACAGCTCTCTGCTTGGAACCCACCTCTGTTACGGATGCCATGTTGAACGCTATGTATAGTGCCGTCACCTATCTGAACTTCATGAAGCTCCACCGGCTGAAGCAGGAATGTTCCACGTTGTTCCACAACAAATTCCGCAATTTTTCAACCGAAATTATCCGAGGAAAAAAGTTTTGCATTACTTATTGAACGCCCCTTGCGTAATGCGTCCCCAAAGATTTGGTATTCTCTTCCCATTGTAAGTGACTGAGGTATCAACAACTCTTAACCACTGAGAAAACAACATGTAGGCTGATAACCTTCAGCAATGCTTAAGCAGAAAACCAATAAACTTGAGGACGGCCGTCGATTAATGTCAGTGTTGATCTTTGACCATTATCAAACAGGGCGTAGAACGTAAATCTAGAACCTAAATGTCACAACTCCAAGCGGTTCCAGATCGTCATTCTATTCTCATTAGTCCGAAATTTCAGAAATCTCTTCCATCTTTAGTCCTAAATGTGACAAACATAAAATTCGCTTCTTCAGGTAAGAATCTAGAAGTGACATTAGATGAAATCCCAAACTGGGTTTAAACCTACAGCTCTAGCTCGCTGGAAGACATCGGCATCTCTCCCACATAAGCATACAAGCAGTTCGTTCTGTATCATCTGAAAAACAAACGTCTACAAACACATGTGCTTGTAGTTGTCCTGCAAGGACTTTATTAGGAAAGCACACGGTGTCTAGAGCTGGTGATGAACACCTGTGTGCGATATACAGAGTGAACCAGAACTTCACCGACAAAATTTCAAAGGCTGCTCAGGAATATGTAGTGAGTATTTTCGTACAACGGACCTGTTGTATCCGGTGGCTCGTTACAGAATCGTAAAACAGTTATGATTTATAGGGAAACTTCCTGGCAGATTAAAACTGTGGCAGAAGTAAAGCTGTGAGGACTGAGCGTGAGTCGTGCTTGGCTAGCTCAGATGGTAGAGCACTTCTCGCGAAAGGCAAAGGTCTCAAGTTCGAGTCTCGGTCCGGTACACAGTTTTAATCTGCCAGGAAGTTTCATATCAGCGCACACTCCGCTGCAGAGTGAAAATCTCCTCTGGATTATTTATATGGATTGTACAAGAATATGGAAATACGGCGAGAAATGCATGCCTGAACATAAATGCAGATGCTGACCAGGCCTGCAGGTTGTGATGTTTTTCACCACGAACGGTACCTGTGCAGTTCCCTTAATACGTTGTAAACGTTAGTGTTGATAAGAACTGTGTTCTGTGTAGTTGCGAGTGTATTATGTCGGATATAAGTGAATTCGAACGTGGGCAGATTGTTGCTGCTCGTGTGGTGGGTGCTCCCGTAACCAAGGAAGCCAAAGTGTTTAGTGTTTCGAGAGGCACCGTATCGATGTTTTATGTCTCCTACAAGGAAACCGTAAAAAGATCATCCGCTAAGTGAGAACGCGGGCGAAAATGTGTTGTGTGATCGTGACGGACAGTTATTGAAGAGGATTGCGTCGAAAAATGAGAGGACGGCAACTGCAAAATCCATTGCAGAAATGAATATCGCACCACGAACTCTGTTAGCACCAAAACACGGATGGAGCCACATAAGAAGTGAATTTCTGGGGGAGCTGGAATTTCAAAACCACTCGTCAGTGATGCAAACTGTCGTAACAAGGAAACATGGTGCAGAGGCCATAAAACTTGTTCGCAGATGATGTAATTTACAGTCTATTAAAGTCACCAGATGATCAAAACCAATTGCTAAATGACTTAGGCACGATAACTGTATGATCCGGAAAGTGGAGATTGTTTCTGAATAAAGAGACGTGTGGGGTCATCCACATGAGTGCAAAAAACATCCGTTTTCTGTTAACACGATAACTCACACAAAATTAAAAGCTGTAAATGCAACTAAATACCTAGGAATCACAATTACGAATCAGTTGGAACGATATCACAGATGATGATGTGGGGAAGGCAAACCAAAGACTGTTTTATTACCAGAACAGTTAGAACGTGCAATAGGTTTAGTAAAGAAACTGCCTACACTTCGCTTGTTCATCCTCTGCTTGAGTATTGCTATGCCGCATGGGATCCTTACCAGTTACGATTGACGGAGAGCATTGAAAAAGTCCAGAGGAGGGCAGTTCGTTTTGTATTATGACGAAATAGGGGAGAACATATCACGGATATGATAAACGAGTTGGGGTGGCAATCATTAAGACAAAGCCGTTTTGCATTGCGGCAAGGTATTGTCACGAAATTTCAATCACGAACTTTCTCTCCTGAATATGAAAATATTTTACTGTCACCCACCTCCTTAGACAGAAATGATCACTGTAATCAAACGAGAGAATTCAGAGATACTGCAGAAAGTTTTAAGTGTTTATTTTTCCCATGTGCTGTTGGAGAATGGAACGGTAGAGAAATAGTCTGATGATGGTTCGAAGAACCCTCTGCCAGACACTTAACTGCGAACTGCAGAGTAGTGATGCAGATGCACATGGATGTATCAGTACGACCCTGAGACAAAGGAGCACAGTGGGCAGTGGAAAAATGATTCATCACTGCTGAAAAAGGAAAGACTCAACCATCACCGGGGAAGGTGAAGCTATGTGTTTCTGGGGACTATAGTAATATGCTCCAAAAGGGCTCAAATTTTGTCTCACCGCTATGCTTCCAACATGGCACCTAGTGACTTCTTCTCTCTTCGTATGAAGGAACCACTACCTGGCAGGTATTTTCAGGACAACGAAGAGATAATTGTCGTGGCGAAATATTTCCTGAACAGCCATAATAAATATGGCTACAACCAAAGTCTCTGACGGGTCATCTATTGCTGCGAAAAATTTGTCACATTGAAGAATGAATATCTACAGAAGAACTAACATAATCACCAAGTTTCGTGGTGGTACCTAGATTCTGTCGACGTGATAAAGTTGCTACTACTCCTAAATATTAGAATTTTCTAAAGTCACTTTATTATTATTATTATTATTATTACGAGGCGTGTTTTTTTAAGTACCGTTTAAAAATTAAAAAAAGACGTGCTAAGATATCTCAATAATTTTATTTTTACATGAAAGCCTGTACCTTAATCTACCCACCGACGCCATTACAGTCTGATTCTTCCTTGTTTACGTTATGTACTGAGTGTTTAAGTTAATCGTGAGTCCCGCCGACTGTGAAGTACGGGCTGTTATAAGATTTCTTAGTGATAAAGGCCTAAAAGCGATCGATATTCATCGTGAGATCTGTGCAGTTTACGGAGAAAACATTATGAGTGATGGAATGGTAAGAAAGTGGGAGAGTGCATTTAAAGATGGCCGCACAAATGTGCATGATGAACAACGGAGTGGGCGTCCTTCGGTTGTTAATGAAAGTTTGGTGCTGGAAGTGGACAATAAGTTGCTAGTTGGAGCTAGACACATAGGACATCCCATTTCGGAAACCGATAGGAAATTCAGTATTCAGAGGTCCACAGTGTAAACAATGTGCCGAGAATATCAAAGTTAAGGTATTACCTTTCACCACGGACAAAGCAGTGGCCGACGGCCTTAACGACCAAGAGCAACAGCGTTTTCGTAGAGTTGTCACTGCTAACAGACAAGCAGCATTGCGTGAAAGAAGTCAATGTGGGACATACGACGAACGTATTCATTAAGACAGTGTGGCCAAATTTGGCGTTAATGGGCTATGGCAGCAGATGACCGACGCGAGTGCCTTTGCTAACGGCACGACATCGCCTGCAGAGCCTCTCCTGGGCTCGCGACCATAGACGACTGGAAAACCGCAACCTGGGCAGATAGTCCCGATTCAGTTGGAAAGAGCGGATGGTAGGGTTAGAGAGTGGTGCAGACCACATGAAACCACGGACCGCAATTGTTAAGAAGACATTGTCGAAGCTGATGGTGGCTCCATAATGGGGTCGGCTGTGTTTACGTGGAATGGACTGAGTCCTCTGATACAACTTAACCGATCATTGACTGTAAATGGTTACATTCAGCTACTTGGAGACCATTTGCAGTCAGCCTCCGATATACGATATTTATTTCTGAACTCGGGCAAAATCTTGTTAGCGGCAACACGAACCCCCCCCCCCCCCCCCCCCCTCCCCTCAAGCGTTTGAGATAGGACGTCAAATATTTTAAAAAATCGATTTTTCAAAAATATGTTCATCTTGCAGCGCACATCTTTCTGAAGAGCTTGATATATAAAACATTTGTGTTCGAGGAAATGCAAGACATGTTATTTGGTCTTATACGTGCCAAAGTGCAGTGCCACGCCTCTTCACACAGCATTCTTCTATTGCACGTCACTTTATTTCGCTCTGTGGAATTCGAACGTGTATATTTTGTAACAGAAGCCATCAAACACATATTCAGGACAGGGGGAGTTAAAATGCCCTGTGGTGCTTCTGCTGCTCCCAGTCGACCGTTTTGACATCCTACCCCCTTAAAAAAACTCACAATTAATACTGGGTGGGATTATTTGTGACCAGGAGAATAAGAACTCTTCAGATAATTTTCGCTCTTCACCTAATATCTTTCCCTTTTGTGTGTGACATAAAATTAAATATAGGAAACGTAAAACCAGTAAAGAAAGGAGACAAGCAAGACAGTACACATTTCTTCAATCCTTGGGTCCCAGCATTGTTTTTTCTCTCTAATGTTGATGCAGCTTTACACGGCGTTCTTTCTTTTCTGTGAAAGAATCTGTTACCTCATCAAAATTCATCAAACATTTTGCTACATGAAAAATGAAATGTCATTGTCTAATGCTGAAAAAGTTGTTAACCTGGTGTGGTTTCTCGATTTGATTAGGTCTATTTTGTCACTGTCTGGTAGATAAAACTAAATAAGCCTTCCTAATATTGCAGCAGTTGTAACACATGCCCAATAAGCGAGACTTTCCTCACACAAATGGTCATTTTTATCTACCTCATTTACATAAATAACACGACAGAATATAATTCACAAAGTACCATTATCACTAGATCGAAAAGTAACAGTAGCAGAACGAATTTTTTATACAAATTGGGAATCCTCATATTTTTCCATATAATTTATGTAATGTACTCATTTCTTCTCGTTCCTCATTCTAACAATCAATATTTTCATCACTAATTCTGTAACTATTCCCGCCATTGTCAAAACTTATTCTCCGGTTAACTTCACTAACCCTGCCAGAATCATCGATTCAGTTATCCCCATTTATTCTCCGGTTAGGGGTCAATACGTGTTTGTACAACGCATTTCCCTCGCTATTACATGAATAGAACATAAGCGGCTGTTAACCAGGGACTGTACAACTAGCCCTTACTAATGTAGCGATCTGGCAAAAATTGTCGGCCATAATTTCATTTTCTTGGATAGATCGAGAATATAATATGTGACGACCGGTGTGGCAGAGCGGTTCTAGACGCTACAGTCTGGAACCGCGCGACCGCTACGGTCGCAGGTTCGAATCCTGCCTTGGGCATGGATGTGTGTGATGTCCTTAGGTTAGTTAGGTTTAAGTAGTTCTAAGTTCTAGGGGACTGATGACCTCAGAAGTTAAGTCCCATAGTGCTCAGAGCCATTTGAACCATATAATATGTAATCTTTCTTACCTGTTATGCCTGTTAGTCGTTTATTTCAGCTCTGGTAGTCTGAACCTATGGATTTCCCTAATGATTATAAAAACGCTTATCATTCGCGCATCTAATCAACCACATAAAGGACCAGCGATTGGCGTTCACCCGTTCGGGTTTATTCGGCTCAGTTCGTATAGCCTCGTTCCCTTTTGTCTATGGGGAAGTTTTTCATTCCCCTGGCAGAGACATCACATATTCTATGCACGCATTCAAAAATCAACTTATGATTAGTTCAGAAATCAGCTTAGAAAGTGTTCAAAAAATTTTCAAAATCAAAGGAATAACCGATGGGCCAATGTGTGCTGGATGCTAGGCGCTTTGTGGAACAAGCTTTTTCTTCAAGAATATGAATTTGGCACCCCCTGAAATTGCCGCCCAGGACGGATACCCGGGTTTGCCCCCCCCTCCCCCACCAATTCCTTGATCTGGGCCTGATTGCCCTGTTGAGACCATGCCATGTTGTTTTGCTGATTTGCTGCACTAAGCCAGGCAAAAGGAGGTCTGACACGATATTAGAAGGTATCCCATGGCTTTTGTACCTCAGTGTATATGAAACTTTTCTAATTTTTTTTGACCTGTTGGATCCAAAATATGGTTTTTAGTTGTACGTCATCACAATCTCAACAGAAGCCAAAACTTTGCTGACAAACAAAAACTGAACAAAGCGAAAATGAATGTAACGAGAGCAATGAGAGAAGCGTTGAATGGACCAAACCCCTTAGAGGTTCTGGTCTTGAGTAAAATCAGCAAGCGGTTCGAAATCCTCTATTCATTCACTCAGTGACCATACTGGCACCGCAACGGAAGACAACAGAAGGCCGAAATACTGAATTCCGTGTCCAAAACAGTTTCACCGATGAAAATCGTAACACACTCCCTCCTTTCAATCATCGAACGTTCGTCGTAATGGCAGATACTGAGATAGTCGATCGCAGAACAGAAAAGCAACTACAATCCCTTAGCAGTGAAAAGGCATCAGGACTAGATGATACCAACAAGATTCTGCAAAGGTTATGTGAAAGAACTTGCTCTCCTTCTAGCAACAGTTTATCGTAGATCACTGGAGCAAGGAACGATAACTAGCGACTGGGAAACAGCACAGGTCATTCCCGTTTTCAAGAAGGGTCATCGGGTAGATGCAAATAATTACAGGCTTACATCGTAAAAGTCAGTCTGTTCTAGAATTACGAAGCAAGTATTCTGCTCAAGAATGATGAAGTTTTTGGTGAACGTAAATCTCCTCAATAAAAATCAACAAGGTTTCCGCAAACAGGGATCGTGCGAATGTCAGCTCGCTCTGTTCGTCCATAAGATCCATAGAGCGGTAGACAATGGCGCCCAGGAAGATGTTGCGTCCCTTGACTTCAGGAAGGCACTTGACACCTTCCCATACTACACTTTAATTTAAAAAAAAAAAATACGAGGTTACCGAGAATCGGACCAGATTTGCGACTGGTTTCAAGACTTCCTTACGAATATACTTCCACACGTTGCTCTTCGAGGAACAAAATCAACAGATCTGAAGGTAATTTCCGGAGTACCCCAGGGAAGTGTGATAGGATCGTTACTGTTTACAATATACACAAATGATCCAATAGAAAGCGTCGGAAACTCTTTAAGACTGTTTACAGATGATGGAGTTTATTATAAGAAAGTAGCAACGCCAGAAAACAGTATCGATTTGCAGAATGACCAGCAGAGGATTGATGAGTGACGCGGGCTCTTTCAATCGACCTGAACGTAAGTAAATGTAACGTATCGCGGATGCATAGGAAAGAAAATCTATTACTGAACAATTTCACTATTGACGATAAATTGCTGGAAACAGTATGTACTACAAAGCGTCTAGGAGTACTGTCCACAGCGACGTTAACTAGAATGACAACATGAAGCAAATAGTATGAAAAGCAGATGCCAGACTGAGAGTCATAGGAATAATCTTAAGGAAATGTAACTCCACGAAGGAAGTGGCTTACAAGGCACGTGTTCGACCAATTGTTGAGTATTTATCGTCAATCTGTGATCCTTACTATGTAGGACTGATTAGAAGAGATGGAGAAGATCCAACGAAGAGCGGCGCGTCACTTGTTCATTTAGTCAGCTTGAGAGCGTTACAGAGATAAGCAACAAATTCCACTGGAGACTTTATAAAAGAGGCATTGTGCATCACGGAGAGGTTTCCGAGTGAGCACTTTCCGCGAAGAGTCGGACAACATAATACTTCCTCCCACATAAATCTAACGAAATGACCGCAACGAGAAAATAAAAGAAATTAGAGCTAATACAGAGACTTACCGACAATCATACCTCCCACGTACCATTCTCAAGTGGAACATGGAAGGGGGAATCAGTTAAAGATACCAGATGTATATGATGTATATGTAGATTTCACAATTTTGCCAGTCTTGTTGTTGGCAGCTTTTGATACGCCCATAAAATTTGTCTTTCTATATTTGCCACGAGATTTGATAGTTTTTCGGTTTTTTTCGGGATTATAGTTGGCGTCCATCTTTAGTTCTTTAGGGGCCGTGTATCTTTCTTAGAATTTTGCATTCTTCTTTTAGAATATCTTAGAGGTTAGGTTAGGTTAGTGTTGTTTTAACGTCCCGTCGACAACGAGGTCATTAGAGACGGGGCGCAAGCTCGGGTTAGGGAAGGATGGGGAAGGAAATCGGCCGTGCCCTTTCAAAGGAACCATCCCGGCATTTGCATGAAACGATTTAGGGAAATCACGGAAAACCTAAATCAGGATGGCTGGAGACGGGATTGTACCGTCGTCCTCCCGAATGCGAGTCCAGTGTGCTAACCACTGCGCCACCTCGCTCGGTGAGAATATCTTAGAGATCGCCTTTTCTGTGGAATGTAAGCGTTTCGCTTGCGTATACGGCTTCAGACTTGACAACTGTGATATAGTGCCTGATTTTCGTGTGTGTGGGCGAAGCTCTCCTGAATTTTTCATCCGAATTTTCTGTGCCATTTTCTCTTCCGCTGTAGATTCCAGGATTTCGCCTAAATAATTGAAGTCTCTCGATTTGCGCATATTTTGTGATCAGTTTTTGAGTAGGATATTTTGAGCAGATGTGCCTGCCTTTTTTAAGATGTTTGAAGGGCAATTTTTCAACTAATTCCTTGAGGGCCTCTGTTTAACAAATTGTTGTCGTCGTCTCCTAGTATTGCCAGGTCATCTGCGAAACCTAGGCAAGAAATTTGGATGTCAATTTTAGGTGTTCCAAGTCGTATGGGTTTCTGGTAGATATGATTTTAAAGTTTCTTCCACTTTGTTCTATATCAGATTAAAGACGATAGGAGACATACCGTCACCCTGCCGAACACCGGTTTTGGTTGTTGTTATTATAATTATTTTATTATTATTATTGTTTTTGTTAGTAGCAGCAGCAGCAGCAGCAGGAGTTGTAATACTCGTAGTAGTACTGGTAATGTTAGCAGCAGTTGTAGCTTTATTGCTATCATTATTATTTGTTGTTTGTCAGTATTGTTATTCTAACTGATATTATTACCCTGATAGTACCATTAATAGAATTGTTCCTGCCTTAGACTATATGTATGCAAATTCGAATCAAATCATTCATTCACAATCATTATTACCATTCTTATTTCTATTCATAAAGTTGCAATCTTTTTCATAATTTTACCAAATTGTGATGATATACGTTTTGTACTCATAACATCATCATCAGGTGCAAGAGATTTCACGTTAAATACAACGATATCTCTCAGGTTACTTCGTATATTAACCAATGTCGTTATAAAGTGCCTTCTCCAGCACAATCCCCAAGACATTCCCCGTTCAGCATGTGCGGGCGATGACGATAGGATAGCTGATTCCTTGAAAATTTACAAGGCAGGAACACTATCCTTCAAGATTACGTTTGACATATCTATGATTGCCTCTAGCAATAGTGTCTAGTAGCTAGGGAAGGGTATAAAAGACCTGCATCTACATTTATACAGCACAAAGTCACTACAGTTTTTTGTGAAAGGCACTTCTGGTACAACTATCATTTCGCGCCTTCTTTGTCCCATTCACGAACGATGCGTTGGAAGAATTACTGTCGCTAAGCCTCCCCATGAACTTTAATTTATCTGATTATCTCGCTGAGATCATTTCGAGAGAGGTATGTGGGGGAAAGTAATATGTTGTCCGACTCTTCATGGACTGTACATTCTCGGAATTTCAACACGAAATCTCGCCATGATGCACGACTTCTGTCATACAGCGTCTGTCATTGAAGTTTATTTCCTGTTTATTGGCTTTCAGATCACGTCCCTTCATCTCAGTAACTGAAGACGATGCGATAGCGTATTGGAGACAATTTGATTGTCAGTTAAGACGATGTGAAGGTAAGGATAACACATCAACCAGTCCCCGAGCGGAGAAAATCTCCGACCCGACCCTGAATCGAACGCGGGTCCCTTAACTGGCAATCTGCCTTGCTGATTGAAACTTGTTGGGCGTGTCCGTTACGCTTTCGCACTTACAGAATGATCCCGTAACCAATTTCAAGGGTTCCAGGCTGATGCACTGTATTTTACAGTCGGTCGAACGAGTGTTATGCAAGCCACTTCTTTCGTGGGTAAATTATATTTCCATAAGATCCTTCCAATGAATCTCGGCCTGGTATCTGTTTCTACTACTATTGGTTTTATGGCTCATTCTATTGTAGGTCGCTACTAACGTTTACTGCTTGGCATTTTTGGTTTGTTACTGTTTCTGCATCAGTCAGCAACAATACTAACAAGCCTCCCTACGTAACACTTCTTGTCATTTCCTTTCCTGTTGCACTTGCAAACTGAGCGAGGGAAAGACGGCTATCTAAAAGCTTCCGTACGAGCCTTAATTTCTCGAATCTTTTCTTCATGGTTCTTACGTGAAATGTACAGTGGAGTCAGTAGAATCGTTCTGCAGTCGGCCTCAAATGCCGGTTCTCTAAATTTCCGCAATGGTCTCTCGCGAAATGAACGTTGTCTTCCATCTAGGGACCCCCATTTGAGTTCATGAAGAATCTCCCTGATCGAACCTAGCGGTAACAAACATAGCAACACGCCTCTCAATTGCTTCGATGTCTTCCTTTAATCCGACCTGGGATCACAGACACTGGAACAGTACTCAAGAATGGATCGTACTAGCGTTATATACGCCGTCTCCTTAATGGGTGTTACACTTTCCCGAAATTCTCTCAATAAAAAGAAGTCGGACATTCGCCTTCTGTACTACCAACCTGAAGTGCTCATTCCATTTCATAACGTTTAGCAGCCTTCCGCCTACATTTTTAACCGATGTGAATGCGTCATGCTGCACTCTCCTAATGCTTTATTCGCACTTTACAGCATTGTTTTTCCTACTCATCCGAGTTAACTTAAATTTTTCTACGTTTAGAGCAAGCTGTTATTCATGACACCAACAATACATTCTGACTAAGTGAAACCTGTACAGTCACTCAACGACGACACCTTCCCGTACAGCCGGCCGCGGTGGCCGTGCGGTTCTAGGCGCTTCAGTCCGGAACCGCGGGTCTGCTACGGTCGCAGGTTCGAATCCTGCCTCGGGCATGGATGTGTGATGTACTTAGGTTAGTTAGGTTTAAGTAGTTCTAAGTTCTAAGGGACTGATGACCTCAGAAGTTAAGTCCCATAGTGCTCAGAGCCATTTAAACCTTCCCGTACACCACAGTGTCATCAGCAAACAGCCGTTAACTGCTGCTCACCCTGTCCATCCGATCATCAGATGTATAGAACAAGAGCAGTTCTGTCACATTTCCCTAGGGCACTCCTGACGATGCCCTTGTCTCTGAACACACATTGTCGAGGAAAAGGTACTGGAGTCTATTACTTAAAACGTCCTCGAGACACTCACGTATCTGGGGAAACTAAATCGTATGCTCGGACCTTCGTTAAGTGTGCAGTGGGGTAAGATGTCCGGATATTTATCGACATAGCCCAATCAAGAGAGACCAAGAAATGTCGAATATCGGGAACAGTTCGTGTAATCGGACATTTTTGTGCAGTGGTAGGAGGGAGTGCCACTCGAACATACCGGAAATTCTGATTGGTGAGGGATGAGTGCGGGAATGGAGGTGCGTTTGAAGGTCACTTCTGTACATTTTTGTTGACAAACTCGAAAACCTTAGCCTGTTGTGAAAACGTATCCCAGTACTAAATTTAACTATGAATACATTGAATTTTCTACAAAAAAAAAAAAGGGTCCTGTTCGTTCTTTCTGTAGGACTAATAATTCGCACGTATCGAGCGATAGAATATGATAATCTCATACGTTGTTTCTGAAGGCGATACATAGAACTGCAGGCTACATAAAACGACATCTATAGGGGCAGCTGAATCAATCTGTACATTGTAAACAGTAACGACCCTATAGCACTCCATGGGGTATCCCCTAAAATACCTCTACATCTTTTGATTTCGTCCCTGCGTAACTGAATCGGAGGCCTTTAAGAGTAAATGGACACCATTGTCTACAGAGCTCTGGATGTCGTGGACGAATAGGGTGAGAGGAGTTTCGCAAGAGGGCTGTTTACGAAATTCATGTTGATTTTTACACAGGAGATTTTCGTCCTCCAAACACATACTCGTTAATCCTACAACAAATCGACGTCAGTGATATAGGTCTGTAATCACGTACACCTGCCCAATGAACCTTTTTGAAAAACGCATTTTTTTTTTCAAATCGTTTAGAAGTCTTTGTTGCTCCACCCACCTCCGAAAAACTGCTGCTAGAAAGGGAACAAACTTTCCAAAAAGCTTTATAGAACCTTACAGGTACGCACTTCAGATGCCTTTCCACTGTTGAGCGATTTTGGCATAGTTAATTATTCGCCATCACTTGTCTCGGTATCTGCCATCTCGGCGATCGTGCAATGATTTTAATAAGACACCGTATTCCTTCCTTCAGCAGAGAAACATTTTCGGAAGATCGAATTCAGTACTTCGGTCTTATCTCCGTCATCTTCCATTTAGGTGTGAGTATGGAGAGCTTTTTGTAAACAGAATGAAGACAACTGCAATTACAACAACATCATGGTCACTCAGTACCGATTTCAATCCGCGTAATGATTTTGCATAACAGCAAAACTTCTTAGGCTATTTGGTCTGATTGCTTGTCTAAATTTTATTTTCAGATTAAATTAACGCTTCTCACATTATTCTCTGTATGCTCATTTTTGCTTATTTCTGCTTTTGTTTGTCAACAAGGCTTTTACTTCACTTAAAGCTGTAATGAAGCTCTTTGATTTCGTAGCAACTTTCTAAGACGGCCACTGAGCCACATCAGAATTTTCCCCTTCCTCTGCGCATACCGGCCAAAGACGTATTGTACAACATGTTAGAATTTTATTCACGTATGTTTCATATCGTCACCAGAGCTAAATGTTTGAACTTCCTCATAACACATATGACAGGCATAAATATATTAAATGAATGAGGCATTTTTCCGCTTTGGCTTTTATTTTTTTAAACACTTTCTTCGTTTCACAAATAGTTTCAGCTATTTAAAGCATTATCCAGTGTGCATTGTTGCTACGAAACCGGACACAATGGTGTGAACCTAAATTAACAGAAATATCCTTACCTAGAAAAAGAGTTACAATCGTATAAAATGGCAGCGTATTCACATTACGTGCTTCCTTTCATTTTGGGTCTAAAATTTAAATGTTCTTAATGTTTTGACAAAGGATAAAAATGAGGGTGGTCCAACACATTCAGATGTCTATTTATGTAAATATGTATGTAAGAAAAAAGAGCTAATAAAAATACTAAAAACAAATGGTTTATTGAAATGATAAATTCGAATATTTAAGTTTTAGAAAAACGACACACCGTTTAAGGACATGTTGAATGACTTATTGTAAAGTTTTGTTTATTTTTAAAACAATAACTTTTTTCCATCATTTATAACCGGCTTCGCACTACAGTGGCCATCTTCAGATTATCATAGAAAGTGATTGTATAAAAATAAAAATTTAGCTGAGTATATTTACAGTATAAATAATTTTACCTGTCATTTTCAAAGCTACGGATGGGATTGCTAGTTTGGTTTTGGTTAATCTAAGTAGAAGACCAGTAAAATTATTGAAGTACCTTATGTTTTACATTTCGGCTCGTCAACTGGTAAGTGTAAGTAGCTGATTTTTAAGATGACTAAAAGTTTCGATCTCTCCTAAAAAATCCTTTTTTCTCCTTCTTCGTATGTGGAAGGATTTTTACACTCCTGGAAATGGAAAAAAGAACACATTGACACCGGTGTATCAGACCCATCATACTTGCTCCGGACACTGCGAGAGGGCTGTACAAGCAATGATCACACACCAGGAACCGCGGTGTTGGCCGTCGAATGGCGCTAGCTGCGCAGCATTTGTGCACCGCCGCCGTCAGTGTCAGCCAGTTTGCCGTGGCATACGGAGCTCCATCGCAGTCTTTAACACTGGTAGCATGCCGCGACAGCGTGGACGTGAACCGTATTTGCAGTTGACGGACTTTGAGCGAGGGCGTATAGTGGGCATGCGGGAGGCCGGGTGGACGTACCGCCGAATTGCTCAACACGTGGGGCGTGAGGTCTCCACAGTACATCGATGTTGTCGCCAGTGGTCGGCGGAAGGTGCACGTGCCCGTCGACCTGGGACCGGACCGCAGCGACGCACGGATGCACGCCAAGACCGTAGGATCCTACGCAGTGCCGTAGGGGACCGCACCGCCACTTCCCAGCAAATTAGGGACACTTGCTCCTGGGGTATCGGCGAGGACCATTCGCAACCGTCTCCATGAAGCTGGGCTACGGTCCCGCACACCGTTAGGCCGTCTTCCGCTCACGCCCCAACATCGTGCAGCCCGCCTCCAGTGGTGTCGCGACAGGCGTGAATGGAGGGACGAATGGAGACGTGTCGTCTTCAGCGATGAGAGTCGCTTCTGCCTTGGTGCCAATGATGGTCGTATGCGTGTTTGGCGCCGTGCAGGTGAGCGCCACAATCAGGACTGCATACGACCGAGGCACACAGGGCCAACACCCGGCATCATGGTGTGGGGAGCGATCTCCTACACTGGCCGTACACCACTGGTGATCGTCGAGGGGACACTGAATAGTGCACGGTACATCCAAACCGTCATCGAACCCATCGTTCTACCATTCCTAGACCGGCAAGGGAACTTGCTGTTCCAACAGGACAATGCACGTCTGCATGTATCCCGTGCCACCCAACGTGCTCTAGAAGGTGTAAGTCAACCACCCTGGCCAGCAAGATCTCCGGATCTGTCCCCCATTGAGCATGTTTGGGACTGGATGAAGCGTCGTCTCACGCGGTCTGCACGTCCAGCACGAACGCTGGTCCAACTGAGGCGCCAGGTGGAAATGGCATGGCAAGCCGTTCCACAGGACTACATCCAGCATCTCTACGATCATCTCCATGGGAGAATAGCAGCCTGCATTGCTGCGAAAGGTGGATATACACTGTACTAGTGCCGACATTGTGCATGCTCTGTTGCCTGTGTCTATGTGCCTGTGGTTCTGTCAGTGTGATCATGTGATGTATCTGACCCCAGGAATGTGTCAATAAAGTTTCCCCTTCCTGGGACAATGAATTCACGGTGTTCTTATTTCAATTTCCAGGAGTGTAGTTCATCGTAAATATTTCGGAACGTGTGTTTTAGTTGCATCGCGGATGCTCTTGGGTTACTTTCATTAAATTTCGTGTGTTCTTCCAATTGAATCCGAAGATTCCTTCCTGTTTGCCCAATGTACATCACGTCAAAATCGTCGCAACCAGTTTAATGTATTAATAAATTTCATGGTTCTCTTCTATGGGTTGTGTGTCTTATAACAGTTTTCATTCTCAATAGAAAGAGAAACCAGTCCAAGTTTCAAATATTTTATTTTTCATTCGGTGACTAGTTAGCTATTCGATGACTGTTATCTGTATGCACTGTAAATGTACATTACAGATAACTGTTATCTGTATGTACTCTAAATGTACATTGCATATTTTTTGACATCTTCAGAAATGCCATTTTCGACTTAGTTAAGATGATTTGAAAATCGGTCTCGGCCAGAAACCAGTCGTCGAATGAAAACTAAAATATATATGCAACTTGGACTGGTTCTTCGTTCTATTGATTAGCAGGAGTTGCAGACCAAAGTTACTCCAACATGCTGGAACTTCGTAAGTTTTAATTCTCTTTTCTGGGCGAAATCCTATTGCGATTTTAGTAATTTTAAAAATTTTGGCTATTTTATTTGAACTGTTACCATAATAGGGGAGAACTGCGAAGTTAGTCCTTTATTTAGCCCTTTCTCTCTCTCTAGAGTAGGGTCTACAGTCGTTTCTGGCTGACTTTTGTTAAATCTTTATCTTCATGTCTGATTGGTCATTTGTGGTTCAGAAACGAATACTTTGCCTAAATGTTAAAAGACTGCTATTTCTTTGTTAATCTCGTCTCCATGAAGCTGATAATTTATGGTTGAGATTAATAGGCCGACCCCGTGAAGATACGGGATAAGACCAGGATGAAGAAGAAGGAAGAATAAGAAGAAGGATAGGAGGAGCAGCGAGACGAACATCTTGAAACTCTAGCAACAGGCGCTACGTGAAAGCCACTGTATATCACGGAGAGCTTACACTTAAAATTCAGGGAGCATGTGCTCCTACAAGGGTCAGGCAACATATCCTTTCCTCCCACATACAGCTCTCGAGATGGTTATGACGCCAAAATAAAGAAATTCGAGAACATAAGAGGGCTTAGTGAAAATCGTTCTTCCCAAGCACCATTCGCAAATCGTGAAAAGAAGAGCTCGAAATGATAGTGGCAACCGAAGTACCCTCCACCACGCACAGCAAGACTGCATTCCGACTATAGGAGTAGAAGTAGATGACACCCCTCAAAAAAATCAGCCATAGTGCACTGTTTATCGAATCCATTTTAGTGTGGCCATGACTTGTCATCTGCAAACATTTTTGCACGGGATGGTGTACTTCGGCATCGTTTTACATCATCTATTATTCAAATTCACTATTGAGCAGTTGTAGTTCAAAAATGTTCAAATGTGTGTGTGAAATCTTATGGGACTAAACTGCTAAGGTCATCAGTCCCTAAGCTTACACACTACTTAACCTAAATTATCCTAAGGACAAACACACGCACACATGCCCGAGGGAGGACTCGAACTTCCGCCGGGACCTGCCGCACAGTCCAAGACTGCAGCGCCTGAGACCGCTCGGTTAATCACGCGCTGCCGCAGTTTCAGTAGACAGACTTGCTAGTTCCCTGTAGCACACACCTCCACAGCAATGATAGAGGCGTCATGTCACGATTTATGGTATGATGAAACAGATTTCAAGCCCCGTTCGTGACGGGGGCCCAGGGACGAAATGCAATCTCAGATTTGACAAAAATGGGGAAGGAAATCTTCTGTAACCTTTCCAGGGGCATTTGACTTAAACAGTATAGAGAAACAATGGAAAAGCTAAATCTAGATCTCTAGAACGCAGATTTGGACCCCCGCTGCTCTCGAATGCAAGTGCATTGAGCACTTAGTTCGTCATGTTACTGGTTCCACAGGATATCATGAAATTTGGTGAGGCATGTTGATCGATTAATACTGAATAACTACTCGCAGCTCATGGGTATTGGCTGGAATGGTTTCTCTGTATCATTTCAAATTTGCTAAATTGGGCTGAGGACAACTTATGCCAATGGCCATAGTAGTATTCACACTCGTATGGAAAAGTACATTAAATCGTTCTGACACAATTCGGGAGCGACGGGAAAATGCGTTGTCTTGCCTTACACACAGAACTGCAGCGAGGTGGTTCTAATGACGAAAACTGACTACGCATGGCGTACCTGCTGTATTCCGTTGCTAGTGTGTGTGTGTGTGTGTGTGTGTGTGTGTGTGTGTGTGTGTGTGTGTGTGCGAGCGCGCGCGCCGAGTGTGCGTCGCCGCGCGCGGGCGCTCAAACCACCCGCCAACTGTATCAGCGCGGGACGGCCACGAGACGCCGACAGTAGGAAGCATGCACACGGCAATATCTGCCTTCTGCCAGCGGCCCAGTCCTATTTATGCGCAGTTTGTATCGAGACTGTAACACCATAGTTCTAATGCTCTACTGATTTATTTTGCTTTCTGTTTATTTAATGTTACTTCGTTGAGCTTCTGTAAATGTGTTTGATTGAATAGATAACACAAAATTGTATACTCCTTTCTTTGTACAAACTTTGACGTCATGTTTTGGTTCAATGCAAAGTAGTGTATCTGCAATTTATATTCTTTGTCCCATTTGGAGGGAACAAAACTTACTGTATATGATTGTAATTTTGTGTGAATAATTTTTTGTAGAGATGTCAATATGTGTAAATGTTTCGTTTTATTTAATGCATTTGGTTGCTGTTATGTAAATTGCTGATCCTCACTTAGGGTTCTTAGTTAGTTTGTATGTAAATGGTGTAGTGGTTCCCCTCGGGAACGGAACTGTGTAGCGCGCCAAATTGTGGTTGGCCTAGGTGGAAAAGGTGGAACTGATAGTCAGTCGGGGATGAGCCAGCAGTCGGGGACGAGCTACCAAACTATGCACTGCCGTGTAAAGTGTGCATATTGTGCTGGTTCCGAGAGAGGTTTTTTCTGCTTCTTTCCAATGCCTCGGATGGATGGATAAATAGCTGGAACTATTTTGGAATTTGTTTCTATCATCGCCACCAAGAAATGACAGAGTCCAGCAATTCTGCCTGCAATTCCACCTACCAACATGCAGTTGCCACCACATTGCGCAATCATTACATCGGAATGTTACAATGATGTACAGTGAAGGATCAGCTTAATGGATGTTTTAGTGTTCACAAATATAAGGTAATTTATATCTGACTTTATGTACCTACCTTGATTTTTCTCCTCATCATAACACCTCTCAGGTTCCTCTCCGTTTGAACTAAAGTGATTACCGAGTGTCCTTACTAAAAGTACATTAAAAGCCCAATATTTTGCTCATTAATGCCTCTTCAATATAGTAAAAAGAAAGTTAAAATTAAGGTGGCAAGAGAGTGAGTTAAAGTAAATGTTGTTTGCTGAAAATATTCCTATTAAAACTGCTTATTAAAGTGCTGTTGCTAACTTCAAAATTAAAAGTTCTTAAGACTGAGGCTTATAAAGCAAATGATCACATTGTTGTCTGTAGTAAATTCTAAAAGGTGAGTCAATTTCTTGCAATTTTGTCAACATTGTGTTTCGCTGTAGTAAAAGTGAGAAAGCTGCAGTTGTGAAACATTATATACTCGTGTTTACTAAGTGATAGTCTCTCTGGTGTATTAGAAGTGCATATTAATAGTAATGTTATAAAGACCATTCACTTTGTGTAAGCCCTGAAAGTAATAGTGTGTTTCGGTAGCTGTTATAATTTTGCAAATTGTTTCTGCTGCTCTGTTAGTTCCAATCTTACCGTAAACATACGCATGTGTAATAGTTCACTGCACTCGCGTGTGACAAAGTATAGGTTGTGTGGATCCGTTATAGCTACTGATAACTATTTTCTTAAAAGAGAATGTTAATCATTCTCTTGCCTAGTTAGGCTGGCGACCGTTTTCTTTCTCAGTTGAACAGTACAGATAGACAAAATTTTGTTCGTACTGTTCAAATATTTACGTAATTCTGACTTTCATTTTCGATAAGCCATTCCAGTTAGGTACAGCACGGTCAACCTAACAAAATTCCTCTCAGAGGGTAACACTGCTCTGTTGCTATATACCATAATTGCTTGAACAAAATAGTTTTATTTCATAACCTGTTTCCAGCTTTAAGGTTATGGTATAGTAATAGCAGGACAGGAATGTTGTAAGACCAATAGAGTTCTTTGTCTTGTGGAGTCCCGAGGGGCTTAATGTTCAGGGGTTATGAATAAACCCATGTTTGTGTGGCTCGGATCGGGTTTGTGTATTTCTTGGTTGCTACACTACCTGACGGTTCCTACTTCGTATTGGCGATCGCTGGCAGATGTAAAAAGTCTCCATTTATCCCACGAGCGTTCCAGAAATTATTCTTTATACACTACTGGCCATTAAAATTGCTACACCACGAAGATGACGTGCTACAGACGCGAAATTTAACCGAGAGGAAGAAGATGCTGTGATATGCAAATGATTAGCTTTTCAGAGCATTCACACAAGGTTGGCGCCGGTGGCGACACCTACAACGTGCTGACATGAGGAAAGTTCCCAAACGATTTCTCATACACAACAGCAGTTGACCGGCGTTGCCTGGTGAAACGTTGTTGTGATGCCTCGTGTAAGGAGGAGAAATGCGTACCATCACGTTTCCGACTTTGATAAAGGTCGGATTGTAGCCTATCGCGATTGCGGTTTATCGTATCGCGACATTGCTGTTCGCGTTGGTCGAGATCCACTGATTGTTAGCAGAATATGGAATCGGTGGGTTCAGGAGGGTAATACGGAATGCCGTGCTGGATCCCAACGGCCTCGTATCACTAGCAATCGAGATAACAGGAATCTTATCCGCATGGCTGTAACGGATCGTGCTGCCACGTCTCTATCCCTGAGTCAACAGATGGGGACGTTTGCAAGACAACAACCATCTGCACGAACAGTTCGACGACGTTTGCAGCAGCATGGACTATCAGCTCGGAGACCATGGCTGGAATTACCCTTGACGCTGCATCACATACAGGAACGCCTGCAGTGGTGTACTCAACCACGAAACTGGGTGCACGAATGGCAGAACGTCATGTTTTCGGATGAATCCAGGCTCTGTTTACAGCATCATGATGGTCGCATCCGTGTTTGGCGACATCGCGGTGAACGCACATTGGAAGAGTGTATTCGTCATCGCCATACTGGCGAATCACCCGGCGTGATGGTATGGGGTGCCATTGGTTACACGTCTCAGTCACCTCTTGTTCGCATTGGCGGCCCTTCGAACAGTGGACGTTACATTTCAAATGTGTTGCGATCCGTGGCTCTACCCTTCATTTGATCCCTGTGAAACCCTACATTCAGCAGGATAATGCATTACTGCATGTTGCAGGTCCTGTACGGGCCTTTCTGGATACAGAAAATGTTCGACTGCTGCCCTGGCCAGCACATTCTCCAGATCTCTCAGCAATTGAGAACGTCTGGTGAATGGTGGCCGAGCAACTGTCTCATCACAATACGCCAGTCACTACTCTTGATGAACTGTGGTATCGTGTTGAAGCTGCAAGGGCAGCTGTACCTGTACACGCCATCCCAGCTCTGTTTGACTCAATGCCCAGGTGTATCAAGGCCGTTATTACGCCCAGAGGTGGTTGTTCTGGGTACTGATTTCTCAGGATCTGTGCACTCAAATTGCGTGAAAATGTAATCACATGTCAGTTCTAGTATAATATATTTGTCCAATTAATACCCGTTTATCATCTGCGTTTCTTCTTGGTGTAGCAATTTTAATGACCAGTAGTGTATGAAACTTGCCACAGATAGGACGACTTTTGAACAAAATATTAAATTGATTTACTTCTTCATCTAATTCTAATTTAAAGACGCAAAGTGAAACTATAGATCAAGGACTGCGTTTTTACGTAAAAATTCGTAATTTCGACATGTCAGCCGCCTTCCTGGTGACTAGATTCCATTCATGAACTGCAGTTACTCAAGGTCTACGAAATATACATCTACAGCTCCCATTACCTCTTCAGTGGATTCAAAATATTTTCCAGCCACTAATTCCCTTACAGGTGACAACAAGTGAAAATCAGAGGGAGCCAAATCTAGAGAAGAGGGTGGATGTTCCAATGTTTAGTACTTCGAATACGTGGCCAACTCTTCTATTCAAAAAGCACTTTTGTGGACAATTTCGTCTTAACGAAATGTTTCTTTTGTTTTTTCTCTTGTAATCTCACGTTTTTGTCATTCGATACAAAAAGATTTGTATAGTAACGATCAGTTATTTTCTCCCTTGCAAGGTAGACAGTAAGGTGAATCTGGTTTTTCCATCTCCGGAAACATTCGCCAAGACACTTCTCGGAGGTAAAATAGTCTTCGTTTTTTTGGCTTCCTTCCTCTACTTTAATTGCAGTTTCCGTTCTGGTGCGAAGTAATGGACCCACGAATCATACACAATAAGAAATACGCCCAAAAAGCAGCTGGGAACCTTTCAACATGTCCAAATGTTACTGCGACATTTGTTTTCGCATCTGATTTGGATGCCCATTCCAAAAACGCGTCTCTCATCTTGCACGAAGTTGTCTCATAGTTAATTACTCATTAATCTGCACCTTACTCTTTCTTGTTATATGCCTATGGCGTCAGCTACTTCATACCTCTTTAAATGCCTGTTGTCCAACACGATTTTTTGCTCTTTCTTGAAATTCTAGTTTTTCCTACATCGCTCATACTGATAACGTTGAAGAGAAGTTTATACACGTTAGAATACAGTCGCCGTATTCTTAATGACTGAAAACGAAGGAACATCCCACTTATTATTGAACAACTTTAAATATATGTGTCATCGAGGGGTTGGGAGGGGTGAGGAGGGGGCCAATAGAGGGTACTAGCCCCATCTGGAATCTGGGCTAAGGCCTTCTCATTCATTTTAGAATTCTGACGCAGTTCAAAAAATAATTTTGATTCTCCAAAAAGCAGATTTGGCACTGCCTAGCGCGAAGGGAGCTACAGCGAATTTGGCACTCGCTACACAATTTAAGTTTATTTAGTTGTCACGCTGTTCATGCCAAAACATACCGTTTTCTTTGCGCAGCGATCATTCGGTTCTGAGTGGGGAGGGAAGAGGGGTGACCGATTTTTTTTACGTCTCCCCTCTCTCGCCAAAATAATAATATAGCTTGTAGTCACTCCCACATTTAACGTGCCACAGATTCCTAGGATTTTAATCAAAATAACAACAAAATATATAAAATGTTTTTTAACTTGCTTCGGCCACCTGTGAACGACGGTGCCTTTTTTGCTGTGCTGCCTCTTCTGGTGTTCTTGGTGAAGTCTAGTACCTGTTCTCTGATTTGTATAGTAACTTGAACTTTTCTGTTAGCCCAGTTTTTCTTCATTTTTTTATTGAATGCTATCTTGTGTTCCTCGGGCAATTTCCGTGTCTTTTTGTGGTTAACTTCTGTAAGGAACATTAGGAAAGATCTACAGAAGTTTCAATAGCTGAATGGTAGTCACTCCTGTGGCTTTACCTTTGTTGGCTGCTTTGGATATCTTGTAGGACAGTCTATGGCGGTCCATTCTATTCAGGTGGTCGCAGAAAGCTAGACATCTTTTTTCTGATGGCATTGGTGAGGCTTTCTTGGTGTTGGTAGAATTAAAAATTAAATCTGTACCATGGTCTCCTATCTGATAGAATCCTTGATCCCACGATCTTTCGCAGGAACTTCCTTCGTTTTAATTCGAGGACTCTTATCTGGGCCGGCCGGAGTTGCCGTGCGGCTCTAGGCGCTACAGTCTGGAGCCGACCGACCGCTACGGTCGCAGGTTCGAATCCTGCCTCGGGCATGGATGTGTGTGGTGTCATTAGGTTAGTTAGGTTTAATTACTTCTAAGTTCTAGGCGACTGATGACCTCAGAAGTTAAGTCGCATAGTGCTCAGAGCCATTTGAACCATTTGAACTCTTATCTGGCCCTTCTTGGTAGCGGAGAGGCACTCTGGTGCACAGCGGACTGACGGTCTGACTACTAAGTATTCCAGAGAGATTGTTTCTATCCATCGAATCGTGCGAGTTTTGGAAGTATACGAAGGCAGGTACTAACTGTCTGGTTCGTTCCTTGCTGTGCTGTAGGATACTCTTGAGGTTTCGTATTTGTTGTATCTCGAGATTCTGAAATCTGCTTGATACGCCCCTAACTCATTGTGAAATCGTCTCGTACGTGTCGTTCGAGGGTCTTGGACAAGATTTTGTGAGTACAAGGAGCGATATTCCTCAGTATGTACGGAGAACTGCTTCCCTTCCTTTTATGTTAACTGGGTAGATAAAGGCTGAGTCCACTCGTCTGGGAGTTTCTACCTAATCCATAAGTCCAGAATTCCTGTACTCATATGGCTGTGTGTGTATTCTTCGGCTAGTTTCAGCGTTTCTGCTGCTAGCACATTTTCCCCAGCAGCTTTGTTGTTTCTCAGGAGATTTACGACCACCCTGACTTCCTCGTACGCGGAAAGAGGTATGTTCTCGGCGTGAGAATTAGTGGGTTCTATAACTGGGAGTCATTGAAAAGATTGTTTGGCATTTAGAAGTTTCTGGAAATAGACAGCAAGAGTTATTATGCATTCGCTATCAGTGAGGCACAGTAGCCCATCTGCTCACTGTAGAAGTAAAGTAGGAGGCATGAACTGCGCCGTCTGTCGTTTAAGGCCCTTTTATAGGTCTCTTGAGTTGTTCCTGAATCTTTCGTTGAATCCTTGTCCTCTTACTATTCCAAAGAGAGTGGTTCTATCCACGGAGTCATACGCTCTGCCTGCTGAACCAGTTGTATGTTAAACTTCCTCTTTGCCCCTGTTATGATGCTGTCTGTAGAGGTCTTCCTTTGTGTAATAAAGTCGTGAACCTAGCTTCATTCTTGTGCTCGTTCGATTCCACCTACACTAGTCGTCTGGTCTCTATTGTATCATCGTATTCGCAGGACCACCAAGGGTGCTTAAGCCCCTTTCAGTATAGTCACAATAATTTTTTTATATCAGTAGCTTGTACAGAGCCTTTGCTTTTGCTTTGTGTGAATATAAGGACCGTTCCTTGAACATGTCACGGTCGATTCCTCTCTCGTTCCTTTTCCTAACCGGCTAGCGTGTCGTAATGATCATAATGACCACGTTGTCTACGAGACGTAGAAAGTTATCCTTTCTTTCTTCTACATAATTCTAAACAGCTTGTTAATTGTATTGTATTATATTGTATGGAACTGGGGAGCTAGAAACGACGGAGAGGCTTCGTCCCCGCAGTTACCCTCAGAGGTTCACAACCCCACAACAGGCTGCAGCAGTCCACTCACCCCACCGCCGCCCCACACAGAACGCAGGGTTATTGTGGGGTTCGGCCCCCAGTGAACCTTCCCCCCAGGAACGTCCAACACCAGACAAGTGTAATCCCAAATGTTTGCGTGGTAGAGTAATTATGGAGTACGCGTACGTGGAGACAGTGTTTGCACAGCAATCGTCGACATAGTGTAACTGAGGCGTAATAAGGGGAAATAGACCGCATTCGCCGAGGCACATGGAAAGCCACCTTAAAAACCATCCACAGACTGGCCGACACAGTGGACCTCGACACTAATCCGCCGGGTAGATTCATGCCGGGGTCCGGCACGCCTTCTCGCCCGGAAAGCAGTGCGTTAGACCGCACGGCTAACCGGGCGGGCAGTTTGTTACTTACTTGTCATCAACAGACCTCTACTTGCGTAGGGAAACTGTGAGAGCTTGTTAAACTATTGTTACGTTCATTGTTGACTAATTACTTTGGTGAAACAGTCATAATTATTTATCAATAAAAACATTACCATAAAAGACGGATAATGCGCTATATTAGGGTAGGCGTCCTCAAGGAGGGGCAATGGGGGACACTTGCCCTCTTCTGAAATACTGGCACGGACTGTTTATTCGTTACAGAATTCTCACACTTTTCTATCAGCGACTCTGTTGATCTGCAGGTTTAACATCGCTGAGCCCGACGGAAAATACGGTTACTTGACAACCAGTATAGTCTGATTTAAGTTAGATGGCATCTGAAATTGAAGGGCCAAATTCGTTCTCGGGGGCGATAGAAAATCACTTTAAAGTTTTATCTTCTACAAAAATTATATGTAAAATATGAAACTGAAGTATGGTATAGAACTTTATAGTGCCTCTAAGTGTGCCAAAATATCTTATCTTAATTTTGATTCAAGTTACAGTTACGTTAATTTTCTTGAACAGTTGAAATTTTCTCGTCCCACAGTATAAATTTCATCGCGTCATATATCGAAAATCTTTGTACTCACTGAAATACCTTTTTTGTTGATTACCAAAATATCTCGCATCACCGTGCCTATCTTTAAGAAGAAGGAAAATCCCACTGAGTGCACAAACTACCGTCCAATTCGACTTCTCTGCCACCCCATGAAAATCTTTAAGCGTGTTCTGGACCAAAGGATCCATTAGATCACACAGATTTCCAGAAACCAAGCTGGATTTGTGAAGAACTGCGGCACAACTGATGCATTTCATGCTGCAAGACTCTTGGTCGAGAAACATCATGAGAAAGCAAAACCGCTGCAAAAATGGTTCAAATGGCTCTGAGCACTATGGGACTTAACATCTACGGTCATCAGTCCCCTAGAACTTAGAACTACTTAAACCTAACTAACCTAAGGACATCACACAACACCCAGTCATCACAAGGCAGAGAAAATCCCTGACCCCGCCGGTAATCGAACCCGGGAACCCGGGCGTGGGATGCGAGAACGCTACCGCACGACCACGAGCTGCGGGCAAAACCGTTGCATCTGGCATTCCTGGATCTCGAAAAGGCCTTTGATCGGGTGCCACATAGTCTCATCTGGCTACACTTCGGCAGCATGATAAGCCAGAGCAGCTTATTAACTGGGTGCAGTTACTTTATGCACAGCCAAGAAATTATGTCCGTACAACCTCAGGACTATCCAAGGACTTCCCCATCACAGTCAGCGTCCATCAAGGTACTGCATTATCACCCCTTCTGTTCATTCTCGTAATGGACACCGTGCCGGCCGAAGTGGCCGTGCGGTTAAAGGCGCTGCAGTCTGGAACCACAAGACCGCTACGGTCGCAGGTTCGAATCCTGCCTCGGGCATGGATGTTTGTGATGTCCTTAGGTTAGTTAGGTTTAACTAGTTCTAAGTCCTAGGGTACTAATGACCTCAGCAGTTGAGTCCCATAGTGCTCAGAGCCATTTTTGAACACCGTGACTATGGACCCTACTTTTTACTGACAACATGATGCTGGCAGCAGTAAACAAGCTTGATCTGCAGAGCCTAACTCAAGAATGAGGTGACCAGTTGGCGCATCACTGTTTGCACCTTAATTTGAAGAAAACAGAGTGCATGACATCAGACAGACATGAAATGGGAACCATCACGATTAATGGTGAAGATCTGACTCGTGTGAGTAAGTCTTGGTTCCACGATCACCGTTGACGGCCGACTCACCGAAGAGATCATTACCAGAACTCAGGCAGCCTGGATGAAGTGGCGAACAACTGGAGTCACTCACAACCGCAGGATGAAAGATAATTTAAAATCACAAATGTATCGCACTGTCATCCGACCAGTCGCCTTGTATGGTTGTGAGTGCTGGCCGACTACAGTTGAGACACAACCCCGCCTAAGTTTAATGGAAACGAAGATGCTAAGGTGGACAGCGGGCCTCACTAAGTTAGATCACATTTCTAATGACAGCATTAGGAAACAGTTTGTTATTGCACCGATCCAAGACAAGATGCGTGAGAGTCGTCTTCGATGGTTTGGGCATGTTTTACGGGATGGTGGTGACTCTATTGCCAAGGCGGGTTACACACTGAAGTCGTCAGCAGTAGACCCAAAGGACGACCTCAGCAACGTTGGGTTGATACGATTCATAAAGACCTTAAATGCGAGAACATCCACCCAGATGCGGCCCGTGATAGAGCGAAATGGAGACAACGGACAGATGTAGCGAACCCCGCGTGACCAACTGAAGAACTTTAAACTTCAATGCTTACACTTTTTGACTGAGAATGCGGAAAGATATTCAAACGGTCTCCTTTCAGTGATAATGTTCTAAAAGATTGGGAGCCACTTGACGCAATTTCCATTAGAGACAAGAGAATTAAGACTGCTGCCAGGTCTTGTTTCGAAGTTTCCAAGTTTAACCAAAAATGTTAGTCAAGAAATTGACACTAAATGGTGGCTATTGAGAAATACAGAAGCAGCATCGAAGAGTACGGATCTGGCTGAATTCTGAAACGCTGACCGTAAGCTGAAAAGGGGAGATGGAAGACCTATGTTCACCAGGTTATCAGCCATGACGATGTAGGTGTTGTGCTTACCCCATTCGTTGGCGAGTGTGGAAAAAAAATTTTCATAAATTAATAGAATGAAGATCAAAGTAAGAAACACTGGGCACTAAAACGATAACAGGACTTTTACATTCCAAAAGTAATACGATATTTGTACCTTGCTACCACATCCCTATTGGCAGAGAATTACAGGGATGGTGGAGAGGAAGAAGTAGTCTAGATTGGTGAGCGAAAATAACAACTTTCTCTTAACGTTGGTGTTTGTTACATTAACCCGTAGCTGGTATGGTGGGGTCATGTAGACTGGAATTTTATTTTTTTGTTTGGTTTTAATGTTTGTAATACCGTAGCGCTGCAGGTCTCATAAGGGAATGATCCAGTCCGACATGTCCAAACACAGCCACAAATTTTTTATACGGGAGGAATACAACGAAAGAAATGCTCTATAAAAATTTTAGCGGCTAAGACGCACTACTAGCATTTAAAAGAATGTTTAAGTTAACTCATTTTTGCCTCGTGAGGAACCGCTTGTAACAGCGTTTGGTACATACAGTCCTTCCTGCCAGTGCATGGATTGCTCGTGACAAGAGAGTGCCGTGTAGCACAAATATCCAGGATGACACACACGAATTTTTAGCACCTGAACCACAGAAAAAATGGCACGTAGCATTAATGTTTTGAATAACGGGAGTTGACATCGGCAATTAAACTGTTGCAGATGTAATTCTTACCAATATGACTAGCAGAGGAAAATAAAGGTAATGTTTGATGTTACATCACAGGCGACTTCCATCAATCGGGACTTAAATTTGTTGGAATGAAATATTTCTTACCCATAAAATTTATATAACAACTCCTGTAGTAAAGTAATTATCTTAATTCTTGTATATTTTGTGGCCGTATACCAATTTTTCTTTCAGCTGGGGCCAGACTGACCCTACCATACCGCGTATGTGATTTTTCTAACGAAGTATTTTCTTCTTTTCTAGATTGAATAGAGTTTCCTTCTCGTAATGAAAGAAAAGCATCCGACTCTAAACTCGATGAATGTCTACAGTCAATGTTTGATAAAGTAGTGAGTGAGTTCAGCTTCAACGATGATTCAGATCTTGATAAAAACTGATTCAAAGTTAGGCGAGGTAGAGAAAAATGAAAATGAAGAGGTATTAGAAGCACCTAGGTCAAAAGACAGGAAAACAAAAGGTTGCTGTCTTAGTTGTAGCACACCAATATGCAGGGACTGTTGAAAAAAAGTTTGTACAGACTGTGTATAAAACTAGAATTGGTTTTGTTTACTTCTTGGTTGAAGGAGTTTACAGTCTCTATTATTTCTTTGCTAAGGATCTTATTATAAAAATCTATTAATAATTTCTGACTCAATAATTTTGTGATAGTAAGAAACAAACCAATTCTTTGTACATAGAATTTTTGTTACTTTAAAGTATTTATTTAAGAAGAGAATGTTTACAGTTCATTGTAAATCACGTTTTTTAAGAATGTTCACCATAAATATTAATAACTATTAAGATAAAATTGATTGTAAGAAATTGTTTTAAGAATCTTTGGAAAAAATATTCGACCACCTAAAACTTGCACCGCAAATGTTGAGGATGGAAAGTTCTATTGATGTTCAGTTTTCACAGAATGGATGGGTAGTCAGAAGCTCTAACTGCTAGCCAATACTTAGGAAGTGTATTTTTCGTGGAAACATACTTTTTTAATGGGACGATGCCTATTGACATTAACATACTAAAAGTAGAGTAAATTTCACTTTCAGTGGTGTTTGTTCCAGGATTATAGTGCGAATTGTTTACGAGCTATCTTATTTTGAAAAGTTCCCACACCAACACTTGAGCAATCTGTGGTAGTACACACTAAACAGCAACACAAGTGCATACAGTAGTTACGTGGATTTTGACCAATATTAAGACATCTGACAATCACAGATTGTGTTCAAAACGACCTCCGCAGCGACAGTTAGACTTGCGATGTGTGCTATTTATTCTCGTGTGCATACGGGAATTTCGTCATTTGTACGAGACAAAAGCGAATATTGTGCGCAAATATACGAGAATTATGCCTAAGGCGTAAGTTTTTACCAAATATACATTTGGTTTCTTAGGGAAATAATTAAAAATTTAATGCGCACAACTCGTTGAGGTTTCATGATTAAGGAGCATGTGAGAACTTTGGTAGGAAGGCAAATGATCGACTTCGGTTTATTGTGAGAATTTTAGGAAAGAGTGGTTGACCCTTAAAGGAGACCACATATAGGACGCTGGTGCAACCTATTCTTGAGTACAGATCGAGTGTTTGGTCCGTACCAGATCGGATTGAACGAAGACATAGAAACAATTCAGAGGCGGGCTGCTATATTTGTTACCTGTAGATTCAAACAACACATAAGTGTTACGGAGATGCTTCGAGAACTCAAATGAAAATCCCTGGAGAGAAGGCTACGTTCTTTTCGAGAAACACTATTGAGAAAATCTAGAAAATGGACGTTTGATGCTGCCTGCCGAACGATTCTGCTGCCGCCAACATACATTGCGCGCAAGGACCACGAAGATAAGATACTAGAACTTAGGGCTCACACGGAGGCATACAGGGTCGTTTTTCGCTCCCTCTATTTGCGAGTCGAACAGGAAAGCAAATTGCAAGAATTGGTAAAGGGTCTGACTCAACAATTAAAGCCGAGAATTAGGCTTCAATGCCGACCATGGAAAAAAATTTAAAAAACCTAACAACAAGGAATCGCTTTGTATTGCACTCAGTTCGGATTATTAACTTTCAGAAACAGAGCGATGACCTGGACCCAAAAGTGCTAAAATGTCATTTCAAACAATATTCTCATGTAACTGGAAAGCAATAAATAGTAATTTACCCTATAATTCCCTGGAATCCCTTGTAGAATTGTTAAATACAAACAATTTTCATAGTAGTAATAAGTTCAAGAATGACATTACATCAGGTGGCATGGTTTCGATTTCAACAATACTCTTCATATTAAGTGCTTCGCATTGCAGTACACTCAGCTCCATTCATTTACTATCCAGTTTGTCTAGGTGCTTCACGTCTTTGCGTGTTGTTGTGAGCGTATACAAACATGGGAAGAGATAGTGAATTTGAAGAAAGTCCAAGAACCTTACGTTCGCGCGCACCGAAAAAAGTAAAGAGAGGCGAAATCTCTAAAATCGAACCTCCTGTGGATAAACTGCAAAAATTTCAAGAAGAATGGCAAAATTACCAGCTTCGTGATTGGCAGGTGCGCGATAGTGATCCGCATAGGGCGCGATGCAGGTGCTATAATAAAAGTATAGGTACTGAAGTTCAAAACATTAAAAGCCATTCAAAAAGTAAGAAACATCCTATTAACATGGTGCAGTCTTTCACTATACGACAACCTTCAGTTTCTCAATTCGTCTGAAACATGCAACCAGTAAACAGGAGGGCTCCTAATGCTGAAATTAATTTAATCAGTAATCTTGACAAAGCATAACGTGGAATTTTTAGCAGGTGATCATTTATCCGACTTGTTGAAAGAAATATTTCCAGAGTCGGATACTGCACATACATGGCACAAAGCACTTGCCACAGTTTCTAATGTGATTCGAATGTCACACAAAGAAGTGATGGTTAAATGGCTACAGCGTGCCAAATTTAGCATAATGGTGGACGAGTCCACCGGTATTGGAACTGTAAAAAATTCATGTGCGGTGATGCGTTTTTATGACAAAAATTCATGTGATTAATAATAAGAGCTCCCCTTGAAATAACAATGAACTTAATTCTCAAATAAAATTTCCACTTAACTTATAATTTTGTATCACTTCTCCTTTAGCAGGTTGCACTGAAAGTAGGTTTTGGGAGTTATATAAGATTTACATTGGCGCAGACCTAAATATTGAGAAGGCTTTTTCTCCAGAAAATCTCTACAACAGCCTAGTAAAAACGTTCCAAAAACGAAATACTCCATTTGAAAATGTTGTTGCTTTGGAGCATACAGTTGCAGTACCATGATGGGAGTTTATAAATTTGTTGGAAAGCAGATTCCGAGATATTTGCACTGGAATTTTTGTAATGAAATGTGTTTACCATGCGGCGCTACATGCGCAAACGAGGCGTGCAAAAGACTTCAAATGGCTTGTGAAGACATAGCGACGAATATTTATCGCTTTTTCAACCTTACAGCCAAGAGGCAGGCGGAGTACAAGAACTTTCAGGTATTATAGCATTTTATATCTCATATGTTTTGTTACGTCAGATCACGTGGAAATAGGCTAAACGTAATGCTTTATTCCGCTGTTTTTAAACTTTGAACGCATAAATTGCTTCATAATTCGCAGACACGTTGGGTATCGATGATCGCAGTTGTAAGGACAGTGATGCAAAATTGGGAAAGTCTAATGCTGCGTTTTAACAAAAATGGCTTTCTCTGCGAATTCTAAGCGCTGAACGAGTTTTTAACTGTTTACACGTCCCATTTGTAAAAATGCACTATATGTTCTTAGAGTGGATTTAAAAAAATTACTAATTTCAACGAGTAATTCCAGTCTGAAGCAGTAGTAGTTGTTGATCTTCATGGCAAGATAAGAGCTCTCTTTACATAAATACTTCGGCATTTCATGAAGCCATCTTACGTCATGGGGAAAAAATCTGGAGGACGTTGACCCAAAAAATGTAACTCAACGTCTGGACGATTCACGACTGTTTTTAGGTGTAAAAATTCTGAAGGGCATTTGCGACACCAGAAATTATCACCTACAGCACCTTAAGGATTTTTTCGTCGATACAGGGACTTACTTGTGGTGAGTACACCGTATCTTAACTGTAGGGTATAGAAAATAGGGTAAGTTCATTTTTATTTTATAATCAATTTTAAGCAAAAATAGCCTAAGATTTTTTTACTTCTTCTGCAGTATTTCTAGTTTCGAGCAGGTATGAGTATTATGATCTCTGCACACAAAACATGCTAATATGTGACCATAAATTTTTATTTTGTTTTTTATACATTTGCAGATTTATATGTGGCATACCGGTAACAAGTGGTATTAATTCTCAGATGTTACAGACAGCTTCGTGCCAGATCAAATTAATATACGGTGCTGTCGAAACTAGTGGCTCTGAAAGCTAAAAATACTCTGTCACGAAGTTTCACAAACAGAACATCTTATTTTTGTGGCATTGACGGAACCATTGTCACGTATTCCCACAGATGTTGATTAAGTACAAGCTACAGATAACCAGCGGAGGCTTCTCCCCCTGGTTTTGGCTTGTCTCCCAGACTGACCGGATAAAACGTGGAATATATTAAACCATGACTGAACAATTCAAGAATTGAGGGCTTTTGCCCTCTCAGTACAAAAGTGTTTTCTAAGGTATGTTAAACATTGAAGTACATAAACTGGTTAATAACATGTGATCATGCTTTTTAGGTTATTAACATTTTATGATAAATTTTAGGTAAACCTCATAAAAACCAAAATCAGAAACCAACACACTGAATGGAGCACTTCCTGCCTCAGAATATAGTAAAGATGGTTCGGAAAACAATGGCATATTGTTCCGCTACTCTGTGTAAAATAACAAAGGAGGAGGAAGAAGAAGACGAAGAAGTAGGCTTCGAATTTGAATCATAAGTACAACTTTTTTAAATAGTTCATGTAGTCTACAATATGCCACGCATACAATATTTTTTCAGAACGTACGAGAATTTTGAGACCGGTACGAGAATCAGGCCCTCTGGATATCACAACCCTGGTGGGCAATACACGCTTCCAACCTGGCATGGAATGACTGCTGCACACGTGCTCGCATTTCAGCGGAGATGTCCGAGCAGGCTGCAGCCTAGCCTGCAGAGGAACATCTTCTAGCATCCGTGGAAGATGGTCTGTTAGGAGGCTGCGATATTTTGTCGCGTACAATATTTCGTCTATGAAAATCGAGCCAAGGACCACGCGTGGGGAAATCCAGTGACATAAGCGACAATAACAAAGGACAGATTATTATGGCGCAGCGCCTCGGTACGAGCATCGCAGAAACGGCGAAGCTGGTCCTATCGAAAGTGATTGAAGGACAGTAAAACCGCAAGCAGGTGACAGTGTTGGACATCCACACCTCATTATAAAACGAGGAGGTCGGAGGTTTGCCCGCTCTCTGAAGCGGGATAGGTGGCGATTTGGGCCAGATGTGACGACAGAGTACAGTGCTGGTGCAGACACAAGCGATTCGAAACACACCATTCAGTGCACATTGGTGAACAAGGGGCTCCAGAACAGATGACCCCTACGTGTTCCAATGTTGGCTGAAGACGTTATGAAATACAGTTGCAGTGGACATGGGATTATCGAGATTGGACTCTGGATCAGTGAAAGCCTGGGCAGATGACTCATCTTTCTTGATACGCCAGGTCGACTGTCGTGTCCGGATACGCAGTCAGCCAGGCGATCGGCTGTTCAAAACGTTCACTGCGCCACAACCACTGGGCAATGGCGGCTGTAATATGCTATGGGTTACGTTCATCTGGGCTTCCTTGCGACCTGTGGTAGTAATCGAAGGTATGACAGCTGTGGCTATGTGAACATTATTGCAGACTACCTGCATCCCTTTACACTTAACGTCTTGGCCGATACAACCATGTCAGATGGCCAGACTCGTGCTACAGTGTTTTGCGGAGCGTGATAGTGAACTCACTTTGATATCTTGTGCACCAGATTGGCTTGATGTGAATCCGGTGGAACACATTTGGGTCAGTATCGGACGCCAGCTCCGTTTCCACGAACCACAGGACCATAATTTACATGAATTGCGTGACCCGTGTGTGGACACCTGGTGCTACATAATATCTCCGCAAATCTACCATCGAACCCACGCCACGCAGAATCAGTGATGTACTGTGTTCCAAAGGTGAACCAACACACTATTAAATAACTGGTCATGATATTTTGGCTCTTCAGCGTATACTGGGTGTTTCAAAATGAATATCGGACTTTTAAGGCTTTGTAACATATACTACATTCAATTTACGATTATGAATAATACAGCAAATGGAAGACCAGCTCACAGTTCCTCTCACGTGTCCAATGTGAGCACCATTCGTAACGTGGCACACGTTAAGTCGATCGGCGCATACACATGACTTTTTTTAGTCATCAGTCTTCTGACTGGTTTGATGCGGCCCGCCACGGACTGCTCTCCTGTGCGAACTTTTGCTTAATGAACTCCTAAAGGTAAACATCGCATGGCGTCAAACTGGATAAACGTGGAGGACGTGGTATCCTCTGAAGAACGAGGTGCCATGACGAAGTTACTACCTTGCAACGGAACTGTAAGCACAGTTGCTGCCGCACGCAGAAACGAATGAGAGACGCCGGGCTAGACATGCCCTCAAGAGCTTCCATTCGCCACCGCTGCTGAAGACTTACGTTAAAGTGGAGGGCCGCTTATCCCACTCTGTAATCATCGCCGAAGACGATAGCATCGTCTCAGTTCAGATCCCGTAGTGCGAGAGCTGTAGAACTATGTAGCAAACTTTACACTCATTTTTACATTGAGCGAGGAGCCTGTTATTCTGTACTGTATCAAGTAATACGTTAGTATTCAATGACAACAACAAATATACACAGACAGTACTGTCTTGTTAAAGTTATAAAAAAGTGATGTAATATTCTGTGTGTGTTGTGGTATCCACTCGGCCTCCTACGCAAGTAATTCTAAGAACCCACCATAGTGCCGACGAGTGGTTTTTCACCCGGCACATGAGGCCATGCAAAACAAACTCTGTAACCCGGCCCCTTACTGCCAGTCCAACGGTCGAATACAATGTCGTTTAACCAATCGCATACTGGTTATACCAGTAAGGCGGCGGACCATTTTGGCGCCAAATAAAGTTCTTTAGCTCAGCTTTTGCAATTGAGAAAAAGCCATAGTTCTAGTGCGTCAAGATAAGCAACACCAGTTACAGTTACTTCCCCGAAAAAGAAAGGTCCATAAACTTTCCGCTGTGATATAGCACAAAAAACGGTTGTCTCGTGCAACTGTCATCTAGTGGGGATTTGCTGACCCCCAGATGCGCACGCTGTGTGTTCACATTTCCACTTACATGAATGTCGATTTATCTCTGAAGAAGAAACGATCTATAAAATCTTCGTCATGCAGCATCATTTCTTTTTCAAAGTAGGCACTTGAACCATAGCCGTTAGGTTTTAGAGCTTGTAGCAGCTGCAGACGGTAAGGACGTAGTTGTAAGCGTCTCCTTGAGTCTCCACACAGACGTTACTGGAATTGATAATTCACAACTAGCCTCTGAGACTGATTTCTTGAGGCTACGCATGAAAGATTCTCTTAGTCGTTGAACACGTTCTTCAATCACTCTTGGTCGTCCCCTACTTTTCCCTTTCGAAAGACTGCCGGTGCGCTCAAACTAATTACACAATCTACAGATGTTATCACTTCGAGGATTACGGTGTAACTTATTACGGAACACCCGTTGCACTGTAAGAACATATCCAGTGCTTGCAAACTGTTAAACGCCAAGAGCTTTCCGTTCACTGCTCGCCATCTTTGCTGCTAATGCCTTCTAATGGAACACACAGGAAAAAGTGTATACGCATGCGTGCAGGTATACAAACAAAACAGCTGCTTTCTCATTTGATCTGTTATTATAACTTTAAGTTGATGTATTATAGCCTTCTTGTTGTTGTTGTTGTGGTCTTCAGTCCTGAGACTGGTTTGATGCAGCTCTCCATGCTACTCTATCCTGTGAAAGCTTCTTCATCTCCCAGTACCTATTGCAACCTACATCCTTCTGAATCTGTTTAGTGTATTCATCTCTTGGTCTCCCTCTACGATTTTTACCCTCCACGCCGCCCTCCAATACTAAATTGGTGATCCCTTGATGCCTCACAACATGTCCTACCAACTGATCCCTTCTTCTAGTCAAGTTGTGCCACAAACTTCTCTTCTCCCCAATCCTTTTCAATACCTCCTCATTAGTTATATGATCTACCCATCTAATCTTCAGCATTCTTCTGTAGCACCACATTTCGAAAGCTTCTATTCTCTTCTTGTCCAAACTAGTTATCGTCCATGTTTCACTTCCATACATGGCTACGCTCCATACAAATACTTTCAGAAACGACTTCCTGACACTTAAATCTATACTCGATGTTAACAAATTTCTCTTCTTCAGAAACGCTTTCCTTGCCATTCCCAGTCTCCATTTTATACCCTCTCTACTTCGACCATCAACAGTTATTTTGCTCCCCAAATAGCAAAACTCCTTTACTACTTTAAGTGTTTCATTTCCTAATCTAATTCCCTCAGCATCACCCGACTTCATTCGACTACATTCCATTATCCTCGTTTTTCTTTTGTTGATGTTCATCTTATATCCTCCTTTCAAGACACTGTCCATTCCGTTCAACTGCTCTTCCAAGTCCTTTGCTGTCTCTGACAGAATTACAATGTCATCGGCGTAATACCTACCCGAATTTTTCTTTTGTTTCCTTCACTGCTTGCTCAACATACAGATTGAATAACATCGGGGAGAGGCTACAACCCTGTCTAACTCCCTTCCCAACAACTGCTTCCCTTTCGTGCCCCTCGACTCTTATAACTGCCATCTGGTTTCTGTACAAATTGTAAATAACCTTTCGCTCCCTGTATTTTACCCCTGCCACCTTCAGAATTTGAAAGAGAGTATTCCAGTCAACATTGTCAAAAGCTTTCTCTATGTCTACAAATGCTAGAAACTTAGGTTTGTCTTTCCTTAATCAGCTTCTAAGATAAGTCGTAGGGTCAGTATTGCCTCACGTGTTCCAATATTTCTACGGAATCCAAACTGATCTTCCCCGAGGTCAGTTTCTATCAGTTTTTCCATTCGTCTGGAGAGAATACGCGTTATTGTTTTATATTCGTGACTTATTAAACTGATTGTTCGGTCATTTTGACATCTGTCAGCACCTGCTTTCTTTGGGATCGGAATTATTATATTCTTCTTGAAGTCTGAGGGTGTTTCACCTGTCTCATACATCTTGCTCACCAGATGGTAGAGTTTTGTCAGGACTGGTTCTCCAAGGCCGTCAGTAGTTCTAATGGAATGTTGTCTACTCCCGGGGCCTTGTTTCGACTCAGGTCTTTCAGTGTTTTATCAAACTCTTCACGCAGTATCGTATCTCCCATTTCATCTTCATCTACATCCTTTTCCATTTCCATAACATTGTCCTCAAGCACATTGTCCTTGTATTGGCCCTCTATACAGGGTGAGTCACCTAACATTACCGCTGGATATATTTCGTAAACCACATCAAATACTGACGAATCGATTCCACAGACCGAACGTGAGGAGAGGGGCTAGTGTAATTGGTTAATACAAACCATAAAAAATGCACGGAAGTATGTTTTTTAACACAAACCTACGTTTTATTTAAATGGAACCCCGTTAGTTTTGTTAGCACATCTGAACATATAAACAAATACGTAATTAGTGCCGTTTGTTGCATTGTAAAATGTTAATTACATCCGGAGATATTGTAACCTAAAGTTGACGCTTGAGTACCACTCCTCCGCTGTTCGATCGTGTGTATCGGAGAGCACCGAATTACGTAGGGATCCAAAGGGAACGGTGATGGATCTTAGGTACAAAAGAGACTGGAACAGCGCATTACGTCCACATGCTAACTCCTTTTTGTTGGACTTTTTCACTGACGCACATGTACATTACCATGAGGGGTGAGGTACACGTACACACGTGGTTTCCGTTTTCAATTACGGAGTGGAATAGAGTGTGTCCCGACATGTCAGGCCAATAGATGTTCAATGTGGTGGCCATAATTTGCTGCACACAATTGCAATCTCTGGCGTAATGAATGTCGTACACGCCGCAGTACATCTGGTGTAACGTCGCCGAGGGCTGCCACAATACGTTGTTTCATATCCTCATGGGTTGTAGGCACATCACGGTACACATTCTCCTTTAACGTACCCCACAGAAAGAAGTCCAGAGGTGTAAGATCAGGAGAACGGGCTGGCCAATTTATGCGTCCTCCACGTCCTATGAAACGCCCGTCGAACATCCTGTCAAGGGTCAGCCTAGTGTTAATTGCGGAATGTGCAGGTGCACCATCATGCTGATACCACATACGTCGACGCGTTTCCAGTGGGACATTTTCGAGCAACGTTGGCAGATCATTCTGTAGAAACGCGATGTATGTTGCAGCTGTTTTGGCCCCTGCAATGAAGTGAGGACCAATGATGTGGTCGCCAATGATTCCGCACCATACATTTACAGTCCACGGTCGCTGTCGCTCTACCTGTCTGAGCCAGCGAGGATTGTCCACGGACCAGTAATGCATGTTCCGTAGATTCACTGCCCCGTGGTTTGTGAAACCCGCTTCATCGGTAAACAGGTAGAACTGCAACGCATTCTCTGTTAATGCCCATCGAAAGAATTGCACTCGATGATTAAAGTCACCACCATGTAATTGCTGATGTAGCGACACATGAAACGGGTGAAAGCGGTGACGATGCAGTATGCGCATGGCACTACTTTGACTCAGTCCACCGGCTCTCGCAATGTCCCGTGTACTCATGTGTGGGTTCATGGCAACAGCAGCTAACACACCAACTGCACCCGCTTCTCCTGTGACGGGCCTGTTACGGACCCGTTTGCGCGCTACGACCATACCTGTAGCATACAGTTGGCGGTAGATGTTTTGCAATGTGCGGCACGTTGGATGCTCTCTGTCCGGGTACCGTTCTGCATACACCCTGCAGGCTTCAGCTGCATTTCGTCGACACTCGCCATAGATGAGTATCATTCCGCATTTTCAGAGTTCGAATACACCATGGTCACAGTTCCTACAACACTACACTATCACAGACGTCTGGTAACACGGTGTACTACAGTTGGTCTGCGTGCGGAGACGAATGCAGAATAACAATAGCAGCAAGCGCTACATGCGGATACTGCGACAGCTAGACCAAACCACAACAGTGCACTACAGCCACACTCGTAAACACGGTCGTCATCGTAAACATGTCCCTGTAGATGCTGCTCGCCGACCGTGGCCCATGTTTGTTACAACACGCAACTGAACTCGGAGGTTTCAAGCGTCAACTTTAGGTTACAATATCTCCGGATGTAATTAACATTTTCTAATGCAACAAACGGCACTGATTACGTATTTGTTTATATGTTCAGATGTGCTAACAAAACTAACGTGGTTCCATTTAAAAAAGCGTAGGTTTGTGTTAAAAAACATACTTCCGTGCATTTTTTTATGGTTTGTATTAAACAATTACACTAGCCCCTCTCTTCACGTTCGGTCTGTGGAATCGGTTCGTCAGTATTTGATGTGGTTTACGAAATATATCCAGCGGTAACGTTAGGTGACTCACCCTGTATACTCCCTCCACCTTTCTGCTTTTCCTTCTTTGCTTAGAACTGAGTTTCCATCTGAGCTCTTGATATTCATACAAGTGGTTCTCTTTTCTCCAAAGGTCTCTTTAATTTTCCTGTAGGCAGTATCTATCTTACGCCTAGTGAGATAAGCCTCTACATCCTTACATTTGTCCTCTAGCCATCCCTGCTTAGCCATTTTGCACTTCCTGTCGATCTCGTTTTTGAGAGGTTTGTATTCCTTTTTGCCTGCTTCATTTACTGCATTTTTATATTTTCTCCTTTCATCAATTAAATTCAGTATTTCGTATGTTACCCAAGGATTTAAACTAGCCCTCGTCTTTTTACCTACTAGGTGCTCTGCTTCACTTTCTGCTTCTGTCTCCTGGCCTCCAGAGGTGCTGCCTTAACTACTTCATCTCTCAAAGTTACCCATTCTTCTTCTGCTGTATTTCTTTCCCCCGTTCTTGTCAGTTATTTCCTAATGCTCTCTCTGAAACTCTCTACAACCTCTGGTTCTTTCAGTTTATCCAGGTCCCATCTCCTTAAATTCCCACCTTTTTGCAGTTTCTTCAGTTTTAATCTACAGTTCATAACCAATAGATTGTGATCAGAGTCCACATTTGCCCCTAGAAATGTCTTACAATTTAAAACCTGGTTCCTAAATCTGTCTTACCATTATGTAATCTATCTGAAACCTGTCAGTATCTCCAGGCTTCTTCCATGTATACAACCCTCTTTTATGATTCTTGAACCAAGTGTTAGCTATGAGTAAGTTGTGCCCTGTGCAGAATTCTGTTAGGCGGCTTCCTCTTTCATTTCTTAGCCCCAATCCATATCCACCTACTACGTTTCCTTCTCTCCCTTTTCCTACTACCGAATTCCAGTCACCCATGACTGTTAAATTTTCGTCTCCCTTCACTATCTGAATAATTTCTTTTATTTCATAATACATTTCTTAAGTTTCTTCGTCATCTGCAGAGCTAGTTGGCATATAAACTTGTACTACTGTAGTAGGCGTGGGCTTCGTGTCTATCTTGGCCGCAATAATGCGTTCACTATGCTGTTTGTAGTAGCTTACCCGCACTCCTATTTTTTTATTCATTATTAAACCGACTCCTGCATTACCCCTATTTGATTTTGCATTTATAACCCTCTTTCACCTGACCAAAAGTCTTGTTCCTGCTGGCACCGAACTTCACTAATTCCCACTATATCTAACTTTAACCTATCCATTTCCCTTTTTAAATTTTCTAACCTACTTGCCCGATTAAGGGATTTGACATTCCACGCTCCGATCCGTAGAACGCCAGTTTTCTTTTTCCTGATAACGACGTCCTCTTGAGTAGTCCCCGCCCGGAGATCCGAATGGGGGACTATTTTACCCCCGGAATATTTTACCCAAGAGGCCGCCATCATCATTTAATCATACAGTAAAGCTGCATGCCCTTGGGAAAAATTACGGCCGTAGTTTCCCCTTGCTTTCAGCCGTTCGCAGTACCAGCACAGCAAGGCCGTTTTGGTTAGTGTTACAAGGCCAGATCAGTCAATCATCCAGACTGTTGCCCCTGCAATCACTGAAAAGGCTGCTGCCCCTCTTCAGGAACCACAAGTTTGTCTGGCCTCTCAACAGATACTCCTCCGTTGTGGTTCCACCTACGGTGCGGCTATTTGTATCGCTGAGGCACGCAAGCCTCCCCACCAACGGCAAGGTCCGTGGTTCTTTGGGGGAATAAAGCCTTAAAAACCATTATATTCATTTTGAAACACTTGTTATTTGGTGACGAGGAGTACGTTTCTGTTTAAAAGTAAAAGCCATACGTTTCGTAAACTTTTGATGAAGTTGCAAACAGAATAGCTTATACGAATACCATGTGCTTTCGTTCCAAAGTTTGTGAACAGCGTCTTGTATTAGGTGTAATGACGTCTTGTAGCAGGCATAGAAGTGAAAGTGTATGTGTGAATATTGTTAATACACTCCTGGAAATGGAAAAAAGAACACATTGACACCGGTGTGTCAGACCCACCATACTTGCTCCGGACACTGCGAGAGGGCTGTACAAGCAATGATCACACGCACGGCACAGCGGACACACCAGCAACCGCGGTGTTGGCCGTCGAATGGCGCTACCTGCGCAGCATTTGTGCACCGCCGCCGTCAGTGTCAGCCAGTTTGCCGTGGCATACGGAGCTCCATCGCAGTCTTTAACACTGGTAGCATGCCGCGACAGCGTGGACGTGACCCATATGTGCAGTTGACGGACTTTGAGCGAGGGCGTATAGTGGGCATGCGGGAGGCCGGGTGGACGTACCGCCGAATTGCTCAACACGTGGGGCGTGAGGTCTCCACAGTACATCGATGTTGTCGCCAGTGGTCGGCGGAAGGTGCACGTGCCCGTCGACCTGGGACCGGACCGCAGCGACGCACGGATGCACGCCAAGACCGTAGGATCCTACGCAGTGCCGTAGGGGACCGCACCGCCACTTCCCAGCAAATTAGGGACACTGTTGCTCCTGGGGTATCGGCGAGGACCATTCGCAACCGTCTCCATGAAGCTGGGCTACGGTCCCGCACACCGTTAGGCCGTCTTCCGCTCACGCCCCAACATCGTGCAGCCCGCCTCCAGTGGTGTCGCGACAGGCGTGAATGGAGGGACGAATGGAGACGTGTCGTCTTCAGCGATGAGAGTCGCTTCTGCCTTGGTGCCAATGATGGTCGTATGCGTGTTTGGCGCCGTGCAGGTGAGCGCCACAATCAGGACTGCTTACGACCGAGGCACACAGGGCCAACACCCGGCATCATGGTGTGGGGAGCGATCTCCTACACTGGCCGTACACCACTGGTGATCGTCGAGGGGACACTGAATAGTGCACGGTACATCCAAACCGTCATCGAACCCATCGTTCTACCATTCCTAGACCGGCAAGGGAACTTGCTGTTCCAACAGGACAATGCACGTCCGCATGTATCCCGTGCCACCCAACGTGCTCTAGAAGGTGTAAGTCAACTACCCTGGCCAGCAAGATCTCCGGATCTGTCCCCCATTGAGCATGTTTGGGACTGGATGAAGCGTCGTCTCACGCGATCTGCACGTCCAGCACGAACGCTGGTCCAACTGAGGCGCCAGGTGGAAATGGCATGGCAAGCCGTTTCACAGGACTACATCCAGCATCTCTACGATCGTCTCCATGGGAGAATAGCAGCCTGCATTGCTGCGAAAGGTGGATATACACTGTACTAGTGCCGACATTGTGCATGCTCTGTTGCCTGTGTCTATGTGCCTGTGGTTCTGTCAGTGTGATCATGTGATGTGTCTGACCCCAGGAATGTGTCAATAAAGTTTCCCCTTCCTGGGACAATGAATTCACGATGTTCTTATTTCAATTTCCAGGAGTGTATATTTTTAGTACACCAAGCAAGATTTAGATATTCAGTGATGAATATTTTCAGGAGGGTAATATGAAAATTTAGTTAATCGTATTCGCGGTAGAATTCTATCTGCAGGACCCATCAAGGCTCTGACCGGCAACATACACTGAGGTGACAGTCATGGGATAGTGATATGCACATATACAGATGATGGTAGTTTAGCGTACCCAAGGTATAAAAGGGCAGTGCATTGGTGAAGCTGTCATTTGGAATCAGGTGATTCATGTAAAGAGGTTTCCGACGTGATTATGGCCGCACGATAGGGATTAACAGACTTTGGACACGGAATGGTAGGTGGAGCTAGACACACGAGACCTATGATTTTGGAAATCGTTAGTGAATTCAATATTCTGAGATCCAGTGTCAACAGTGTGTCGAGAATATCAAATTTCAGATATTACCTCCCACCATCGAGAACGCAGTGAGACGAGCGAGAGCGACGGCGTTTTCACAGAGATGTTAGTGCCAACAGACAAGAAACACTGCTTGAAATAATCACAGAAATCAATGTGGGACGTACGACGATCGTATCCATTAGGACAGTGTGGCGAAATATGGCGTTAATGGACTATGGCAGCAGATGACCGAAGGGAGTGCCGTTGCTTACAGCACGACATCGCCTGCAGCGCCTCTCGTGGGCGCGTGACAATATCGGTCGGGCCGTAGACGACTGGAAAACCGTGGCCTGGTCAGACGAGTTCCGATTTAAGTTGGTAAGAGCTGATGGTAGGGTTAGAGTTTGGCGCAGACTCCACGAAGCCATGGACCCTAGTTAACGTGGTCTTTCTTAGGCGATGGTCAACAGAAAGTACAAATTTAAAAAAAGTCATGGCACTGTGCGGTCTGATATAACGTTATTTTATTTTGCACCGGTTTCGGTTTTAAACCATCATCAACGGCAGGAAAATTATCACAAATGTATATCATGTCATACATGCTTACTAATAAGTTATCACAAGAAACCATAACTGCCAAGATAATATAAAACCAAAAATTGTAACCAGATAAAAATATTATGATGAAATGTGAGGAGGGTAACACAACACTCAGCCCCCGAGCATGTATCTATCTGCTGGTGAGAAGTTGAAACAAATCAATCGCCAGCCTTTAAAAACGATATTCACGCTGTAGTAATCTCAATCCGTCACGTGAAAGAAACGGCCTTACTGCGCATACTTGTGAAAGGGCAGAATTCTGAGCTGCTATTGGTTGCAAAGCTAGAGGATTGATGCCTTATACTGGCGGGTGCATATACAAAGTTCAAATGCAAAATATTCGAAAACGTTTACGAGAGTACTTGATCAGATCGAATTCAGTTCAGTTCGGACGAATTATTTTGTAATTTTGTGGCCAAGCTCGCCACTGATCCCCGGCGAGTTTTCGAAGCGCTGTACAATCTGGTACATCCAGGCGCGCGAGCTACAGCGGAGATGGTCGCTGCCAAAGTAGTGTGGCCCTGGCTGCAAACAAAGTCGGCCGTGTACATGTATGTGTCTAACATGTCACCGAAGAAAAATTGTAAGGCATGCGTTCGCACCGATTGCTCACTTTCCCACACCTATAGGCAGGTTTTTGGGTCTCCATGTGGACATTGTCAGCCCACTGCAAAGCTCTGCAGGACAAAAGTATTTGTTAACGACCATCGATCGTTTTACAAGGTGGCCGGAAGTTGCAAAACTTACCGATATATCAGCAGAATCGGTGGCGAAACAATTGGTGCACAGATGGTTCTCAAAGTTTGGCCTACCACATGGTGCTACCACACATCGGGGAAGGCAGCTTGAGAGCCAACTATTCAATGAGCTCATGTTATATGGCTGCAACCATCTGCGTACGACAAGCTACCATACCGCCAGTAATGGCATGGTGGAAGGATTTCATCGCACACGCAAGACGTCGCTAATGTGTAGTTCGTCAGAGTGGACAGAAGCATACACCCCGGTCTTATCGAGATTACGCACGGCAATAAAGGAGGATATTCAAGAGGCTATTCAATGCTGTACAGCACAAGTAGTTTACAGCGAACAATTGTGGATTCCAGGGGAGTTAATTTTGCCAGACTCCACACAGCAAATGGAACCACAGTCCTGTACACAGTTTGCACAACGGCTCAGTAATCGAATGAGGAACATTCAATCAGACACGGTAGACGAGAAGTATTCGTGCACAAGGACTCAAGAATAACGTCCCACGTGTAGCTTCGGGATGATGCAGTTCGTTCCCCACTTATTTCGCCGTATGCTGGTTCCTACAAAGCGATACAAAGGGGGAGCCACATCTTCAAAATCGATAAACACAGAAAACAAGAAACGATTTCCATTGAGAGGCTCAAACCACTATACACTATACCCCTTCTTGCTCAGACCGAGACATCGCTTTCTGAGGAGGAAACAGACAAGGCGACGCACAGTCCACGGAACAGGAGACAGCAGACATCTAACCCGATACTTTAGCCACCAGACAGGAGCAACCTACATCTGCAACCACCGTTTACACGAGGATCTGTCGAAAAGTAAAATGCAAGTTCCTTCACATGTCGGGATCAACTCGCTTAAAAAAAAAAAAAAAAAAAAAAAAAAAAGAAGGAGACGCTGCACCACAACATGTGAATTTCTTTTTAGAGTGTAAAAGGATTATCTTTGTCACTGTCGGCGTAGTAACTCGTGTTGATTCTCTTATATTTGTTCTTTGCAGAGTGTGTTTTTGCGAGATAGAAAGAAGATAGTTATTAGAAGTAACCCTTTGTATACTTCCACAATAAATACATATATGGTGGGTTCCAAAATCCTTTTTTGGAAATATATAAATATGGAAGCTGCCTGTTGCCCTTCATCTGTAGTTAGCAGTATATTTTGTGAGAAAGGGGCAAGATGAGTTTAGCACAAGCGATGTTTTCTAAGACTGTGCTGATCCATGGGCAGAAGCTTTTTGGTCTCAATGAAATTTATTATATTTGAACTGCCGAAAAATATGAAATTCCGAATTTCTATAGCGGCAATTGCATCATTCATTTCCTGAAATAAATCGCGAGAGGGTGGTTAGCAAGGCTAACTGCTTTCATGGTGCACTTTTGATATCAAATTGATATCAAATCAATTATTCATATTAATTAATTGATTAATTAGTTACCCCCACAGCCTGATGACGTCATGGCTTTCCCCCAGACAGCACGTGGGACCCTTCCCCTGTACCACTCCCCTCCCCTCCTATCCTCTCCCCTCCCATCCCCCACATCTGGAAATGGCGGGAAATTGAAATTTTGGCGGGAAATTCAAAAAAATGGTGGGAAAAATAATTTTAGTGGCAGGAATAACAAATTTTGTGTATTCACCTTGAGGTTCAGGGACCAACTGACGTAGTTCAGAACCACCATCAGTGGGTGCTATTGGCCCTCCCTTCCTTCTCACTTCCCACTCCTCTCTTTCTCTCCCCCAACCTCTTCCCTCCTCTCCCCCATCTAGTAATTGGCAGGAAAAGGCCTCAGTCTGTGCTGGACCTCCGGGTAGGACAGACGTAAGTATTTATTTTGTATGCAGTGTGAAATATTGTTTATTTCAGATATCTGAGTTGTACAGAGGTAGCTGCCATTGATTAAGCACGAGACAGTAACTCCATCCAGTGTCATCAATAAATGCTGTATGTGTAGTGTATATTTTCGCTATTAGTCTAGCACTAGAAAATTGCTCTAGCCAGTCTAGTCAATAGTCCTATATGGAAAGGATGGGTAATAATGTTAGCGCAGCAAGATGTCGCCAAAGTATAGGGGAGTAGCCTTCTGCCAATCTACAAGTGAATAGCTGCTGCTAGGAGGAACACAAGGATGGGTAATAATATAAGAACAGCGACCCACTGTCCCAGCATGCCCGTTTTTCTCCTTTATTGTTATTTATACCCCTGCCCCATGTGGTGGCCAGGTGAGAGGGGAGGTGAGGGGGGGGGGGGGGGTTGGCAGCAGCACAATTCGCTGCTCCCCACTCCCCAGTCCAGAGACTGTATAAAAGATGAATTTTGCACATGGGAAGAGGAAACAATTGGAGTTAAAATATACGAAAAAGGGAAGTTTGATGAGGCATAGTTGCCTAAAATCCACATATAATTAAAATGACTCTTGACAAAGACGTATCACATGAACACTGGTAGCACAAAGAGCACAATTAAAAATGGCATTCACATTATGAAAGCCACACGGGACAATGGCACTGGACACACACTGCACTTATGTAATGTACACTGCAAGCACCAGAACACAACAGAAAGTAACTGGATTTAAATTGGGACATTCCAAGGGACAGGAGGTTGGAGAGGAGGGAGAGAGGAGAGAGAGAGAGAAAAGAGTGGACGGTAGAGGAAGGGGGCATGAAGGGGCACAAGGGGTGGCCGGCAGAGGAGGAGGGTAGGAAGGATGTAGCATACCAAGGGGCAGGAGATGGGGAGAGTGGTGAAGGGCACAGCCCAGGAAGGAGAGCAAGGACTGGGAAAAGAGAAGTGAGGAGGACAGGGGGTAGGACAAAGCAGAGTGGGAGAGAAAGGAGAGGGAGCCCTAGGAAGGGGGGATAGGAAGAGGAGGGTCAGAGTTGGAAGGAAGGATAAATATGGGAGTGAAGCACATCATCTGGAATGGGGAGACACTGGAAGTTTCTTTGGGAGAAGAGGTGGAGGATGTGGAGATGGAGAGAGGGTGGGAGACATTGGAAGAAGTGTGGCAGCAGGTGGGGAATGGAGAGGAAAGGAGATACCAGGGGTTTAGGGGAATTGAGGTGGTGGTTGGTGTAGAGTATACATATGTGTTCAAGGTAAAGATGATATGGCAAAGGGATGAGGACGTAGAGAATCCTTGTGGGGTCCAGGAGACAGATGCAGAAAGTGAAGCAGAGCACATAGCCTTCAAGGATTTGGAGGGCTTTATAGAATCTAGGAGGGGGCGGAGATGCAGGAAACACTGGCATAACAAAAGATAGGACAGGTCAAGAATTTGTAGGTATGAAGGATGATGGAGGGATGCAATACCCATGTCCGACCATACAGGAGTTTGTGTGCTTTGCATTGGAGGATAAAGAGATAATGAGTCCAGGTGAGTTGACAGTCAACGGTGAGGCTAAGGTATTTCAATGTGGGAGTAAGTTGGATAGGACAGTCATAGATGGTGAGGTAGAAATCATGTAGTCAGTGGGAGGGGTGGTACCTCCTATAATGATTGCCTGAGTTTTGGACAGATTGATCAGGAGGAGCCATTGGCTGCAACAAATGGTAAACTGGTGTATGTGGGTTTGGAGATAGCACTGGGACAGTTGAGGGGTAGGATAGAGGGCAAGAAAAGCAGTGTCATCATCTTATTGAAGGAGATGGACAGGTGAGAGTGATTTGGGCATATCAGCGGTGTACAGGAGATGGAGAGGAGAATGGACGGAGCCCTGGCGCACATCTGTGGTAGGGTAGAAGATATGCGAATTGGTATTATGGATGGTGACATAGGAAGGACGGCAGGAGAGGAAGGAGGCAATGAGATGGATGAAGTTGATAAGAAAAGCATAGGTCTGGAACTCGAAAAGGAGCCCAGAATGCTACACATGGTTATAAGCCTTCTAGAGGTCAAGGGAAAAAAATAGCAGGAGTTAAGTTGGAGGGAGAAGAGATGGGTAAGGGTGAAGAGCTGGTCATCGGTGGAGAAGGAAGGCTGGAAACCACAGTGAGTAAGAGGGATGAAGTGATGTTGAGTTAGGTGGTGATGGGTACAGTGAGAGAGGATGGACACTAAGACCTTACTTAACGTGGAAGTGAGGCATATGGGGCGATAGGAGGAGGGGGTTTGTTGAGTTTACGGAACAACAGGATGCGGGAGGTCTTCCATAGCTCAGGGTAAATGCCAGTGGAGTGGATGGTGTTGCACAGGATGGCAAGGATGGTGAGGAAGGAGAGAGGGCATTCCTTGAGGTGATAGTAGGTAACCAAGGGTGATGTTGCGTATTTACGGAGGATGAGTTTAATGTTGTGTGCTGTGATAGGAGTGTTAAATTCTGAGGGTGGTAACTGGTCCAGGTACTGGAAGCTGGGAGCAAGTGGCGTGACAGTGGTATTGGTGCAGTCAATGACACAGAGGAAGAGGGAGTAATCAAAGTGAGGGTCATTGGGTACTGAGAAGACTTCAGAGAGGTGGGAAGCAAAGTGGTGAACCTTACTGAGCTTGACAGGGAAGAGGCAGTTGTCATGGAGGTGTGGGTAATGCAGGGTGGGATGGCTACCAGTAAGGCAATGGAAGGCGGACCAGTACTTTGTTGAGTTGACAGGGAGTGCGGTTTTGAATCATGTGCATGTAAGGCACTAGTCCCGGCATTTCTTTGCTGTCAGAAGGTTTCAAAGTGTCGTTATAATTGCCAATGGAGAAGAAGTGTGCCCTGGTCGCTAGTGTGGAGGATGGAGCAGTAGATCCATTGGGATTTACAGATGACTATGGCCTGTAGGGGGAAGGGTAGGTAGGTTTGGTCAGAACGTGGGCCACCAGAGCATGAGAGATTGTTTTCTTTAGGAAGGATAAGATGTGAGCGATATCATCAGCATGCTGGAAAGGGAGGGAGTGGCTTTCGACCTGGGTGTTGATGAATTCCCAGTAGGCATTCCAACTGGCGTGGTGGTAGTTGTAAATGACTACGGGAGGTGCGATGGGGCAGGGAGCTGGGGGAGGGTGAGGGGCAAAGGTGGTGGGGAGAAGGACTAGGAGGTGGTCACTGACAATGGGATCGAAGATTTCTGCAATGATACACCCAAGGAGGTTGGGGGAACTGAGGACAACATCAGGGGTTGTATTACTTTTGGGACAGGTGTGCTGAGGGAGGGGACAAGGTCGTTTTAGAGAGTGGAAAGGAACTGACGCCACCTCCGGAGGGTGCAGGGTCGTGGCTATGGATGTTAAGGTCTGTGGCAATCATGTACATGGAGAAGGTGTGGTCAGTATGGGAGAGGAAGTCGTAGGGGGTGGGAGCAGCAGGACAGACTATATGGTGGAACAGGTGAAAGTGGGGGAAAAAGACACTAAGGATAAGATGTTTGGTAGGGTCATTGAGTAGGGGTTGTGGCTGGAAGGGTATATGCTTAAGGTGGCCAATAGACACCCCATCTCGTGCTAGGGAGCAGCGATTATCGGTATGGTGATGGACATAGGGAGAGGTGTAGAAAATGTGGTGGAGGAAGGTTTCATTGAGGATGAAGGTGTCAACCTGGTGCTGGGACAGGGTATACATGAATAGAGGCTTATTGATAGAGAGGGAGTGGATGTTTTGATAAAGCATGTCACTGTCATCACACCAGGATGGAGATAAAGGAAGTGGAAGGGCGGGGGAGGGGGGGGGGGAGCAGGACACTTAGACGATGGTATTGAGGTGGCTAAAAACAAAGTGGGCTTGGTTGTGGGAGCAGGTGGTGTAGGTCTTCAGGTGAAAAACGGTACAGGTGGTGAGGGAGATCTGCTGGAGAGTGTGTGAGCGTTGGAGTGGATGGGTTGATCAGTGGAATGAACAGGGATGGTGAGCTCTAGTTTGCTGGGAGGGGATTCTGCCTTACATTTAGAGGGATAGGTGGGTTGGGCTTCATTACATGCATTACTTGAAGGAGGGGAGGCGAGGCTGGGACACTATTTGAAGAAATGAGAGGCTTTGCAGTGGGATAGGTGGGAGAATTTTTATAGGCAAAGGTAAGGTGATCATTGTAGACCTGGCACTTAAGGCACCAGTAGGACTGGGGAGGGGAGTGGGAAAGGTCAACAAGGTGGCGGCGATTGTAGGTAAAGGCTCCTCTGGTGAGTAGGTGGTAGATGGAGGAGAGGGATTCCATGAAGATATGCATGAGTAAGGTGGGTCCGGAGTCATTGTAAATGGGGTGGGCAGAACATATTTCAAGGGCACTTTGGCTGTTCAGTTCCACCAACAGCTCCACCTCCGTGAACATGGGGTTGAGCTTCAGGGTCACGGCAGTGAGGGTTGGAGGATGATAAGGGGATTGGAACAGGTAGGGAGAGGAGGGGGATAAGAAAGGGTGTAAGGGTGGTGTGGAGGTCAAAGGTGACACAGGAGACTGCTTTGAGGAGCTCGGTGTGGAGAGATGGATTGGGGGAATTGGTGAGGACAGAGTCCTTGTGGGGAGTGAGTTAGAAAATGGGGGAATTGAGGAAGTATTTGCGGATTTCCAAGGTGAGGGTGCAGGTGTTGAGGAACTTGTGGTTTGGGCAGGAGAGAAGGAAGGTGTGCACGGTGGAGGGTTGGGATACAGGAATGGGAGTGGTATCTATGGGGGACTCAGATGGGGTGGGGGCTGGCGGTGGTGTTTTGGTGGAGGGGGGGGGGTACGAGCTGGGTTGGCACTAGAACATTTAGGGTTTTTTTGGTGAGGGCAGCCTGGGAAGGTGGATGAGGGATGGGTTGGAGTGTGAGGTGACTGGAGGCAAGCCCTTCTTGGGGTAAGGAGTCACCAACATGAGGTGGTGTTAGTGACTCATCTAACTTGGCTACTGTGGCCCAGCAGTCTGTGACCTAGGTGAGTGAGCAAGTTGCTGGGGTTTTAGGGTAGCTGAAGAGGGGGGAAACTCTTGAGGAAAAGTGGTAGGGGTGGGAGTGGGAGTGGATTGATATATGTGGGATACAGTATGGAGGAGGAGGTGGAAGGGGAGGATACAGTAATGAGGAGAGGCTGGGCATAAGAAGGGAGTCACAGGAGATACTCCATGAAGTGAGGCTGGGGGCAGGGGAAGAGGAGATGTAGATAACGGTGGTTGTTGTTGTGTCTATGTTTAAATGGAGATGAGTCTACCAGCGATGGATGTCACCAAGGTAGGAAACGAAATCGATGAGTGGGGAGACGACAGAGCAGACCAAAGCAGAGGAAGATGAAGAAACAGCACAGCAACAGTGACAGCAGACACCGAAGTGGTGGCAGTGGTGGTGATGGCGATACGGTGCAGAGTAGGGACACTGAGAGCTTCCAACCAGCGGATAGGTACTAAGAGTAACCCATTTGACAAATTCTTCCATGGGAAAGGAGGGATTCCAACCCTCTGGATGCTAGCGTGCCTTTTTTTTCTTTATTGTATTTTAATCCCCCATCAGGGGCGGGTTAGCAGCAGCATAGGCTCTGCTCTTCAGCCAAAAGACAGTAAGAGTGTAACAGGAAGACATTTAGAACAACATAAAGGACAAAACATGATGGAAGATAGATATAAAAAGGGAGAACATAATGGAAGAGAGCATATAGAAGGGAGTGACTGTAAAAATGAAGATAGAAATCTAAAAAAGTTTTTTACCGAAAAAATCGCACACTGTAAGGATTAAAAGAACATAACGTGAAGTACAGCCAGAGTGTAAAAGCTGCGGAATGAGTAAAACAGCCACACAATGGGTGGCATAGCACAGAAAAATCAGAGATAGCAAAACTATATACAAGTCAAGCATGTGATTGAAGTGACAGCACTTGACGTCACTGTAGAACGCCACTGAAAAAAAACACTGACACAGCACACTGATGATGAAGAACAAACTGTGAGGATCTGACAGGGTCAGGGATACAAGGAGAACGGAAGGAAGGGTGGGGGAAATGGGCGTTGCTAGAGGGGACGAGCAGCATACTTGTTTTTCTTTAGTGTGACTTTATTTCCCTGCCCCATATGGGCAGAAGAGGGCTGGCAGTAGCACAATCCGCCATTCTTCAGCCAAGTGACATGTCAGGTAATGAAAGCAGAAAACTATACATATAAAGACAATAAAAAGGGGGGCATAAAAACAGGATAAGTGGAGACAATGGGGGTTAAAATATACACTCACATGGAGATGTTCATTGTGGAACAGTTGAAAAAGTCGACATAAAGTTAAAAGACACAGTTGGTGATTCGTGGAGCACATAAAATACACTGGAATCGCACACACAGGTTAAAAGTTGATCACAGTATTAAAACACTCCAGAACGAAGATGCTTTAAAACCACTGTACGAGATGAAGCACACACAAAGTATAATAAAAACTGCCAGGAGGGGCCTGCTAAGGGAGAAGCCTGAGAGGAGGGAAAAAGGGGGCAGAGCAAGGTGAAGCAGGGGAGGGGGTGGGATGAAAAGGAAAGGGGGACTGGGGGCGCACCAAGGGGTAGGAGATGGCTGGAGTGGGAGATGAAGAGGGAAAAAAAGTCATAAGGGTGTCCAGAGACACAGAAGGGGTGCACTGGAAAGGGAGGGGAATGGAGAAGGGAGGAAAATCACTCAGGGGAAGGGAAGAGGAGGGGAGAGGGAGCTCTGAGATGTGGAAGGGGGGAAGGTAGGGTTAGAGTTGGTAGGAAGGGCAGATGTCAGGGTGAAGCTCATCATCTTGGAGGGGTAGTAGCTGGTAGTTGCATTGGGAAAGGAGGTGGAGGGTGTGGAGATGGAGAGAGGGTGGGACACAACGGTAAAGGCATGGCAATGGGCTGGGGGTGGAGAGGAAGACGGACACCAGGGGGTGGGGGGCATTGAGTCAGAGGACGATGTACAGATTGCGGATGTGTTCAAGGAAAAGAAGAAGGTGGGGGAAGTGGATGAGGTCGTAGAGGATGTGTGTGGGTGATGGAAGGTAGATATGGAAGACGAGGCAGAACGCCTGGCGTTCTAGGATTTTGATGGCTTTATAGAATCTGGGTGGGATGGAAATCCAAGCGATGCTGGCATAACAAAGGATGGGGCAGATCAAGGATTTGTAGGTGTGAAGGATGGTGGAAGGATGCAGTCCCCACATCTGGCCAGATAGGAATTTCAAGAGGTGGAGTCTATTGTGGGCTTTGTGTTGGATTATAAGGAGATGGGGAGTCCAGGTGAGGTGGCGGTTAAGGGTGAGGCCAAAGTATTTTACGGTGGGAGTGAGGTGGATAGAACGACCATAAATGGTTAGATAGAAATCTTGGAATTGGAAGGAGCGGGTGGAGCGGCCTATGATGATTGCCTATGTATTGGAGGGGTTAATGCGAAGGCACCACTGGTTGCACCATGTGGTGAACTGGTCCAGGTGGATATGGAGGGTACATTGGGACTGTTGAATAGTAGAATAAGATACGAAGGCAGTGTCATCAGCACACAGGAAGAGATGAACAGGTAGGGGAGGTTTGGGCGTATTAGCAGTATATAGGAGATAGAGGAGAGGGGAAAGCATGGAGCCTTGGGGCACGCTGGCAGTGGGATAGAAAGTATGATAGTTGGAATTGTGGATAGCAACATACAAGGATGACTAGAGAGAAAGGAAGCAACGAGACGGCCGAAATTGATAGGGAGAGCATAAGTCTGCAGTTTTGAAGAGAAGCCCGGGATGCCAGATGTGGTCATAGGCATTCTGGAGGTCGAGGGAAACAAAGATTGTGGAGCGATGGGATTTTAGTTGGAGAGAAAGAAGATTGGTAAGGTTAAAGAGTTGGTAATCGGCTGTGGAGGAGGATCAGAAGCCACACTGGGTAATGGGAAGGAGTTGGTGCTAGTTAATGTGGTGATGAATACGGTGGTAGAGGATGGACTTGAAGACCTTACTGAACACAGAGGTGAGGCAAATGGGATGATAAGAAGAGGTGTCAGAGGGGGGTTTGTTGGATTTAGGGAACAGCAGGACATGGGAAGTCTTCTACAGGTCAGGGTAAAAGCCAGCGGAGAGGAGGGCATTGTACAGGGTAGCAAGGGCAGCCAGGAAGGACAGTGGTATTCCTTGAGGTGGCGGTAGGTAACACTGTCAAGACCAGGGGCGGTGTTGCGTTTGGAGCGGAGGATGAATGTGATGTCGGACGAGTGTGATGTGTGTGGTGATGGGAGTGTTTGTGTCTGAGGGCTGACTGATCCAAGTACTGGAAACTAGGGGCGAGCGGTGGGAGAGAGATATCAGTGTGTACAAGTAAAGTGGGGAAGAGGGAGTAAACAAAATGGGGATTGTCAGGAATGGAAAAGATCTCGCATATGTGGGAAGTAAAATGGTTAGCCTTACAGAGGTTGCAGGGAAGGGGCGATTGTCGTGGAGACAGCATGCTTGTCTGTTTTTTTGTTTTTTTTCCCTTTATTGGATTTAGATTCCCCACCAAAGCAGGGGCTGGCTGGCAGCACCTTAATATGCCGCTCTTCAGCCTTCGGAAGAGTTAAAAACATAATGAGAAGATAACAGACAATAAAAACAGGCGATAAAACGGTGACTTTTTAAAAACTGTAAAATGGCGGAAAGTTGTGGAAGTTAAAATATAAAAACATAAGGTTGGCGATTAAGACACAAAGTAAGCAGACAGGCACGATTAAAAAATATGGAAACAGTCTTGTTTATGTTCGCAACACGTATAAAAGTGATAGCACAAAACTGAACACACCTCTCCCTATATATAGGACTCCTGTAGCGACATTATCTGGGAAAGAAACACACTTATACCTATTTACGAATTGTAAGTCGCATCCTAGGCAACAGAAACATGGAAATACATTGCACAACATTTTTTATGAATGTACTGCACATTATCTTACCTGAACAAAACGTCTGAAGACGGAAAACGAAACTGGCTACTAACCTCCAGCCTAGTCCAGTGCGATCTATCGAGTGTATTATGTACCAGAAGAGCTGGCCAGCTGGCGAGCTACCGCTTGCGACAGCCGTAACCCTCGACTTCCTGTTAGCAGACCCCCTTCTGACCACTCCTGCTGCTGACCATGGCACAATGCAGTGTGACTCAGACTAACTGCAGTTCCAACACTAACTCACACTCATCAGTTGAAAAAAATCCGAAACAGGGATGTTGTTTTGTCAATACAGCTCAAACTTTTCATGCAAAACGTATGGTCCTCTCTTCTATACTAGATATTTTCGAAGACGATTTTTACCCTCCACGCTCCCCTTCAATTCTAAATTGGTGATACCTTGATGCCTCATAAAATGTCCTACTGTCGCGTCCGAGGCATGGGTTTTGCCTGAGATTGAGAGACACAGTTCGCAACCAGAACTTAGCTGGTTGGCCTTAGTGAGAGGGAGACTTTGACCTAAGAAGTGGCGATAAATGATGTGAAGGTAACAAAAGGCTGGGAGATAATTAAGCAACTCTCTAGAACGTTCAACAATCTGAAGTTTATTAGAAAATGGGCTGACTGAACCCTACAGCTCTGGCGGAGGTCTGTCCTATGAGCGGCCAAGTCTGATACAGAGACGGCGTAATGACACTGTTGTTCCGTCTACTCTTAGGAAGCGATCCTCACTAAAATCAGAGTCCCACAGCTGCTGCCTATCGACGCCTGCCGACTATCTCCTCACAGCCTCGTACATCGACTGCCTCTTCCGACTAAATCCCTGTCCCTCCAACTCTTGTCCACTTTTTTCTCGGAGCGTCTTGCTGCAGATTTTTATATCATTTTCCCTTCGACCCCGCCGACTATTGCCTTGACGTAATGTCGAGGGCAACTTGCCTCCTTATTGGCTTTTATTGTGCACTATTCTTCACCCATTAAATATTCATAACACCGTCTCACTAAACATTCATGAATATAAGGTATTAACACATTGAGACAGTTACATTAACTATTCATCTCTTAAGTTACACTTTGCTATACATATTTTTACAATTTGCATTCATTTAACGCCGGTTCCTAAATAAGACTGCCTTGTCTTGGCCGTTCCCACATCTTTCATAAATCACCACATCTTCAGTCTCTTTAGTGCTTCGTCTTTTAGTTAAACTCGTTTCTGGATACTGGTTCACAATTGTGTTTCTTATACACACTTTACCGCAACAATAATTATTGTCAAAGTATTTCCATATGCTTTTAAAACATTCCTGAACGCATTTACAGTGTTTACAACAACATGTTACTATAAAAAAATGGTTCAACTGGCTCTGAGCACTATGGGACTTAACTTCTGAGGTCATCAGTCCCCTAAAACTTAGAACTACTTAAACCTAACTAACCTAAGGACATCACACACAGGATTCGAACCATTATTAGGTCCCATGGTGGTTCCTTTCCACATAGTAACGTTAGGCCTTCCTCTTTTGGCGCTATGTACAACCATTCATTACTGTTTAGATGTGTCCAAAGGCTTTGATTCAGTGCGACCACTTTTCGCACACAATCTTCCATAATTTTTCTCACCGGTTGCAACAACTTGGCTTCACACTCTTCGTGATCGAATGTTGACAACAAGGCAAATAACTGTTTACACAGTCGTCTATTCTTACTTAGTTCCTTGCATTTCAGCTGCTCCTGAGAAAGTTTCACGTATTGCCTTTGGACTCATCTATTAGTAAGAATTGCTTTTCTGGCTCTATGTATACATACCCCCCTTTCATTTCCGGGATCTCTTTAGGTAGTGGAAGTACTCTATACAAGTTGAAATTATTGTTATCTATCAAGGGGATGTTGATTACATAGCCTAATATACTAACAACGATGAAAACATCTACATCAATTATTCTTAGTAGTAGGTAACCTGAGTATTCGGCTAGACGAACAGGAAACTTTACATCTTTTATCTCGTCACGTATTAAACTTAAGTATTTCACAATTTGAACTGAGTTTATGCTGTGCGCCTTCAGTATTCCCTTTAGTGAATTTACAATAGCGTGTACCATCTGTTCATATTCTTCCTCAATTTAGCCAAACACTGCCGCTAATTTTAATACTTGTTCTGCTGTTGTGACAAAGGACGCTACACGTTTGAAACCCATGTCTGTTTCTTTCACATAGTCTTTCATGAACCTCTCTAATCTTTGCATCCCTGTCTTCAGAACATGTTCGTTCGATTCTAACGTATACACTGTCTTGTTCACTCCTGCCAACGTGGCCCTTACTACTGCCACTTGTTCCTTTGTTAACCTTAACATCTATTTTTTCCTTGTAATATGCTGCATCTGCTTCATCTAATGTCCCGAAGAGTATCTTACTCACCTGTCCAACGAAGCTAAAAACTCGTCTTTTCCTTTTAGTCTCATGTTTCGTCAGCTGTTGTACTAGCTGTTGCAGACCTGTAATTTTTTTCTATGTGGTGTTTTACCTGCTGATCTAGTACCCTACACTCTATTAATCCTGCGTTTAGTTGTTGTAAGGTGTCTCGTCACCTTTGTACCGCTGTTTTACCGTACCTTTCTGCCTTCTGAAACCTCTCTGTTATAGCATCTAGATTCACATACGTAACAATTCTCCATGTGGTGCTATATATTTTTACTTGTCCTAAGTTATCATAATATAATCCTGAAGAACTCGAAAACTGTGTCACCTGAAAATTGTTCGTTGCATACTCCGATGCAGTGATGTCGTATGTGGCTACCACTATAAGGAGTTGGACAATTTTCTACTTGAGTGCCATACCTGAAATTCAAAATAACTCTTTCAACCTATTTGCATGTACTTTTGTTTCGTTATTTCTCTTAATTTTTATTACTACATTAGGACCTTCAACTTTTAATACTTCAAATGGACCTCTCCATTGCTAATTTCCAAGATCTACCACGTCTCACCGACTCATCGTGCAGTAACACTTTATCTCCAACTTTGAATTCTGTTTCATGTCATACTGTCCCTTACTGGTTTTCTTACTCTTTATAATCGAGTCTCTAGCCACTCTGTGGGCTTCCTGCTGCAGTACTCCTGGTATGTTGACCTTATTCCCATACAGTAGTTCGAATGGTGTGTAACCTGTGCTGCTGTGTGGTGTAGTGCTGAACACAAAAATTGCATACGGTACACATTTGTCCCAAAAACTTTTATCGCCTTTTTCAAAGTGTCTGAGATACTTTACAAGTGTCCTATGACCTCTTTCTAGCGCACCGTTTGATTCTGTGTGATAAGCTGTAGTATGTATACGCTTAACTTTCAACAGTTTACACACTCTTTTAAAAACGTAACTCAGAAAATTCGAACCCTGATCCAATAATAATACTGATGGAATTCCAAACCTTAATACAATGTTTTCCACGAATGCTTCAGCTACCGTCTCGGCATCTTGCCTTTCTGTTGGAAGTGCTAATGTAAACTTAAACCGTCCTGAAATGTTAACATGTACGTTTTGCCGGTGCTGGATACATCTAGAGGACCTACTCAAATACTGTCTCTGCAGTGTCTGTAATCTCTAAAGGCATCCTTGTCCTCATCTTCGTGTTTCTATTTGTCTGACATGACGGACATTTCCGAATGTAATTTTCAACATCACGCTTCATTCCGCGCCACCGCTTGTACGCCTTTATTCTTTCTAATGTCCTGTGCATTCCTTGGGGCTCTCCCAAAGGATTATCATGCATCTCCTTCAGTATGTTCTTTTCCTCCAGACTCATTTCCTCTTCGCTATCTGCTTCCTGTTCTATTTCAGACGCCGGCCGCGGTGGTCTCGCGGTTCTAGGCGCGCAGTCCGGAACCGCGCGACTGCTACGGTCGCAGGTTCGAATCCTGCCTCGGGCATGGATGTGTGTGATGTCCTTAGGTTAGTTAGGTTTAAGTAGTTCTAAGTTCTAGGGGACTGATGACCACAGCTGTTAAGTCCCATAGTGCTCAGAGCCATTTGAACCATTTCTATTTCAGCCGACACTTGTGCTTGCCGCACGTTCACGGAATTTTGTTCCCCACTTCCTTGTGCTACAGAGATCCTCTCTGTTTCCATATTCTGTTTCGCATCTATCTCTTCCTTCCCTTCATGCCTTATTCTGCTTAGCGTTTCCTCGTTACTATTTAGCTTTCCTGGCTTGAACATTACCTCATAGTCATAATCTTCAAGCTTTAGTCTCCACTTCAGGAGCCTCGAACTCGGATCTTTTACACTGAATATCCATGCCAGTGGCTTGTGGTGTGTTACCACCGTAAAGCTTCGTCCATATATATATATATATATATGGTCTAAACTGTTTTACTGCATACACCATGGCCAATAATTCATTTTCTGTTGTGCCATAATTTAATTCTGCCTTGTTCAACGCTCTAGACGCATATGCAATGGGCAAGTCTTCGCCCACTTTCTTCCCTTGCGATAACACGACTCCCAGGGCGGCGTTACTCGCATCCATTGTAACAATAAACGGTTTCCTGAAATCTGGGTACTGAAGTAGCGGAGGATTTATGAGCTTCTCCTTCAGCTCTTCGAACGCATCCTTCTGTCGTTCTCCCCAGTCATACTCATCTCCTTTCTTTAAAAGCTCATGAAGTGGCTTTGCAATTTTGCTGAATTGTGCAATGAAACGGTGGTAATAGCCTACTAGTTCGAGAAACCCTTTTAATTATTTCGTTGTTCTTGGCTGTGGAAAGAACTTTACCTTCTCCACCTTCACCATATCCGGTGCTATTCCTTTGTCAGTAACACAGTGACCTAGGAAGATTATACTTCCTTCCTCAGGAATTCACACTTGTCTGGTTGCAGCTTCAATTTGTGCTCTCGCAACCTATCAAATATTTCCCAGAGCTTTTCGTTATGCTCCTGCAGGTTTTTCCCATAACATACTATGTCATCTAAATAAAAAAAAAAAACATTTCACACTTTTCAGACCTGCCAAAACTGTGTTCATTAGTCTCTGGAAACATCCTGGGGCTCCCTTCAGTCCCATCAGCATTCTCTTATATTCATAATGTTGATAGTTCGAACGGAACGCAGTTTCCTCTCTCTCCTTCTCATCCGTCAGTATCTGATGGTATCCACTTGCAAGGTCAAGCGTTGAGAAGTATTTTGCTTGCCCTAGCTGGTCCAAAATATCGGAGATGTTCGCTAGTGGAAATGCATTGCCTACAGTGATGTCATTTAACTGTCTGTAGTCCACTACGATTCTACATTTCTGCTTGCCACTGGCGTCTAACTTTTTTGGAACCAATAGTAACAGTGCGTTCCAGGCGCTCTTACTTTCGACAATTGTCATCTCTTAACATCTGCTCTATTTGTTCTTTTAGCACTACCTTCTGCGTTCCTGGGATCCGCTACGGTCTGGCATTTACTACCTTCCCCGCATGTTCCGGCGCAATTGGTATATTGTACTTTACTGCGGAAGTATAGGACAATTTGTCACCTGGTAGATGAAATACATCTCCGTACTCCGTGCTAACCTCCACTAGGGCGCTTTTCTCTTCCGCATTCAAGTGATCCAACCTTAATTGCTTTCGCAGAACACTAGCACGACTTTTCGTCTTTCCTACGATATCCGTGCTACCTTTTACTTTGCGTACTTTTACAAGTCTTTCTAACTCTTCCGTCATTAACCTGACGTTTCCTAAATGGACTCTGTCCTCTAACAAGTTCAATGCACTCACTATGAATTTACCATTTCGCACTTTCACCAAGGATTCAGGTACATGCACCCCCAGTGCAATTTCCGGTCTTGGAATAATCATTTCTTTTTCGCTTCCCCTTGGTACATTTCCTTCCACCCTTAATAACATTATTCTTTCCTCCCGGGGGCCGTATTTCCCCGCCTAATCCTGAATCCGATTCGATCTCATATCCCTTCGGTTTTCTTCTACTGTCAAGGCTATTTCTCGCCCTTGCAGCCTTATTGCTTTACCTGCATAGTCTACCTTGACCTTACGTTCTGTTAAGAAATCTCTACCTTTTAAACCGTCGTACGGGATGTCTAATCTCGATCCGTACACATGGAACTTGTGCCAGACTTTTCCAGCACCTTCCACATTTAGGTGTATCCCTTCTGCACCTATCGTACTCACAGCTTCGCTTGTTACAACCTTTCAGCCGAAGCCTATCTGCTACATTAATTCTAATTGCACTTTTCACTGGAATACTTATTCTCTTTAGTAAACATAACTTTGTTCCTGTGTCTATCAACAAACTTAAATATCTTTTTAACTCTATGCAGTACAATACTAAAACATCGTTCTCTGTTGCACAGTCTATTATCCTAACTGTGGGTTTCTCTCTTGCAACAATGCCCGTTTGTGCGGCCTTGGCGGACCGCGGTGACCGAGCGGTTCTAGGCGCTTCAGTACGGCACCGCGCGACTGCTACGGTCGCAGGTTCTAATGCTGCCTTGAGCATGGATGTGTGTGATGTCCTTAGGGCCGGCCAAAGTGGCCGAGCGGTTCTAGGCGCTACAGTCTGGAACCGCGCGACCGCTACGGTCGCAGGTTCGAATCCTGCCCCGGGTATGGATGTGTGTGATGTCCTTAGGTTAGTTAGGTTTAAGTAGTTCTAAGTTCAAGGGGACTGATGACCTCAGAAGTTAAGTCCCATAGTGCTCGGAACCATTTGAACCATTTTTTTGTTCTTAGGTTAGTTAGGTTTAAGTAGTTCTAAGTTCTAGGGGACTGATGACCTTCGATGGCTCAGAGCCATTTGAACTATTTTTTTGTGCGGCCTTGCCCGCTCTTAGTTTCCCTGCGCCACTTTACCGGTTCTGCTAGATACTGGACCCTGCCTTTTGTCCAGGTGTGTCAGGGCCCTTGATGACAATCCTTAGCGTAGTGGCCCTGCCGCTTACACTTAAAGCAGGCTACATTTTTTACCCTTGTACACGGGACTCCACATTTACCTGGTAAATTGCATTGTGGACATCTCCACTCCCGTAAACGTCCATGGCTTTCTCTGTGGTTCCCTTTGAAATCTCTTACATCTATCAGATGAATTTTCCTTAACCTCACCCGACATTCTGCGTCGGTGTGCCCAGGCTTGTCGCACGCATAGCAAAAGTTGGTGAATTCTTTACACGTCATTGCCCTGTACTCTACCCTCTGGCTTATTCTTCCTGCACTTGCTCGCAATATGATCTCTCAAACCGCAGTTGAAACATTTTAATTCCTTAATATCTCTAGAGCTCGCCACCTTTTCCCGCTTTTTCATGGACAGTATCGCGCTCGCCTCTTGCAGTGCTAACTCCACTGCTGCCTCTAGCGTAATTCCATCGCCTCTGCTTCTTGTTATAGTTTGGATTCTATGACTGCTTAACCCTCCTACAAAACAGACTCTTCCTAACGAATCGACCAATTCTGTTGCGCCCTTTAAGTTATCTCTAGCCGTGCCCCTATTTACGGCCTCCTTGAAATCTGTGCATCTCGTCAATTCGATTTGCCCACAGCGCATTTGGCTCTCCCTGTCCCTGTCTCGCTTGAAAAATCTTACACGCATAATAGTCTATGGTGTGCTTACTCGCATAATTCTCTTCTAACACGCACTTCACTTCTTGCCAGGTGCTCGTGCGTTCGCGCACTTGGAGTGTCGATCTGGCTTTTATTTTTGCTTTCACAAATTTTAACAACGTTTCGTGTTCCTCCGGCTTTACTAGCTCAAATGCCACATCCACATTTTCAGTAAACTCTCTGAGTTCTCTTTTGGGCCCGGACCCTCGGTCTCGAACCCTGCTTAGGCATCCCTGTGCCTCGTCGCTCTGCGTCGTGCTGCTGCTGTCCTACGCTACCTCGCACTCGCTCGGACTTCTGGGACTCTATTGCCCTGAGGCCGATAACCTACTTGCTTTGAAAGTTGCGAGTCGTCACAACTTCCTACAGGTTGCTACAGTCGCTGTAGCAATGCCTACTGGCTGCCTTCAGTGGATCCTACCTCCAAACTGCCCAAGTGCCTTTGTGGTACCCCACACCTGGCACCAAAAGATTTTATGTCGCGTCCCAAGTGTGTATTCTGCCTGAGATTGAGAGACACAGTTCATAATCACAACTTAGCTGGTTGGCTTTAGTGAGAGGGAGACACTAAAATCAGAGTCCCACAGCTGCTGCCTATCGACGCCTGCCGACTATCTCCTCACAGACTCGCACATCGACTGCCTCTTCCGACTAAGCCCCTCTCTCTCAAACTACTTTTTTCTCGGAGCGTCTTGCTGCAGATTTTTATATCATTTTCCCTTCGACCCCGCCGGCTATTGCCATGACGTAATTTCGAGGGCAACTTGCCTCCTTATTGGCTGCTATTGTGAACTATTTTTCAGTGGTTCTTCAGCAGCTGTGTGGAGGGGTTGAGTTGCTTCTCTTAATACGGTCATACACTGCGTCCGAAGCCCTGTATTGGCTTCTCATCATGTAGGGCTGTCCCCACCAGAAGCCCATCTCTCTTTCTCCTTCTTGTCCCACGCTCTCTCTCTTACTATTAGTGCTGTTTTCGTATTAACTTCATTTCCACTCCTTCTCAAGGTCTCATTACCAGATGTGTACACAGAGCCCTCCTTCTGCCATTATGGCTTATAGCTTTGAGCATGCTGTTGACACGGCTGCCCGTCAGCCTAGCGCCGGCTAGCCAGCCCGCTTCAGGGTCTGTGGCTCCTCTCGCTGCGCCTAAATACATCACTGTTGCTTCTTTATAGTTCTTCAATTCTGTTATTAACAACACCTTAATAATTCCCTGTTTTGTTGTTACTAGTGCAATTCAGACTTGATTTCACTCATGAATATAACACTACCAACCGATCCCCTCTTCTAGTCAAGTTGTGCCACAAACTCCTCTTCTCCCCTATTCTATTCAATACCTCCTCATTAGTTATGTGATATACACATGTAATCTTCTGCATTCATCTGTAGCACCACATTTCGAAAGCTTCTATTCTCTTCTTGTCTAAACTATTTATCGACTATGTTTCACTTCCATACATGGCTACACTCCATACAAATACTTACATAAACGACTTCCTGACGCTTAAATCTGTACTCGATGTTAACAAATTTCTCTTCTTCAGAAACACTTTCCTTGCGATTGCCAGTCTACATTTTATATTCTCTCATCTTCGACTATCATCAGTTATTTTGCTCCCCAAATAGCAAAACTCATCTACTACTGTAAGTGTCCCATTTCCTAATGAAATTCCCTCAGCATCACCCGATTTAATTCGACTACATTCCGTTATCCTCTTCTTCCTTTTGTTGATGATCATCTTATATCCTCCTTTCAAGACGCTGTCCATTCCGTTCAATTGCTCTTCCAGGTCCTTTGCTGTCTCTGACAGAATTATGATGTAATCGGCAAACCTCAAAGTTTTCATTTCTTCTCCCTGGATTTTAAGTCCTACTCCGGATTTTTCTTTTGTTTCCTTTCCTGCTTGCTCAATATACAGACTGAATAACATCGGGGCTACAACCATGTCTCACACCCTTTACAGTCATTGCTCCCCTTTCATGCCACTCGACTCTTACAACTGCCATCTGGTTTCTGTAAACATTCTAAATAGCCTTTCGCTCCCTGTATTTGACGCCTGCCGCCTTCAGAATTTAAAAGGGAGTATTCCAGTCAACATTGCCAAAAGCTTTCTCTAAGTCTACAAATGCTAGAAACGTGGGGTTTACCTTTCCTTAATCTGTCTTCTAAGATAAGACGTTGGGTCAGTATTGCCTCAAGTGTTCCAACATTTCTACGGAATCCAAACTGATCTTCCCCTTTCTTATCGACTTAATATCTGCTACGTCCTGTATCACAGGGCTACAATATTACATTCGTTACAGAATTCTAAGAGCATGTTCTACCTCTGTCACAACATGTCTCCTCACTTCTGAACTCTCTTAAAGTAAACAGCTCATCACATGCAAAGTGTCTCAAGGTAACAGCACAGAGAAGTTGTAAATTTGAGATTTATACTACGTATTGGTTTATAAAATCGGTAATGTAGCTGCTTTTATTACCATGGTCATCTCTCCCTGCGTAGGTGGGAGATTGATATTTTCTTAAAAGATCTCACCGCAACGAGAAGCACCTGATTAGCCCTTCAACTCCCAAATCATTTCCGTAGTACTCACGCCCTCGCTTCCACCCATCCGGCCGCGCGTCATTGACATCAAATTAATCATGAGACTTCCCTTGCATGGTATTTTTTTCCTACAGTCGCATTACACTCGCCTCGTGAAGATCACAGACGCTTCCATGACATTTCTGGAGCCGGCTGTTGTGGCCGAGAGGTTCTAGGCGCTTCAGTCCGAAACCGCGCTGCTGCTACGGTCGCAGGTTCGAATCCTGCCTCGGGCACGGATGTGTGTGATGTCCTTGGGTTATTTAGGTTTAAGTAGTTCTAAGTCTAGGGGGCTGATGACCTCAGATGTTAAGTCCCATAGTGCTTAGAGCCATTTGAACCATTTGACATCTCTGGAAGCTTCCCACAAGCTAGGTACTCACTTCCTTCCATACCAAAATTGGGTGGTCACCGTCATCAAATAGCTGAAGACACCCAACGCTAATTGCATTCTGTCTCTCAGTAGTCTTGTCTTACTGGTGGAAGTAAGTTTCTTAAAATTCTAGTATACTGTTGCCGAATTAATCATGCTGAGACCAGTCAGTCTGAGTGCAGTGGGATGTTTCACTCACTTCTCCAACCCCTCCATGCCTCCGCCACCGGACTGCATGCAAACAGCTCCACCGGGTCGAGAACCTTCACCCACCCTCCAGGACTGTACTGCTCCTGGCCGATAATCTACCGCGCTCTCCGTGCAGGACAGCTTTTAATGATTCCAGACTCGTAAAAGTTGTGCCACCCTTCTCAGAAGGGCTGGGCGCTTAAATGTCCCTGGGGTAAACATCAGGATGCTGAACAATGTGCTTCCTCTCATCCTTCCTGCAAAACGAAACGTTCTGAGATGTGTTTTCGAAATAGCCCAGAAAGGTTGACGCAGTGAGCAATAACAAAATACCAGTCTACTGACGGCCACATCCCAAACGTGTAAGAGTCTACGGACCTAGGTTTCCTTCCGAATATAGCCCTATAGAGGTGTTCCTATTGGTTCCCGCCAAATTAGTGGGTAGATGCTTCAAGAACGCAAATGGGAATCACTGGAGGGAATACAATGTTCTTTTCGAGGAACACTGTTGAGAACCAACATTTGAAACTGACCGCAGAAGGATTCTCCTGTCACCAACGTAGATTTTCACATAAGGAACACGGAGATAAGATATGAGAAGTTAGCTCTTATAGGGAGGCATATAGGCAGTCTCTTTCCATCTATCTATTTGCGAGTGGAATAGGAAAGGGACTGCCTAGTACTCGTACAGGGTACCCTCCCCCAAACACCGAACGATGGCTTGCGAAATAACCATATAGTTACATGTAAATATATTCTACCTGTTAAGATGTCAGTCCATCTATTTGTAAGCACACAACACTCACGGAAGAATGTTGTCTCTTATTTATCGAGAAAACAAAGGACGGAAGTTCTGCTGCTGGTAATCTCTGTAGAAACCTTCGCGTTAGCGCGTAATTTTCTCACTGCACTTATTTCACGAAACGTATGCGAGAGGTTGTAATATGTTTGCCCACAATACTTAGAAGAAACGGTATAGAGCTCACATCTCAACTCCAATTTCGTCAGAGCATCACTTACCATAGTCTCGCGAATCTTACGGTGGTCTTCGATGTATAGGATTTGAGCCCACCTAATTTTGACGAGTAAGAAATGTCCCCTGCCAAGCTACAGACGCCTTTTAATTCTCTCAAAATCCTATCACGTTTCGACCGCACTGTTCCATTAGTTAGAAGGCTGACAGGTAGAGAGCTGGCAAAACGAGAAAAATTGCACACTAATGTACAGCAGGAAATTCACAACCATGCAGAGTATATGCGGACAGCTCAGAGAAATTCAGAAGAGTAACATCTACAATTAATCGATATCGAATGACGCTCTATAGATATCACTCTGTACATGTCCTAATCTCCTTCATCATGTTCATGATTACCAAGCTAGAAACACGACAGCGTAGTGGTGTCTGAGTCTTCATTGACAGCAAAGTCTCTCTCTCTCTCTCTCGTAAATCTACGAACTATAAAAACTTCATTGACATCACCTGGTAGAGAAATCAATAAAATTTTACTGCAGCTCTCTCTTCCAATATATCGGGAAACAAATACTGTCTGCGTATTGACACTGAACACATGTGGTGATCCTACTAAGTATACATGTGTTGGTTAACTGGAGCAGGAGACCAGTGATCGAAGTTGCTTCCACAGACCTGTGTAATGTTTTGTCGCATATACTGGAGGAAGACCATATCAAAAATCAGTCACAAGAAGAGAGTTCTTGTGTTGTCGTTGTTTCAAAAGCAGTTTGATACTTTTTTTTTGCTGTAACACATCAAAACAGTGTATCACTACAGCTCAATACACAGCCAGCCATACATTTTGTTTTTCTACCTTGACTTCGAAGACTGTGTCAGGGGCTAAACCGACATTAACACATTTAGATCCATTGCCTCTCACAGAAGGCATCTTGCATGATGTAAACTATGCTGGTCGTACAACACACAGGATGGTTGAAATAAGACATAGGTGGTGTTTCTTACGGACGAAAATGACGAAGACATTACAAAATATGGAAACTGGAAGAGTTTGCGGCACTGTGGAGTGTTTCCAAATAGCTGTCCAAACGTGATGACCCCTACATTTTATCTCATCTTCCGCAATGATGTGGTAACAGATGTCTTGGCGTTCCATTTATGAGAGACCAACAGCATTGATTCCTCATGTGGCAGCTATGTATACGATCACTGTTTCGGTGCTGGTCATCCCCGGAAGTGGTTGCTCTCTCCAAGACTTTCTCCATCTCAAACAAGTACTGTCGGTCAATTATTAAGTCGTAATCAACAGCGTAACAGCGAACGGACGGGATGGAAAAGACACCATCAATACAGGATGATGTACTGTAATAAGCACCACAGCTGATAGTTCAATCAATTTGAGAAATTATACCAGTTTTTCTGTAATTTCGATGCCAACCAATGACGTGGTAGAACGCTTCCCAATTTTTGTATCATCACTAAACCACACCTCCACTAGTTTGCGAGTACCATATACCAGATTGTAAATGTAGATAGATGACTGTGCAGTACGTTTATTCATGGTTAATTCTGGGTCATATACACCAAAGTATACTGGACATCGTCCTATACTGTTGCAGTCAGGTTATCTACATATTCCTGCCACTTCAATCATAGTGTGGAATTTACAGTTACGATTGGCCATCTTTCCCTGTATGGATAGGAGTCGCAGGATATTCTCTCATTGATAGGATAAAATTGGAGATTACGAGATCTCCCCGCATTGTCTTCGACCAACCCTCCCTGCAATACTATCGCCGATTTAATTTGCAACAGCCCAGACATAGGAGGATACTATACCCACCTCATTCTACGTCTCATGAAGGAACAGAGAGCGAGCTGAGTCTGTAACTGCGGATCAGCAAAGACTGTTCTACACCAGCTTTACTCACGGCAACCATCTAAGTGTACGAGACCTCTCCAGATGCGTGCACGTCGAGGAGACTAGTACTAGTTATCGGTATATAGTGGATATGAGAGTGTTGCGCTGATACAACAGAAACGTGTGGTTCATGCACGATGGAGTTCCAGACAGATGGAGTTTGAAGCATTTTACATAAATCCACTGTGTTGTCAATTCTGTAGTATTGTTCTAGTGTCTCGGGTCAGTACCAAGAAGGTGTTGGCAAGGCATGGCTGTGCTGTTTGACATGTGAAATTACACGCCATACTGCACTAACTCCATGAACAGAACAGTCTTTTCCACACACAATTATTCTCATGCAAATGTGTACACAGGGTATGCAGTAGCTCACAATCACCTGTCGCTGACTTAGAATCATTGCAGGTATGACGTTGAAGACACAATTTATGGCCAGAGCACTTTGTAAATCAGTCCATTCTGTAGTTGTCATGGTTGAATGTAGGGGACCAAATAGATCATGGAAACACGTTTGTGGGTCAACAGGGCACTCACACCCCAACTGACCAGTTCGGGGAAGCCTAGTGGCGGCCCACGCCTTAGTCAAGAAATGTCCATTCATTTCACTGGTGCCACGCTGCAAGTCGTGGCCAATAATCAGCTCAATGTGCCTTTCCACACCGACACAACTTCCTCTCTGTCGTCATATTTAATGCAAGTGGTGATGTTCATCATTCAACACTCACCATCCATCATTCCACATCGACCGTCATTCAAGCCTTCATACGTCACACTTTAAACAATTGTTCGGACCTCATAGTATTATTATGATTCCAAATTCGCATACAGTGTTCAATGCTATCAATCGTTTCATGATCTCAGAGACCATTTCTAGCTGTAAGTTCAAACAAACACCTGATAAACAGTATTATGTTTCTTTTGGCCAGCTGGCTGTAGGCCACAACAATTCTGTTAATAATTATGTCCCATCAACATAGGAGGAAATCTCTCACAAACTCAACAACTCAACAGTGTCGCCCTAGGGTCGCGAAAGGATCTATCTTGACAGGACAATATGGAACAAGTGTCAGTTAAGTTGTACACGAGTAATTTACACGTTTAACCTGTGTGAATATAAGCCGTTAGCACTGAAACTAAACACAAACCTATGCAATTAACAGTCATCTAACCTTACACAGGGTGTAGTGACGTGACTCAGAAAGATCTGTCTCGGTCTAAGCACATCAGCTTCTGTGTGGTGGCATTACAATTCGGAGTGATATGTAGTTGCTGGGAGGGATTGAAAATAAGTATCAACACAATTCGCACAATGCAAGACGAAACCATCCCCATTACTACTCCGTCACAAACCACATGAAGCCACAAATCCCTTATACTGAAATACTCAGAAAATATCACTGAGCAGCCTTCGAAATTTTATCGAAGGAGTTCTAGTTCACCATGTGTAATTACAAATTTTTCAAGTAAAGCGCTTTAGAGTAAGTATTCCAACGTATAACGACCTACAATTGTTACTAACAGTAAATGCTTGTATATTATATTCCCCAGTTGCAGCTAAGTTTCTCCACACACTACGTTTAAAGCAATAAGGGAACCTTGCTTGTACATCTAAAATAGCTTCTTCTTTTTCCGGCTGCGATTTTTTTTATTGACACTTCATGGCTGTTGTTTTCTTAAAATACTCAAGTTTTCGTTTCCTGACTTTTACCTGATCCATTTCCCGTTTTCTTTTGCGTGCACTTAAAGGGTGGGAAATGGTTTAAACCTGCTCGATACATTGTTTCTTTTTTTTCTTAAAATTGCAGTATAATATTGCTTGTGGGTACCAGAACTAATTCGATGAGATGACATCTATATATGGCGTTATTATGGGGAACAACGTCCTAGTATGGGAAAATATGTTTCACCTGCTATAATGTACCACTTATGTCCTCTTTTTTGGAGGCAGTGTTAAGAATCTCTACGCCGGCCGGTGTGGCCGTGCGGTTCTAGGCGCTACAGTCTGGAACCGAGCGACCGCTACGGTCGCAGGTTCGAATCTTGCCTCGGGCATGGATGTGCGTGATGTCCTTAGGTTAGTTAGGTTTAATTAGTTCTAAGTTCTAGGCGACTGATGACCTCAGAAGTTAAGTCGCATAGTGCTCAGAGCCATTTAAGAATCTCTACGTAGTTTACAGGTAAAAGGATAAAACTGTATGCAGACAAATCGTAGTTTGTAAGCTTTTCTGACGTAGGTGATTTGACAGCTTGCAGAAATATCATTCCTTGTAACCATCGCATCTAGAAAGTGTAGTTGCTAGTCCGTTCTGACCTCCACAGTTAATTTTTATGCAGGTGTCGTAGGAGATAACCGAGCTGATACACACCATGAAAGTATTGCTTATAAAACAACTAAAACCAAGTCACTTTGTAAGTCAGAAATTTAATGTTGTGTCCCTTATGAAACTGGTGGATTTTGAGTCGGGGATGTACACACCAAGAATAACATTTCCTGTGTCGACAGTGCTTCGTATTAGTAGTAGTAGTGGTAGTAGTAGTAGTAACGGTAATAGTAGTGTTGATTTTGAAGCACCTCGCCCCGCTCCACTAGTAAATGGAACAATGTAAAACAATAGTGACATAAAACACGTATTTTTGATCGTTATATCGGCTGGAAGGATATCAAAGCAATTTGGCTACATTATAGATGAGAGGACGGTGCGGGGGGGGGGGGGGGGGGGGGGTATATACAGGGCGGTCCATTGATATTGACCGGGCCAAATACCTCACGAAATAAACATCAAACGAAAGAACTACAAGAAACGAAACTCGTCTAGCTTGAAGGGGGAAACCAGATGGCGCTGCCATAGGTCAAACGGATATCAACTGCGTTTTTTTTTAATAGGAACCCCCATTTTTATTACATATTCGTGTAGCACGTAAAGAAATATGAATGTTTTAGTTGGGCCACTTTTTTCGCTTTGTAATAGTCACAAACGTATAAGTACGTGGTTGCACGTAACATTCCACCAGTGCGGACGGTATTTGCTTCGTGATACATATGCTCGTTTACCAATTGCGGAAAAGGTCGATATCGTGATGATGTATGGCTATAGTGATCAAAATGCCCAACGGGCGTGTGCTATGTATGCTGCTCGGTGTCCTGGACGACATCACCTTTCGCCGGATAGTTAACGTTATTTAAGGAAACAGGAAGTGTTTAGCCACATGTGAAACGTCAACCACGACCTGCAACAAATAATGATGCCCAAGTAGGTGTTTTAACCGCTGTCGCGACTAATCCGCACATCAGTAGCAGACAAACTGCGCGAGAATCGGGAATCTCAAAAACGTCGGTGCTGAGAATGCTACCCCAACATCGATTGCACCCTTACCATATTTCTATGCTGCACCAGGAATTGCATGGCGACGACTTTGAACGTCATGTACAGTTCTGCCACTGGGCACAAGAGAAATTACGGGACGATGACAGACTTTTTGCACGCGTTCTATTTAGCGACGAAGCGTCATTCACCAACAGCGGTAACGTAAACCGGCATAATATGCACTACTGGACAACGGAAAATCCACGATGGCTGCGACAAGTGGAATATCAGCGACCTTGGCGGGTTAATGTATGGTGCGGCATTATGAGAGGAAGGATAATTGGCCCCCATTTTATCGATGGCGATCTAAATGGTGCAATGTATGCTGATTTCCTACGTAATGGTTCAAATGGCTCTGGGCACTATGGGACTTAACTTCTGTGGTCATCAGTCCGTTAGAACTTAGAACTACTTAAACCTAACTAACCTAAGGACATCACACACATCCATGCCCGAGGCAGGATTCGAACCTGCGACCGCAGTGGTCGCGCGGTCCAAGACTGTAGCGCCTATAACCGCTCGGCCACTCCTACGTAATCTTCTACCGATGTTACTACAAGATGTTTCACTGCATGACAGAATGGTGATGTACTTCCAACATGATGGATGTCCGGCTCATAGCTCGCGTGCGGTTGAAGCGGTATTGAATAGCATATGTCATGACAGGTGGATTGGTCGTCGAAGCACCATACCATGACCCTCACGTTCAACGGATCTGAAGTCCCCGGATTTCTTTCTGTGGGAAAAGTTGAAGGAGATTTGCCATCGTGATCCACCGACAACGCCTGACAACATGCGTCAGCGCATTGTCAATGCATGTGCGAACATTACGGCATTACGGAAGGCGAACTACTCGCTGTTGAGAGGAATGTCGTTACACGTATTGCCAAATGCATTGAGGTTGACGGACATCATTCTGAGCATTTATTGCATTAATGTGATATTTACAGGTAATCACGCTGTAACAGTATGCGTTCTCAAAAATGATTCATATTTCTTTACGTACTACAGGAATATGTAATAAAAAATGGTGGTTCCTATTTAAAAAACGCAGTTGATATCCGTTTGACCTATGGAAGCGCCACTAGCGGGCCAACCATAGCGCCATCTGGTTTCCCCCTTCAAGCTAGACAAGTTTCGTTATTTGCAGTTTTTTCGTTTGACGCTTATTTCGTGAGATATGTGGCCCAGTCACGATCAATGGACCACCCTATATATATATATATATATATATATATATATATATATATATATATATATATATATATATATGGCATCCAAAAGTCTTTCCCTGATTACATAAACTGATAACTCAAGCTAGAAGTAAGATACAAATATGAAACTGGTGTCTAATTGTTTACAAACTATCAAAGTTTTTTTTCACACATCAGTAAACTTCCATATGAGCACCCTTGGTAGCACATCTAGGCGATATTCAATTTCCGTCCACACATTAGCCAACATCACTGGAGGGATCGATTCAACTTCTGTGGTTATCCGTTGCCGCAGGGTTTCAAGATCTGGTACACGTGTTCGGTAGACCTCGTCCTTGACATAACCCCCATAAAAAGAAGTCTAATGGGGTTATGTCAGGAGAGCGTGGAGGCCAAACCGTTGGCCCATCACGACCAATCCATCGCCCAGGAAAGGTCATATCGAGATAGGCACAGACGTCCAAATCCAAATGAGGCGGTGGTACTGAAGCAGCTGAGGATCAGCATACAGTTGCAACATGTTCACATACACTGCAGATGTGATGGTAGCCTCAGCGAAGAAGAATGGCCCGACAATTCGATCGTGCAATAGCGCGCACCATATATTCACCTTTGGACTGCTCCTGGTGCACTCCATGACCTCGCCAGGGGGTTGTGAAACCCAAATGCACACATTATGGCGATTCACTACTCCGCTGACAAAAAAGGTCGCTTCGTCGGAAAAGGCAATTCGTCTGAGATAACCATCATCGTCCTCAATACGTGATAGCATTTCGACCGCAAAGTCATATCGCCGTGTACCGTCATTGGACAACAATGGAAATGGAAGTTTACTAATGTGTGAAAAAAAACTTTGATAGTTTGTAAACAATTAGACACCAGTTTCATATTTGTATCTTACTTCTAGCCTGAGTTATCAATTTATGTAATCAGGGAAAGACTTTTCGGACACCCTGTATATAGGGTGGTCCATTGATCGTGACCGGGCCACATATCTCAAGATATTGTGCATGACAAAGGATCTGACTGGGTGGAGGGCTTTGTATGTTGGCTTCTGTTTCATTGTCTCAGATTTTTCGCGAACAGGCCCACGCCTGATCCTACATGCTTACCGTTTCCATCAAGGGCTCACCTCCTCTGGGGCGGACCAGAACTTTCACGGCCTCATAATTTACAACAGCTCTTTTAGTGGATTTTCCAGACTAGGTTAGCCATTGACAGTGTCTCGTGAGAGGCGGCATTCCCCTATAGATTCAAACAGCCCAGTTCAGTTGTATTTCTGGTGTGACCTATTTAACATGGCGCAGAATATGGAATGGATGAGATACTGTAAGTCTCTCAGAAATTGTTCACATGACAACAGCAACAGCAACATGTATACATACGTTTGTAGTTTGATGAAATTGAACGTGTTTTGTTTATCTTCTTTTCCAGTTCCACTGCAGACCAACCATGATTTACTTCTGTGGGGTGGTGGTGTTAATGAGTGGGAGGATACCGTCTCAGATTCAGGTACAGAAGGATTTCCGTTCATTCAAGTTGTGTGTGTGTGTGTGGTGTGTGTGTGTGTGTGTGTGTGTGTGTGTGTTATATCAGTAGCAGCTTTCATCTATAGATGTAATTGTAATTTTGAGGTGTGGTGTAATACAGAGAGTTTCGCTCTTATCTACAGGATTTGACGACATATTTAACGAGATAGACAACGTTCTCATGATGGTGCAGGCTAATAATGCCGACGATTCATCACCAAATGATTGTGTTCACTAACTGAAATGCATGTATGGTAAAGAGTCTCTGTATATCAAAATCTATTCTTAATTTTTTAATTAAGACTAGAGTTCTTTTCTCGGAAACAGTAACAAACTCGTCAAGCTACGTCTCGAAAACTACATGATATGGCTCACATGTATGCACTTCGGGAAATTGTATTTGTTTTGTCAGTGCGTAGCTAATACTAAATATTATGTGTAATGTCACTAACTTCTACAACCAGTTCTGAAATTCATGTGTAGACCTCTGTCGAACATTGAAACACTTCACGAATCTCCTAGAGTGAAAACCCGCTGAGAATTGTTCAAATGGCTCTGAGCACTATGGGACTTAACACCTATGGTCATCAGTCCCCTAGAACTTAGAACTACTTAAACCTAACTAACCTAAGGACATCACACAACACCCAGTCATCACGAGGCAGAGAAAATCCCTGACCCCACCGGGAATCGAACTCGGGAACCCGGGCGCGGGAAGCGAGAACGCTACCGCACGACCACGAGCTGCGGACTGAGAATTGTTAGTTGTACTTCTTTACACTGCGGAAGCCAGAGATTGATTACATGATATGAGTGTCAATTAGTTGAGATTGGGCTACAGATGATACTCTTATAGTGATTTCGTTCTTATATTCAGTATGTCTGATAGCTATATCTTAAAAGTTTTGGTATAACTTCTTCGAAAATATAGCGTAATGACTGATAGCTGGATCTTAAATTATCGATATAGCCACTTAGAAATTGTATGGACCTGTTACGGGAACTTATGAAGGGATGGTATGTTAATATATGTTCACATCATGTACAAGATTATAGAATCGAGCAATGAACATGAATTACAATAAATGAAAAGCACCAGTTTGCTTTTGTTCTACAATATTACTTTTATTGTTAACCAACTTTTGGCTTACAAGGCCATCTTCAGACTTCGTTTTGTCTGAAGATGGCCGTGTAAGCCGAAAACCGGTTGACAATGAAAGTAATATTGTAGAACAAAAGCAAACTGGTGCTTTTCATTTATTATAATGTTGTTCTACCAGGAACCGAAGGAAGATTCTGTTAACATAATATGAATTACTATTTTTCTGCAGTTTCAACAAATATTTTACTGTACTTTGAACAAAGTCTGTTCTAACACGACACTGAGAAGCAATGCATTGATTGTGCTCTTACTTCGTCAGACAGTTCTTGTGATTTTGAGGAGTTGTTCTATAATGGATGAGGGCTTGTGTTTTAATGGTTAACCATAGACACACAGCAGTTGGATATGTAACCCATATGTACAACCTTTTATCTGCTATGAAAACATATTAGTCTACATCGCACAAATAGAAATTAAGACTTTGAAATAAAAACTGTTTCCATTGTCGTACATGGCTAGTCTGTCGCTAAAAGCATGACATTCAGTCCAATGCAATGTAAGCAGAGTCAAATGAAGATGTAGCTTTATTTTTTTTATTCATGCACCTTCGATTTTGAAAAAGAGTTCGATTCCATAGATTTTGACACCTAAGTATTTTCATCACTGTTTAATGTAAAAGCTAATATCTCATATCTCCTACTTGCAGCCAAATTTAAATGGACATAATAATAATAATAATAATAACCATTTAAACATTATTATTTTTATTATTTACAGTGGACATGCAGCATGAGGAGTACGAGGGCGAGGAGAAGCTAACACTCCTCTAGTTGCTTTAGTGGCATATTAACCAGAGGTTGATCTTATGATAATAGATGATGATCAGGCTAAAATAATATACGAACTGAATTGTATTGACTGAATAAAGTTTATAACCTGCTGCACAAGTGTTCTTTGTAGTGGTCTTCAGTCCTGAGACTGGATTGATGCAGCTCTCCATGCTACTCTATCCTGTGCAAGCTTCTTCACCTCCCAGTACCTACTGCAACCTACATCCTTCTGAATCTGCTTAGTGTATTCATCTCTTGGTCTCCCTCTACGATTTTTACCCTCCACGCTGCCCTCCAATACTAAATTGGTGATCCCTTGATACCTCATAACATGTCCTACCAACCGATCCCTCCTTCTAGTCAAGCTGTGCCACAAACTCCTCTTCTCCCCAATCCTATTCAATACTTCCTCATTAGTTAAGTGATCCACCCATCTAATCTTCAGCATTATTCTGTAGCACCACATTTCGAAGGCTTCTATTCTCTTCTTGTCCAAACTATTTATCGACCATGTTTCACTTCCATACATGGCTACACTCCATACAAATACTGTCACAAATGACTTCCTGACACCTAAATCTATACTCGATGTTAACAAATTTCTCTTCTTCAGAAACGCTTTCCTTGCCATTGGCAGTCTACATTTGATATCCTCTCTACTTCGATCATCATCAGTTATTTTGCTCCCCAAATAGCAAAACTCCTTTACTACTTTAAGTGTCTCACTTCCTAATCTAATTCCTTCAGCATCACCCGACTTAATTCGACTACATTCCATTATCCTCCTTTTGCTTTTGTTGATGTTCATCTTATATCGTCCTTTCAAGACGCTATCCATTCCATTCAACTGCTCTTCCAAGTCCTTTGATGTCTCTGACAGAATTACAATGTCATCGGCGAACCTCAAAGTTTTTATTTCTTCTCCATGGATTTTAATACCTACTCCTTTACTGCTTGTTCAATATACAGACTGAATAACATCAGGGAGAGGCTACAACCCTGTCTTACTCCCTTCCCAACAACTGCTTCCCTTACATGTCCCTCGATTCTTATAACTGCCATCTGGTTTCTGTACAAATTGTAAATAGCCTTTCGCTTCCTGTATTTTACCCCTGCCACCTTTAGAATTTGAAAGAGAGTATTCCAGTCAACATTATCAAAAGCTTTCTCTAAGTCTACAAATGCTAGAAACTTAGGTTTGCCTTTCCTTAATCTTTCTTCTAAGATAAGTCTTAAGGTCAGTATTGCCTCACGTGTTCCAGTATTTCTACGGAATCCAAACTGATCTTGCCCGAGGTCGGCTTCTACTAGTTTTTCCATTCGTCTGTAAAGAATTCGTGTTAGTATTTTGCAGCTGTGGGTTATTAAACTGATTTTTCGGTAATTTTCACATCTGTCAACACCTGCTTTCTTTGGGATTGGAATTATTATATTCTTCTTGAAGTCTGAGGGTATTTCGCATGTTTCATACATCTTGCTTACCAGATGGTAGAGTTTTGTCAGGACTGGCTCTCCCAAGGCCGTCAGTAGTTCCAATGGAATGTTGTCTACTCCGGGGGCCTTGTTTCGACTCAGGTCTTTCAGTGCTCTGTCAAGCTCTTCACGCAGTATCATATCTCCCATTTCATCTTCATCTACATCCTCTTCCATTTCCATAATATTGTCCTCAAGTACATTGCCCTTGTATAGACCTTCTATATACTCCTTCCATCTCTCTGCTTTCCCTTCTTCGGTTAGAACTGGGTTTCCATCTGTGCTCTTGATATTCATGCAAGTCGTGCTCTTTTCTCCAAAGGTCTCTTTAACTTCCGTGTAGGCAGTATCTATCTTACCCCTAGTGAGATAAGCCTCTACATCCTTACATTTGTCCTCTAGCCATCCCTGCTTAGCCATTTTGCACTCCCTGTTGATCTCATTTTTGAGACGTTTGTATTCCTTTTTGCCTGCTTCATTTACTGCATTTTTATATTTTCTCCTTTGATCAATTAAGTTCAATATTTCTTCTGTTACCCAAGGAGTTCTACTAGCCCTCGTCTTTTTACCTACTTGATCCTTTGCTGCCTTCACTACTTCATCCCTCAGAGCTACCCATTCGTCTTCTACTGTATTTATTTCCCCCATTGTTCCCTTACGCTCTCCCTGAAACTCTGTACAACCTCTGGTTCTTTCAGTTTATCCAGGTCCCATCTCCCTAAATTCCCATTTTTTTGCAGTTTCTTCAGTTTTAATCTACAGGTCTTAACCAATGGATTGTGGTCAGAGTCCACATTTGCCCCTAGAAATGTCTTACAATTTAAAACCTGGTTCCTAAATCTCTGTCGTACCATTATATAATCTATCTGATACCTTTTAGTATCTTCAGAGTTCTTCAATGTATACAACCTTCTTTCATGATTCATGAACCAAGTGTTAGCTATGATTAAGTTATGCTCTGTGCAAAATGCTACCAGACGGCTTCCTCTTTCATTTCTTAGCCCCAATCCATATTCACCTACTACGTTTCCTTCTCTCCCTTTTCCTAGTACCGAATTCCAGTCACCCATGACTATTAAATTTTCGTCACCCTTCACTATCTGAATAATTTCTTTTATTTCATCATACGTTTCTTCAATTTCTTCGTCATCTGCAGAGCTAGTGGGCATATAAACTTGTACTTCTCTAGTAGGTGTGGGCTTCGTATCTATCTTGACCACAATAATGCGCTCACTATGCTGTTTGTAGTAGCTTACCCGCATTCCTATTTTCCTGTTCGTTATTAAACCTACTCCTGCATTACCCCTATTTGATTTTGTGTTTATAACCCTGTAGTCACCTGACCAGAAGTCTTGTTCCTCCTGCCACCGAACTTCACTAATTCCCACTATATCTAACTTTAACCTATCCATTTCCCTTTTTAAATTTTCTAACCTACCTGCCCGATTAAGTGATCTGACATTCCACGCTCCGATCCGTAGAACGCCAGTTTTCTTGCTCCTGATAACGACATCCTCTTGAGTAGTCGCCGCCCGGAGATCCGAATGGGGGACTATTTTACCTCCGGAATATTTTACCCAAGAGGACGCCATCATCATTTATCCATACAGTAAAGCTGCATGCCCTCGGGAAAAATTACGGCCGTAGTTTCCCCTTGCTTGGGTATTTACTTCAGTTATACACAGTAAATGAAAAAAAAAAAAAAGCTAATGGACACTTGTATTGAGGTCTTGCCATCACCTACCTCTGATCTATAATGTAGCCAAATTGCTCTGATATCTTTTCAGCCAATCTTTCTTCCAAAAATATGTGTTTTATGTCACTATCGTTTTACATTGCTCCATTTACTAGTGGAGCAGGCTGAGATGCTTCAAAATCAACACTGCTACTACTATTACTACTACAACTACTAATACAACTAGACACAGTCGACATGGGAAATTTGATCGTTGGTGTGTAGATTCCCGACTTAAGACCCACCAGTTTCATAAGAGACAGAACATTAAATTTCTGACTTACAAAGTGACTTGGTTCTAGTTGTTTTATAAGCGATACTTTCATGGAGTGAATCAGCTCGGTCACCCCATACGACACTTGCGTAAAAATTTGCTATGGAGATAGCAGGGGACCAGCAACTACCCTTTCTGGATGCGGTGGTTACAAGGAATGATATTTGTGCAAGCTGTCAAATCATCACCCGAGTCAGAAAAGTTTATAAACTACGTTTTGTCTGCATACAGTTTTAACCTTTTACCTGTAAACTACGTAGAGATTCTTAACACTGCCTCCAACAGAAGATTTAAGTGGTACATTAAACTGGAGAAACATATTTTCCCATCCTAGGACGTTGTTCCCCATAATATCGTCTTATATAGATGTCATCGAATTAGGTCTGGTACCCACAAGCAATATTATACTACAATTTTTAAGAAAAAAAGAAACAATGTATCGAGCAGGTTTAAACCATGGCCCATCCTTTAAGTGCACGCAAATGAAAACGGGGAATGGATCAGATCGAAGTCAGGAAACGAAAACTTGGGTATTTAAAAAAACAAAAAACAAAGAAACTGCCATGAAGAGTCAATATAAAACCACAAAAGGAAAGAGAAGAAGCTATTGCAGATGTACAAGCCAGATTCGCATATTGCAACTGGGGAATGTAATATACAAGCATTTTCTGTTAGTTGTAGGTCGCTATATGAGGATTGGAACTTAAAAAGTAGCAACTGTTCATTCATAACCGATGCAAAAGAGTTACATGTTTGCACCGGTTACTGTCCTTCAAAGTAGTCAACAGCGTTGTGTAGAACCCATTGCCATCGATGTGGAAAATGTAGTATACCGTTAGCAGAGCCTTTTCTGTTGATCGTGCGAATGGAGCGGTCTACTGACTGTCGAATCTCTGGAACAGTTCTGAAGCGAATGCTACGAAATGGTTCCTTCATCTTCGGAATCAAATCAAAGTCACAAGGACTTAAGTCGTATTACTGTTCGTTTTTGGAGCATCACCTGCGACCAGCTTTGCGAAAGAAGCGGTGACACTTTCTGCACAACCCACCCATCATTTTGCACGACAGTGCGCGGGCGCATACAGCGCAAGTTGTGGTTGCTCTGTTCGGTCGATTAGGGACTTGGAAGTACTGTACCAGCCACCACACTCCCCAGACTCAAGTCATACACTGTAGTCATACACTGCTTCAGTTTTTTACAGAAAAACAAAAGAGAAAAAACATTGTATGAAACTGCTTACCAAACAACAACACAAGAACCCTCTCCTTGTGACTGATGGGTGATATTGTCTTTACACAGCTCGGTGGAAACAATTTCGATCACTGATTGCCTGCTCCAGTAGACCAGTACACATATATTTAATAGGATCACGACATACGGTTGATGTCAACACGCAGATGGAATGTTTTTTTGTTTAAATGGTTCAAATGGCTCTGAGCACTATGGGACTTAACTGCTGTGGTCATCAGTCCCTAGAACTTAGAACTACTTAAACCTAACTAACATCACACACATCCATGCCCGAGGCAGGATTCGAACCTGCGACCGTAGCGGTCGTGCGGTTCCAGACTGTAGCGCCTTTAACCGATGGAATGTTTCCTGATATACTTGGAGAGGGACACAGTGAAATCTTATAGAGTTCTCTTCCAGACCACGTTCGCGAAGTTGCTGCCAATGAAGATTCGGATACCATTACATTGTCGTATTTCTAGCGTGGTAATCATAGGAACACAATAAAAGAGATTAGAACATGTACAGAATGATATTTATAGACGATAATTGGAAATCGATAAATTGTAGGCGCTACACTTACGAATTTCTTTGAGCAGTCTGACTGTTGCGAATTTCCTCCTGTACATTAGTGAACAAATTTTCTCATTGTTGCAGCCCTCTACCTGTCAGCCTTCTAACTAGCAGAACCGCGCTGTTGGAACATGATGGGATTACAAGAGAATTAGCAAGGGTCTGTAACTTGGTGGGGGACATGTCTTACTCGTCGAAATCAGGTGGATTTAAATGCTGTATACCGAAGACCAAAAGGCTCGTGAGACTATGGTAAGTAATCGATACTTTAATGAAAGGAAGTTGAGAGGTGAGCTCTATACCATTTCTTGTAAGTACCGTGGGCAAACATATTACAACCTTCCACATACATTTTACAAAGTGACTGCAGTGAGAAAATTTGGGGCTAATACGAAGATTTCTACAGAGTGACAGTCTGGGGTGAGTGGGGGAGGGGGGGGGGGGGGGGGAAGAGAGGTGAAGGTGATTGGGGAGTGGTGGAGTGCCAATAGTGTCCTCTGGGGTGGTGTTGTGAACTTGGTCAGTTTGTCTCCAAATCCCAAGGTGAACACACAAACTGTGATATTCCCACCAATAAATTCGAATTTCACGCAAAATTTTGTTTTCCCGCCATTTCCAGGGGGGAGGGGAGGCGATGGTACGGGAATAGGGGAAGGGAGCATTGTGCCAACTGGGGGAAACCCGTGATGTCCTAAGGGGATGCGTATTAATTAATTGATTAATTAATTAATTAGCATAGTTAATTTGATATCAATTTGATATCAAAAGTGCTCCAGAATGCAGTTTTCTCTAATACTATTCTACACGCTACTTTAATACAAGTATGGTGAACGTGAACTCCACCGACATAATTTTGAAAATTAATTCATTGTTATTTTGCGAGAATTTGGTTACAAGGGACCTGTAGCTCCGATAGGTCATTATAGAGTGTTATAGTAATGGTCTATTCTCTTTGTTACCCCAACTAGCTTTGCTCCCGTGAAAATACCTTCACAACGTTGAAAAAGTCTGGAATGTCCTATCACCAAAACGTACTACACAAAAACGCATCAACTCTCAGATGAAACAGGTACACTGGTTGCGGTCGCAATGGTTCAGCAAAGCTCCTTTGTACCGCTCTTCCCTTGCATTCAGTGAATCTATACAGAGGCTATCTCTTCATCAGTAAACGTGTCCGTACTGATATGTATCACTGTTGATGTATATCGAAAACTGCCGAAAAAGCATTCCCGAGACAGTACCGGGCTGTACTGAATGAAAACTTGAGAGTGAATAGTAAAGTGGCCATTACTGTTGTGAGCAGCATGCACCGTGAGTGAATGGACAAGATTCTATCCTAACAAAACACATACCGTCAACATTTGTGGTGTTGATCGGATATTTTGAGTGTAATACAGATACAAACGTAAATGGAGGTCAGAAATCAAGTACTCTGTAAGGACCCCTGGAGATCATGTGTCTCTTATGCCAAAATACTCAGAAAATAATTCATCAAGTTACCTTCCATTAGGAATGTGGGTGCACTGAACGAGTGTGATTTGACTTTCAAATGAAATAGCACATCAGTCAGTAGTCCTTTTCTTTCAGATTTTGTTAGGCAAATTTAGGTTTCGACTAGTGCCTAGCCATTATCAATGCACTACTGAGTGTTATCAATGCATATCCTATAACGTCAGTCCCCTGTTGTTCGGGCTTCTGTCACAGTTCGTTCAAGACTAGTAGTCTTCTAGGACGTGCATTTATACCAAGAAATAGTGTACTGATAATGGCTAGGCACTAGCCGAAATCTATTCTGCCTAATAAGACCTGAAAGAAAAGGACGACTGATTGCTATGCTCTATCACTTGAAACTCAAAAATTAACCCTGAACAACCTTCGAAATTTTTTTCAATGGAGTTCCGGTTCATACCGCTTAGACAACCAGAGGCGTACCGACAGGGCATTTCGTTTCGCAAAAATGAGGATAAACTCGGCTCTGTAGATAATAAAAACGAAATCAGAAAAGTATTTAGGAGAACCATAGTAAACGTTAAAGAACACGAAACGCGATGGACTTTAATATGCCACCCAACACATGTATAATCAAAGTTGATGAAATCTCTTTGTTTAATCTATTAGAGCATATTTGCTGTCATAGATTCCAAATAACGAAACTTTCTGTAAAAAGAAACACTTTTCATGCAGGGAAGGCATTATGTGAACTTCGGTATAAAATACTGTACATATTTTGAACTCATTTTCTAATTATAACAGTAACAACTAACAAATTTTAATGATAGAATGTTTCTTCAGTCATCAACCTATAAAACTAAAAGCAGCAAATGCGATATATGCAACCGATCACCGTTTCGCTCTTCGCTCTCTTAATTGTTTACCCGTGTTCGAGCATTAATTTTAAATGTGTACTCATATCACCATAAAATATGTACGTACGGTGAATTGTAACTACTTTGAAACGGCAAAAAACAATTATGTCGCAAAAAAGAGTGACTATAGCGCGGTTCCAATTTTTCCAAACCTTGTCGACGGTGACAGTCAGCAGCGTTTTGCTGGACAAAAGAGTAGAAAAGCAAAAAGGAAGCCGCTACAAAAATGGCTGTATGGAGAAAGAAAACGAAAACTAGACGTGACACCTCTGTCTGTTAATTTCTTTCAGAAATTAAAAAAAAAGTCAATAGATAAATCTCTTGAATGATTTGGTTAAGGGTTACCGGTGTTTCCGCACTTCGGCCAGAATATGTCTAGTAGCATATAAGAGTCGGTATCGCTTCAACTGCACTTTGTCTACGGCGAACGAAAGATGACTGTGTGTATAAAGACAGAGGGAGTATCTCTCGAAATATAACTTCCTCTAATCACCATATCAGGCACCTTGTGGAAATAAGTGGAAGAAAAGTCACGCTTAAAAAAGAGAACGTGCAATATGACGATGTGCTAGGGAGCTTCCAGCGATGGTAAGTATCGATCGACGAGTCTTAATTTCGTCTGAGTGGTATGAGCCGCGTACGCCATCAACAAAAATCCCCGGACGGCTAAAGGCTCTGAAGAGATGTTTCATCCAGCTCTTCTTGTGCGGGCCCCTTGACACTCAACATACGACATGTGCGACAGACGATATTCACACGTCAGAAAACGTAAATGGGTGAGGATGTGGCATAGCTCGGCGCAGATACAATGACGGCTTACAGTAAATTTGTTGATTAATTTTTGAGTCAGTGATTTAGAATAATTAATGCTTACGCTATTTCTTGCTGTATCCGTCATTATTATTCGTCAACTCTGAGCGACGTTCGTATTGTGGATTCATTTTACCTGTTTGGATAATATCACGCAGATTGTAGTTGGGAGTTTTGCTCAGTGTAGAATGACGAACGTAACCCAAGACTGTGGTAAACTGTCAGATTTCAGAATTTCTGTCTGTATCACAACTGTGATAAGAATACTGGATCTCCAATGCCGTAGAAGCACCGTCTGCCACTGAGCGAAATGCTCAGACCAGAAGAACATAAGAGCACCAGGGGGCAAAAGAGGGAGCAAAGAGTATACGAGATACTCTTCACTCCGTTGAAAACAATAAACCGGGCTAGAGAGCCCTATGAGCATTATTATCTAACGAGAAGTGGAAGGGAGAGGGCGCGCTTTCGTGCGTCATCGTAACAAAGGATGCTGCGTATTTTGTGTAGTACAAAAAGAAGAATGAAAGATCGCAGTGTAAGAACGTGAATGAGAACGGAAAAGCACGAAACTCAGAAGTTTCTCTGGGATCGATTAAAAAGAAACCAACATGGAGCTGACACCGGGACTTGCGAAATGATACTGTAAAGTAAATTAAGGCATCAGCTGCATTAGTAACTTGCCTATGATCCTAACAGCACGAATCTCACGTCGGCAATCACTTACCCTTGAAGTTAAACAGCCCAACTACCGTTTAAACTACACGCCTTCCCTGAAGACTATTAACTAGCACTGTCTGCGGAGCATTACCTTTAGTACAATCGTTATAATTCTGTTTTTACAATTATGAAATTCCATCCTCTAAATATATACTCCTAAAATCACAGTAAAAAGTAATTTTTCCCTTTTTATTCTATTCGTTGATAAGGTGAGCTATATACATAGCTCAATAGTAGCCTACAGCTGCATGTTTGTGAAAAATAAAAAAATTGCTGAGATCATATCATAGAATATAGAATTTACGAGAAAAGTGACAGAATCATAATATGAGAACAAAATTAATTTTCACTGGTCTGAAGCATTATCTAAAGGCAAATTAAAGTTCATTGGAGCTTCCACGCCTACCTAAGCAGATTTGTGGATTGAAAATGTAGCCCACCAGATCTGTTATTTTCTTCTTCCTCTGACCACTATGTGCCACGCTTCCATCTCTGAATAATACCAATAATTTTCGGTTTAGAATGTACTTTGTGCCCATGTGTATTTATCATTTAACGATTGTGAAGTACTGGCTCATCAAAGAAGTTTCCCAGATGGAGCCTCCTGGCCGATAATGCCATACAATCATTGAATTTCATATCAGGTTAACCCAGAACTCCTCAAGCAAACTTTCAGAGGTTGTTCACGGATACTTTCCAAGCATTTTGGTATTAAGTACCAATGATCTCTGGTGGCTCATTACAGAGTAATGATATAATTACAGTTACTTCACTCACTATTGTTTCTGTGAAAATATTTTCACAACATTAAAGAAGCCTGTAATAAGCAGTAAGCAAAATGCACAACAAAAAATAAAATGTACTTTCTGCAAAAGTACTGCGATATGGCCACCCACAGTGCAGGAACAGCTTAGCATTGTCACTGTGCTGCTCTTCCATTGAATAATGAACCAATACATGAGAGGCATTTCAACCAATCCTTCACTAGTAAACCTGTCCATAATACTGTTGTTTATCACTGTTAATGCACAACTAACACAGCAGGAAAACAAAGCCATAGACAGAACTGAGCAGTATTGAATGCAGACTTGAGGGCAACGATTTAAGGAGGGTGTTAGCTGCTGTTGTCAACAGCAGGTACCATGAGCAAATGGAAACAAGATCCACAGTGCATACCATTACATTTGCACTGTTGTGTACTATTTTCTGTGCAATACAGATGCAAAGGTAATTGAGGTAAGAAACCAAACGAAAAGCAATAACTCTGTAATGAGGTACCAGAGACTGTAACTTCATTATATTGAAACACACAGAAGATAGCCCTGAAAAACTATGAAAGTTGGGCGAGTTCACTCTATTGCCTGTAACCACCTATGTCATAAATAAAAAGTGTATGACATTCAAACTAGTTTTAAATATTTTTGCCAGTCTTCAAGTATGTACTGTACTTCAGCCGCCATACTATCCATTGAGCAGGTATAAAGAGACTGGGACTGAAATGAACACCATCATGCCTGAAAAATGGACAACAAATAGTAGAAGTTAAGTATCAGAAGGAAAAAAAAATATTCATATATACCATTTAGAGAAACACAGTATTGCATATGGTGTGCCACAAGGTTCTATTCTAGGTTCAATGTTGTCCCTGCTGTTTATTAATGACCTAGACTCTGGTAAACAATTAAAAACTGTAAACGGTGCTAAATTTCTTGGAATATAGATCCAAGAAATATCTAAAGCGAGACAAGCATGTAAGCTTTAGCAATAAAATATTATCTGCCACTGTGTGAAAATTCTTACTGGACGTATGACACAAAATATGATAAATATATCCTACCCAGAGATGGAATCACTGTTGAGGAATGGTCTCTTTTTCTTGGGCAGCTCACCTGCAAACAGAAGTTGCTATTTTCTCCAAAAAAGAATTTAAGAACTTTAGGAAATGTTGTAACTTCCAGATTTTCATTCAAGCCACCTACTTGTGAACTTACAAATTCTACCACTACTGTGGCACATTGTAAACAATGACAGTGTTACAATAATACAGAAAATAAATAAATATGTACATTAAATGTGTTCTATCTCAGAAACCATTCAGAATGAGGCATATCTCCATGTGATGTTTTTTGTTCAGAAACACTAATACTATCATCCGTCAAAGCATGTATCTTTCCTATTGATGTTCCCTGTATGTACTGTCCTAAACTGTATGATGACATAAATATTTAAGATTTTCATCTGTTGATATCCCCAATATTGAATTTTCTCTTACATGCTATAAGGACTTCAACTTTTAAATGCGTACTGCTATTCAGAAGTATGCAGTTCTCTCATTACTGTCTTATTCTCACATTATATTATTACTTTATTATCTTACTCTTGTATTTCATCTGTTTTAGAAAACCTTATTTATGTACAGTGTGCAATGTTATATACTTAAAATGTATTGAAGACTTTGTTGTTGTATTACCATGCACCCACAATTTCATCTAAAAGTTGTTCTCATAGCATCAGTCTTATAGGAAATTGACTTTTCCCAGTATATAATTGTGCCCATGTACAGAAAAGATTAAAAGGATCAATAAATGAAATTATTTCAAACATTTTTGCTTTCATAAAAAGCAAACAAAAGTTTTTTGCTGCAAATACGTTTAGCACACAGAAAGTTTGGATTTTAGATATTTTTACATCTTCTTTTTGTTTTCACATCATTCTAATAGATCCATTTTCATCAAGAAAAATAAACTAGTGTATTGTATGTGAAAATGTTACGCCCCATTCTAGTTGGTATTTATTTTATACACCACTGTCAGAAAATAGCAACACCATGAAAAAACATATCAATCATATTAAATTTATAAACTGATTGTTGCAGGACATGATATATAACTGTTAAGATTACCGACAACACTGTATATATGTGGGGCAATTATACCAGGGATGCTGGCTTTTGAAAATCAGTGGTGGGTGCCCTAAATCACTGTTCAAAAATGTTGAAAATTAAACCACTTGAAAACCCAGTTTTTGATGTGTTTGAATGAGCAACACTTGATAATGGTAAACAGCTATTGTTTATTAGGTTATTGTTTCATACTAATTAATGAATGCGAAAAGTAATCCACAGTCCATATAAAGTTAATTTAATTTTTTCATATCTTTGTGTAATTTCTAATAGCTCTCATAAAGAATTTGTTTCTCTGGCAGGTTAGTTTGATGAAAATGTTCACCACCATGTCAAGGTTCAAAATTTTGGATTCTTCAAGGACATGCATGACAGTTGTCGTTAAGTTTCTCTTGCATTATTGTGTTGCTCAGGTAAGCATTCAATCTTCTAATGGTCGAGAAAGAACATTATGCTGTACATATAGAGAGTGGTATAGTTCGAGTGATCTGTCAGTTTCATCACCCCTGGAATCGATTTTCTGACCTACATGTTGCTGTTGTGGTCTTCAGTCCTGAGACTGGTTTGATGCAGCTCTCCATGCTACTCTTTCCTGTGCAAGCTTCTTCATCTCCCAGTACCTACTGCAACCTACATCCTTCTGAATCTGCTTGGTGTATTCATCTCTTGGTCTCCCTCTACGATTTTTACCCTCCACGCTGCCCTCCAATACTAATTGGTGATCCCTTGATGCCTCAGAACATGTCCTAGCAAGCGATCCCTTCTTCTAGTCAAGTTGTGCCATAAACTTCTCTTCTATCCAATTCTATTCAATACCTCCTCATTAGTTATGTGATCTACCCATCTAATCTTCAGCATTCTTCTGTAGCACCACATTTCAAAAGCTTCTATTCTCTTCTTGTCTAAACTATTTATCGACCATGTTTCACTTCCATACATGGCTACACTCCATACAAATACTTTCAGAAATGACTTCCTGACACTTAAATCTATACTCGATGTTAACAAATTTCTCTTCTTCAGAAACGCTTTCCTTCCCATTGCCAGTCTACATTTTATATCCTCTCTACTTCAACCATCATCAGTTATTTAGCTTCCCAAATAGCAAAACTCCGTTACTACTCTAAGTGTCTCATTTCCTAATCTAATACCCTAAGCACGTGACCTAATCCGGCTACATTCCATTATCCGCGTTTTGGTTTTGTTGATGTTCATCTTATATCTTCCTTTCAAGACACTATCCATTCCATTCAACTGCTCTTCCGAGTCCTTTGCTGTCTCTGATAGAATTACAATGTCGTCGGCGAACCTCAAAGTTTTTATTTCTTCTCCATAGATTTTAATACCTACTCTGAATTTTTCTTTTGTTTCCTTCACTGCTTGCTCAATATACAGATTGAATAACATCAGGGAGAGGCTTCAACCCTGTCTCGCTCCCTTCCCAACCACTGCTTCCCTTCCATGCCCCTAAACTCTTATAACTGCCATTTGGTTTCTATACAAATTGTAAATAGCCTTTCGCTCCCTATATTTTACCCTGCCACCTTCAGAATTTGAAAGAGAGTATTCCAGTCAACATTGTCAAAAGCTTTCTCTATGTCTACAAATGCTAGAAACTTAGGTTTGCCTTTCCTTAATCTAGCTTCTAAGATAAGTCGTAGGGTCAGTATTGCCTCACGTGTTCCAATATTTCTACGGAATCCAAACTGATCTTCCCCAAGGTCGGCTTCTACTAGTTTTTCCATTCGTCTGTAAAGAATTCGCGTTAGTATTTTGCAGCTGTGACTTATTAAACTGATAGTTCGGTAATTTCCACATCTGTCAACACCTGCTTTCTTTGGGATTGGAATTATTATATTCTTCTTGAAGTCTGAGGGTATTTCGCCTGTCTCATATATCTTGCTCACCAGATGGCAGAGTTTTGTCAGGACTGGCTCTCCCAAGGCCGTCAGTAGTTCCAATGGAATGTTGTCTACTCCGGGGGCCTTGTTTCGACCCGGGTCTTTCAGTGCTCTGTCAAACTCTTCACGCAGTATCATATCTCCCATTTCATCTTCATCTACATCCTCTTCCATTTCCATAATATTGTCCTCAAGTACATTGCCCTTGTATAGACCTTCTATATACTCCTTCCATCTTTCTGCTTTCCCTTCTTAGGTTAGAACTGGGTTTCCATCTGTGCTCTTGATATTCATGCAAGTCGTGCTCTTTTCTCCAAAGGTCTCTTTAATTCTCATGTAGGCAGTATCTATCTTACCCCTCGTGAGATAAGCCTCTACATCCTTACATTTGTCCTCTAGCCATGCCTGCTTAGCCATTTTGCACTTCCTATCGATCTCATTTTTGAGACGTTGGTATTCCTTTTTGCCTGCTTTATTTACTGCATTTTTATATTTTCTCCTTTGATCAATTAAATTCAATATTTCTTCTGCTACCCAAGGATTTCTACCAGCCCTCGTCTTTTTACCTACTTGATCCTCTGTTGCCTTCACTACTTCATCCCTCAAAGCTACCCATTCTTCTTCTACTGTATTTCTTTCCCCCATTCCTGCCATTTGTTCCCTTACGCTCTCCCTGAAACTCTGTACAACCTCTGGTTTAGTCAGTTTATCCAGGTCCCATCTCCTTAAATTCCCACCATTTTGCAGTTTCTTCAGTTTTTATCTACAGTTCATAACCAATAGATTGTGGTCAGAGTCCACATCTGCCCTGGAAATGTCTTACAATTGAAAACCTGGTTCCTAAATCTCTGTCTTACCATAATATAATCTATCTGAAATCTGTCAGTATCTCGAGGCTTCTTCCATGTATACAACCTTCTTTTATGATTCTTAAACCAAGTGTTAGCTATGATTAAGTTGTACTCTGTGCAAAATTCTACGAGGCGGCTTCCTCTTTCATTTCTTAGCCCCAATCCGTATTCACCTACTACGTTTCCTTCTCTCCCTTTTTCTACTACCGAATTCCAGTCACCCATGACTATTAAATTTTTGTCTCCCTTCACTATCTGAATAATTTCTTTTATCTCATCATACATTTCTTCAATTTCTTCGTCATCTGCAGAGCTAGTTGGCATATAAACTTGTACTTCCGTAGTAGGCATGGGATTCGTGTCTATCTTGGCCACACTATGCTGTTTGTAGTAGGTTACCCACATTCTTATTTTTTTTTTATTCATTATTAAACCTACTCCTGCATTACCCCTATTTGACTTTGTATTTATAACCCTGTATTCACCTGAGCAAAAGTCTTGTTCCTCCTGCCACCGAGCTTCACTGATTCCCACTATATCTAACTTTAACCTATCCATTTCCCTTTTTAAATTTTCTAACCTACCTGCCTGATTAAGGGATCTGACATTCCACGCTCCGATCCGTAGAACGCCAGTTTTCTTTCTCCTGATAATGACGTCCTCTCCTGAGTAGTCCCTGCTGTAGTTTCCCATTGCTTTCAACCGTTCGCAGTACCAGCACAGTAGGCCGATTTGGTTAGTGTTACAAGGCCAGATCAGTCAATCACCCATACTGTTGCCACTTCAACTACTGAAAAGGCTGCTGCCCCTCTTCAGGAACCACACGTTTATCTGGCCTCTCAACAGATACCCCTCCGTTGTGGTTGCACCTACGATACGGCTATCCGTATCGCTGAGGCACGCATGCCTCCCCACCAACGGCAAGGTCCATGGTTCATGGGGGGGGGGGGGGGGACCTAAATATTGGAGGAAACGAAGTGCACTCTATTTTCCATATTTCCAAGAAAGTAATTTTTAGAATTTCTCTCACCTAACAACATATATCTGTGTGAAGTTAAGTTTTCTGGGTCAAAGTCATCCTTATAACACTCTGTTACCTAACTGCTATTGTTTGTTTTGAAAAGAAGAAATGTTTCTATTTCTTTGAAGCTTTTTACAGCCTGAATCACAATACGTAAAACATAAAAATAAATTCAAATTTTTTAGTCAATTCCCAGGAAGGTCAACATTACTTCATCAAAACTTTCATCGGTTCAAGATAACTTCAAAACATCTTGGACACTGTTACTATTATCCATGGCTTTATGGAGTTCAAATTTTCAACTGGCTCTAAAGTTTTAATAGGTAAGAAATGTAGCGATGAAGATAAATTCAAAAGAACACAGAAAGTTTACGAAACGTTTAGTTTTAACACTGTCATAAGATTTTTCACATTGGTGCTCCTTGAAGAACAAAATTAACTGTTTGAAATTCTGGAAATTAATTTTCAATTAAACTAACCTAGAAAAAGGCTGAAGAGCTACAGGATGAATAAAGCTAGCACCTTGGGCAGCTTCCAGAGACTCAAATATTGATGGTATCTTGGTGGTGAGATGTACAAACTTGGCGATTTTTTTCACATTTGAAAGATAGTCTCTCTCCATGGTCTCATGCTGTGTTGCTTCTTGTGTCACAAGGTTCAAAGAATGGGCCAAACAATGAATTTTTGGCTCAATTTCTCTGATTTTTGCTTGCAACCCAAAAAGGTGCTGGTCATACTTGCCACTCTGCTAGTAGCAACATCTCTGCGTGACTTGGTATCTAGAGAAAAATGAGTAACAACATCCATTAACACTGCCAACAATTCCTCAACTGTAGTACATTCAGTATTATAGCAACCTAAAAATAATATGTGTGGTTTCAGTTGCCCGAGACTGCACTCATATATGTGCAAGTGTGTGTTGGGGGGGGGGGGGGGGAGGTGTCTATTTTATTTTAGATGAAAGACTTACTGGTGGAAAGCTTTATTTGTGTCAGTCTTTTTGTTTTGCCTATCTGTGACTCAGCATCTCCACTGTATGATGAGTAGCAATTTTCCTTTTCATAATATTGTTACAAAAAATAATATTCATTAAGCTGAAAATTATCACCAGTGACACATTTAAACTTGCTCATGTTGACGTAAGTTTCTAGTTTCATCTATGATTATCAAAGATTACAAGGATTATTTCATAAACATTTTGAAACTGGGTGAGACTTTGTTAGCCACAATAAAACCTTCTTAATTTGTTATGTCATACAAAAGCCATTTGTAATTTGTATGCTAGAGCCAAATGGACAAATTAGAATTATCTTCTGCAACCAACTTTAAACTGTTTAATTAGAATTTTCATCTTTGTTACCACAGATTGCTAACCACTGCACAGTGAGATAATGCAGACCTACTCTTGCGTATTGCATTGCTTCATCTTTACCCTTATACATTAAACACTGCGTAGTCCTACTTTTATCAATTGACCTGTTCCTACTATGGCAAGAAATACCATAATTTGAATTTTCATGACAGGTGAACCTTTATAACACTTTGTTTCAAGAAGAAAACTTGACTTCAGTGACTGCTTTTATCACATCGTTATCTTCTTTAATTTTCCTCACATACGTCTTACTAGAGGAACTCATTTACTTACACATAGAACAAAACACTTCATTGTGCTTCTAGTCTATAAGATCCACTTGTATTTGTCTCTCCAGTGTTTTTGAAAAGAATGGCTACTGCCAGCATGAACAGTTTTCTTTGTTTCATTCAATACAGCAGTGGAACTTGAGCCACCTGAACCAATGCCTGCATATGTCATAGCTGAATCACTTTTCTTCATTGACGAGTGAACAACAAATTTTTTCATTATGAAAACTAACTGTAACAAAGAAGTAAACAAAATAAATTTTAATTGTAAATAATTTTAAATGATACTGCATTATGCACTTAAAAAATTTAAATTAAAACTTGCTACTCCACAAAGAATGGTACTGGGTGAGTGAATAACTACCAACAAAAAGTAGGCAGTCTAAATCTCTGTGGCCATTACACATTGGGCAGAATGTTCAAAAGCTTTTGTAACATGTCTGTAAGAGAGCAGCACTGTGGACTGGTCAGTTGTTTTTGGAGGACCGAGAAGTGCTAGGCTGTGCTTATGCGGGCCAACGCAAGAGCACATGTCAAAATTGGCATAATTGGTGGTTTTAAAATTTTCCCTATTGTTTCTGTTTTTTAATTTATTCAGTTTATTCCTTCATCATTTTGTGTGTGTGCTGAGTATCCTAAAAGACATTTTGAGGGGGGGGGGGGGGGGGGAGCACTGGAGCAACTGGAGCAGCCACAAAGTTGGTGAGCCTGATCATTGTCATCTGAACAGCCGTGCTAGATATGTGTTATACAGGCTGTAGAAGAGTGGTGAGGATTGTGTACCATTGTTTGGTAGGTGTAAATTTTTGATGAGATTGACTGTTATTCACGAACGACTGTTATCCAAGTGAATTACATAGCTTGAGCAGAGTTGTATGTCTGGCTTTCATGAATATGAGCTGTTGTGTGGTAATATTACAGTGCATATAGTGGTAAACTATAAGAGTAATAATATATGTGCAGATGCTGTTGGTCTTTATAGTTCTTGTTAAAGTGTAGTTTACCATTTCAGTGGCTGGGTAGGTCAGTTCAAAGATCGGAAGAAGGGAAAGGCATACTACTTCAATTCCATTGTTCAAATCAGCCTTTGGCTTGAGGATAGCCTTGCCTTTAATTTAGCTGTGGGCCAATAAGAAACAGAAAAGGAGTAAACCCAACAACTGGTAAGAGAGAGAGAGAGAGAGAGAGAGAGAGAGAGAGAGAGAGAGAGAGAGAGAGAGAGAGAGAGAGAGACCTCAGCTTGGGGCAACCGAGATCTAAATTGAATGGTAATGATGAACCTCAGGGGTTTAGGTTGACCGATTGCACAATGTTGGAATACTTCAATAGGTTTACCCTTCTTTGGTGCCATAGTTCACTTGAGCGTAATTGCGTACTGCGTTATACATATTAGTTTCTCTGTAATACACCTGAATGTTTCAGAAAAGTCCCCTGGCCGCAAAACAAGTTGTCAAGCTACACAATCGTATTGCCTGCTGACAAAAGATTTTTTTAAATTGGTGTGTCTTCACTTTGGTCTGTATTGATGGCTGAGTATATGCAAGACTCTATAACATTGAACACAATTTTCCAGTGAAGTAACAAGGGTACACATATAACAAACATATGAAATATACAAAGGACGTTCAAAATGTTATGCACAGTCATCTCTATTTTTTTGATTTTTGGAGCAGGAGAATGAAATTTTTTGAGAACTTACTTGGAACATTTAGCTATACCTTGAGCCTACTTAACGTAGCCCACATCAGCAGTGATGCATCTGGCCCAACGTTCTTTCCATGATGTAAATGTACTTTGGTAAAACTCTTGGGATTGGCTTTTACACCATCTCTCGACACAGGGAATAACGTCTTTCTTACTAACAAATGTTTTACCATGCAGGTGGGCCTTGAGATGACCAAAGAGGTAAAAATCAGACACAGCCAAGTCCGGACTGTAGGGAGCATGAGGAACAATTTTCCAACCCATTTTCCTGATTTTCTACTGTGTCATAATTGCTGCAGGGGTTTGGCATTGTCATGGCGCAGTCTGATGAAGTCTGATGAGCTGACCATGAAGCTGTGGTCTGTGGGTCTTGATGGCATGTCACAAATTGTCCAGTAAAAATGTCATGTGACTAGGGCCTCGCGTCGGGTAGACCATTCGCCGGGTGCAAGTCTTTCGATTTGATGCCACTTTGGCGACTTGCGCGTCAATGGGGATGGAATGATGATGATTAGGACAATACAACACCCAGCCCTGAGTGAAGAAAATCTCCAACCCAGCCGAGAATCGAACCCAGGCCCTTAGGACTGACATACTGTCGCGCTGATCACTCAGCTACTGGGGGCAGACAAATTGTCCAGTGACAAACAGTAACAGTCCCGGTTAATTGTGGAGCCAGGTTACAAAAAGTCAATGAAAATTACACCAGACTGATCCCATAAGAAGGAGGCCATCACCTTTTGGTCTGCTGTTCATAAAAGTCTTGGTTTTTTCCTTCCAAGGGGAACCCCGGTGATGCCACTCAATTGATTGGGTGTTCCTCTCAGGTTCGGACAAAAACAACCATGTTTCATCCTGGGCAATGACGCCATCAAAACATTGTTTCCACTCTTCAGTAAGGGTCTCTATGAGACCCTCACACACATTCTTCCTCATCTTTTCATTTCTCTTGTCAATAATCTAGGCACCCAACATGCACAGATTTTTCTGTACCCTAATGACTGTACTAGTGATACCACACTACCCAATGACAAACAAATCACTTTAGCAAGCTGTTGTGTCATCACACATCTCCCATTTTGGAGGATTTGATGAATGGTCTCCTTATTCACGTCACTCACTGCCATCAATGGTCTACCGCATTATGGATTGTCTAGTAGAGAGAAATCACCATCTTTAAACCTCTGCAACCACCGCTGGATATTGCTGCAATCCACTGTGTCCTCCCGATAAACAGGGAACAACTTCTTGTGAATTGATGTGGCACAGTCATCGCTGGTCTTGAAGAGGAACTCCATCACTGACCGTTGTCACAACCTGACATCTACTTCATGGTCCATTATGGCTCACCTGTAAATAAAATAAAATACTTTTATCTACCAACTTATAACTAAATGTTGCAAGTGTAGTCACAAAAACTTTCATTCTCCTGCAAAAAACAACACAAAAAAAATTTGAGACAACTGTGTAAAACTTTTCAAATGCCCTTTGTATTTAAGATAAATCTACTGTGTGAACTGTGGGAGGGTAGCATTTATGTATAACACAAAGATCACATGACCAACATTGCCACTGAGTGTCTCTGTAAGATCTGCGTGCAAAAAATATTTTGTTGTTCTAGACGTGTAAGTCTGCTTATATAGCCTGAGCTTGAATTGTCATTGACCAACTACAAGGGTCATTCAGTAAGTAATGCCCCACATTTTTTTTTTTTTTTTTAAACCATTAATATACATAGACAAATGTCCTTGTTGGTGTTTCACATTTGGTGTTTGTTCTGTGCACTGGTGAAGTTTTGAACCATTCTGGCAGATGGCAGAGCCGTAGTACAGCATCAAAATGGCATCCACATATGAGTCACATTACAAACAGCATGCTGTCATTGAATTCTTGTATGCAGAAAAAGAAACCTTCGTGAACATCCATAAATGTTTGTATGCAGTGTATGGTGTTGCTGCAATTGATAGGAGTACAGTTCAGTGATGGATAAAGAAAGTTACAGCCTCAGGAAAAGCAGAAATAAAGCTCCATGATTAGCCACACTTGGGACGTCCTGTCACAGCCACTGCTCCAGACATGGTGAATCGTGTGGATGCCATTACTCATGTCGACTGGCGCATCACAACTCAACAATTGGCTCTACAGTTGTCGGTCAGCATTGGTAGTGTGTCTGCAATGATTGAGACTCTTGGACATTCAAAGAGGTGCTCATGATGGGTTCCACAAATGCTCACAGTGAACTACAAGATTCAAAGAAAGGCCGTTTCATCTGAACTGTTGGAGCGTTTCGAGACCGACGGAGAGGCCTTTCTGTCATGGATCATTATGGGGGACAAAAGCTGGGTGCACCACTTTGTGCAAGAAACAAAAATACAGTCCACGGATTGGCATCATCCTCATTCACCAAAAAAGAAGAAAGTCAAAACATCCCCCTTTGCCACAAAAGTCATGGTGACAGCCTTCTGGGATTGTGATGACATGATTCTCATGGATGTGATATGTGATGCCAAGAGGGTCAATCATTAATTCAGAGGCATATGTGAAGACTCTCAATAAACTAAAGAACCATTTCTGATGTGTTTGATCAGACAAGAATCCAGCAGAAATCTTGCTCCAACACGATAATGCTTGCTGACACCCATGTCTGAGAACCCGGGAATATCACCAAATTGGGTTGGACATCACTGACTCATCCACACTGCAGTCCAGACCTGGCATCCTCAGACTTACAACTCTTTGGACCACTTAAGGATTCTCTACAGGGAACAAACTTTGAAAATGATGGGAGTGTCAGCCATGCAGTGAAAACATGGCTACACCTACAGGACAAGAGCTTTTACCAGCAGGGAATATATGCTCTTGCACAACGTGGGCATTCAGTCATAGAACTTGATGGGGACTATGTAGAAAACTATGCTGTGGACAAGACATGTTGATATATATTGTCGCCAAATTCTGACTCTTAACAAAAAATATGTTCTGAGAAAAAAAAGTGAGGCATTACATATTGAACAACCCTCGTACAATGCCTAGCAACATTTACATAACACTGCCACATCAACATTGGAAGAATATTACTGGATGCTGGCTGGGAGAAATTCAGAGCTTTAACATGGAGTACACACTATGTTATACATAAGCTGCCACACATGCTACAGCATTCGCGTACTTGCATATGAGGGGGCCTGGGGGGGGGGGGGGGGGGGGTACCACCCGCTACATAGTACACATTGATCTTACCAAAACCCAAGAGGCAAAGATGCATTAGTTTACTTGATACATATTAAGTCTCTATGTGTGTGTGTGAGTGGGGGAGGGGGAGGGGGAGGAAAGTATGAGCTTTGTAAAAGAATGCTATTACCAGATTCTGTGAGTGCCACTAAAATAAGTGGCTCAGTTGTTAACTCACTTGGCCTATATTTATAAAGAGTGAAGTTCAGATCTCCATCTATCCAGACAAATTTTCTTAGACTCCCCTACATTACATGAGGAGAGTGTTAGGCTGGTTCCTTAAAGAACACCACATCCAGTGTTCTTACTCATTTTTGCCAAATTAAAACTCTTGCACCAGTTGTAATGAATTCAGCCCCAATGGGAAATTTAATTCTAGCCTTCTTTCTCCTTATACTGACAGAGAAAAGTGATGGCTTGTACCCTAATGTTATGGAAGCCAATTTACACTGATGCGACGAAAGTCACGGGATACCTCCTAATGTCGTGTCAGAACCCCATTTCCCCAGTGTATTGCAGCAACTCAATGCAGCATGGACTCAACAAGTCACTGGAAGTCCTCTGCAGAAATACTGAGCTATGCTGCATCTATAACCATTCATAACTGCAAAAGTGTTGCTGGTGCAAGGTTTTGTGCATGAACTGACCTCTCAGTTATTTCCCTTAATTGTTTGAAGGCATGGCATTAATGCTGGCTGATCTGAGTGGCAAAATCATTCACTCAAATCATGCAGAATGTTCTTCAAACTAATTGTGAACAATTGTGGACCAGTGAGATGGCACTGTGTCTTCCATAACAAATCCATCATTGTTTGGTAATATGATCAGTGGCTGCTCATTAGTACACGATTTTGGGTGTTCACAGATTTTTACCTAAAAATAAACTTGGAAGTTTGAAGCAATAATAATAATAATAATAATAATAATAAAGCTGGCCACTATGGCCGAGCGGTTCTAAGCATTTCAGTCCGGAATTGCGCAGCTGCTATCGTCGCAGGTTCGAATCCTGCCTCGGGCATGGATGTGTGTGATGTACTTAGGTTAGTTAGGTTTAATTAGTTCTAAGTTCTAGGGGACTGATGACCTCACATGTTAAGTCCCATAGTGCTCAGAGCCATTTGAACAATTGAATAATAATACTTGTCTGATGAAAGAAAGAATTAGTTTTGTGGAATTTCATTGTTTTGTACATAATTAAGTACAGTTTAGGGCAAGGATGGCATAATGTGAATCTTTCACTACCCTCAGTTTCGTCAGCCAATTATTAACACAGTATTATTAACGTATTACTCTTCACCAAGTCTCACTTTCTGAAGCAGGAAAATAGCAAAATTTCCTCTTATTAAATGTACTGTCCTTCCACGTAGTGCACACACAATATTAATGCCAATAAATGTTACACTGCAATGCAGGTAAATGTTAAATAGAGAAAACTATACCACAGCATGACCAACATTGCATATTTATAAAGAAAATCATTTGACTATTTTTAAACCATGCAAATGTCTTTATCACACTACTATTGGAGTATTTAATATCATTCACAACCTTTTTCTCAGTTGCAAGCACTGCTAATGCCAAAAGCCTATTCTCAATCATTGTATTTTGAAGGAAAGTTTTATCCTTTTCATTGCTGAGAAACAATAAAATCCAAAACTTAATATACTATAACACATTCAGAAACCCATAAAATAGATTTTGGTTTTTCCAACTATAACATGTGCTGGAATCTGATCTAATTTTATGATATAGTGACTGAATTGGCGTATCTGAGAATGTCTTATCATCTATCAGCATTTATTCGAAACGAATGGGTATTTACTTCTGCTGCAGTGTGCTATCATCTTCTTACATTGACATAAACTTTGAGTGGTAAGGTTTACCTGTGCACACTATAACCCATGCACATTTTTTTATAAAATCTATATGTATTTGACCCATAAGGCAATTACGTCGTGCCAGTTGCACAACTGAAGGTGTGCTCGTGACCCTGATGCCAAGTTTCATGGAGTCCAGAGGAGTAGCAGTGCAAAGCAGTACAGTAGATTTAAGTGTGTATATTTCAGATTATTGCATCTATGTTATATTTAAGAGCATTCAAAGAAAAATAATCAATCCATCTGCATATGTCAGAAGTTGGGGTGTTTATGTGCTCTTACACAGCTGCTGCCACTGAAATTTGAAGTCCATGATTGGTTCCAAATGGTCTCCAACTAGTTGAACATAACAATTTCCAGTCAATGCTCAGTTCAGTTGGACCATAGGATCCAGTACATTCCACATAAACACAGCTCACATCATTATGAATACACCACCAGCTTGCACAGTGCCTTGTTGATAACTTGAGTCCATGGCTTTGTGGATTCTGCACCACACTCAAATTCTACCATCAGCTCTACCAACAGAAATTGGACTCATCTGACCAGGCCACAGTTTTCCAGTCACCTAGTGTCCAACTGATATAATCACAAGCTGAAGAGAGGTGCTGCTGCTGTTGTTATAATGTTAGCACAGGTCCTCAAGTTGGTCATCTGCTGCCATAGTCTATTAATGCCAAATTTAGCCACACTGTCCTAACAGATACATTTTTAATACATCTCACGTTGATTTCTGTGGACATTTCATGCACTGTTGCTCATCTGTTAGCACTGACAACTCTTCGCAAATGCCCCTCCCCTCAGTTGTTAAATGAGGGCCATCAGCCACTACATCATTCATGGTGAGAGGTAATGCCTGAAATTTGATATTCTCAACACACTCTTGACATTATGGATCTTGAAATATTAATTTCCCTAATGATTTCCTAAATGGAATGTTCTATGCGTCTAGCTCCAACTATTGTCCCATGTTCAAAGTATGTTAATTTCTGTTGTGCAGCCATAACACATAACCTTTTCATAAGAATTATCTGAGCACAGCTCTGTCATTGCACTGTCATTTTACACCTTGTGCTGTACCGTGCATATCACTACCCCATGAATTTTGTCAGCTCAATGTATTTTCAGTCCTACGGCCATTTGTAATTCAGCTATTCTGAAGATAGAAAGGAAAATATATAACTACACATGAAAGTAAAGACTGAGAAGCAAGGCTTAGACACATATAAAATAATAATCATTTCATATGGAATTCTGAGGAACAGACATTTTCATAGCTCAAGCAGTGAGACAGAATTATGAGGAAACTTGTAAGATTGGTGGAGAGGTATTTATGATCCACTGTAGAGCAATAGTTCCTTTGATACTAAATAGAGGAGGAAAGATATCATAAAGCTTCTATCAGTGCTGGACATTCAGGATAATAAGTAATATTTGTTGGAGGATACATGGGACTCTCTGGAAAGAGAAGGGCAAATAGAGATCAAACTGCAGTCCCTGTAACTTGCAAGGTATGCTGTATATGCAGGAAGTATTTGTCTGCAATCTAGCTTTATACACACGTAAAAACTGGATGACAAATAATACAAAAAGTGAACTGAAGCTTTGGAAACATGGTGGTGCAGAATAATGCTAAAGATCAGATAACTTTTAGAGAGAATGTGCAAGTGTATCAAAATAATTTGTTGAATTGAAGACCACAACATAAAGAAAAAAATTACAGGCATCATACACTGTGTGTGTGTGTGTGTGTGTGTGTGTGTGTGTGTGTGTGTGTGTGTAGTAAGTTTTCATTCCCTTTATAGCCGGTGGCCTTGTCTCATTGAATTCGCCAATTCCCATCAGATAATTAAAGTTAAATAGCGCTGAGCCTGGTACTGGGATGGGTGACCACCAGGGTGCATTACGTGCTATTGGCAATTTTATCTATGTCTTTCTAACAAATGGGACGAGGGGTAGTTGTGTAATGTTCTGGATAATCACACTTCATGCAATGTTCTGGATTAAATACCAAACCTCTCCACAGTGTCTCATGGAGTGAGGGTATGTGACATTTTTGATGGCAATCCATCCACTGAATGGAGACATTATGCTTGGTGGTCCCCTTCGTGCTGTTTAAGAGGAGTAGGCACTGGGTTTCACTCTGTCCCTACTCCCATCATCATACAGTCTGCATTCGCGTGCCCCCCCTCCCCCGTCACACACACACATTACAGTTAATCTACATGTATCATATACACTTAGAACACAAATCTCATCCTTCACTTGCCACCTAAGTTCCGTATATTCTTACAGCTGACCATTTTTACCCCGAAGGTCTCTCTAATTTTGCTAGAGACAGCATCAGTCTTTCGCTTAGTTATGCATGCTTCTACAGCCTTGAATTTGTGTTCTAGCCATTCCTGCTTATCCATTTTGTGCTTTCTGTCACTCTCATTTTCATATGTTTGTATTCTATTTTGTCTGATTCATTTGTTGCATTTCTGTATTGTAACCTTTTGTCAATTAAATTCTGTATCTTCTGTGTTGTTTAAGGATTCCTAATAAGTTTTGTGTTTTTACCTATTTGACCTTCTGCTGCTTCCATTACCTCATTTCTCAAAACTATCCATTTGTCTTCCATTGTGATCCTTTCCCATCTTAGTCCAATGTTGCCTAATGCTCTGTCTCAAAAACCAATATTTCTTTCAATGTATCTAGGCCTCATCTCCATAATTTCCTACCTGTTTGCAATTTCTTCAGTTTTAATTTGCACTTCATAACCAATAAGTTGTGGTCAGAGTCCAATTTTCCCCATGGAAATGTTTTTCAATTTAAAATCTGGTTCCAAAAACTACCTTACCACTGAAATCTTCCAGTGTCGCCAGGTCTCTTCTGTGTACACACCATTGTTTCATGTTTCTTACATCAAGTGTTAGCAATGATTAAATTTTGCATGACATATAAGCTTTTATTACTGTAAGGGGGGGGGGGGGTATGTCTCTCTCTACTATGATAATGTACTATGCTGCTCATAGGAGGTTACCCACATTTTCATTTTCTTATTTATTATTAGACCTGCTTCTGCATTAGCCCTATTTTATTTTGTATTTATAGTCTCGTACTCACCTGACAAGAAGTAAGAACTTCATTACTGCTGCCAGCATATTTCACAAATTCCCACGACATCTACAGTCAATCTACACATTTATTTTTTAGAATTTCAAAGAAATAAAAGAATTGTTTGCCATGGTCTTAAAAGACAAAGAACAAGTGTTAAGTCATAGAAAGCAGAATGTTGTAGCTGGAGATAATATTATTAATCTCAGTAGGTTACCATATGGGATGACTGATGGAAGTGGTTCCTGGTGATGAATACTAGAAGTAAACCTCCATGAGGGGTAGTCACAAAGTTTTCATTCTCAAAAATAAATAAATAAATAAATCAAGCTCATATTCAGTCTTCTATGTGACATGTTTCCCCAACAATGGATGACTTGGGGACACCTTGGTTGTAGAAGTCTGCTTTTTGGCTGTTTAGGAAATTTTACGTCATAAAAATCAACTTGTCATAGTTCTGGAGATGCTAGCCATTCAAAAGTTTATTCATCCAAGGAAAGAGGAAGAAGTAATTTGTTCCTCCAAAGAAAGAAGAAGAAGAAGGAGGAGTCACTAAGTGCTTCTGAATCTTGGTAGCAACTTTCTGAAAATAGGAGGTGCAAACAACATTTATATTAATGAAGCTACACTCATCACAAGAGTGCTGAGAATCACATTACAGAAAATTACAAATGTTGACTTCTTCATTGATAGTGTTCTACAGATATGTAAGGCTATAGAAAACTCCTCTGTCAACAAAGATTAGATTAGATTAGATTAGATTAATACTAGTTCCATGGATCATGAATACGATATTTCGTAATGATGTGGAACAAGTCGAATTTTCCAATACATGACATAATTAGGTTAATTTAACAACTTACTTAAGTTAATATAACAACTTTATTTTTTTGTGTTTTTTGTTTTTCTTTATTTTTTATTTTTATTTTTTTTATTTTTTAAATATTTTTGTTTTGTTTTTTTTCTTTTTTTTCTTAATTTATATCTAAAAATTCCTCTATGGAGTAGAAGGAGTTGTCATTCAGAAATTCTTTTAATTTCTTCTTAAATACTTGTTGGTTATCTGTCAGACTTTTGATACTATTTGGTAAGTGACCAAAGACTTTAGTGCCAGTATAATTCACCCCTTTCTGTGCCAAAGTTAGATTTAATCTTGAATAGTGAAGATCGTCCTTTCTCCTAGTATTGTAGTTATGCACACTGCTATTACTTTTGAATTGGGTTTGGTTGTTAATAACAAATTTCATAAGAGAGTATATATACTGAGAAGCTACTGTGAATATCCCTAGATCCTTAAATAAATGTCTGCAGGATGATCTTGGGTGGACTCCAGCTATTATTCTGATTACACGCTTTTGTGCAATAAATACTTTATTCCTCAGTGATGACTTACCCCAAAATATGATGCCATATGAAAGCAATGAGTGAAAATAGGCGTAGTAAGCTAATTTACTAAGATGTTTATCACCAAAATTTGGAATGACCCTTATTGCATAAGTAGCTGAACTCAAACGTTTCAGCAGATCATCAATGTGTTTCTTCCAATTTAATCTCTCATCAAAAGACATACCTAAAAATTTGGAATATTCTGCCTTAGCTATATGCTTCTGATTAAGGTCTATATTTATTAATGGCGTCATACCATTCACTGTACGGAACTGTATGTACTGTGTCTTATCAAAATTCAGTGAGAGTCCATTTACAAGGAACCACTTAGTAATTTTCTGAAAGACAGTATTGACAATTTCATCAGTTAATTCTTGTTTCTCAGGTGTGATTACTATACTTGTATCATCAGCAAAGAGAACTAACTTTGCCTTTTCATGAATATAGAATGGCAAGTCATTAATATATAATAAGAACAACAAAGGACCCAAGACTGACCCTTGTGGAACCCCATTCTTGATAGTTCCCCAGTTTGAGGAATGTGCTGATCTTTGCATGTTAAGAGAACTACTTATTTCAACTTTCTGCACTCTTCCAGTTAGGTACGAATTAAACCATTTGTGCACTGTCCCACTCATGCCGCAATACTTGAGCTTGTCTAGCAGAATTTCATGATTTACACAATCAAAAGCCTTTGAGAGATCACAAAAAATCCCAATGGGTGGTGTTTGGTTATTCAGATCATTCAAAATTTGACTGGCGAAAGCATATATGGCATTTTCTGTTGAAAAACCTTTCTGGAAACCAAACTGACATTTTGTTAGTACTTCATTTTTACAGATATGTGAAGCTACTCTTGAATACATTACTTTCTCAAAAATTTTGGATAAAGCTGTTAGAAGGGAGATTGGACGGTAATTGTTGACATCAGATCTATCCCCCTTTTTGTGCAAAGGTATAACAATAGCATATTTCAGTCTATCAGGGAAAATGCCCTGTTCCAGAGAGCTATTACACAGGTGGCTGAGAATCTTACTTATCTGTTGAGAACAAGCTTTTAGTATTTTGCTGGAAATGCCATCAGTTCCATGTGAGTTTTTGCTTTTAAGCAAGTTTATTATTTTCCTAATTTCAGAGGGAGAAGTGGGTGAGATTTCAATTGTATCACAGTTATCAAGAATAAAATTGAGAAAATTTGTTGAAGCCTCCTGAATGCCACGTAAGTGACAATACCATCTTCAGAAAAGAAGTCATTTTACAAGGCATGGGCTACACAGAAATAAACTTGGAAAACCATTTATTAGTCAAGAAGTCCATAATGCAATGAAAACAGTAAAAGACAAGAATGGCCTGACCATATGATGTCCAGCCACAAATACAGCAACTGAAAATTTCCAACAAGAGAAATGAAACTGAGTCACTAACAGCAGGCCAAGCCCTAGAATCTCCACTTGCCACAAAAGCTGCTGATGTAAATGATTTGTCTAGGATAGAGGCCTCCACAACAGCTTCACCAGTATCATAAGCAGGTACATACTACACCACTGCATCATTATCAAGAAAAATATCAACTGATGTGCCAGCATCCAAGTCATCAGATCCAACAGGAATCCGAGCATAAAGAGTTGTAGCACATCCAGAAGAAAACAAGACAAGATGCAGAAAACCTGTTTCCCTTAAGGATTTTTGGAATCCAGCCTCAACAAAATGAAGCGGGTGACATCAGACAATACAAGTATGAACTTTTCTCAAGCTAACTGTAGCAACTTAAAAGTAGTTACCCTTAATATACAGTGTCTCAAAAATAAAGTTTTGACTCTTGAGATTGAAACCAGTGATGCTTATGTTGACAGAATTTGTATTCAACAAAATTGGTGCAAATGTTATGAACTTTATAACATTAGTAGTCACATGTATAACTTGGTGTGTCATTTTCCTGGGAAAGAAGCCAAAAATGGAGGTGCGTGAATTTATGTACATTCAGGGGTTAAAGTAAAAAACGGGCCTGAAGCTGAATCTCTGAATGTAGAAAAATATTTGGAGGCTACAGTAGTGCAACTGAATGTAAAAAAATAGAAAATAATAGTTATGTCAATCTATAGATGACCATATGGTTTAATAAGCCATGACAGCAAAATACTAACACAAATTCTTTACAGATGAACGGAAAAACTGTTAGAAGCTGACCTCGGGGAATATCAGTTTGGATTCCTAGAAATGTTGGAACACATGAGACAATACTGACCCTACGACTTATCTTAGAAGCTAGATTAAGGAAAGACAAACCTAAGTTTCTAGCATTTGTAGACTTAGAGAAAGCTTTTGACAATGTTGACTGGAATACTCTCTTTCAAATTCTGAAGGTGGCAGGGGTAAAACACAGAGAGCAAAAGGCTATTTACAATGTGTACTGAAACCAGATGGCAGTTATAAGAGTCGAGGGTCATGAAAGAGAAGCACTGGTTGGGAAGGGAGTGAGACAGGGTTGTAGCCTATCCCCCGATGTTATTCAATCTGTATATTGAGCAAGCAGTAAAGGAAACAAAAGAAAAGATTGCAATAGGAATTAAAATCCATGGAGAAGAAATAAGAACTTTGAAATTCGCTGATGACATTTTACTTCTGCCAGAGACACCAAAGGACCCGGAAAGGCAGCTGAATGGGATGGACAGTATCCTGAAAGGGGGATATAAGATGAGCATCAACAAAAGCAAAACGAGGATAATGGAATGTAGTCAAATTGAATTAGGTGATGCTGAGGGTATTAGATTAGGAAATGAGACACTTAAAGTAGTAAATGAGTTTTGCTGTTTGGGGAGCAAAATAACTGATGATGGTCGAAGTAGAGAGGATATAAAATGTAGACTGGCAATGACAAGGAAAGCGTTTCTGAAGAAGAGAACTTTTTTAACATTGAGTATCGATTTAAGTTTCAGGAAGTCTTTTCTGAAAGAATTTGTATGGAGTGTAGTCATGTATGGAAGTGAAATGTGGACAATAAATAGTTTAGACAAAAAGAGAATAGAAGCTTTCAAAATGTGGTGCTACAGAAGAATGCTGAAGATTATATGGGTAGATCACATAACTAATGAGGAGGGATTGACTAGAATTGGGGAGATGAGAAATTTGTGGCACAACTTGACTAGAAGAAGGAATTGGTTGGTAGGACATATTCTGAGGCATCAAGGGATCACCAATTTACTATTGGAGGGCAGTGCAGAGGGTAAAAATCGTAGAGGGAGACCAAGAGATGAATACACTAAACAGAGTCAGAAGGATGTAGGTTGCAGTTGGTACTGGGAGATGAAGAAGCTGGCACAGGATAGAGTAGCATGGAGAGCTGCATCAAACCAGTCTCTGGACTGAAGACCACAATAACAACAACATGGTGACCCAGAAATATTTACAAATAAGAGTGAGGCAGTGCTGTGCTTCTTACATGATGAGAAACTGTTGATAATTATGTGGTGGCTTCAATGTCAATATGTTGAGAGAAAGCTCAATTAAAATTGAATTCTTCAATATCCTATAAAGTTCCAACTCATATTCTAATATAAACAGCCCTACAAAGGTAACAAACGCTTCAATGAGTCTCATAAACAATATATTTTCAAATATAGAAACCTTAAATACAGACGCCATTAATATTGATCTAGGAAAATCCAACGACATTGAACTCATCATTGAAGTTTTGACAGTTTCAATAAATACATAAACAGTACATCATATGTATGAAAGAACTTTCTCCTCTGAAAACTGTCTTTCATAGTGACTAACCAATCCTAGGCAGAAGTACCATCACAAACAAATACAATGTTGCATACATTGTTTTCTTTTCTCTTTTCAAGCCAAACTTTGAAATGCGCTCTCCAAAAAGATAAATCTAAATAAACTCATCTAGGCACAGACACATACTCATACTCTATGTGATCAAAAGTATCTGGACACCTGGCTGAAAATGACTTACAAGTTTGTGGCACCCTCCATTGGTAATGCTGGAATTCAGTATGGTGTTGGCTCATTCTTAGCCTTGATGACAGCTTCCACTCTCGTAGCATATGTTCAGTCAGGTGCTGGAAGGTTTATTGGGGAATGGCCCATTCTTCAGGGAGTGCTACACTGAGGAGAGGTATCGATGTCAGTTGGTGAGGCCTGGCACAAAGTCAGCATTCCATAACACCCCAAAGGTGTTCTATAGGATTCAGGTCAGGACTCTGTACAGCCCACTCCATTACAGGGATGTTATTGTTGTGTAAGCACTCCGCCACAGGCCGTGCATTATGAACAGGTGCTAGATCATGTTGAAAGATGCATTCGCCATCCCCGAATTTCTCTTCAACAGTGGGAAGCAAGAAAGTGCTTAAAACATCAATGTAGGCCTGTGCTGTGATAGTGCCATGCAAAACAACAAGAGGTACAAGCCCCTCCATGAGAAACACGACCACACCATAACACCACCACCTCTGAATTTTACTGTTGGCACTACACACTCTGGCAGATGATTTTTCACTGGGAATTCACCATACTCACGCACTGTCATTGAAGCGCCACATTGTGTACCATGATTTGTCACTCCACACAATGTTTTTCCACTGTTCAATCATCCAATGTTAATGCTGCTTACATCAAGTGAGGTGTCGTTTGGCATTTACCGGCGTGATGTGCAGCTTATGAGCAGCTGATCGACCATGAAATCCAAGTGTTCTCACCTCCAGCCTAGCTGTTATGATACTTGCAGTGGATCATGACACAGTTTGGAATTCCTGTATGATGGTCTGGATAGATGTATGCCTATTACACATTACGACCCTCCTCAACTGTCGGCAGTGTCTGTCAGGCAACAGATGAGGTCAGCCTGTATGATTTTGTGCTGTATGTGTCCCTGCACATTTCTACTTCACTATCGCATCAGAAACAGTGGACCTAGGGATGTTTAGGAGTGTAGAAATCTCGTGTATGATACAAGTGACACCAAATCACCTGACCGTGTTCCAAATCCATGAGTTCCGAGGAGCACTCCATTCTGCTCTCTCACAATGTTTAATGACTACTGAGGTCACTGATATGGGGTACCTTGCAGTAGGTGGCGGCACAATGCATCTAATATGAAAAATGTATGTTTCTGGGGGTGTCCAAATACTTTTTATCACATAGTATAAATTCATCAATCACATCTGATGTAAGAAGTTATTTCTAGACAGAGGAAAGACTCAACTCTGAAATGAAAACTTACATTGACCCCGATTTTAAGAAACACGCAAGGAACAACAAGAATGTATATAGAAAGATGTTGAATCTGGCAGAAGTACTATGTAATGATAAATTAATAAGGAAGTCAGACAATAAATCAAGAACTACATCAGAAAGTGTTAAAAGAAAAATAGGAGAAAGCTGCAAGGGGCAGGATGTTTTTTTAAAATCTAGTGATAACATCAAAATAAAGAATGGAGTCGTGACCAATTACATTAATATCTTTCTAAGTGTATCTGAGAAATTAAGCATGAAATCTACCAAGCAAGAGAAAATAACAGCACCAAAAGTAGTCAGCAGTGTGAAAATAAGCCTCACTAATGAACAGAAAATGTTGAAAGTAATTGATAGTCAGAAACCAAAAATGTCTGCAGGAATGGATGATATGCCACTGTCACCAATAAAGAAAGTTGCCTCAGAAATTTTGAAACAGCTGGTACATATTGCCAATTTATCATTCAGTGAATGGGTGTTTCCACTGAGGCTGAAAATTTTTAACGTTAGACCACTATTCAAAAATGGGGATGCATGTAAGGTAGAAAACTACAAACCAATGTCCCTCCTTCAATCTTTTACTAAATCTTTGACACCTTCAGTCTTCTGAATTGTGGTAGCCATAACTTTCGTACAGATCACAACATAGAAGCAGAAGAGAAATTGAAGAGATTGTTAGGAATTTAGGCAGTAACAAAAGTGTGGTATCAACCTAGATCTTTCCAAGACCTTTGACACAATAAGTCACCAAATTCTCATTGACAAACTGGAGGCCACAGGCTTCAGAGGAATTGGGAGGAAGCTGTTTGAATCTTATCTCAAAGACAGAACTCATGTTGTGGAACTCATCTCGAAACTGGCAAAAGAAATAAAGTGGTTATCAGATGCTAAGAAAGCAGAAGCAGGTGTTGCACAACACAGTGTTCTTGGCCCTTCCCCAATTACTCTTGATCTATATAAATGAAATTAAAAGCCCCAACAGTTGTCCAAAATTATTTTATTTGCAGACAATACAAGCACAATTATAAGTGATGACAGAAAATCCTTACCCAGTATAGATGAAAAAGTTCTGAAGTGTGTGCATCAGTGGTTTCACAAAGATAGGTTAACATTTAATTTAAATAAAACTAAAGACAGCAGAGTAAAGTTAATGAGAAGGATGACCTCCATTTATTTTTGAGTGACAAGGGGAGAGAAAAAATATGGTCTGCAAAATTTTTGGGCCTGCATGTTGAGCATGGCTTGAGCTGCAAAGACTACACACCATATGCATATCCAAGAAACTCATTTCTGCGTTTTTTGTGCTGAGAATAATTTCTAGAGTTTATAGCACAGAATGTGCAAGATCACTGTGTTTTGGTTATTTCAGTTCTACTGTATCTTATGAAACAATGTTATAGGATGTAACAAAATCTTGCTTGAGACATTTTTAAATTACAGGAAAGGGCCATTACAATTGTTACACACAGCTCTCCACAAGCACAGTGCAGGTCCTTATTCATGTAGCTAAAAATACTTTCAGTACCATCTTCCCACATATTCAAGATTGTAATGTATACAGGAACACATTTAAGTAGTTTGCATATAAATTCAGATACCCATAACTACAATACATGTATCAACGAGAATCTGCACATTGAAAGAGTAAGAAAAACAAAAACTCAAAAACATTTGAGCCATTATGGAATAAAGCTATACTGAGCTACTAGTTTGCATCAAGTGAATGGAAGGTGAGGGGAAAATTTAAGTTATAATTAAAAATTACATGTTAAATAACTGTTTTTATAATATAGAGGAATATTTTGAATCCTTAAGTCACTAACAAATACACTGATGTCCAAAATTAAAACAACAAACGGAAATTTTATAAGATTGTGCCTATTTTGCCACAAAAAAAAAAAAAATGAACAGGTGACATCAAAGTAGAAACATGTAAAGGATACAGAACATAATCAACTGCAACATGTATAACAGTAGACAAAAATGTACTTCATTTTTTCCAGCTTAATTGATTTGCACACACATTCCAACAACTGGTTAATGTGCGCACTATAGAGTGTGACCTCCTCTGGCAGCAATACAGACCTGACAACAATGGATCATACTGTGAATTTGTCATCAATGTCATGTTGAGGCAATAACACCCATTCTTCCTGCGGAGCTGCTCACAAGTCTCGGAGAGTGGCTGGTGGATGCTGACGTGATGCAACTCATCTCCCTAATGCATCCCATATGTGCTCTGTGGGATTCAAATTGGGAGACTTAGTGGGCTATGCATGTGTTCAGCATTTTCCGTTTCCAAGAAAACACCAACCACTTGTGCTCTATGAGGACAAGCATTATTGTCCATCAATATGAAGTCTGGGCACACAGCACCTCACAACAATGGCACGCGAGTTCCCAAGACCTTGTCACAATACCTAATAACAATTAAACTTTTCCAATTCACCCATACAATTTCACGAAGGGGTGTTCATGTGGTAAACGTAATCCCTACCCACACCATTAGCGATTCTCCTTGATATTGGTCTCTTTCTGTAATGTTCAGGTCTTGAAATCATGTTCCACTTTCGCTTCAGATGTGAATCCATCAAGAATCACTCTACAGGCCAAATGGGGACTCATCTGTGAAAAGAACATTGGTCCACTGTTCGACTGCTCGGGTGGAATGTCGATGACTCCACTACAGGCGTTCCCTTTTGTGAAGGTGCATTAGAGGCATATACATACAGCAGGTTTTTAATAGTAAAGGCTACTCTGTCGAAGTCCTCTCTACGGCATTTGCCTTGATGCAACACGTCCAGTGGATGGTGTGAGTTCAGATGTCACTTGGTGCACAGTACTAAGTTGGTACCATAGTGCCCTTACAGCCACATAACAGTCCTCTCTTTCTCATGTCACATGTGGTTGGCCCCGCCCTAGACTTCAGAATACAGATTAGATCTCTATAAACTGTCACCACATCTGAGACACAACAGAATGGTTCACATTAAGCCATTGGGCCACATGAGTTTGTGACTGTCCCGATTCCATTCTTCCTATGGTCCTCCACTGCAGAGAGTCCGGTAGGTATCTTCTCTGTGCCATACTGCACCATCTGTGACTGTGTACACAGTGATCATGGATGTGGGGTTACCCAGCAAACACTAGTCAATTTAATAGATACTTTGATGCCATCATTGGTGTGGTCTTCTGTTGACTGAAATGCCATCTTCTGTGCAGAATATGACTGTACAGACATCGGTTGACAGTTCGTATGATTATATCATGAAGTAGACATGGTATGGGGAAATAGCAGTTTGTTGCTTTCATTTTGGACACCAGTGTACTTTTATTTCCCTCATTGTCATTTGAATCATGCTATTCTTACTGTAAATTTTATATTTTATTTGTATACTTTTTAACTCTAAATGACATGACAAAAAATGGCTCTGAGCACTATGGGACTTAACTTCTGAGGTCATCAGTCATGACATGATAAATGTGTTTCTTAAAGTGTACTGCATGTATGCTGTATAATTATTTACTTCTTCCAAGAGATTGTATAAGATCAATGAATTAGTTTATAGTATGAATTTTTTAGTATATTGTAAAAAGGCAGTTTTATATTTATTGCATTAATTTGTAGAACTGTGCTGTGCATGTGCAGTATGGTATTACGACAATTCCTGCATCACAAAAGTGATGGAAAGTATGATATAGACTAAACTATGTCAGGGGAGTATCTAAGTGAGGCAAAGTTTGATAGCCCAAAGAAGCAGTAATTCAGTATTTATGACTATGATCTGTGCAGAAAGAGCTGGAGTATTGTTACAGAGCAAAAACACTCTCTCAGGTAGTGTTCTGCAACACTTCATTGTGATACCTTCCTGTAACTTTGTCAGGAGATTTTGGTAATATAACCCTGGGTTGTTTGCTCCTTACCAGCATAATCCCTCAGCACCACTCCATGGCAGTCTCAAAAAACTTTCAGAGTCACTTTGCATGATGTTGGTTGGGTCGTCCCCTTTTTTGGAAGTGATGAATCCATGTTTCCACTGCTTGCTTTGGTCCTTTGTCTTGGGGTCATAGTGATACCTCCAGCACTCATTTAAGATAATTAGGTGACTAAATAAGTCATCTGGATTGAAGTGACATAGTTACAACATATCCGCAGTTGCCTTGTTTCAATGGCTTCTAACGATTGGCTGGGAGTAGCAGTGAAACCCAGTGGATGGTGACCTTTATCGTGTTCAAATTGTTGTGCCAGACATTGAAAACTGTTTCACTTTTTCTTCTTATAACTTCTTATATTCTTAATATATTGTGGTGTCTGTCTTTTTGTAGCCTCTAAATAACTTCATGCTGCTGAATAATGTTTCAGTACCTATGTCTTGGGATTACTTCTTTAGTGTTGTTTTAGCATTAATGATAGCTGTTGGAGGTCATCATAAATTATTGTGGAAAGTGAGAGCTATAAGCAATATTTAATATTATTACTTGTCTCTGGTGTTTGTGGCTTAAAGTTTATATGCAGTTCCTGATGTCCAAGGTTCCTAAGTTGGTTAAAGAGCAAATCAAGCCAATAATTCCAGACTGATCCATTTTCATTTTTCTCCTAGTCATATTTTCTAAATAAAATTTCACAGAAAACATATTTACAGCAACTAATACAGTATTAATTCCTCACAAAACAAATCACATAATTTTGACATACCTTGTAACTACATAAGAAAAGACACCTAATTGTTGTGCCTTCAGCCTTTATTAAGACTGTTTTCATGCATGAATTTCTGAGAAAAACAACGTTTTCCAATTATTGACAAACAGCAAAATAATAATGAATTATAATGATTATGTGTATGTAGTCAAAATACAATTTAATTGCATCAAAATGGTGATATTTATTATTTCACTTAATTTCTCCTTTTCAATAGAATGTTCTAGAAATAGTTCATTTTGTTTACCTTAGTATTTTCAAGACTGTTACTTTAAAGAAATTATTCTGCGGTGAATTTACCTATGTTATTCCAGTTAGTAAAGTGAACAGTCAGTAATGAATAATAATAAACTTTTAGCTTTACAAATAACATGGAAAAAGATGTAAGTAAAACTGTCCATCTTAAATACCAGTGTGATAATAGTGAGAGGAATATAAACATAGGACAAAGATATGACCCAGGTTTAATGACACAAACTGAAAAAAATCAGAAGCAAAGGAAGCAAGTGATGTGCTTAGTATATTACAGGAAGGGGAACTATTAAATTTAAAGCCAACTGTTAGAATACTTCACCAAAATGTTCAATACATAAACAATAAAACAGAGGAACTAGAGGTAATATTACAGGAATATAGGCCAAACATTCTAGTAGTTACAGAACACGGGCTAAAAGAAAATCACATAGGAATGTACAACTTGAAGAATTATGTGAAAGTAACAAGTTTTTGCAGAACTTCCTATAATGGTGGTGGGGTTGCCATTGTTTCTATCTATAAATCAACTAAAGCCACAAATATAACAACATATACTATAGAATTGAGCTTTGAAGCTACAGCACTGGAACCTAAAATTGCTGGGAATTTATATTGTGTATTAGGTTTGTATCAATCACCAAATGGTGTAGTTAAAACCTTCTTTGAACAGCTGGAAGATATAATCCAACACTTCTCAAAAATATATGCTTATTTGATCATTATAGGAGATCTGAACATATACACAAGTAAAAATACAGACAATACTAAGACCCTACTGGACTTATTGAGCATATACAATCTAAAAATAAAAAAGGATAAACCAACCAGAGTAAGAAAACATAGTGAATCTATAATTTATCATGTAATAACAAATATTCCTACATGCTATTATGACACACAGGTAATAAACTCCACATTAGCAGACCATTTTGCGATCATGATAGACATAAATATAAAGATTAGTGATTCAGTGCAGAAGATATGGGAGATGAGAAGACAGAACTACCCACATAACATAAATCTGCTAAAAAAGATGTTAGAGGCAGAAAACTGGGAAACAATATATGCAGCTAAAGATGCAAACACCAAATGGAACCGGTTTTTTTCTTTATTCAATTATTATTATTATGTTACATGTCCTGTTAGTAAAAGGCTTGTCAAAAAGCAACAAAAAAAGAAAATCTGGGTGACTGGAGAAGTAATCCATGCCAGAAATAATCTGAGAGTGTATTATGACCCCTCCAAACAAAAAAAAAAAAATACTGAGGCCTACAACACTCTGTATAAAATAAAAAAGAAAGAGTACTGTAATTTTATCAGAGAAACTAAAGCATCATTCATCAGGATGTCTATAGATAAGGGAAAGAACTACTCAAAAGGTTTATGGTCTTTCATTAACGAAGAGAGAGGAAAAGTAACAAATTGGGCAAAGACCATCTGCCCACTGAGTGGGAAAAGCAACGCAAACCCTCTAGAAACAGCCAATACTTTTAACATGTATTATATTACTGTAGCAGACGAATTAATATTACAAAATAAAACAAATCATACTATGGTTTTCATACCTACAACAGATACAGAAGTTTCAAACCTAATAAAACAACTTAAAATTAAACATTCATCTGGCTTGGATGGTGTCACATCACACCTCATAAAGGAATGCAGAGAATGTATATTAAAACCATTGACACACATGCTGAATGCTGTAATAGAAGAAGGTATATTTCCAGATTCACTGAAAGTAAGTAAAGTGAAGCCAATATTTAAGAAAGGGAACAGGGATGAATTAGGAAATTAAAGGCCAATTTCATTGATCTCAACATTTGCTAAACTCTATGAAATGATAATAAAGAATAGAATTGCAAGTTTTATAACAAAGTACAGTATACTGCATTCATCACAACATGGTTTCAGAGGAGGGAAGTCAACAAAAACAGCATCAACAGATATAATTGAGCACATCCTTAATTTACTTGACTGGCAACAAAAGACTTGTGGGATTTTTATGGACCTATCTAAGGCATTTGATTGTGTGAACCACTCAAAATTAATGATGAAATTATATCAGTATGGAATTAGAGGAAAATGCTGTGACATACTTAAATCATACGTTACAAATAGGAAACAATGAGTGGAAATCAGACATACTAGTGGGGGAAATATAACAAACTACAGATCAAAATTGCAAACAGTCAAACATGATGTGCCACAAGGGTCAGTGCTTAGGCCAATACTATTTATACTCTATGTAAATGACTTCCGTAGCTATATAAATCAGAAACATATAATGTATGCTGATGACACAACAATCATTTTCACAGCTGACACAAAGGAGGAGCTTGGGAAGGAAGCACACATGAATGTCAAAAATGCAAATAAATATTTAACAAAAAACAACCTGTTTATGAATCAGTCTAAAACAATGAATGTAGTATTTCAGACCAAGCATAGTGAAAATTATAATATAAATGTTAATATAAATGGAAAGACTATTAAAGAAGTAACCAGCACAAACTTTCTAGGAACTATAATAGACAAACAGTTGGCATGGGGGGAGCACATGGATGCACTGTGTAAAAAGATAAACAAACAGATCTTCATCATGCATAAAACAGCAAAGACTGTGGATGACAAAGTCCTCAGTTAAAAAGAATATTCACAATTCAGAAAAGGGCAGTGAGATACATTGCAAAAATACCACCAAGACAGACCTGTAGGCAAGCTTTTGTACACTATAATATTATGACAGTATATTCACTGTACATATAGCAAAGCATAATGGTGGTAAGGTCAAGCGATAAACACCTCCTAAATAAAGATGTACACAAGCACGGTACAAGAGGAAATGAAAATTACTACATGATAAACAGAAATCTAAAACTGTCTATGACTGACCCTGAAGAAGCAGGCAAAAGGTTTTTTAATAAACTCCCCAAAATCATTAAAAAAGAAACAGACCTAAAATGTTTTAAAAATCATTTGAAACTATATCTCACAGAGAAATGTATATACAGTTTAAGTGAATACTATTGACAAATATTACAACATTGTGGGTGGAATAGACAGAGACTGTATCATCACAACAAGCAAAATTACAGGAAATGTGTGCAAATATCTTAAGTGAAGCATATTCTTGTAGCATTGTGTGTTATCTGTATCTGATGTGGTCATCATTGATTCTGTCTAGTATATGTACATGTCATGCATTTAATCACCATTTAAAATAGATGATTTAAAATGATTTAAAAGTAGTAGCTCTCTATTTTATGGCTTCATCTTAAAGCGTTTTAAAATACCACATATTTGACAATGGATCCAACATGTGTGTGTGTGTGTGTGTGTGTGTGTGTGTCTATATATATATGAAAAGAGGGGAGGGGTAGAAAACAGTGTGTCATTAGACATATGGCTTATAAAGAGCCTGCAGGCTAAGGTAAACATAGAAAACTCTCTACCATGTGTGCAAAACTGCATGAGAAGCACTTGTGCAAGAATACACAACTATAACAAGTATGAGCATCAATGCAAAAATCCATCAAGGAAATTTTATCAGTGTACAAGAGGTCCAGTACTTGATATCTTAAGCTGACCCCTGACATGAAGGAATACTATAAAAGGAAACTCTGTGATGCAAATATTAAAAGACAAACACAAACTGGGAAAAGAGAAGGGGGGAGGGGGTTAGATTATTACTTGTGAATCATCATGCTAAGGGAAGTAGTTGTACTGTAAAGCATGCTATATGAACACATATACGAGAAGGGGTGTAACAAAATAGCCAGTAAAATAATGAATAAACAAAGACACACAAAGCAGTGTATACATGCCGAGAAATAATGAAGTTATAGACAGAATACAACACCCTAGAGACAAAAAATGGTGTGTGGGTCCTAGGTAGTTCCTAACCAAAATGTTGAACAGCAACTTAACTGTGTAAGGTGAAGTGTACATTGTAAAATAAATGTACTTTGAAGAAAGTATAAAAGAAAAACCATTACTAATGATGCTGTAAGAACTACTTTCATTTTATTTTGCTTATTTCCTACAAATTAAATAATAAGATGATGAATTTTGCTTGAGAAATACTATGTTTATTTAGTATGCTAAATCATTAATGAAAAGCTATTCCATATTAATTGCTAACAAGTTAAGGTAACTGGTGTATCCTGTTCCATGGAGATATTTATTAAAGAGGCAGGAAGTCAGTAACACAAGTTTATTTCTCTAACACAACATTAACAAGATCATAATGTATTATGGAGATAAAATTTGTTTAAGTCTGAAATTAAACAAAATTCTCACACAAGCATGCAAACAAACAATAGTTATTCATGACAAACAAATTTAAAGTTCCTAAATACAAAAAATAAATAGTTAAGTTGCTCAACATGTAGAATTAATCAAATTACTCTTCAAAGGTGAGCTAAATCTTGAAATCTGAAGAATGTTAAGTTCAGCCTGAAGCAAGTTCTTGGGTCTGGAAACAGTCTGCAATCTGGGTTAAGTCACAGAAACAAAACACTTTCAAAGTATCTTTTAGTAGTGCTTCCCAGAAGAAGCATAAACGGTCAAGTAGTTTGGAAAAATTTCTAAGTCTGGCAAGAACAGAAGCACAAAGTCAATTCTTGCCATTATCTTGTCAGTTAAGAAAACAAACAGTAAAAATTATACCAGTTTCCAATTTGCCCATCACCAAACACACTTAGAACCCAGACAAAGGAGGTGGCATGCTGTCCCAGGAGACGGTAATGGATTCCAGTGTGAGGCATAGTGAAGGTTTTCTGACCACTTTCTCACTGCATAGAATTGCTTTTTTAAGCTTATGCACTGGCCTAAATAGCTATCGTGTGGAAGAATCCATGTGGGTCTATTTTCAGTGCATGCAGGAAGAGGGGCAGTACATCAGTGATCTCTACCATCACCATGCACACCACCTGGTGGCCTAATCAGAATACCGTTGTTGCCATCTGCTAATTTGGCTGCGGAGTTCCAAAGTTCAGAATCCCTGTGTCATCTGTTCTGTAGACGTGTGGCTCACAGCAACCCAAATGACTTGGAAGTGTTGTCAGCACCTGATCTCTAGGGCAACACGGTGACCCTCCCTTACCCTCCCCTCCCCTAGCCTCTTCTTCCTCATGTCCTCGCCCCCCTCCCCCTCAGGCTCAGGAGGAGAGGTGGAGTCCTCCATCCTGGGGAAGGGGAGTGCAAGGGATGGGTCAACTTCCATGGGGTTGCCGTGATATATGCCCAATGCCCAGCATCATGCTGATGTGTGGCAGCCAGAGGAGGCACTGGATAGGCAGCATCTGTGGGAGAGTCCATGCAGTGTTGTGTTTCTGGAGGAGAGTGTTGTGTAAGATTTCCTGCAGGAAGCATGGCACCCCAACATGGCTGAATCTGATTTACATGTTTCTTGCACCAGATGCTGTCCTAAAATTCAACCTCAAGCATGGCTCAGCCAAGAAAGTGGGTGAAGGTAGATGGAAGCCACTGGGGATGGCATCAGGAAAAGGTGAGTGCCCAGACAGGATTATGTAAGGAAAAGCAGTGCCAATGAGCATGCTGAGGATGTGATGAGGACTCCTGAGGGTGTAAAATGAAGGGCCATGAACTGTGTGGATGCCTGTGCAGTTTTTATATGGGCAAGGACCCATATTGTGGGGTAGCATGGCAAGAAGAGAGAAAAAAATACATCAACTGCCATGAACCACAAGGCCTCCAAAATAGAACCAGCAAAATCTAAGTGTATTTTGGACCATGTGGAAGAGGTGATTGGCCAGTGAAGGTAATGCTTAGCTGGGGCAGGCTGCTCGTTCTGATATGTAGAGCATGATGTGATGATATTTGTTGTGTCTGAATCCATACCGTGCCAACAGATGTGTTGACATGCCAGCCTCTTCATAAGTACCACACTCCAACTGCCCTGGTGGAACATACCAAGGACCCAGTACTGCAGTGCATGGGGTGTGGTTGGTTGGTTGGTTGGTTGATTGGTGTTGAAGGAACCAAACAGCAAGTTCATCAGTCCCTTGTTTCAAATGTGGTCCATTCAGACAGTTTGACATCTCAGAAAAGTCAGAACAATAAAAGGTAAAAGGCTAAAAAATGTAAAAGTGCATTCGTGTTGTCAATGGTAAAAAAAAAAGAAAAAAAAGAAAGAAAGAAAGAAAGAAAAGAAAAGAAAGAGGGAAGTCAGCAAGAGAGCAACCCCAAGGCTATGCTAGAGGCAGGAATATTCTACCTCTGATGCAGTAGAGGCAAGACCACCTGCTATTTAAAAGTGTTCAACCGCTAGAATGTAGAAGTGTGTCTTGTAAAAGGAGACCAACCAATTCTAAAAAGTGATAAAAACAGAGTAAAAGGGAAAGAAAAGAGGAGCTCGGCCAGGGAGGGGAGTCAGGAATCTCCGAACACTGCTGACAGTGGGAGACACCCCAACCCTCATCACCCTGCCGCTACTCCAGAGTGAGATTAAAAACCTTAAAACTGAGAATAGAAAACACTTTCATGGAGGAAACTGAGACCCAGTTCGACCATCAGGGAATCGTCTGCCAATATTAAAGGTAAAGTGTGGGGAAGTCTGTACTTAGTTGGCCCAAGATTGCATGAAGTGGGATTTGATGTGAAGCCATAAATCTGCTGCAGGGGAGATTACAGAGAAGGGGGCGTAAGTGACTGCTCCATCAGCCAAACGATCAGCAAGCTCATTACGTGGGATACCCATATGGCAAGGGACCGAAAGGTAGTCAATGGAACAAGCAGCGTGGTAAAGATCAGCAAGACGGTCATGGATAACCGACACCAAGGGATGGTGGGAAAAACACCAGTCAACAGCCTGATGGCCACTCATTGAGTCCGTACATAGCAAAACGCGGTGTAGTTGGGACTGTTTAATAAAGGTAAGGCCCTGGGAAATTGCCAGCAATTCATCAGTAGACACACCACATGTAGTTGGCAGGAGATGATTTTCTGTGCCAACAGAGGACATGAAGGCATATCCCACATGATGAGCAGATTTAGAGCCATCGGTGTAAAAAACAACAGCATCCTAATACTCCCATAAAATTCGGCAGAAAAAACAACGGAACGCCATCGGAGGAACGGAATCTTTCAGACCTCAATGGACATCCATCCGAATTCAGGGCCAAGGAACTAACCAAGGAGAGGGGGGTGTTTGGGAGGGTATGTGGGAGACAGGACCAAGGAGGAAGCTGAAAATCATGGGGAAGAGACACAAGGCGGATCCCAACCAGTAAACCCGCCCAAGGGTGGGAATCAGGTGGTTGATGTCCTTGGTCTGGGAGCAGGATAGAATAGGAAGGATGAGTGGGAGAGGAATGGACAGTGATTGCATAAGAAACCAGAAGCTGGGACTGCCAAACAGAAAGGGGGGTTCCCAGTTTCAACCAGGAGACTATCAACAGGGCTAGTAGGGAAGGCACTGGTGGCCAAACGGATACCACAATGGTGGACCGGATCCAGGAGGCACAATGTGGCAGGAGAAGCTGAACCATAAACTTGACAACCATAGTCGAAGTGAGGCAGCACTAAAGCTAGATAAAGGCAGAGAAGAGTGGAACGGTCTGCAGCCCAAGAGGTATGGGCAAAGAAGTGAAGGACATTAAGTTTACGGAAACATCCTACCTTCAGAAGTAGTATATGAGGCAGCGAAGTGAGCTTTTGGAGAGTCAGAATGTGGCTTGCTCTTCACACCATGCTCATCAATGAACTTTTGCAGAAAAGTATCTTGGTCATCTTTGGTTTTGCATGATTAGTAATATTGAGCAAACTCAACTTCGTGTAACATCTAAATTGGAGAAACACTGCATGCAACACTTACAATCGCAGCCTGTTATTCCTGTTGGAACAAAGTCATTCTAACTTTTATATTCTTGGCTCCTTGTCTTTGATGATATGTTAAAAATTGGTCAGGGATTTATTTACACTGTTCCATTTCCTCTTCTTTGGTGTATTAAAACACTACCTTTGCTGCGTTATGGCACAGAATAGTAAGGGATAGGAAACTAGAAATTTTTATCAAAGCTCATTTGCATTGCCACAGATTAATATCAAGTTAAGCCAGATACAGAAGTTAAAGCAGGAAGTGATATATCACAAGTGGGTCAGGCTTTTGACACATTAAAACACCGTCTGCCAAGTGAGAAATACACATTCAGCCAAAAGAACGCTGCAACAGAAAACCAAGTGAAGAGAGAGAAGCATATTTGTTAGCTCATGAGGCATGGTGCAAGAAACTCTATCTCTGACACAAGAACATCTAACAAGGACCTGATAAATACTTAATTGATTATTGCAATCAATGGCTTTTACAGAAATAGCACTCAATTCTATGATTATGATAATGTAGTGAATTTATGTCCTAGATTCTCCATCACAGTCTATAAACTAGAAGACAATGTACTTGAGATGATGTATGTATTAAACTGGGGACCTAAAAATGACGGAGAAGCTTCATCTCACCATAGCCCTTAGTGGTTCACAAACCCACAACAGCCCACAGCTCTCCACCCACCACACCACTGCCCCACACCGAACCGAGGGTTATTGTGTGGTTGAGCCCCCAGTGGACCCCCCGGTAATGCCTCATACCAGATGAGTGTAACCCTAAATGTCTGCATGGCAGAATAATTATAGTGTACACATACACGGAAATGGTGTTTGCACAGCAATCGCCAACACAGTGTAACTGAGGCAGAATAAGGGGAACCAGCCTACATTCACCAAGGTAGATGGAAAACCACCTGAAAAACCATCCACAGGCTGGTCGGTACACTGGACCTCAACACTAATACACCAGGCAGATTCATGCCAGACACCGGCACACCTTCCTACTCAGAAGCAGTGTGTTAGACTGTGTGGCTAGCCGGGTGGGCTACTTGAGGTGATGATCTTCACTTTATGAACTTCATGCCCCTCACCATCTACCATTTGATGTTGGAGAAACAGACTGTCTCTCAACAACATCACATTGCAGAGTGCTGCCAGCACTGAACTTCAGTGAGGAAGGCAGCAGCTCGGCCTTGGTATAGGACCTGTATGCCCAGATAGTACCAGTCTGCTGGTCAGCATGAGAGCCAATGTCTTTCTGCATCAATAACAACCTCCCCATCATCCATGTACAGCTTCATGCAGAGGGCATCCTTCATTGGGCCAAACAGATGGAAGTCGGAAGGTGTGAGATCTGGGCTGTAGGGTGGGTGAAGAAGTATAGTCCAATGAAGTTTTGTGAGCTCTCAGGTGCACAGAATTGGGTGATGCATTGTCATGGAGAGGGAGAAACATGTTTTCATTTTTGTGGCAATGAACATGCTGAGGCCGTTTTCTTAATTTTCTGAGGAAAGCACGATACACTTCAGAGTTTTTCATTTCACTCGAAGGAGGGCATCAAATAGGAAAACCCCTTCAGAGTCCCAGGAGACCATCAGCATGACTGTACCAGCCTAGGGTGCAGCTTTGAAATTTTTCTTCAGAGAAGAGGTGGTGTGGCACCATCACATGGATCGATGTTTTGTTTCGGGTTCAAAGTGATGAACACTTGTTTCATCACCTGTGATAATGTCCAACAAAAAATTGTCATGTTCAACCTCGAAACATGCAAGCAATTTCACACAGATGGTTCTTCATTGCTCTTTATGGTCTCCTCTTAGGTGTAAGGCACCCAGCTTTGAGTCTAGCAAGTGGTGGACTAGGGCATCAGCATTGCCAGCAGAGACATCCAATTGATCAGTGAGGTGTTTGTGATCCATCACCCACCTTAAATGAGAGTGTCTGCACAATCCAATACAGCAGGAGTCACAACTGTGTGCAGCTGGCTGGCTAGCAAATGATTGGACATGTTTGCATGACCTTGTTGCAATGATGATAGACACCTACCCCATGGACTCATTATGCTTTTATTCAGAGGCTGGCCTCCATAGTCATTTTGCGTACACCTATGAATATCTGCGATGCTCTGGTTTTCCACAAAAATAAACTCAATGACAGCCCTCTGGCTGGATTGATTGATTGATGACTGGGGTTGAAGGGACCAAACAGCACGGTCATCAGACTCTTGTTTCAGATGTGCTCGATTCAGACAGATTGACATCTCAGAAAAGTCAGAACGATAAAAGGTAGAAAGCTAAAAAACGTAAAAGGGCAGTTGTGTTGTCAATGGTAAAAACAAAATGAAGGAAGTCAGCAAGTGAGCAACCCCAAGGCTATGCTAGAGGCAGGAAATATCCCACCTCTGATGCAGTAGAGGCAAGAACACCTTCTATTTAATAGCATTCAACCATTAGAATGTAGAAGTGCTTATTGTAAAAGAAGACTAACCAATTCTAAAGAGTGATAAAAACAGAGTAAAAGAGAAAGAAAAGAGGAGCTTGGCCACGTAGGGGAGTCAGGAATCTCCAAACACAGCTGACAGTGGGAGACACCCCCACACTGCCCCTACTCCAGAGTGAGATTAAAAACCTTAAAACTGAGAATAAAAACCACTTTCACGGAGGAAACTTAGAATCAGTTCAACCATCTGGGAATCGTCTGCCAATGTTAAAGGTAAAGTGTGGGGAAGTCTGTACTTAGTTGGCCCATGATTGTGTGAAGTGAGATTTGATGTGAAGCCGTAAATCCGCTGCAGGAGGGGTTACAGAGAAGGAGGGGTAAGCGACCACTCCCCCCATCAAACAATCAGCAAGCTCATTACCTGGGATACCCATATGGCAAGGGACCCAAAGGAAGTCAATGGAACAAGCAGCATGGTAAAGATCAGCAAGACGGTCATGGATGACCGACACCAAGGGATGGTGGGAAAAACGCCGGTCAACAGCCTGAAGGCCACTCATTGAGTCCGTACATAGCAAAACGCAGTGGAGTTGGGACTGTTTAATAAAGGTAAGGGCCTGGGAAATTGCCATCAATTCCGCAGTAAACACCCCACATGTAGTTGGCTGGAGATGATTTTCTATGCCATCAGAGAATGTGAAGGCATATCCCACATGATCAGCAGATTTAGAGCCATTGGTGTAAAAAACAACAGCATCCCAAACTCCCATAAAGTTCGGTGGAAAAAACAATGGAACACCATCGGAGGAACGGAATCTTTCGGAGCTAGGTGGAGATCCATCCGAATCTGGGGCCGAGGAACTAACCAAGCGGGGAAGGGGTGGGTTGGGGAGGCTACGTGGGAGACAGGACAAAAAAGGAAGCTGAAAATCAAGGTGAAGAGATTCAAGGTGGAGCCCAACAGGTAAACCCGCCCAAGGGTGGGAATCAGGAGGGCGTTGTCCTTCGTCTGGGAACAGTATTGAATAGGAAGGATGAGTGGGAGAGGAATTGACAGCAATTGCATAAGAAACCAGAATCTGGGACTGCGGACAGAAAGGGGGGGATCCCAGCTTCAACCAGGAGACTATCAAGAGGGCTAGTAGGGAAGGCACCGGTGGCCAAACAGATACCATGACGCATGATGGTGGACTGGATCCAGGGGGCGCAGTGTGGAGGAGCAGCTGAACCATAAACTTGACAACTATAGTCCTAGTGAGGCAGCACTAAAGCCCGATAAAGACGGAGAAGGACGGAGCAGTCTGCACCCCAAGAGGTGTGAGCAAGGAAGTGAAGGACATTAAGTTTATGGGAACATCCTACCTTCAGAAGTCTGATATGAGGCAGCAAAGTGAGCTAGACCTGGAAACAAAACTGTGGGATCACAGGTAATCATTGCGCATTTAGGTAGAGCTCTGGATCAGGGTAGACCATAGTCCGGTGACAGAAGTGGACCACCGATGATTTTGAAGGAGAGAATTGAAACCCGTGTGAGAGGATAAATACAGAGGCACACCATATAGCTCGATGGAGCTGCTGCTCTGCAGAGGCCATCGAACAGTAACTAACCCAAATGCAGAAATCTTCCACATACAAAGCAGGGGTGACCGAAGGGTTGACGGCCGCAAGTCATTCTACAGCAATGAGGAAAAGAAGTACACTCAATATGGAACCCCGTAGCCGGCCACGTTGGCTGAGTGGTTCTAGGCACTTCAGTCCGGAACTGCGCGACTGCTAGGGTCGCGGGTTTGAATCCTGCCTCAGGCATGGATGTGTGTGATGTCCTTAGGTTAGTTAGGTTTAAGTAGCTCTAAGTTCTAGGGGACTGATGACCTCAGATGTTAAGTCCCATGGTGCTCAGAGCCATTTGAACCATTTGGAACCCTCTAGGATGCCATTCTCCTACATCCGTGGAGAGCTAGAAACAGTACCAACCCGAACGCTGAACGACTGATTCCTCAGGAACTGGGAGATAAAAATAGGGAGTGGGTCCTGAAGACCCCACTCATGAAGTGTAAGTAAGATGTGATGGCGCTAAGCCGTGTCACAGACCTTGTGAACGTTGAAAAATACTGAAACAAAATGGCGGTGCTGGGAAAAAGCCTGTTGGACTGCGGATTCCAAGTAAAGTAAATGATTGATCGGAGACCATCCCTCTCAGGTGCCACACTAGTAAGGGGACAATATATCCCGAGATTCGAGGATCCAACTGAGCTGATGGGCTACCATCCATTCAAGTAACTTGGAAACAATGTTTGTCAGACTAATAGGCCGACAGCTTTCAACAAAGAGGGGGTTCTTACCAGGCTTAATGACAGCAACCATGATGCTATCCCTTCACTGAGAAGGGAAGTCGCCCTGGAGCCAAATACGGTTAAACACCCTTAGAAGATGTTGCTGTTATGGAGCACTGAGATGTTGAAGCACTTGGTTATGAATGGAATCCGGGTCAGGGTCCATATCATGAGAAGAAGAAAGTGGGGAAAGAAGTTACCATTCAGTAAAAGGTTCGTTGTTAGATTCTGACTGACAAGGGGTAAAACATAAGGCAGAAGCTTCAGCCCATTCTTTCTGGTCAAGGAAAGCAGCCAGATAGGAGGCTGATGCTGATGCTATTGCAAAATGGGTCGCAAGATGTTCCGCGAAAATCAACAGGTCTGTACAAAGGCCATCTGGGAGGTGAAGGCCCAGGAGGGTAGACTGCTGATGGCAACCTTGGATAGAGCTAAGTGTAACCCATACCCATGACATAGAGACAGTAAAACTGAGGGAAGAAATAAAGCGTTCTCAACACATCCGTTTGCTCTGTTTGATTAAGTAACGGGCTTTAGCGCAATGGCGTTTAAAGGTAATAAGGTTGGCAATGGATGGATGCCTCTTAAGGTGTTGCAAAGCTCGACAGCGATCACAAATGGCGAAGCCCATGGCCGTACTCCACCATGGGACTTGCCGGTGGCGAAATGGTCCAGATGAGCACGTGATAGCAAGGCTAGCAGCGCGAACAATAGCGTCTGACACGTCACATAGGACATCATCAATGCAACCCGACAAAGAGCGAGAAAAAAACAACCTGTGCAGTATATAGAGGCCAATCGGCGCATTGGAAAGACCAACGAGGTAACCTGTCCATTGGGGAGCAAAAAGGGAGCGAGAGAATCAACGGAAGATGGTCACTATCGCAGGTCGTCATGTGGCAGCCAGTCTAATGAATGGAGGAGGGAGGGAGAAGAAAGAGAAATATCAATAGCAGAAAAGGTACCACGACTGGCACTGAAATGAGTAGGGGAGCCATCATTAAGAAGGCACAAGTCATGGTCTGCAAGAAACTGGTCTATGTGAAGACCCTGACTAGATGGGAATGCACTGCCCCACAAGGGATGATGAGCATTAAAATCCCCAAGAAGGAGGAAGGGAGGAGGAATTTGCTGAAGAAGGGCAGCTAAGGCAGCAGGCATGTGAGTCCTGTCAGGAGGGAGATAAAGACTGCAAACCATGACCTCAGAGTCCAGGTGAATCCTACCAGCAACTGCTTCCAATGTGGTTTGAAGAGGAATCCATGTGCTAGCAATGTCTGTATGGACCAATGTACAAACGCCACCAGAGGTCTGCAGGGGGCCAACCTGATTTCGATAGAAAACACGGAACCCATGGAGGGTCGGTGAGTGATCATCAGTAAAATGAGATTCCTGTAGAACCACACAAGCTGCAGAGAAAGACGAAATAAGGGATTTCAACTCCGGAAAGTGATGGTAATATTCATTGCAATTTCATTGGATAACCACAGAATGATGATTCAAATGGGGGCTGAACAGGCTAAAGCCAGTCATGCCGTGGGGGCACCACCCGTCAGCAACAAGAAGGGGGCGACATCCGTGAACAACAGGTCAGAATCAGGTTGTGAAGGTGAGGATGGGACCTCTGGTGACACCAGAGGCTCCTTATCCCAGGACTTACGTTTCTTCTTCTTTTCTGTTTGAGATAGAGTAGGGCTGTGTGGCATAAAGGAGCCAGCTGCAGCAAGATCTGGAACAGAAAGAGATCGGGTGACCTGGGGGCCCACAGACTGTGGTTCTTGTGGTCGTCGTGTGGCAGCATACCTTTGGCCTGGAAGGTGCCAAGAAGGGGTGTCCCGGTAGGGGTGCCCTTGACCGGCAGACGCCGAAGAAGTGGGACACTTCTCCAGCTGGGGAGGAGAAGCAGCGCCCAGAGGGGAGGGTGTGGGAGGCACAGGGGAGGGGGGGGGGGAGGAGAGGTGTTTGGGACTGGGGTAAGGGAAGGGGAGGAAGGGGTGTGTGGCATGGACACAGGGTGAAGATGTGCATACATCTTACAAGCCTCAGTGTAGGTTAGACGATCAAGGGACTTATACTTCTGTATCTTCTTTCCCTTCTTATAAACTGAGCAATCTGGTGGGAACACAGGAACTCCCCTCATGGAGTGGACGTCCACAGTCACCACAGAGAGGGGCCTGTGAACAGCAGAAAGATGTGTTCAAAATGCAAACACTTAAAACATCTCATAGGTGGTGGGATGTACTGTTTCACATCACATCGATAAACCATAATCTTTACCTTCTCAGGGAGGGTATCCCCTTCAAAGGCCAGGATAAAGGCACCAGTATCAATGCGATTGTCCTTCAGACACTTCTGAACACACCGAAGAAAGTGAACACCCCGGCGTCCGAGATTGTCATGAAGATCCTTATCTGTTTGAAGGATGAGGTCCCTGTGAAAAATCACACCTTGACCCATATTCAGAGACTGGTGGGGGATAATGGACACAGGAATTGTGCTAAGATGGTTACAGGCACAAAGGAGTGCAGACTGGGCAGCTGAAGCAGTTTTGATCAACAACGAACCCAACAGCATCTTGATCAGAGAGTCCACTTTGCCAAACTTGTTTTCTATGTGTTCCACAAAAAATAAAGGTTTGGTATTGGTGAAGGTATCCCCAGCAGTCCTGATGCAAACCAGATAGTGGGGGAAAGGTTTCCCCCCTAGCCAATGAGCCTGACCCTCCTCCCAGGGGGTAGCCATGGAAGGGAAGGATGAAGGGGCAGAAGAAGCAGCACTAAAAGAATCATTTCCATGCAGAGAGACAGCCGCAGAAGAATGGCCAGAGTTCTTGACCCCTATGAGTTTCATTTGCATAACATCCATCCTGATGCCACCCACTCCAATCAGGGGCTCTCCCCGCGGGCGCCACGCAGCAAGGGCTGTTTGGCACGGCGGCCATTGCCGGGAGTTCCAATGCTCCAGGACGACAAGCAACCACTCCTAGGCTTACATGAGGAGGTCACAGCTCAGGTATCAGAAGTGTGATACCTGTGTTTTCAGGGGGATCAACCAATAGGGTACATAGCAACCCCACCACATGGGCTGGCTACCATGCTGGCTATACACCCTAGCCTCAGACAACGACGTGAAGGAAAAGGCGGAATGAACTAGGAGGGCATGCGTCTGAGACACTAGGTAAGGTGCTCTTCCCCAAATGGCTCACACTATGGAATAGAAATTTAATAATGGAGGTCAAACCCCAGAGGGGGTCAAGGGAATGCCAAAAGGAAGAGGTGATTATGCAACAAAAACCAAATTGCAAAGCCAACATAACCAGGAGGATAGCGGGGCCAACATAAACAAGGACACCAAGAGAGGGAGAGGAGAGAACGAAGGGAAAGGAGCAAGGACAGAAAAGGAGGGGAAGGGCAAGGAAATGCACCCCTGAGAAGAAGGAAGGCTGCAATAGCTCGGGGCACCATGCTTGCATGCACATACTCACGAAAGGACAATGAGCACCCGCAGGGGGGCCCTCTGGCTGGAATGCATCTCCATTACAGACGACATTTTGAAGGCTATGTCTAGCTCCACACCTACTGGAACTTCTTGAAGCTATAGGGGCTGGAGCGGGAATTTTCCACGATGTTTAACCACGAATTCTTCATTTTCCTCTACTCAAACTCCCTGAGAAAAAGAAGTGTTCCATTACTTTTTGAATGCCTCTTTATAATTAGTGCCAAAATTATTTGTCAAATACGCCTGGAATATCTGGTAACTGAATTGCAAGAACACTGAGAAGATGGTATAAAACCACCAAGAATAAACCTACAGAAGAATACTTAAAAAGTGCAACCATCGACTTACCTTGTGTGATGCGGGTGATCAGTCCTCGCAGCATAGAATGAGACCATGATCAACTGATCATTGAGTAAGGCGTCCTTACTATTATATGAGTGCTCAATGATTTTAATTTCTTCCAGAAGGTTAAGTAGTCTCCCTTTGGGAGTGCAGAGTAAACCATAACAATTATAGTGTCATAGCTGCATTATATTTTATGGAAGATTTGGTGTTTGCACTTTTGTCTTAATTTATACCAAAGTTTCCTGCTCATGACAGCAGAATTATATGCTAGTTTTAGTGTTATAAACTAAATGTGGTTTGGGCTATATGCTCTTGACAGTAATCAGCCCTCTTTTGGTATTAATCATTCTGCAATATTTGTTTGTATTGGCCGGCCAGGGTTTCTGAGCGGTTCTAAGTGCTACAGTCTGGAACCGCGTGACTGCTACGGTCGCAGGTTTGAATCCTGCATTGGGGATGGATGTGTGTGATGTCCTTAGGTTAGTTAGGTTTAAGTAGTTTTAAGTTCTTGGGGACTGATGACCTCAGCAGTTAAGTCCCATAGTGATCAGAGCCATTTAAACCATTTTTTTTGTTTTTATTGACAAGGGTTCCTGTTTGTGTGCCTTCTAACTTGTGCCCCATATAGTTTTAATTAGGGTGTTTATGTTTGGGTGTTGTATTTTATAATGCTTTTCACTTTATCTTCTGGCTCTATGTCAATTTCTTTATTCAGTTTATTGTGCTACACACCTCTGCCACATTTCTGACTTTATTGTCCTATGTGCCTCTGCCACAATCCTTTCTCTTGTTTCTAATTTTTTTCTTTTCTTTCTAATTGTACTACGTTCACGTACTTGAACCCCCTGCCTCTGTTCTTGGACAGCATTTTGTAATAATAATTATCCAATTTATTTCCTATTTTTACATGTATGTGACTTGCTTAAGAGAATTTCTTTATCTCTATGATAACAACTTTTTATTTTATTGGTGGCTTTGTACCTGCATTTGGATCAGACCCCACCACTTTGTCCCAAGGTCATGTTTACAAATTATGAGCAGTTTACAGTTTTACAGTTTACTGTTTATGGTCTTATTCTGATGATGCTATGACTGATGATCCACATTGCATGAGGTAAATTGACAGTTACACTTTTTAAGTGTTCTACTGTAGGTTTGTTTTCAGTGGTTTTTATACTACCTTCTATGGTGTTCATCATGTTCTGTTACTAAATGTTTTATGCATATTTGATGAATGCATTTTGGCAGCAATTATAATATTTTATACATGCTTTCCTATCCTTTTCATCTTATATATTTACAATTTTGGTTTTCACTTTTGAGTATAGTAGTTCAAGATAGCATCATGCCCAGTTATTTATTATGGACACTTTATATTGTACTTCCAGATAATCTGATGAAGCCCTTACTAGGTGAAATGATCATTTTTGCCCCAGCAAAGAACATTATGCAACCTGTGACTTTTTTACATTAATTATATGCCATAACTTGTCCTCTCCTTGACTGTCAAATTCTGGCAATGAAAGTGTTTTCTTACATGTAGATTCAAAGCATCTACCTTGAAGAAGAATTAAACCATACAATAAAGTGGATACAGAGATAAGTTAGGATGATACTTCATTTAAGAATCATATATGTTCTGGGGAGAAATAGATCAGTTGCCATCAAGCTTACTGGGCCACAATCCTATTGAGCATTTACTTGATATCAACAAGTGGCACATTATAACATTCTTCACATTCCTGTTAACATTAAAAAAGCTTGTTGAGATGCATGGTCACCTCTGTCACAGCACTTTTGTTATTGGCTCTTCACATTATTGTCATGTTAGATGGCTATTACACATGGTGTCTGCCTGTCTGCCTTCCAGTAGAATTATGAAGGAGAAACTTCAAAAAACTCCATTCACTAGAGTTGTTCAATGTGAAAAATGGCTTATGGAAATTAAGAGTGGTTTCAATGATGGATTTAATATAAAATTGTCACATTTTTCTGACACAACGTTCTTGCAGTGCCATTGCTGTAATGTGTGTAGCATTATGCACATCAACACATCATCATCCTAGTCAGATAAAAGTTTAGTTTTCTTTTCAATTTCAAAGGAAAAAACCTGGACACCTCTCTCCAATTATGTTTTTATAAGAAAATCTAGTTGAGTGCAAGTGTTCAAGTTTATTAGAAATACAATTTAAAAAAAAATGTAAATCATTTTAAACCAGGACCTACATAATCTGAATCTGAAAATTTGCTATTAACATGTTAACATGTTCAAGTTAAGAACAATAGTAAATTTGTGGAGATGTTCGAGAAAGACATCTCAAATTAGTTGCAAGAGTAGATACAAAAGTATGGGCTGACGAAAGATGCTGATTATCTGGGTAGATATTTTACACACACACACACACCCACACCCACACACACACACATGCACACACACACACACACACACACACACACACACACACACACACACACACAGCCGAGGTTGGCAGTACATTTGTAAACAGGAAACATGAGACAATCCTATCGTAATTTGTAAAGGACGTTTCAGGTTACTGTTCATTGATAGTTTCTCTGGCACTAAATTACACAGTTACTATTTTCTCAAATTAGCCTTTCAAGTAACATCTATTATAAATTAACAGTTACTTTTTGCAGTATTGGTAAGTATTGACAAAACAGATAAAGCTCAATTAATGCAGGTATATACTGTGCTTTCATAAGGCATGCCAGCTAATAGTACTTTTTCTCTTCCAGTTTCACAGTAATGTGGAATCCAGTTAATGTTCTTAATTTAGTAATGATGAAATATGAAGAACATGGTTTCTAGCTGAAATCACCAACTTCTGCTCAGGACGTACATATGTGTCATTTGTTAGTTGACTTTCATTCGAATGATGTTGACATATGTCAATGTGCCAGTAATAGTTCTGAAGAAGAATACCTTCCTCAGCAACAAAGAAAAGGCAGCAAAATACACTCCTGGAAATGGAAAAAAGAACACATTGACACCGGTGTGTCAGACCCACCATACTTGCTCCGGACACTGCGAGAGGGCTGTACAAGCAATGATCACACGCACGGCACAGCGGACACACCAGGAACTGCGGTGTTGGCCGTCGAATGGCGCTAGCTGCGCAGCATTTGTGCCAGTTTGCCGTGGCATACGGAGCTCCATCGCAGTCTTTAACACTGATAGCATGCCGCGACAGCGTGGACGTGAACCGTATGTGCAGTTGACGGACTTTGAGTGAGGGTGTATAGTGGGCATGCGGGAGGCCGGGTGGACGTACCGCCGAATTGCTCAACACGTGGGGTGTGAGGTCTCCACAGTACATCGATGTTGTCGCCAGTGGTCGGCGGAAGGTGCACGTGCCCGTCGACCTGGGACCGGACCGCAGCGACGCACGGATGCACGCCAAGACCGTAGGATCCTACGCAGTGCTGTAGGGGACCGCACCGCCACTTCCCAGCAAATTAGGGACACTGTTGCTCCTGGGGTATCGGCGAGGACCATTCGCAACCGTCTCCATGAAGTTGGGCTACGGTCCCGCACACCGTTAGGCCGTCTTCCGCTCACGCCCCAACATCGTGCAGCCCGCCTCCAGTGGTGTCGCGACAGGCGTGAATGGAGGGACGAATGGAGACGTGTCGTCTTCAGCGATGAGAGTCGCTTCTGCCTTGGTGCCAATGATGGTCGTATGCGTGTTTGGCGCCGTGCAGGTGAGCGCCACAATCAGGACTGCATACGACCGAGGCACACAGGGCCAACACCCAGCATCATGGTGTGGGGAGCGATCTCCTACACTGGCCGTGCACCACTGGTGATCGTCGAGGGGACACTGAATAGTGCACGGTACATCCAAACCGTCATCGAACCCATCGTTCTACCATTCCTTGACCGGCAAGGGAACTTGCTGTTCCAACAGGACAATGCACGTCCGCATGTATCCCGTGCCACCCAACGTGCTCTAGAAGGTGTAAGTCAACTACCCTGGCCAGCAAGATCTCCGGATCTGTCCCCCATTGAGCATGTTTGGGACTGGATGAAGCGTCGTCTCACGCGGTCTGCACGTCCAGCACGAACGCTGGTCCAACTGAGGCGCCAGGTGGAAATGGCATGGCAAGCCGTTCCGCAGGACTACATCCAGCATCTCTACGATCGTCTCCATGGGAGAATAGCAGCCTGCATTGCTGCGAAAGGTGGATATACACTGTACTAGTGCCGACATTGTGCATGCTCTGTTGCCTGTGTCTATGTGCCTGTGGTTCTGTCATTGTGATCATGTGATGTATCTGACCCCAGGAATGTGTCAATAAAGTTTCCCCTTCCTGGGACAATGAATTCACAGTGTTCTTATTTCAATTTCCAGGAGTGTATTTGTTAAAAGAAGGAGGCGGAAAAACACTGGACGTTACGCAGTTTGCAAAGGCATTTTTGTTTCGTAAAACCGGAGCATGAACTGTACAAATGGAAGAATGAATTACATGAAGTAAGAAATATGTGCCACATGGAAACCCGAACCCATCTGAATCAAAAACTCATCGAAAGATCTAGAACTGCTCGTGAGAGGCTATGCACCATTACCGATGGAGATTCATGAGACTGGGCCCTCCGAATTGAATCTGACATGAACATTGCTAATTTCTATGCTTCGTCGACCTGGCTACGCAGGTTCAAGAAATTGTACAGATCAGGAAGTCACAAAATTACCAACTTTATGTCACTTAAACGTGTAGAGCAGGTGCCAGTGACAGACAATGCTATAGAGACATCCATAGGTGACGTAAAGACGAAACTGCTGTTTATATCGCTGATCAGTTAGGTTTTGTGAAAGAGCTGCGTGGACACCACATTTTATCATTTTGGGGTAAAAAAAAGACGGAGTCTGTTGCCCAAGCAATGAATGCAATGACACTTTCATATACGATGAAATGTGAGCTGGTCAACGCAACGCGACACACATCTCCACTCCACTGACTTTGCCGTTGCTGACCACGTACGTCGAGTCAATGCAACTCCCCCACAAACGCGTATGCGCAGTCTGAAACACAGTTGCTCATTTCACGGACTGCACCCTTTCGTTTGACAGTGCCTTCCTCTCTTCTGCAGACATCGCAGCACTTCCACTCGCACCAGGAGCTGGACATTCGGCGACGCGGCCTTTGTCTTGCTCGGTCCACGCGGTCACACCACAGCTCATCACTGGAGTGTATACCCTCTGGGATCTGTGATCGAGCCGTACCGCTAGGGCAACACGCCTGTACAGATGAATGTTAATGATGCATTGCATTTGTAATGTAGTGTAAGTCTTCCCAAGAATAAATGTGTCACGACCAAAACTGGTCTAGTCATTCCGTCACCAAGCCTCTCCCTTGAACATAGTGAGTGGGCACGGCAATAGAGCCGGTTAATGACTGTAAGTGGTGATACCACATGTCTCCGCTTCACTGGTGACCCCGATGTGATCCGAGGCTAAAAACACGTGGTGACGAACGTTCGTCGGTACGAGTGACATGGAACTGTGAGTAGTCTGGCGCGTACATGATCACACCCGAACAATGCTACATTTTTTTTTTTGAACGTACTTATTTTGTATTGTTTTTGTGCGTGTGCTTCATTCCGAACAGTCTAGTGTTATTTTATTGTGTTTTACTTTGTCGTGTTATTTTCATTGCGTGCTTTCCCTTGTGCGAGGACTCAACTCTAAGCTAAGATGGCGACATTAGAAGAGTTGTAAAAGACCGTTGAAGACCTGCTCGCACACAACAAAGGACTGGAGAGTGAGCTACAAGCACAGGCTACACGCGTGGACGCTGCACACCCGCAGAGAGCTCAGGACAATTTTGGCCCGCAAATCCCCGCCACACCAACGCCTCCTACAATCGACGGGGCACCCACAATCACTGGATGGGTGTTGATCAAGCCTTTTGGCCCCGCGACCCTGTAATGTGGTTCAGCCAAGTGGAGGCGATCTTCAGGAGCAACCATGTAACCTGTGACCTGGCAAAATTTGGACACCTTGTGAGCCAGCTCGATCAGAACTACGTGGCCGAAGTGCGGGATATAATCACCACACCGCCAACGCAGTCATCCTACAAATGACTCAAGGAGGAGCTGATCCGGAGGATCTCGTCGGCCGAGGAACAACGAGTGCACCAACTGCTGCGGCAAGAGCAAGAGGAATGCGGCGACCGGAGGCCCTCACAGTTCCTGTGCTACTTGCGGAGCCTCATGCAATCTGACATGGTGCCAGATTCTCTGTTACGCACTACCTGGGTGCACAGTCTCCCAGCTCAGGTGCAGGCAGTGATAGCAGTACAGACGGAGATGCAGCTGGACACCATTGCAAACTTGGCCGACTGGGTGCACGATGCGCTGACACCGGTGCCTAGCACCGCGACCGCGCGACCCCACCTCCATGGCGGTATGCGCCTCCCACAGCCACATCAGAAGCCGACGTGCACCAACTAGTGCAAAACTTGGCCGCACAGGTGGAAGCTCTCTCCACGCAAGTTGACCGGTTGGCGCGCTCGCAGCAAGAGGACAGTGCGCACTGCAGAAGCAGCAGAGCAGACTACAGGGGCGTGGCTCGCGCAGCCAGAAACACAGCAACAGCCACTCCAACGGCACCCCGCAGACGTCAGAGCAGGCACAAAGTGGCTACTGCTGGTACCACGCCCACTTCGGCAATGAAGCAACCAGGTGCTGCGCCCCTTGCTTGCACCCAAATGGTAGCTGTGACCGGGCCTAGGTGCACCCGGCTGCAGTGCAATATCGAAGCATATGTTTGTTGTGGAACAGGGTGCGGGCGTGAGATACCTTGTTGACACGGGTTCGGACCTTCCGATATTCCCCCGTTCTATGTTACGAGAATGCAGGAAGGTCAAGGCACTCTCCCTCACAGCGGCGAACAATTCAGCTACTAAAACTTACAGCACACACGCAGCCGCAATTTAGATCTAGCTCTATGCCGCACATTCTCATGGACTTTTACTGTGGGCGACGTTAATGAGCTGATTCTGGGCGCAGACTTTCTCGGCCACTACGGGCTGCTAGCCGACATCTCAAATGGCCAGCTCATCAACACGACAACAAATTTAAAGATAGCGGGACAGCACTGGCAGGCCACATTCTACAGTGTTAAACCTGTGAAGTGCCCTGGACCTTACGCTGACATCCTTGAAAAATTCCCCGACCACACCCGCCCAGCCGGCGCACAGAGAGACATTAAACATTCGATGGTGCACCACATAATAACAACAGCCGGACCTCTCACATCGTGTAGTCCATGTCGACTCGCGCCGGATAGGCCTGTAAGCAGCAAATGCAGAATTTGAGGCCATGCTGCGACAAGGCATTGTTCGACCATCGAGCAGCCCATGGTCATCGGCGTTACACTTAGTACCCAAAAAAAATAATTCGTGGCACCCATGTGGAGACTATCGCACCCTTAATTCGCGAATGGTGCCAGACCAATACCCAGTTCCACACCTGCAAGACTTCAGTTATGCTTTGGCAGGCTGCGCGGTGTTCATCAAGATAGATTGTGCAAAGGCGTACACCCAAATTTCAGTGGCGCTCAAAGACATTAAAAAACAGCTATTGTAACGCCCTTTGGACTTTTCGAAACCCTGTTTATGACTTTCGGTCTTCGGAATGTTGCCCAGACTTGGCAGTGGTTCCTGGATGACGTCTTGCGAGGCTTGCCATTTTGTGTCGCGTACCTCGACAACGTCCTGGTGTATTCCAACTCGCTCGAGCTCCACCGCCGCCACCTAATGACTGTCATTCACCGCCTGAGTGAAACCGGCATCGTTATTAATCCAGCGCAATGCAAATTCGGTGTGACGGAAATTGAGTTCCTTGACCACTTAATTACCCCCACTGGATCGACGCCACTACTGGAGAAAGTGCAAGCGATACTGAACATGCCGCGTCCACAGACACACAAAGAATTACGCCGTTACCTCGGCATGTTGAACTTCTATCGTCGACACGTGCCCAACGCTGCCACCACGCAAGAGCCATTGACTAAGGCATTACACGGTCCTATTTCACAGCGAAAGACCCCTGTGAATTGGACGGACGGAATGGAGCAGAGCTTCACGGACTCAGAACGAAATATAGCAGACGCTGCTCGCGCACCCAGTACGTGACGCTGACTTGGCTGTAGTCGTGGACGCCAGCCAGGCTGCCACCGGTGTGGCGCTACAACAGCACGTCGGTGGGAGCTGGCAGCCTCTCAGTTTTTTCTCTAAAAAGCTGTCCGAATCGCAACGCACTTGGATCGCTTATGACTGAGAGTTGCTTGCGGTGTATGTGGCAGTGAAATACTTCCGACCGCCCGTAGAAGCCCGAAAATTCGTAATTTTCACCGACCACAAACCGATAACCCACGCGTTCCACAACAACCACACTAAGTGTTCACCGCACCAACTCCAGCAATTGGAGTACGTGTTGCAATTCACTACAGACATCCGATACATTTTGGGGATAGACAATATAGTCCCCGATTGTTTGTCCCGAGTGTGTGCCATCATCTCACCCCCTGTGAACTTTGAGGACGTCGCCCAAGTACAGGAGAGTGATGAAGAACTGCACCACTTCCGTCACGACACTTCCAGCGGCCTGCAACTGGAGCTGGTGCCTGTCCCCTGCTCTGCACGGAAGATTTAGTGTGACATCTCAACCGGCACGCACTGACCGTTCCTTCCAAAGAATTTCCGGTGCAGTGCCTTCGACCGTGTCCACGGACTGTCACACCGCAGCACCAACATCACTGTGACGCTCGTGACTGCGCGTTTCGTTTGGCCCGGGCTTCAGAAGGACTGCCGTGAATGGGCACGCACTTGCACGGCATGTCAGTGCACCAAAGTCGGGAGGCACACCCACGCACCTGTCGGCACCTTCCCTGACGCGAGACGACGATTTGCGCACGTGCAGATGGACCTCGTCGGCCCGCTTCCTCTCTCTCAAGGCAAGCGGTATCTTCTAACTATGGGGGACCGCTTCACTCGCTGTCCGGAAGCAACGCCCATCGCGGACATCCCCGCCGAGACCATCGCCACCGCATTTGTCGACACCTGGGTGGCACGCTTTGGATGTCCCAGTCACGTGACATCTGATGGTGGCCGCCAGTTGGACTACACGTTGTTCACGCACGTCGCCAGACTATGTGGCATCCGGTTACACAGGACAACAAGCTACCATCTGGCGCCGAATGGCATGGTTGAACGGTTCCACAGGACTCGGAAAGCCGCCTTAACTTGCTACGACACCTCGTGGCCTGGGGCAGTCACACTGGTGCTGCTCGGCCTGCGAGTAACGCCAAAGGAGGAGATTGATGCGTCACCTGCTGACCTTGTATACAGACAGCCTCAGACAACCCGGGTGATTTCGTCAAGGAAGTACCACTCCCACATGGCTGGCCTCCGAGTGCACACACCAACGTGGCACGGCACTGGGAAGGTATTCGTGGATGCCGACCTGCAGCACTGCACGCACATCATGTTGCATACCGACGCAGTACAGCCACTTCTCTGGCCGCCTTACAGTGCACCACATCACATGATCGCCCAAGGAGACAAAACGCTGGTCATTGAGTGCAACGGGTAGCCGTCTGCAGCGTCAATCCATCATGTCAAGCCAGCTTACATCTTGCCCTCTCCAGCAGCCACGCATTTCTTTGACCCGGCAGAAGATGTGGTTACAGACGTCACTCCCTCTGCCAGCGGTCTGATGGATCGCGCACCCGTAGCCGCCAGTGATGCACAGCTGCCGCCTGCTGTCATTGCGTCACCATGTGCGCCTCCCACCAGGCCGCCTAGGCAGCCGGCATGGCCTCCCGGAAATCGCCCACCACTGGCGCACCGGTCATCCCCACCACAGCCTCAAACAGACTACGTCACGCACGCTGGCATCTGCATCCTATTCAAACAGCCGTGCTGCTTCACCAACATGCTGTGCCACCCAAAACAGCAAACACGCACCCGAGTCACCAAACGCTGTCAGAATCCAGCGTCCACGAGCCACCGTTCAATGTTAAGATCCACCTCCAGCTGCTGGCACCCTCGGCCGGTACTTCCAGTCAAGCTCTGGACAATGCCTCCCGTGTCCATCGGAGTTCCTGGACCCGCGTTCGCGTCCCTCTGCCTCCGCCGCGTCGGGTGTTGAGGCCGGTTTGGCATCTGCGTCAGTTTAACGTATTCACGTCGCTGTCGAGCTCCAGACATCGCACTCCACACTGCCTGTCTTGTCTGTTGCAGCTCCCGGACCCACGTTTGAGTCCCGATGGTACAGCACTCGTGAATATTCTCTGTACCTCCGTTGTCCCAAGCGTCAAGGTCGGTTCGAATACTGCACTGTGTTCCTGTGACTGAGTCACTCGGTAAACTTGTGGATGTTGTAACGTATGAACACTTGGACTTGCCACTCTGAGCAATGTAAATAGTGAACTTTTTCTGTAGCTCTTGTGGATGCTCGGTGTTATTATTAAGATGTCATACCGAATGACCTGCAGCGGGCGCCTTCGCCGCACATGCTATGGACAGTTGTAGCCAGTGCTTCATGCCGCTGTCACCAGCTGACCGCATGAGGACACGCCCACCGCACCCTCGCCGGTCCGGCACACTGACGTCACGGGCCACCGCCCTTCCAACGCTGACCAACCCCCACCAACTCTACCGCACTGTCATCACGCAGCATGCGAACATTAAACACACACACGCCACAGAAAGACTGCCGTGTTTTAGCAGCTATGGAGCTCCACTCTCCAAGGGGGGGATCTGTGTGGCAGCCGCACTGTTCAAACATGCGAAGGGCTGAACTATGGCACAGCCGACACAAGTAAGTAATGCCCGGCATTCACGGGTGCAGCTATACCGCTACGCCGAGTTTTGGCAACAGTGCGTCATGCACAGGATGCACGGAACAAGGCAAGTAGACAGTGTGATCTGGTCAACGCAATGCGACACACGTCTCAGCTCCATCGACTTTGCCGTCGCTGACGACGTGCGTCGAGTCAACGCGACTCCCCCGTAAATGCGTAAGCGCAGTCTGAAATGCAGTTACTCGTTTTGCAGAATGCACCCTTTGGTTTGACAGTGCCTTCCTCCCTTCGATGGACATCGCGGCGCTTCCGCTCATGCCAGAAGCTGGACATGTGGTGATGTGGCCTTTGTCTTGCTCGCTCCACGCAGTCGCGCCACGGCTCATCACTGGAGTGTATACCCTCCGAGATCTGTGCATTTCATTTGTAACATAGCGTAAGTCTTCCAAAGAATAAATGTGTCACGACCAAAACTGCTCTAGTCATGCCATCACCTAGCCTCTCCCTTGAACATAGTGCGTGGGCATGGCAATAAAGCCGGTTCAAAGCATGTTAATGACTGTAAGCAGTGATACCACATGTCTCCGCTTCACTGATGACCCCGACGTGATCCGAGGCTAAAAACACGTAGTGACGAACGTTCGTTGGTACGAGTGACATGGAACCGTGAGTAGGCTGGTGTGTACACGATCTCTGCTTCAGTATCAAAATCTGGAAAAATGGGAAAGAATAATTTTAAACATTTCGTTCCGAATGCATTCCTACCAGCTGCAGAAACTAATTCATTGCTTTTGTTAGATTCATGGTCTGCACACAACGACGCCTCTGTTTTTGTGAAGAACGACAAAAAATCCATAGATGTAATGTGGATCCCGCCTGAACTACTGGTGTGATTCAACATTTTGATAAAGAATTTTTTCGACAGTGGAAAGCATTTTTCAGGAAATTATCAGACAACATAATTTCTGATACCTCTTTCTCATTTCAGGTTTATTAGTGGAACAGTATTCTTAAGCTCCAGTCATTTGTTCATTACCAGTTTTCTTCGCCACACTTTATGAATTTGATCAAGTAGGGCTGGTATGCAGTGTAATATGCAGAACAACGGTCAGGACCGTTTCTGAGTTCTTTCAAGTTCTGTCTAAATAATGCTAGTGGTTTCTGCGAAATGCCTGACTACATCAATTTTTTCTTTCTCCGGTGTGCCTGGTACGTGAAAAATGTTTGTTTTTGTCATTCAGTAGACACTTCGCATTTTTGGGATGACTACAAGGAATAAACAAAAAAAACCTGTTTCACTGATAGTAAAATGCACAATATTCGAACATTATAATAAAGAATGGCCTACAGGAATTGTTATCAAATGTAGCACTGCATGACACATTTCATTTCAACAAATTACAAGTCCTCATTGATGGAAGTCATCTGTAACATCAAACACTACCATTATTTCATTTTCTCTGCTAGCCACGTTTATCAGAGTTACATGTGCAAGAACTGGACCGTCTATATGAAGTTATTAAAAAAATTTTTTATCTAGTTTAAGCCAGTTTTTCACCAGAGCAAACAAGCTAACATGCATGAGCAAAAGAGAATTCTGCCTGGTCTACCTAGTAGACTTCTAGCAGGCCTTTCAACTGGACTCCACTGCAGATACTAACGTGTCCCCAACCTTCCCCAATTACCTAATCAGAAAATGGAGACCTACAGTTGAATGTGGAATCCAAACCACATGTCTTTCGAGGACACTCCAACATCCGAGAGATGTGAATGCTTGGTTAAAAATCATAGCGAAAAAGTTGTGGTCCGAACGGGATTTGATCCTGTGCTCTGGATCTTTTTTTTTTCTTTTTATCAGGGTGACTTGGTATTTTCATGAAAATCAGACAACCATAGTCAAATCATAATTTAAAATCAGCTGCAAAAAGAAAATCAACAAATTAGTTCAAGCACAAGCAATTATTAAATTCTGAATGGAAAGACTAACCCATTATCCCACCCTTTTCAATTTTTTTTTATATACATGTGGAAGAGAAAAAGTGACAAAACAAGCTACAATGGAGGGGACTGAAGCTCAGGGAAGAAACAGGGATCACGGAGGAGCTTAACAAACACCCTGATGGTTAAACACAAGAAAAAGCATATTCGCAAAAAGCGTTCGGTATCGTGGCAACCGCTGCTTTTCCCTATGTGCAGTTGTCAGATAATGGTGAAAAACATGGGAATTTGGGTCATTCCCACCTTCAACGACATAGTGAACATAGTAACGCAAGAGCCAGACAATCGTGTTCGTTTTCGTATGAGGAAAAAAAGGATATGTCCAGATGTAGGAGAATTTTGTCTGGGAAAGCGGTTTCAGGCCCTTGGGTAGGGAAAGCTAATTGATGGCAGACCCAGAGCTAATGATCCCGTCTGCAAGCAACAAGCCTGTGAAGTAAGGTGTCAGTTTGATGACACTCCTCACACTGATCAGTTGGACGAAGGCGAATACGAAAAAGACGATCACCAGTAGGTATCAGATGGTGAATGACCTTATACCACATTGAATCAATCTCCATTGGCAATATAGAAAGACTAAAATGAGACCAGACCATTTTCCAAGACGTTGATGGGGAAGCAAGTTCAACAGAAGAAAGGGGACATGGTGCACCTGAACGGGATGATAGCATGTTGGTATTAATATGCATCATAGAAAGTATATCAGCACCTAGGATACCAATAATTAGAAAGTATTCACAAATGTGCCGCAATTTAGGATTAATCCATCCAACATCAACAGCAAGGGTCAGACAGACTGGCCGGAGGCGGGAAAGTAAACGAGAGGTAACTGAATGCGCAGCCCGTGTACAGGTTAAAGCATTTTGGCGGGCAAATAAAATGGATGTCTTCATTTTGATATCGAAAAGACCCAATCCTCCAAGCTTTTGAGGCCTGGCCACCACTTCATACTGGACATGAAACATATGGTGGCGCCAAAGGAATCTACCAGACAACTGTTTCAGTCTGCGGGCCATCATCATCGCAGGAAGCGGGAAGACCTGCGCAATGTAATATACTTTACTGAAGACATAGGTTTCTAAGACCCGTACCTTGTGAAAGAGGCTAAGCAAATGGCGTTCATGTTCAAGGATTGCCCTGTGAATGCGACTCATAACCTCACGCTGATTTAGTGTCACCATTTTGATCGGATTGCGATCCACTAAGATCCCTAAGGTCTTATGGCGATTGACAACCGTCACCCAAGGAATGACGACATGATTGAAGCCTCTCAATGGTAGGAATGTGCACTTATGATCATTAATGCTAGCACCAACGAGACGACAAAATGAATCCAAGGTATCCTTAAGCCTCGGTATGTCGTATTAAAACCATGACATCATCGGCGTATGCACAGACCGAAAAAAGTTCCCCAATATAGTCCAGCCACGTAACTGCATGGCTCTAAGAACAAGACAAAAAGGGACATGGATAAAGGATTTCCCTGGGGTAAACCCCGTCTGATCGATATCCGGGGGGTAGGGTGACCATTCACAATCACCGAGACATTGATACCAGTAAAAAGGTGAGTTAAGACCTGTTGAGCATCATTATTAAGGCCGACAGTGGTGAGAACTCTCGTTAAAAAATCATGACTGACACAATCAAACGCGTTTTGGAAATCAAGAAGAAAGCAAAGCCCCTGGGATATTAGCGGCAGCCGCCACTGAGATTACATCGCGACATTCAAGAACAGAAATCAGTATCATGCGTCCAGGCACACAGCTTTGGTGGGCGGCAATAATGGTATCAAGCAGCTTAGAGAGATGGATATTAATCATTTGAGTGACAATTTTATGATCAAAGTTAAGAAGAGTAATGGGACGGAGGGAATCAATCGCAGGTCGACCTGTGGATACCGAGTGGAGGACCAGTTTACCTTCCCGAAAAGGAGCAGGAAGTGAGACTGCCCACATCAAAAAATGGTGCAAATGGCTCTAAGCACTATGGGACTTAACATCTGAGGTCATCAGTCCCCTAGACTTAGAACTACTTAAACATAACTAACCTAAGGACATCACACACATTCACGCTTGAGGCAGGATTCGAACCTGCAACCATAGCAGCCACGTGGTTCTGGACTGAAGAGCCTAGAACCGCTCTGCCACAGTGGCTGGCCTCCCCGCATTACTTTATTTACCACTGACATTAAGGTGTCACCAATGAGTGGCCAAAATTGAACATAAAACTCCTCAGGAATACCGTCTAATCCAGGTGACTTGCAGGACTGAGATCCTGTAACAACATCATATATCTCATCCTTGTGAAAGGAATGCAGAAAGGCATCATTTAATTGAGGAGTGATGATGCAGCAAGGATGTAAAGTGATCGAGAGAGTTTTCAGCCGGGACATGGGTATTGTACAGATCAGTAAAATAGGTGTAAATAAAGTCGAAAATGTCACGGTGAGAGGTGAACATGTGCCTGTCAGCAGTTGTGAGGTAGACAAGGCACATGCATTTCTGGCATGCCCATGACTAGATGGTATAGTGACATCAATTTGTCTTGTAAAAGGGAACGTGGTTGAGACATAGTCCACAGTCCATTTGCATGCGTTTGAGCTGCAGCAATTTGGCTTTGATGTGCTGTGTATCAGTAACCCGTAGGGGAGCATGCATAGCACTATGGTACAGTTGACATAAGACTGAGTAGTAACATTCTTGCATTCGTCGATCATCTGCCACCTTCGCAGCTCCAAAACACATGAGAGCCATACGGATTTGTCGTTTTACATGTAGTGTCCACCATGCCACAATAGACGAGTATTGGCCCATAGTACGAGAACAACGAACCTATACGTCCTCCAGGATGACACCAAGAGAGGTATCTTGGAAATAGGCTATATTGAGCATCCAGGGAGGACAATACAATTTTACCGGTTGCTGCTCTTATTTAAATGTGATGGCTGTGGCACAATGATCAGTAAAACAGGCTGGTATTACATCAACATCCAGAAGTTGCCCACACAAGGAATCAGAAATGTAAAAGCAATCGAGGCGACTGCTAGACGTGGGAGTTAAGTATATATGTCGCACAACTGTAGAATAGGGAGAAACCCACACTTCATGCAGGTGCAACGAGTGCACCAGGTCGTCGAGTTCTTTACTGAAATTAAAATTAGGAGACTGATCCACCGGCCGTAGAACACAATTGAACTCCCCACCTAAGATAATCTTTGTCAGGAATTTTCGAAGCAGGTAAATGATTTCTTCTTTATAGAAACTCAAATGTGCGGTGGTACGACCTGTGCCAGACGGGGCATAAAGAAGGAGTAAACTGAGATCACAAAACATGCACCCGAACCCCCTTCCATTGTTGAGTACTTCAAAATCCATCAATGGAATGCCTTCCCTATAAAACAAGACAGTGCTCGTAGAAAGTTTGGAAGCTACATGAAGAAAGGTTGAGAACCCAGAAATGGAAAACTGGTCGAATAAGACTTCCTGTAAAAAAACATCTGCCCCAAATTGATATATAAACAGTCGCAAAGTGGCGAACCAAAGCTCAGAAGATATTCTGTTAATATTCAGAGTAAAAATGTGTATGCTTGCGTGGACCTTCAACCCAGAAAGAAAAACAAAAAACAGCAGAGATCCATTAGTTGATTGAGAAATATACAAGTAACCATACCAGAATCAATAGCCGAATCAGAAACAGAAGAACTATGAAACAGAACCCTCATCTTCTCACTGCTTTTTCTCCGGCCATGACACGGCTCTCTGGGGCTGTTTACTGATTGTACTATGGCTCCGCAATGCTGGTGCTGCCACATTCGGTCACATGGGAGCATCATGTAGGTATTCCGTTTCAGATTGCAAGGGAGAGGCCTCTAAATCCCACTCGTACGCAGACATCGGTTCACGGAGGGATGGTCGGTGAATAACAATGAGATCCACTGGCTCTTGAGAATCAATCAGTCGTCTAATGGGAGAAGACTGTGACCCAGAGGGGGCAACAGAAGTCGCAGAAGGGGGATGGGAAAGAGTCGACAGGAGAATTGTCTGAGAGAACCGGAGAAGACACATGGGAACCAGATGCAGGTTCCTTCACAGGCGTCTCAGAAGGGGTGGCCTCGACAACAGGAACAATGCTAGATAAGGTGTCCAGGATCTTCTGCACAGGTGAGAAAGCACCTGTGGCATCCTCATCCATGATTTCAGACTGAGAAAGGGGGTCCTTTACTGGAGGCCCATCAGAAGGGGGAGCCCATAGGGAAGGTTCATGTGCTGCAACATCATGTGTTCGGCATTGCTTGTTGTGAGAAATCATGGTGGGCACATCAGAATTAATGGCATCAACATCCTGATGCAAGGACAGAGGGGGAAAATCACGGGTGGTGTCTGTCAATGGATCACTACATCCCTCAGTAAAAGGGAGCGATTCAGTCTGAGATCCCTGTGGGAGAAGATAAGCTAAAGTCAATTTTTTACGCTGTGTGTATGTAGCTTTCAATATTGCCAAATGCCGTGGATGATTAGTATGAAAATGACCAGTTTGATTAGAATAATAACTTGTTCCTTCTTGGCCACTGCACATAATATGGACCCTATAACCACATACCTATAAATGAGAAGGAATATGTTTTTTGACCGCCAGTTCCACCAACCGAATACCACAATAGACCTGTAAGCGGTGCAGAGCAGACCTGTACGCAGCGCTACGGTAGAGGCGGAACTAATAGCACAACCTAGTGACCCGACAGGCAAAGCAGGAATGGATCTTGAAGTGTGCACTTTGCCACTGGACCATTTTTGTTTTAGAAAAAAAAAAAGAAGAAGCAAAGCTAAATATGACCATTAGACCTTACATGCGTAGTGGAAACAATAGCTGTGTCATCTCCTGAGATTATACTTAACGTTGGTAATTAGTGTTCTGTTTATAAATTTCCCCTCAATGGTAATGAGAAGCCGGGGAAAAATGGCAGCCGACATACAAGGAAATTATTGGACCAGTGTTAAGGGAGAGATGGAGATGCAATTCCGTGTCAAATGCACAATCTCCATGCATGTCATGCTTCCATACAAATTGAGACACTTTAGTTCTTCCTTATCTGCATCATTTTGCATACTCTGTCTAGAACAGTGTGCTCACCATGCAAAATAATCCTCACTGAATAACAAAGTTTCATGTTGTGACTCTAACATGATTGGGTTGTATCCTGCATGTCAAATATTAGCTCCAAAAACTAGAAACTAATAACATAGCATTCATAGGCAATGTTTGCTACCTTGTGTTCTCTTCTGTTCTCTCTAGTATAAACGATTCTACCCATAAACAAACGAAAGGTAGAGAATTTTCTGCAAACGCTCATTCGCACGTGGTCGCTTCGATTCGCACCATTGTAAACCAGACTTTAGGTGCTTAAAATTTATGTCTGTGAACACCAGATAACTCTGCTATGCAGTGCTGCATGAGTGATTCACCGAGTCGTATGATAGGCGGGCAGGGCTGTACAAACTGCTGTTATAAGCTGTTCTTCGCATGGCCAAAAATGTGTAATTGAACATTTTTTACAAAGTACTTGCAGTGCCTGTTAGCAGGTAAAATTTTGGCAGCGCATTACTTTCATTTTCTTCTTCCTATGTAAAAAATTTCATGGTAGGTTTCGACATGTCTTGTTGGACCATTCCCTTGTCAGTAGCATAAAATATAATAAATATTAACAGCTTCTTCAGTTGATGCCAGTTATATTGTTTAATATATGCACTGTTTTTACTATTTCAAAACAATAATTAAAATCTTGAGCAGGACACATGCCACACATTCACTCACCCAATTGTACATGCATCTAGTAACAGAATATGACTGGTGTTTCCTGTGACCTATATATGACATTTGACTATGTGAATCACAATATTATCCTACATAAATTGAGGTTTTATGGAACTGGCTGTATAGCCAACCAGTTCACAGTGTCTCATCTAACCAATATGTTGTAGAAAGTTGTAGCTGATAATTTGATGAAAGTAAGAATGGGAAATTCTTCTGACTGGAGATATTTATGCAATTCCACAAGGTTCAGTCTTAGGTTGACTATTGTTTCCCATGTACATAACTGGTCATCCAGCTAATATACAACAAGCAGAATTAGTTATTAGTGCAGATTGTAGTAGAATTTTAATCATTCCAAAAGTACATACAGCAACAGAAGAAATTGTAAATATTGTTCTGTAAGTATTATTGTGTGGTTTTCTGTGAGTGGTTTCACTGTCAATCTCAGAAAGACATAACATATTCAGTCCTGCACATCTAGAGGTAAATATAGCACATGGTGAGTATAGCCCAGAGACTTTTTGAACATCTTTAGAGCATGTGATCAAGTCTCAGTTGCTCTCCAGTCCAGTACCATCACGAGTTAAATAAAATTATAACCAAGATTCCAATCACAGATTCATACTGTTTGTGCCATTATAAGTTAAATCTTATGGTCTTGTAAGTAAATTAATTATAAACTGAATGAATTTAACCTGCTTATTTAAACGCCAAAAGTAATTTTTCCCAGCCGCCAATAGCTTGCCTAAGCAGAAGGCTATCAATTGGAGAGAATGAAGCAATTTTCATGGTAATGAATCATATAATCCATAAAATAAACAAGATGTCATTAGTCACCAGAAGTTTCACAGGCTGTTAACTTTAAAGTCAAACCAAGTCGATTGCAGTTTCTAAGGATATTGATCCCTCCCGTAGTCAGTGGACTGGTTCCTCCCCAAGACCACCAATCTGCACACTGGGTAGTCAAACTGCTCTAGGGAGAAAGCCATGTTACTCTCACAGTTTCAGTTTGTTTCTGTGCTAGGCATTACTTCATGACTAACTCTAATATAGTAACTGCCTCCTTTTCTGAAATGCTTGTGTGGGTTTCCGTCACCTTGGAAGGAACTATGTACAGCTACATTCAGCCTGGCTCAAGACATTCAAGGTAGAATGCTTGTAGTACATCCAGTACATCCAGTATGTCAGTACATCCAGATCTATGACAGTACATTAAGGGGAGTTGGAATGCCCTATCTCGCCAATGTTAAATTTGCTAACTTTGTGTACCTTTTTCTTTGGAACTATTATCTTCAGAACTTTGAAATTCTGGCAGAGGTTTTCAGCATATATTGTGAGCCCACTGAACTAGAACCAATGTTTTCTTTTTGTTGGTATAGTATTTATGAATTTTTTACCATTAAGCCATTTTTTATTGGAAAAAGTATAACATAAACTTCCCTAGTTCAGAGAATAAGCCAGTTCTTGTCATGATTCTAGTTCAGTGGCCTCTTTGAACTGTTTTGCAGCATTTCTGAAAATTTGAATGTTGTTGGTTGAGTGGTTTATGAGATAAAGGTACATGTAACACTAAAAATGTCAAATGCCAGAAAATGCGATTAAAGTAATTTATTATGAAAATTCACAAATACCTTTTATTCTATTATCAAAAGTGTCCAGCAGAGTAATCAGGGTCATCTTCTAGTTCTTCTTCTTCACCTAGAAGCTTTCTTCTCCTTGCTGCCCTTGCTTTTTTTGTATTAAATTCAGCTGCATACTGAGCCTTCCTTACTCGCACGCTGTCCAGAAGCTGAAGACCTCTGATGGTGTTGATACCAGGAGCAATGCCGAGCCTTGCCATGACCTTTAGCCTACCCATATGACCATCATTGAATGAAATAACAGCATCACTGACTCCCCATTTCAATGTTTTTATCCCAACAAATACATTCTTAGGTACACGAGTCCAAATGAGGTTGTTGAACGACTCGTTTTGATTCTGGGTACAACCATGAAGACATTTTCGCAGAAGATCAGGATGCCCCAAGTCTCTATATATTGGTTTAATTACTTCCATAACAGCCAATGGAATATAATTTTTATGGTGATAAGGATCCCCAGTAGCTTGAGATTTTCTATAATTGCACCATGACTGAGGACCATCTGGACAAGCAAAATGTTGAGGATTATCATCAGTTGATGATCGATGTAAATATGTGGCCCATACAGCTTGTCTCATTTCCTGCAAATTATTTGCATTATTTCTTATTGCCATACCATAGTATTGTTGTAATTCATTTATAATTTTATCTGACAGGCGACCTCTAATGGTTTTACCATCTGACAAAATTTTGTCCTTCAGATTCTGTTTCAGTTTCCTTAGACGAGTGCCCATTCGTTTCTGAACATGACCGACACATTCTAGTTTAGTTATTGTCTTATTGACATATGGCATGGATTCTGTAACACTTTTGTATGCCTTGGAGTCCCCATCTCCAAGGAATTTTGTGTAAAATACTCCCCGTTCTTTTTCTGATCTGCTAAACATTTTCACAGCAGCGGCAGCCTCCATGCCTCCACTCGTACCTTCATAATTCTTGCTACATATGTGAGCTGCTTCTATCTTACCAGATGCACAATGGTAACAATGTTTAGTGAGCACTTCATAGTCCAAAACTTTACCGCTGTCCACACTAGTAACAGTAGCAACAGCATTTTTGGATGTGTGACCCCTTTTCTGCCAGGTTCCATCAAAAGCAACAGGGATATCTGGGTTTCCTTCATTTATATATTTTGCTTCACTGGCAGCAGCTTTCATTGATAAATCTGCTACAGACTGAACAGCATCTCCTATCACTTCAGTGTAATTGTCAATTTTAGCAGGTGGAGGTGGAAGATTCATTATGGCACAAAATGTTTGAGCAGCAGTATGTCCTTTACCAATTGCTCTCATTGCATACATTAGCCTGATATTACTCTCAAACAAATTGCTACTGCATGTTTTAGAGCTCCAAAAACAGGTCTCATTTTCACAACTGGCACAAACTATAGCAATTTTGCAGGAAAGTCCTATAGATTTTGTTATGTTCATATCAAAAGAACCTCCACAAAGATTACAACACAAACATTTCTTCATAAACTCAGTAAAAACAGGAAAGTCGACTAAAACATATTGTTCATTAGAAGCTTCATCTGTAATTTCACTTGCACAGTTTGATAACTTCTTTTTTGATGCACTGGTGGGCGTGTCTCCTTCACACATCTCAGCTGTACAAACGTCAGAACTTTCACCAGCATCAACAGGTGCTGAAGCAGAATCACTTGAACAAACGTTATTTGTAAATCTATTACCGCGAAACTTTCGCTTTTTAAATAATGATGCACTCCTAGGCATCGTAGAAACTACGCACTCACCACTGAAAGTCAAAACAAGACAGATAACAAACTCCAAATGAGCGACAAACTAAACTCGAGGCTCAAAACAAACACTCACAGATCAAAAACTGAACAATAAACACAGCTAGTCGTAAAAACAATGGTACCTATGGAAGGATCAAAGATTCTACAACTGAAGAGTGAAATCCACAGCCTTCTATATGTAATGTTTTCGGAAATGCGAAGATTTAAATGTGTACAAATCACAAGATGGGTAACTTTGCTGGGCGCACATGTAATTTTGAAAAATTAAATAAAAATACTTCCAATTGGAATTTCTTAACAAATTTTGCACCATTTTAAGCAGAAAATTTCAAATTAAGTTATAAGGTTAAAAACTGAAAATGTGAATTTTTTCCATTTTCCGGCATTCCAACTCCCCTTAAGCTACAGATATATGATTTGAACCTTGAGAAATTATCTTTGGTGTACATTCAATGTTAGAGTAGTTAACTTTGTCATACTGCCCCTGTTTGCATGCTCACAAATCATGAATGTTTATGGCTCATTACTTTTCTTCTTGATTTTAAATTTTCAAGATTGTTCTTTGTTTTTCTGATCAGTACACTCTCTAGGGACTGGAGAAATAATAATTTTTCTAATTTGTTTCTGTGTCTTTTCATGTACATTTGAATTGGTCCATAGCAAGCCTGCAGATAGATGTAAAGTCCACATTTGAGGGCTCGCAGTTTCCCTCATTATGTAACAAGACTGCCTCACATGTCTGAGTTTCATTAAGAATATGTCCAATTTAATTACCACTGTCGATCTGTGACTGATATTTAGTCTCCTGCTTTACCATTCATAAACCACTTTATTCATTTATATTTCCAACTGAATCCTCTTGCAGAAAGAGAAGAGATTCAATACCTTAATGGTCCAGGAACAGAAGGGTAGCAGGTGAGGTCAATTTAATCTGATGGTAGGGGGAACAAATTTTGGAACAATCTGCCCTAGTACATCATTAGTCATGCTTGACCAAAATTTAGCAGTAATGAGAATACACCTGTTTCCCTCTAACCACTACTAGTACTGTGGGTGGTGACCATTTTTCTTACCATGCTAGAGAGAGAAAATTTTCAGTCACTGCCTGCAACAACTACATAGCCATAAGAGAGCATTTGCAAAGCCAAGGAGATGGTCCAGCAGACAATGAAAGGGAGAAATCAGATACTGTGTTAGCTATGTTTGAGCAGTTGATGGCAGCAATTTGGGTGCAGGCTGATAACTTGTCAAAAACAGCTCAATCACAACACCAAAAGGAGATTATCAAAAAGTTAGAGGCACAAACAGTTCAAAATGCAGATCCAATTGCAGCTTGAGCAAAGAATTTGGAAGCCCAAACTGCCAGTTCTATGCAAGCATCAAAGAGATGATTATTGAAAGGTTTAGAAGCATAAAATTGCGATATATTGAAAAAGATAGATGAGAAAAGTACAAAAATAAGTTCAGACTGAGCAGCAAATGCAGACAGATAACAACTCTTTCTCTGCGGCCATTCAGGTGTGTTTGTTATGAAGTCTCTGTCCAAATTGACATTCAGGCTTTAGATTTTAAGAAGCAAGGTCAGATTTATGACAAGGCTCTTTCCAGAGAACAGTGAGGTTTTAAGTAACATTAGTACCAAATTGTGTACAATAGACAAGCAGATGATAGCTCTTGCTGGTCAGATTGATTGGCAGATGATTACCATAGAATCACTGGGCAGATGGTTGGGAGAAAATGAACACAGTAATTTCTGGCCTTGGAGATGTTGTGTGTGTTTGAAACCAGGGTTGACTCAACTGAGGAGCAGCTAGAAGAGTTCAAAGCAGGTGTAGGTTATAAGAACACTGCATAGTGCTTAGGAGTAGAGAACACACTAACAAGTTGTTGTGACTCGTCGATCATTCAAAGTGCCGCAGCGCAATTACACGCGTCCTCTACATGCGGCACTGTCTGCCAGCCATGCAGCAGCTGTGCCACCTAAGCGGCCAGCCAGCCAGCGGCCGCTAGACTTGGACTCAGTGCTCATTTGAATGTCATCGTGTTCACATGTCGTGCTTTGTCAACTTGCTCGGTGACGTACATGTATTGTGTCGTTTTGAAATATATGTGTTTGATTTGATGTTATAACACAAGTATATTAAGTTGTGAAGTATTAAATAATTTAATCAAATTATTGCAGTCAGGCCACCGTCACCAGAGCTCAGACAAGCTCCCTCGCCTAGGAAGGCACCGCAAGTGTCATTTCTCTAATCCAAGACAGCCTGTCTGATGTGGCAGCCATGCAATAACTCCCTGTGGAGGTCATCACCACGTGCACTGTGCTGTTGCAACTGCTTCCAACAGCAGTTCCTTTGAGCTGAGGTCCCCATTCTGTTGTAGCTCCTGTGGCAGAGAAAGAGAGCTAGACAGCATATTCCACTCCACTGGAAAGGAGTACAACAGTTCCAGCAGGTAAAAACTGCACAACATTCAGCCTGCAAGGCTGTCCTGCTTCTGTTAAGTTCCTGACTACTAGTCTTGTTACCTGATCACACCATTTATGTCTCCAAACTGGGAATGGTTTAGTGGAATCTCATTAAAAATCCACCCACTTCATTCCATTCAGAATTTCAGTGGCTGTTTCAATGCAGTTCCCATTAGTTACTGACAACTGTTGAGTGTCTTTGGTCAGCATTGAACTTCTGCAACCATTCTATGGTGGCAGACACAACTGAGCCAGGGGTGTCTTGCCCAATATTTGGGCTGGGTGTACCAACAGCTTCAGATGCTTTTAATGACTGGCCCAAAGTACAGTTTGAGTGGTGGAACTCAGGCAGTTATTTTTGTGTGAATTATTGGCAGTTCACCTATGGATCCAGAGAAAATGATTCCTACGATATGTCAGTGGATACCTGAATGGCCATGTATACAGTTTTTGACTGTTCCTACTAGCAGCACACAACAGTCTTAAAGTTCTTGACACTGCAGATGATTTCATTGAGGAATAGTATCATCAAAAATCCTTGCCCCTTGGATGATCTCCAAGAGTTGCAATATTGCGAAAAATTTCTACAGAGAAATTCAAAATTGATCCCATAACCAGTCACAAACCTCCAGTAGTCACTGCAAAAACAGGCCTGGATGGGTGAACAATCAGTTTGGATGCAGCCATAATAATAAATCTTGGCAAAATAATCCAAATGAAATGAAAACCGTGTGACTTCAGTTTGTAAACACATGAGGGAGAAACGATAAGTCTAAGAACTAATGGCAAGTGCCTCTGCAAAATGTGCAGTAGCAGTGCACCACCAGCCGTCACATCTTTGATTACCAAAGTCATGCTGGAAAACTAGTGTGGAGTGGCAATCCACATGATGTGTTTCTATCATGTGGCAGCTAATCCAATTGAAAGATATTTCAGAGAATTTGGGGAGCAGGTGAGGAGACACTGCTCCAAGAAACACTCATAAGTGGCTTGAGGACATTCCTTAATATGAGAAGATCAGCAACAATGTGGTCCACAACACTACTGGTTATTCCCATGTATGAGCCATTGTTAGACAGGGCCATAATCACACCATTAAGCAACAAGATTACCCCCTTCCCCTTCTGTTGACCTGAAAACCAAACTAGCAGTTGTGTTGAGGAGACTCAGGAGCTTTGAGTAAAGAACATCACAGTCATACCTCAGAGAAAACTATGCTCAAATAAGGAGACTTGTTACTAGTCTGGAATTGTCTTAGGTCAGACCTAGTCAAAAAGAAAATCTTCAAGTTTTATCTCTTGTGTGATGGCCCTTAATGAGTGAAGGAGGTCCTAAGTGACCACTCACATGTGTTTGTAGACCCTGATACTGGCACTAAGAAACAAATAGAAAACATTAAAAACATTAAGCCATTTATTAGATAAGTCTTCCACTTAGAAATTATGTTAATGTATGTGTATAATTAGCAGTTGTTGCAAGATAATTGGTAAGACCAGCTGACTCTCCATTGTCGTATGGTTGCAAGAGTGCTCAATAAACCTAAATTACTTAAAGTTTACCAATAGTAATGAATATTGTCTTCTGTATGTTTGAGATTGAAGATACAAATATGCTTTATAATCACTCACAGTTCTACAAGATGAACCAAGAGGGAGAGAGTACTTCTGTGAATGATCAGTTATGAAAGTGGTTGAGAAGGATGCTAGTCAGAGATGGAAAGGAGAACCAGAAGTATGGCCAACTACCCCAAGTGGGCTGGGTAACTAATGAGGGTGTAAATTGCAACTGGGCTGTTCCTCTCATGGCAGATTACAGCCTTTATGTGGCTGCAATGCACAATTCAGTGTAACTGATGCACTAATGGAACCCTCCCCTACTCAAAAGATTGCCAAAGACAGATCAGATCAGGGGATCAACGTGCAATTCTAAAGTTCTTTGCCAAATAGGCTAACTCTAGTTATTTGTTTAAACCACAGACAGTGAACACACACCATTACATACTTTTCTGATGTGTAAGAAGGACAATAATTTAAGTAGTAGGAATTTGCATATTGTCTGATAACAGCTATGCACAGGAAAAAGGGAAGTGCAGGATGATAAACCTCCAAATATAAGAACTGTGAACTAAGATCTTAAGGAAGGGTATGTGAATGAACCATAATGTGCAAGAGAAAGCTAGGAAAGGAAGAAATAAATATGATTATGGAATAACCAAGAGTTTGTAAAGTAAGCAGCATGCTCTGACCAAACTTTGAGAGAAGAAAGGAGATAAGACAGTAATTGTTAAAATGTATGAAAGACTCACAGGAAGCACCAAAACAGCTTGGCAGTAAAGTGGATAGTGTCTGGTTTCTCTTTGAGGTCAGCCAGTATCTCTTACAATACCAGGAAACAGTAATTTTCAGAAAAAGGAAAGGCAGCTCCTTAATTTTTGAAAGATATTCTCTCTTATAGCCCCCACATAAATAGCACAACCTAAGAAGTAACATGCATTTATCATTGTGATGAAAAGAAATAGGAAGATTCAGAAAAGCAATTAATTAAGCATTAATTTTAAGTAGTAATTTAAGGAGGCTTAATTGTCTGTGTTATCCTATGTGTGCGTGTGACTCAAATCTGAAGGAGAGTGAGAGGCTTGAGGATGTTGAGTAGCATCTTTGAGAAAGAAAGGTGACTGGGAAAATTAAATCTTTAAAGAGAATCTGTTAACTGTTCTTTGAAATATCATTATTATTTATAATTCATTAAATGTATGTAGATTGAAATCTGGAGACCAGAGGAGGTACATCACAACTGGGACATAATAGCTCATTTGTCACCAGCAGCTCACAGTGACAATATTCAAGGGGTAATCAAACAACAGCGATATAAGTACTAGACTGCTATGAACAACTCTAAGCAACAATAGATGAGTGTGAGATGGACACCCTTCAGGGCCCAGAGTTTACGGAATGGTAGCTAAGGCACAGAAGTACTGTGGCAGAGTACATTGGTTGTGGATGAGACACAAAGGCAAGCAGCCTGTGACCAGCAGATGGCTGAACCAGCTGCCATCTTCTCTCCTTAACACGCAAGTTGACATGCTGGAGAGGTGGTCATCTTGGCCACCATCTAATCCACTAGCTACTCTTGCCAGAGCAGCGGCTCCTCCCCCCATTGCCCCATCTACCCTCACCCCTGCTCTCCTCAGTTGGGACAACTATGAGTTGCCTTCCACAGCACCCCTTTGCACAACCAGTGAGTGCTGTGAAAGTGTGTGTCTAGTTGAATGGAAAGAGTGGGTGGTAAATCCCGTCCCATCATTAAACTCCTATAGGAGTCCATAGCTAGTGTAAGTGAATACTCATGAGGATAACCCTGCAACTATGAAAAGTCTCCTGAAAAATTTTAAAATTTTCCTCTTCTGTTTATTAATATTTGTTTGATGTAGATGAAACCTGGAAAGGTCCCTCACAGAGGAAGAGTCCTTAATACTGACAACTGACAATATGTGAAATGACATATGTTTTTACTGTGATACGCATGTTCAGATAACAGCCCTATTGAGCATGGAAATCATACCTGCTGGTAACACATGAAAATTTGTGGCAGACCAAGACTTGGACCTGGATTTTCCCCTTATCATGAGTGGTCACCTTAGCTATCTCGGCTACCTGTACAAGCTTCCAGGACCAATCGAAACCTCGACTATCTAGGCTGTAATACTTATTATTACAGTGTGTGTTTCTTCAGACTTGCATGTATATAGTACCTGAAGGAACAGACATCATAATAATAATTTTTTTCTTGGCACAAATTAAATTTTTGAATTTGGTTAAATCAAAGAAAGGGAATGTATTCCAAGGAAATATTTAGTCCAGTTATTTTCCTTTCCCACATATTGCCAAGGTTGTTTTGAGTACACTGCACAAGTTTTGCTGGGGAGCTCTTATATATCCTCCATACAGTCCTAATCTCTCTCCATGCAATTTCAATATTTTAGGAGCTCTGAAGAAAGACATTGGTGGCTGTCGATTTGCTTTGGATAAAAAGGTGCTTACCTGGGTACAATCGTGGTTCCATAGGCAACCACAAAAATTTTTCTGTGAAGGCATTGACCATCTTGTCTCACAGTGGGATAAATGTGTTAACAGTTACGGTGATTATCTTTGAAATAATAAATAGTTTACTTACTTTTTTCCATATGTCTCATTTTCATTTGACAACCACATACATTTTGATTTTTTCTGTATTTGTGTGTATTTAAATGTAGTCATTGTTAGGAAGCAATCATGAAATAATACAATGCATTATTTGAAAGAAATTAGTATAACATGTACAACACGTGGAATAAATCTCTGTGAATGAGACCCATGTATCTATATTTAACTGTATATGTGGATGCAACCGTAAATAAACATCTGTAAGTAACATGAATATTTCTGTGCATATATATATATATATATATATATCTGACCAGTACAGGAATGAAAAACCTGCTTGTTGTTGATTGTTTTAAATTGTCATGTCTGATATCATATAAAATGATCTAAGTGCAAATAAACATAAACATAAGTCATTCAATGGCTGACACATAGATACTTTAGGTCAGCTTATATGATATCTCTTTACAACAGAATAGTCAGCAACTTATACCAGTTTCACCTGTTAGCAAACAGTTGCAACGTTCTGGCTTCATTCTATTGCTGTAGAAAGCAGTGAAGATCATTTATATTTTGCTTGAATGTGACTGCAGGTACATGGTTCATTTCCTCAAGTTTACCATGAAATTGTCTCCACTCATTATCACATAAGTTGACTGTTGTGAAAGATCACACAGACTTGTTCAATATAGGTGCTTTCTGTCTCTGCCAATCTACACTCACTAATATATGAGGTGACAGATTTATAATGTCCTATGGGGTACAGTATAGATAATAAGTGTTGCAGAACAAGTAGAAATCATGGTACCAATACCTAGATATGTGAACTACTTACAGAAGGGGATTAATTCTGAAACACCAGGAGAAGTGACTGATTTATCAGTAGAAATGCTGTGTGAAATTACAGCTATAAGAATGTTAGACATAAATGACAAGGTTGCTACACTTTATTTTGCAAATACAGGTGACTAACCAGAAATGATTTTGTTGATATGTTAATGTCTTCATGTGAGACTATTTGTAAACATAGTTGTAGGATAATTATTTGTGCTGATTTGAATTTGAACTTCCAGTTACCCTATAATCATAGTTTTTATGTAAAAAATAAATGTCAGTCTTGTGGGCTTTAAGATATAAACAATGAAAAATCAAGTTACAAGTACAGATACCAGTAATCATATAGATAATATCATTATGACTTTTGAATTGGAATATCTGAAGTCTGACATAATTAAGACATGCACCTCTGACAACTGAGCACTATTTCTCAGAATAGACTTAAAAAAAGAAAAAAAAATGGATCAACTCTGTGCATACACCAAAGGAAAAATGTATGTCGTAAATGAGAAAACTCTGAATGTATTTAAGATGTTGTTGTTATTGTTGTCCTTGTCATTGTGGTGCTCTTCAGTTCAAAGAGTCAGTTGATGCAGTTCTCCATGCTAGTCTGTCCTCTGCATGCCTCTTCATTTCTGAATAATTACTGCAACCTGTACCCATTTGAGCCTGCTTACTGTATTCACACCATGGTGTTCATTTACAATTTTTACTCCCTTCCCCCCACATACACTAAATTAACAATTTGAGCCTGCTTACTGTATTCACACCATGGTGTTCATTTACAATTTTTACTCCCTTCCCCCCACATACACTAAATTAACAATTCCTTGATGCCTCAAGATATGTTCTATCAACCAATCCCTCCTTTAGTTAAGTTGTGCCATATATATCTTTTTTCCTGAATTTGATTCAGTAACTCCTCATTTGTTACTCAGTCTACCCATCTAATCATCATTATTCTCCTATGGCATCATATTCCAAAAACTTCTATTCTCCTATTGTCTGAGCTGCTTATTGTCCACATTCACTTGTGTGCGACACTAAACACATAAAAGAAACTCTAATGCTTAAATTTATATTACACATTTTAAAAATCTTCTCTTAGAAATGCCTTTCTTTTCATAGCCAGTCCACATTTTGTACCTTCTCTACGTCAGCCATCATCAGTTATTTTGCAGCTCAAACAGCAAAAAACATATACTACTTTTAGTGCCATAACTCTTAATCTAATTCTCTCCATATCATATGATTTAATTTGGCTATATTCCATTACTTTTACTTTAGTTTTGTTGATTTCTACCTTATAAACTTTTTTTTTAAGAGATTACCCACTCTGTTCCTCCATATCATTTTCTGACTGATATTGTTATTTTTCTCTATGAACTTTAATTCTTTTTGATACAGAAACATTTAAAGTTGCAATATTCACTATTTATTTAGTTGTGACTAGTTTCAGGTTACCTGAACCCATTTTCAAATCATCCTGGGAGATGAAAGATGGAAAGTTTCAAAATTACATACGCACCAGACATACAGAACAGTATTTGCAGAAATAACAATAAGCTATGTCAAGATATATATATATATATGGTTATAATAGAGGGAAACATTCCACGTAGGAAATATATATCTAAAAACAAAGATGATGTGACTTACCAAATGAAAGTGCTGGCAGGTCGACAGACACACAAACAACCACAAACATACACACAAAATTCAAGCTTTCACAACAAACTGTTGCCTCATCAGGAAAGAGGGAAGGAGAGGGAAAGACGAAAGGAAGTGGGTTTTAAGGGAGAGGGTAAGGAGTCATTCCAATCCCGGGAGCGGAAAGACTTACCTTAGGGGGAAAAAAGGACGGGTATACACTCACACACACACACATATCCATCCACACATATACAGACACAAGCAGACATATTTAAAGACAAAGAGTTTGGGCAGAGATGTCAGTCGAGGCAGAAGTGCAGAGGCAAAGATGTTGTTGAATGACAGGTGAGGTATGAGTGGCGGCAACTTGAAATTAGCGGAGATTGAGGCCTGGTGGATAACGGGAAGAGAGGATATATTGAAGAGCAAGTTCCCATCTCCGGAGTTCGGATAGGTTGGTGTTAGTGGGAAGTATCCAGATAACCTGGACGGTGTAACACTGTGCCAAGATGTGCTGGCCGTGCACCAAGGCATGTATAGCCACAGGGTGATCCTCATTACCAACAAACACTGTCTGCCTGTGTCCATTCATGCGAATGGACAGTTTGTTGCTGGTCATTCCCACATAGAATGCGTCACAGTGTAGGCAGGTCAGTTGGTAGATCACGTGGGTGCTTTCACACGTGGCTCTGCCTTTGATCGTGTACACCTTCCGGGTTACAGGACTGGAGTAGGTGGTGGTGGGAGGGTGCATGGGACAGGTTTTACACCGGGGGCGGTTACAAGGGTAGGAGCCAGAGGGTAGGGAAGGTGGTTTGGGGATTTCATAGGGATGAACTAAGAGGTTACGAAGGTTAGGTGGAGGGGCGGAAAGACACTCTTGGTGGAGTGGGGAGGATTTCATGAAGGATGGATCTCATTTCAGGGCAGGATTTGAGGAAGTCATATCCCTGCTGGAGAGCCACATTCAGAATCTGATCCAGTCCCGGAAAGTATCCTGTCACAAGTGGGGCACTTTTGTGGTTCTTCTGTGGGAGGTTCTGGGTTTGAGAGGATGAGGAAGTGGCTCTGGTTATTTGCTTCTGTACCAGGTCGGGAGGGTAGTTGCGGGATGCATAGCTGTTGTCAGGTTGTTGGTGTAATGCTTCAGGGATTCCGGACTGGAGCAGATTCGTTTGCCATGAAGACCTAGGCTGTAGGGAAGGGACTGTTTGATGTGGAATGGGTGGCAGCTGTCGTAATGGAGGTACTGTTGCTTGTTGGTGGATTTGATGTGGACGGACGTATGAATCTGGCCATTGGACAGGTGGAGGTCAACATCAAGGAAAGTGGCATGGGATTTGGAGTACGACCAGGTGAATCTGATGGAACCAAAGGAGTTGAGGTTGGAGAGGAAATTTTGGAGTTCTTCTTCACTGTGAGTTCAGATCATGAAGATGTCATCAATAAATCTGTACCAAACTTTGGGTTGGCAGGCCTGGGTAACCAAGAAGGCTTCCTCTAAGTGACCCATGAATAGGTTGGCGTACAAAGGGGCCATCCTGGTACCAATGTCTGTTCCCTTTAATTGTTGGTATGTCTGGCCTTCAAAAGTGAAGAAGTTGTGGGTCAGGATGAAGCTGGCTAAGGTAATGAGGAAAGAGGTTTTAGGTAGGGTGGCAGGTGATCGGCGTGATAGGAAGTGCTCCATCGCAGCGAGGCCCTGGACGTGCGGGATATTTGTGTATAAGGAAGTGGCATCAATGGTTACAAGGATGGTTTCTGGGCGTAACGGATTGGGTAAGGATTCCAGGCATTCGAGAAAGTGGTTGGTGTCTATGATGAAGGATGGGAGACTGCACGTAATGGGTTGAAGGTGTTGATCTACGTAGGCAGAGATACGTTCTGTGGGGGCTTGGTAACCAGCTACAATGAGGCGGCCGGGATGATTGGCTTTGTGAATTTTAGGAAGAAGGTAGAAGGTAGGGGTGCGGGGTGTCGGTGGGGGCAGGAGGTTGATGGAGTCAGGTGAAAGGTTTTGTAGGGGGCCTAAGGTTCTGAGGATTCCTTGAAGCTCCGCCTGGACATCAGGAATGGGATTACCTTGGCAAACTTTGTATGTGGTGTTGTCTGAAAGCTGACGCAGTCCCTCAGCCACACACTCCTGACGATCAAGTACCACGGTCGTGGAACCCTTGTCCGCCGGAAGAATGATGATGGTCCGGTCAGCCTTCAGGTCACGGATAGCCTGGGCTTCAGCAGTGGTGATGTTGGGAGTAGGATTAAGGTTTTCTAAGAAGGACTGAGAGGCAAGGCTGGAAGTCAGAAATTCCTGGAAGGTTTGGAGAGAGTGATCTTGAGGAAGAGGAGGTGGGTCCCGCTGTGACGGAGGACGGAACTGTTCCAGGCAGGGTTCAATTTGGATAGTGTCTTGGCGAGTTGGATCATTAGGGGTAGGATTAGGATCATTTTTCTTCGTGGCAAAGTGATACTTCCAGCAGAGAGTACGAGTGTAGGACAGTAAATCTTTGACGAGGGCTGTTTGGTTGAATCTGGGAGTGGGGCTGAAGGTGAGGCCTTTGGATAGGACAGAGGTTTCGGATTGGGAGAGAGGTTTGGAGGAAAGGTTAACCACTGAATTAGGGTGTTGTGGTGCCAGATTGTGTTGCTTGGAATTTTGAGGTTTTGGAGGGAGTGGAGCTGGAAGTGGGAGACTGAGTAGATGGGAGAGACTGGGTTTGTGTGCAATGAGAGGTGGTTGAGGTTTGCTGGAAAGGTTGTGAAGGGTGGAAGGGTGAGTGAGTTGCCTTTCCGGAGGTGGGAAACCAGGAGATTGGATAGTTTTTTGAGGTGAAGGGTGGCATGCTGTTCTAATTTGCGGTTGGCCTGTAGGAGGATGCTCTGAATAGCCGGTGTGGATGTGGGAGAGGAAAGATTGAGGACTTTTATTAAGGATAGGAGTTGACGGGTGTGTTCATTGGCTGAGTTGATGTGTAGATGAAGGATTAGGTGGGTGAGGGCAATGGATTTGAAGGCCAGACATACCAACAATTAAAGGGAACAGCCATGGGTACCAGGATGGCCCCTTTGTACGCCAACCTATTCATGGGTCACTTAGAGGAAGCCTTCTTGGTTACCCAGGCCTGCCAACCCAAAGTTTGGTACAAATTTATTGATGACATCTTCATGATCTGGACTCACAGTGAAGAAGAACTCCAGAATTTCCTCTCCAACCTCAACTCCTTTAGTTCCATCAGATTCACCTGGTCGTACTCCAAATCCCATGCCACTTTCCTTGATGTTGACCTCCACCTGTCCAATGGCCAGCTTCACACGTCCGTCCACATCAAACCCACCAACAAGCAACAGTACCTCCATTACGACAGCTGCCACCCATTCCACATCAAACGGTCCCTTCCCTACAGCCTAGGTCTTCATGGCAAACGAATCTGCTCCAGTCCGGAATCCCTGAAGCATTACACCAACAACCTGACAACAGCTTTCGCATCCTGCAACTACCCTCCCGACCTGGTACAGAAGCAAATAACCAGAGCCACTTCCTCATCCTCTCAAACCCAGAACCTCCCACAGAAGAACCACAAAAGTGCCCCACTTGTGACAGGATACTTTCCGGGACTGGATCAGATTCTGAATGTAGCTCTCCAGCAGGGATACGACTTCCTCAAATCCTGCCCTGAAATGAGATCCATCCTTCATGAAATCCTCCCCACTCCACCAAGAGTGTCTTTCCGCCCCTCCACCTAACCTTCGTAACCTCTTAGTTCATCCCTATGAAATCCCCAAACCACCTTCCCTACCCTCTGGCTCCTACCCTTGTAACCGCCCCCGGTGTAAAACCTGTCCCATGCACCCTCCCACCACCACCTACTCCAGTCCTGTAACCCGGAAGGTGTACACGATCAAAGGCAGAGCCACGTGTGAAAGCACCCACGTGATCTACCAACTGACCTGCCTACACTGTGACGCATTCTATGTGGGAATGACCAGCAACAAACTGTCCATTCGCATGAATGGACACAGGCAGACAGTGTTTGTTGGTAATGAGGATCACCCTGTGGCTAAACATGCCTTGGTGCACGGCCAGCACATCTTGGCACAGTGTTACACCGTCCAGGTTATCTGGATACTTCCCACTAACACCAACCTATCCGAACTCCGGAGATGGGAACTTGCTCTTCAATATATCCTCTCTTCCCGTTTTCCACCAGGCCTCAATCTCCGCTAATTTCAAGTTGCCGCCACTCATACCTCACCTGTCATTCAACAACATCTTTGCCTCTGCACTTCTGCCTCGACTGACATCTCTGCCCAAACTCTTTGTCTTTAAATATGTCTGCTTGTGTCTGTATATGTGTGGATGGATATGTGTGTGTGTGTGAGTGTATACCCGTCCTTTTTTCCCCCTAAGGTAAGTCTTTCCGCTCCCGGGATTGGAATGACTCCTTACCCTCTCCCTTAAAACCCACATCCTTTCGTCTTTCCCTCTCCTTCCCTCCTTCCTGATGAGGCAACAGTTTGTTGCGAAAGCTTGAATTTTGAGTGTTTGTTTGTGTGTCTGTCGACCTGCCAGCACTTTCATTTGGTAAGTCACATCATCTTTGTTTTTTTTAATATATATATATATATATATATATATATATATATATATACATATATTAAAAAAAAACAAAGATGATGTGACTTACCAAACGAAAGTGCTGGCAGGTCGATAGACACACAAACAAACACAAACATATACACATACAATTCAAGCTTCATCAGGAAAGAGGGAAGGAGAGGGAAAGACAAAAGTATGTGGGTTTTAAGGGAGAAGGTAAGGAGTCATTCCAGTCCCGGGAGTGGAAAGACTTACCTTAGGGGCAAAAAAGGTCAGGTATACACTCGCACACACACCCATATCCAACCGCACATACACAGACACAAGCAGACATTTGTAAAGGTTCGGCAGAATTTAAAAATTTAACTGCAAACAGTGAGAAGACAAATATATAATTAGATTAGTACTTGTCCCGTAGATCATGAATATGGCACTTCGTAATGATGTGGAACGTGTCAGGTTAATAAAAGGCGTCTATACAACATATTACATGACACTTAATATTTTTAATTTTTTTGTGGGGGTTGGGGAAATTACCCTCTTTGTCTCCTGCCACAAGGAAACCTCAGATAGGGAATGCCCTATCAGCATGTAGGGAATGTCTTTTTTACAACTTCCAGTTATCAAAGATACAACAGTTAATGCCCAAAAACAACAGGGCATTTAAAACCAACGATCAGTAAACAGCAGCAGCATATATACCATATGTCCATATACAAACAAAAATTGTATGCTATAGTGACATGTATTATCTTTAATTGTGAACCATAAAATAGTACAGAAGGAAATCAAAATAGCATGAAATTGAAAAACCATCATTATCTTTCAAAACGCATCATACTCATAATATACTTTACTAGAAAAAAACCTAACAATATACAGGCTTATTCAAAAAGAAAGATCAGATTTCAATTGTTTATTACTGACAAACTGTGAAGGATAAAAACACACTGTCAATAGTACTGGATAGAGAAAGGTTCAAAGTTTTATGTCCATGCAGACACTATGCCATACACTCAGCATGAGCACCATGTAATTCTCAAGAAACATCAAAATGGTGGTTCATTTCATTCCACACATGAATCAACATGTTCCTGTTTATTGAACTGACAGCATCAACAATTTGATATCTCAGCTCTTGAAGAATAGCTGCCACAGGTGGGACAAAGACTCTTTCATGTACACCCACAAAGAAAAATAACAAGGGGTGAGATCTGGTGACCTGGGAGGCCAAAAGCAAAGAACAAAATTTTGTTGCCTACCTCTTCCAATCCAACATTGTTGGATGGTAGTGTTAAGATAATGCTTCATCTCAAGGTGAAAGTGAGGTGGGGTGCTGTCATGCATAAAAATGAAATCATTGGAATCTTTGTGAAGTTGAGGAGACAATCAATTTTGCAGCATGTCCAGGCATGACATTCCTGTCACAGTTTCCTCTACAAAAAATAAATGTCCATGATCTATGTGAACAGAAATGGCACAGAACACATTCAGTTTCAGTGAGTCTCTATCGTATTCAATGATGACACCAGGGTTCTGTGACCCTCAAATTCTTACATTATGGCAGTTTAAATTACCCAATAGATGAAACATCAATTGTCTGAAAGGATGAGTCATTCAGGGAAAGTGTCCTCTGCCATATTCTGGAGAAATGAAGAGCAAAATGTGTACTTTCTCTTGTGGACACTGCGAAGCAATTACTGCATTAACCGCAACTTGTAAGGCTTCTTATGGAGGTGTTGTTTCAGAATATGCCACATTCTTGCTTGAAGAAGCTAAATATCCTGGCCTGCCCATTTTGTTGACTTCTGAGGCCTCAGTGTGAATGCATCTCAGATATGTTCAACATTTTCATTAGACCAGTGCTCATCCCTTGCATTTGCAACCAACATCCAATAATTTTGTATACAAGTCATAAATCTGCTTGTGAAGAGGCAGTTTTCTTCTTAATTGAAACAGAAATCCAGGTTGCACTTGAATAATGGATTGACCTCATTCAAACAGCAACACACAAAATTGTATCTCTTGTGGTGTAGTCTCTATGTTTCTATAAACAAACAACAGTGCAGCTTTGTCAAAACTTTGAACCTTCCTTTATCCAGTGACATGCACTATGTGTTTCTATCTTTAATTGTTTGTCTGTAACAAACAACTGAAGTCTATTCTTCCTTTTTGAATCAGCCAGTATACCTATAAAACCCCATTTAAATGACACTTCTTAAGTTCCTCCTCCCCTCCCTAACTATCCCACCCCTTTTTTCCCAGGAGTTGTTCCATCCCTTGCCTCTCACCAGGATGGCTGTTACCCTTTGGCTCTAACCCTTCATATCTTTTATGTTTTTGATATCTGTACTTTATTGTTTGTTTATATATACATTCATTAAGTTGCTATGGGCCTTTATGGGCCCTAACATTTGGTTCAGTGTCAGAGACAGCCTAGTATTTTAAGTTTTTTTCACTTATGAAATGCCATATAAAAGGGTTTTTGTAGTTAAATATTCTGTTATGTTTGTTTCTGGTTAAGTATTTTATGAGTATGATATATTTCAAAAGGCAATGATAATTTTTCAACGTCATAATATTTTGGCTTCTTTCCACAGTATTTTATGATTAGATTAGATTAGATTAATTATTCATTCCATAGACTCACAAAAGAGGGGACCCTCCTGGGTGTGGAACATGTCAGATAAACACATCTACATCTACATCTACATGATTACTCTGCAATTCACATTTAAGTGCTTGGCAGAGGGTTCATTGAACCACAATCATACTATCTCTCTACCATTCCACTCCCGAACATCGCGCGGGAAAAACGAACACCTAAACCTTTCTGTTCGAGCTCTAATTTCTCTTATTTTGATGATCATTCCTACCTACATAGGTTGGGCTCAACAAAATATTTTTGCATTCGGAAGAGAAAGTTGGTGACTGAAGATTTGTAAATAGATCTTGCCGCAAAGAAAAACGTCTTTGCTTTAATGACTTCCATCCCAACTCGCGTATCATATCTGTCACACTCTCTCCTCTATTACTAGATAATACAAAATGAGCTGCCCTTTTTTGCACCCTTTCGATGTCCTCCATCACTCCCACCTGGTAAGGATTCCACACCTCGCAGCAATATTCTAACAGAGGACGAACGAGTGTAGTGTAAGCTGTCTCTTTAGTGGACTTGTTGCATCTTCTAAGTGTCCTGCGAATGAAACAAAACCTTTGGCTCACCTTCCCCACAATATTATCTATGTGGTCTTTCCAACTGAAGTTGTTCGTAATTTTAACACCCAGGTACTTAGTTGAATTGACAGCCTTGAGAATTGTACTATTTATCGAGTAATCGAATTCCAATGGATTTCTTTTGGAACTCATGTGAATCACCTCACACTTTTCGTTATTTAGCGTCAACTGCCACCTGCCACACCATACAGCAATCTTTCCTAAATCGCTTTGCAACTGATACTGGTTTTCGGATGACCATACTAGATGGTAAATTATAGCATCATCTGCGAACAACCTAAGAGAACTGCTCAGATTGTCACCCAGGTCATTTATATAGATCAGGAACAGCAGAGGTCCCAGGATGCTTCCCTGGGGAACACCTGATATCACTTCAGTTTTACTCGATGATTTGCCATCTATTACTATGAACTGTGACCTTCGTGACAGGAAATCACGAATCCAGTCGCACAACTGAGATGATACCCCATAGGCCCGCAGCTTGATTAGAAGTCCCTTTTGAGGAACGGTGTCAAAAGCTTTCCGGAAATCTAGAAATATGGAATCAACTTGAGATCCCCTGTCGATAGCGGCCATTACTTCGTGCGAATAAAGAGCTAGCTGCGTTTCACAAGAACGATGTTTTCTGAAACCGTGCTGACTATGTATCAATAGATCTTTCCCTTTGAGGTGATTCATTATATTTCAATACAGTATATGCTCCAAAACCCTACTGCAAACTGACATCAATGATATAGGTCTGTAGTTCGATGGATTACTCCTACTACACTTCTTAAACACTGGTGCGACCTGCACAATTCCCAATCTGTAGTTAGAGATCTATCGGTGAGTGAGTGGTTGTATATGATTGCTAAGAAGGGAGCTATTGTATCAGCGTAATTGGAAAGGAACCTAATCGGTATACAATCTGGATCTGAAGACTTGGCCGTATCAAGCGATTTGAATTGCTTCGCAACCCCTAAGGTATCTACTTCTAAGAAACTCATGCTAGCAGCTGTTCATGTTTCAAATTCTGGAATATTCCATTTGTCTTACCTGGTGAAGGAATTTCAGACAACTGTGTTCAATAACTCCGCTTTAGCGGCACAGTCGTCGGTAACAGTACCATCGGCACTGCGCAGCGAGGGTATTGACTGCATCTTGCTGCTTGTGTACTTTACATACGACCAGAATTTCTTCGGATTTTCTACTGAATTTCGAGACAATTTTTCATTGTGGAACATATTAAAGGCATCTCGCATTGAAGTCCGTGACAAATTTTGCGCGTCTGTAAATTTTAGCCAATCTTCGGGATTTCGCGTTCTTCTGAACTTTGCATGCTTTTTCCATTGCCTCTGCAACAGTATTCGGACTTGTTTTGTGTACCATGGGGGATCAGTTCCATCTCTTACCGATTTATCAGGTATGAATCTCTCAATTGCTGTTGCTACTATATCTTTGAATTTGAACCACATCTCATCTACATTTGCATAGTCAGTTCAGAAGGAATGGAGATTGTGTCTTAGGAAGGCTTCTAGTGACACTTAATCCACTTTTTTAAATGAAATTATTATGCGTTTGTTTCTGGTGGATTTGGAAGAAACGGTATTGAGCCTAGCTACAACGACCTTGTGATCACTAATCCCTGTATCAGTCATGATGCTCTCTATTAGCTCTGGATTGTTTGTGGCTAAGAGGTCAAGTGTGTTTTCACAACCATTTACAATTCGCGTTGTTTTGTGGACTAACTGCTCGAAATAATTTTCAGAGAAAGCATTTAGGACAATCTCGGAAGATGTTTTCTGCCTACCACCGGTTTTGAACAAGTATTTTTGTCAACATATCGAGGGAAGGTTGAAGTCCCCACCAACTATAACCGTATGAGTGGGGTATTTATTTGTTACGAGACTCAAATTTTCTCTGAACTGTTCAGCAACTATATCGTCGGAGTCTGGGGGTCGATAGAAGGAGCCAACTATTAACTTAGTTCGGCTGTTAAGTATAACCTCCACCCATGCCAATTCGCATGGAGTATCTACTTCGACTTCACTACAAGATAAATATGTAGTTAGAAAAAGTTGAGTTTCATTAATTTTAATGATCCTCAGTCAATAAAGAGTAAAATTTTGTACATGAATTAAAATTAAACTTCTAATATTTACCTTCATCTGCTTTCATTAAATCCATCATTCACACAGTAGCTAATTACTTGGCTATTACAACCAAGTACTGTCAAAAATTAAAGTAAATTATCCATTTCAATGATTCTCAGTTAAGATCAGTCAAATTATGTACAAGATTTAAAATTAAACTTCCACTGTTTACAGACTTAAGTCTTACATCTGCTTTCTATACATCCATCACTCACACAGTAGGTAGTTACTTGGCTGTTACAACCAAGTATTGTCAAAAATTAAAGTATAATAAATTTTCATTAAAATGGTCTACTGTACTTATTGAGAAATTCATGGATGGAATAGAAAGAGTTGGCCGCCAAAAATTCTTTTAAATTTTGTTTAAATTGTGCCTTGTCTGAAACTAAACTCTTAATGGTTGCTGGTAACTTATTGAAAATATGCGTTGCTGAATACTGGACTCCTTTCTGGGCAAGAGTAAGTGATTTTAAATCTTTATGTATATTGTTCTTATTCCTAGTATTGATACTGTGTACTAAGCAGTTACTTGGAAAAAGAAATGTGGTATTTGCAACAAATTTCATTAAGGAATAAATATACTGAGAAGCACTGGTTAGTATGCCCAGTTCTTTGAATAGGTTTCAACATGATGTTCTCGGATTTACACTACACATTACTCTTATTATACGCTCCTGTACTCTAAAAATTTTTTCTTGGTTTGTGGAGTTACCCCAAAATATGATACCATATGACATAATGGAGTGAAAATAAGCAAAATATACCAGTTTTTTAATATTTATATCTCCTATGTCTGAAATCATTCACATTGCAAACACAGACTTGTTTAGGCGCTTTAGCAGTTCATTAGTATGTCACTCCCAAGTGAATTTATTATCAAGTTATAATCCCAAGAATTTTACACTCTCAACTTCTCCTATTTCCATGTCATCATATTTTATACACACACTAGAAGGAAATCTCTTGGAAGTTCTGAACTGCATATACTGGGTCTTTTCAAAGTTCAATGACAGTAAATTGGCTGTGAACCACTTATTAATGTCAGTAAAAATTTGATTAGCTGCCCTTTCTAAATTTATATTTGATTCACTATTTACTGCAATGTTTTTATCATCTGAAAATAAGAAGAACTTGGCATCTGGTAATGTAACATATGACAGGTCATTACTAGACACAAGAAAAAGTAGTGGACCTAGTATGGAACCTTGGGGAATACCACATGTAACTTCTTCCCAGTCAGATGCTGAAGTGTTATGTAATGACACCCTTTGTATTCTATTAGTAAGATATGACTGAAACCACTTAGCAGCACTACCAGTGATGCCATAATATTTTAAGTTAGTTAAAAGAATGCTGTGATTCACACACTCAAAAGCCTTTGACAGGTCACAGAATATGCCAGTTGCCTCTAATTTGTTGTCTAATGAATTAAGGACATTTTCACTGTAAGTGTAAATAGCCTTGTCAATATCAGAGTCCTTAAGAAACCCAAACTGTGACTTTGACAGTATGTTATTTTCACTAAGGTGCCTAAGTAGATGCTTGAACATAGCCTTTTCAAACAGCTGGAAAAAGTGAAATCGGTTGATAATTTCATGGCATTTCTTTGTCCCCTTTCTTGTGGAGAGGTATAACTTCACCATATTTAAGCCATTCTGGGAATTTTCCTGTGATAAGTGATTGATTACACAAATAACTTAAGATATTACTAAGCTCATATGAACACTCTTTTATTAACTTTGTTGATATGTTACCGTAACCACTAGAAAGCTTTGATTTCAAGGACTTTATCATGGATTTTATGTCTTTGGGTAGGATAAGTGTCAATTCCATTTTGCTGAGATTGCTTGTGTGCACTGGTCTCAGATATTCCATTGTATTATTTACTGAACCTAACAACCCCATGCTATCAGTAACAGAGACAAAATACTTGTTTAAATGGTTTGCAACACAACATGCATTTGTTACCAGGGTTTCATTTAGTTTTAGAGCTATTTGTTCCTCCTCATTTCTGGTCCTACCTATCTCTGACGTAACTATAACCCATATTGTTTTTATTTTATTGCTTGTTGTATGTATCTTCTTCTTGTAATGCAAGTGTTTAGATTTCTGGATAACCTTCTTCAATATTTTGCAGTAATTTTTGTAGTGAGCTATAATGCTAGTATCAGAGGTGTCCCTACATATCAAATAGACTTTCCTTTTTGTCTTACATGATATCTTTATCCCTTGTGTGATCCATGGTTTCTTATTAGACTTCTGCTTAATTTGAGTTACCTTCAGGGGAAAACAATTTTCAAATAAGGTGCTAACTTTATTAATGAATGTTTTGTATTTTTCATTTGTGTCTTGGATGCTGTAAACATCAATCCAATTAATTTCTTTGAGCAATCTCCTAAATTTTGTCAGTTGTTGACTGTTTTATTGGCCTTCTGTACTCAGTTCTGATAGATGTTTTACCCCGACAATTTTCAAAATTTAATGTTAGGTGTTGCATGTCATGGTCAGATAGCCTATTTGCTACTGGTTTTGTAATGTGGCTTAGTTACCTACAATTGTCTATAAAGATATTATCAATGGCTGTCTTAGAACATTTGTATACCCTAGTTGGGAAATTTACAGTAGAAATTAAATTGAATGACAATATAAATGATTTCAGTAACTGTTCACTGACAGTGTTTTTCAGGACATCTATATTAAAATCAGTAGCAACCACTAGTTCTTTGTTTTTTAATTTTAGATGAGATAATAAATGAACTAATAATGAATGATGTTACATGTTACTATAGCATATGATCTTTATTTGTATATGCTGTATGTGGCACTGCTTGGTTCTTGGTTTTAAATGGGAAAAAATGTTTTAGCTTTGATTAGTGGAAGTTAGCCCCCCCCCCACACGATGTTGCTTGTACCAGTGGATGAAGTAGACTATCAGTTATAGTTATATGTTTTTCCTGTTATTGTTTGTGGTCAAACTTGATTTTCTTATACATCTATGTATAATCCTGACATGGTGTAGGTGCTATTTTGGTAAATACTGTTTTGTATGACTGGTTCATACATCCTGATATGCTACATTCTGTATCTTGTTGTATGCACTCAGTAATTTTGTAACAGTTTATTGGATGAATTATAACTTTAACAGGATGATTTGAAAATGGGTTCATATAAGCAAAAATTAGTCATCACTTAAATAAAAAGCTTCAGTTGTCTGTATATTGAACTGGTTACACAAGAGAGAGAAAATAAGATTACACAATATTGCAAAGACACAGAACATGCCTCATGAATGTCATTTGTACCTGAAGAATTACAAGAGGATCCTCAAAAATGTTGTAAGGAAAGCTAAGAGAATGGCAAATGACAAATACATTGAAAATTCAAAAAACAAATCTAAAGCTGTAAGGGAAGTTATAAAAAAATCAAACAGCAAGTGAAACTAAACAATATAAAAATATAAACTTACGTTATGAAGGACAAATGATTTCTTGCCCAACAAAAATCGTAGGGACCTTCAACAAATAGTTTGCAAATTTAAGTGAACAGTTGGTGAGTGAACTGGAAAAGCACAACAAAATATCACCTCCATCATCCAATAGCGTGAGAAATGTTACTACATCATTGTTCCTTTCACCCACAAATACTGAGGAAATTTTATCAGTTATAAAAACCTTGAAAACAGGGTGCTCATGTGGAATTGATGGAATACCAGATGCAATTATTAAAAATGCTGTCTTGCCTTAGCTGAACCCTTGACACATTTGTCATCAGGAACCTTCCCTTCATGCTTAAAAACAGCAATACTGAAACCACTGCTCAGAAAAAGAAATCCAGATTGTGCCTCAAATTATAGACTAATAGCCCTACTGCCAGTATTTTAAAAAATTTCAGAAAATTTTTCTTTTTGTAAGAGCTTGTCTGATTTCCTAAATAAAAATAAAGTTCTCTCACCCTCACAACACAGTTTCAGGAAATGCTATTCAAATGAAAGTGTAATATTTGAATTTCTTAATGAAATCTATACTAAACTGGATGCAAGTGAGTTTGTGATGGGCATATGTCGTGATTTATCGAAATTAGGAATTAGAGGTATATCCAAAGAGTGGCCCAGGACATACCTATGTGGTCGCAAACAGCTGGTTGAAGTGCAGTATACTGACCATAACGAAATCAGCTACTACTACTCAGGATGTGAAAATGTGAAATTTGGGGTCCAGCAAGGATCAGTATCAGGACCCATTCTGTTTCTCCTCTATGTCAGTGATTTTATGTACAACAAGTATTGCCAAACTACCCTCCAATTTGCAGACAATACAAGCTTCCTTATTAGTGGTAAAACAGAAGAAAAACTAAAAGACTGCTATCCAAACAATGAACAGTGTAGAACAGTGGTTCAGCTGTAACAAACTAATTATAAACAAGTAAAGACAGTACAACTGAACTCCCATAATCTAAAAGGAAGACACCATCCAAATGTACAAATAGAACTAAGGGGCAGAGTTCTCGAAACTTTTGACAGCACAAAATTTCTGGGACTCTGTCTCCAGAACAACATAAAATGGGAGGTACACATTGAATATTTGCAAAGAAAACTAAGCAAAACCTACTACATGATAAGGATCTTAAAAACTTGTTGCAGCAAAGCCAGTCTGTTAAATTTATACTACTCCTATGTGCATTCTGTAATTGAATATGGCATGATCTTCTGGGGCAATGCAACAACAAATATTAAATTTTCAGGATGCAAAAGTGTAAACAATACAAAATCATGCAGAATCATACTCAAAAAACAGTCAGTTCTTCCTCTTCCTTGCATTTTTATTACAAAATATCAGTTTTTATCAAACGATATATTGATAGACACCCAAATATCTTATTAAAAATGGAAATACGCATGCATACAATACAAGGCAAACATCTGACCATCATATGAAACAGGTGAGAACATCATTGTGCCAAAGATGCACTCTATATACTGGGATAAAGATTTACAATAAACTGCCTAACCATATTAAATCAGTTAGTAAACTCAGTAGTTTTAAGGCTGAAATAAAGGCATATTTAATGAATTGTTGGTTTTACAGTCTGACAGAGTACTTAGAAACGAGAAAACAAAATAAAGATGCATTATGAATATTCTACTTTGTATGTTGCCTCTAATGTTAGTTGTATAAAAGATTCTTTGCTAAATTATTTCAATATCTAGTCCTTAGGAATGCAATACAAAGTGTATTTTATCTTCTAAAGACCTAACCATGTCCAATATCCTTGTATATATTCTATGCATGTAGGAATTGAAGGACTAAATAAATAAATAAATAAGTTGCCATCCTGCAATTAATCGAGCAGGCTGGAATTCCGTGTAATTCTTTTTCCAGACTTCTCATTGGTTTTCTTCACAGCTTGCTCAAGGTACAGATTGTATAATAATAGGACTGGGCTATAATGCTGATTCACTCCCTTCTCAACTATGAGTCCCTTTTTAAGTCCTCTGATTCTCATGATTGCAGTCTGGATTATGTACGTGTTCCAAATACCATACCATTTCCTGTATTGAAATCCTTCTACCATCAAAACTTCAAAGAGTGTAGTCCTACCACCCTGATGTTCATAGCAGCTTACCCACATATGTATTTTCTTATTCATTATTAGGCCTAGTCCTGCATTACCCTTATCTGATTTTGCACTGTATTGACAAACCTCTACTGACCTGACCAAAGGTCTTTTTCTTTCTGTCACCATATTTCTCTCTATATCCAACTTCAACATGTACATTTCCCTGTTTTAATTCTTCAGCCTATCTACCAGATTAATGGATCTAACATGTTGCACTATAGTGCACAGAACGCCAGTTATGTTTCTCCTGATGTTTACATCCTCTTGATTAGCACCCACATGGAGATCCAAATAGGGGAATATTTTACCCAACTGAATGCCATCAATCATTAAGCCATTCAATAGAGCCACATATGCTCAGGAATAAATAACAACTGTAGCTTCTGCTTGCTTTTAGCCTTTCACAGTACCAGCACAGCAAGACCATTGTGGCCTAATGTCCAGTTTAGTAATGCTAAATGTTGTCTATACAACTACTGAAAAGGCTTCTTGTCTCTCTTCAGCAAATACAAGTTGGTCTAGCCTCTCCACAGATACCCCTTAATTATGGTTGCCCTACAATATGGCTATGTGTATCACTGAGGCGTGCAGGTCACCTTACCTTAGTAGCATCCATAGTTCATGGAGGAATGTTTAAATATCATCTAGAACATTCTGTGGATAACAAAGCTGAAGCCATCCAGAAGTGTTAATACATTGTTTCTCTTCCTGTCCAGACTGTATACCAGTTTGGTTAGGTTTTTTTAGGTACAAATGATCCATACTTAAAGGATGGAAAGTTGCACAGGACACATCAATACCCAAGAATGGAAATAGAAGTAACCCACAGAATTACAGAACTATGTCACTGATGTCAGTTTTTGGTAGGATTACGAAAAATATACTGTGTTCAAACATTATGAATTACCTCAAGGGAAATGATCCATTGGCACATAGCATGGATTTTAAAAAATATTGTTTTTGTGAATCACAACTGGCTCTTTACTCACACAAAGTAATGAGCACTATGAACTGGAGATCTCTGATTGATTCCATATTTCTATATTTCCAAAAGGGTTGTGACACAGTTCCTCCCAAGAGGCTTCTAACTAAATTACCTGCCTACGAAATACTGTCTCAGTTAAATGGATTCACGATATCCAGCCATAAGGGTTACAATTCATGGTAATTAACAGAGTCATTGGCAAAACATAAGTGATATCTGCCACCCTCCAAGAAAGTGTTATAGACTGTCTGTTGTTCCTAATCTATATGAATGATTTAGCAGACAATCTGAGAAGCTATTTTAGATTGCTTGCAGATGATGGTGTCATTTATCATCTAGTGAAGTCATCAGAACATAAAAACCAATTGCAAAATGATTTATACAAGATATGGTGTGAAAAGTGCCAATTGACTCTAAACAATAAAAATTGTCAGGTAATCCACATGATTACTACAGGGTATCCATTAAAGTTTGGTTGTTCTTGATATTCATAAATGGCTTACCAAGTTATTTAACACAAGCTGATGCTGTACTGTTTGCTGATGATACTAGTCTCTTTGTTAAAGCTCACAATGTGACTGACTTACACAAAAAATTGACATATCAAATGAAGAAGTAGTTAAAAAGTTAAGAGAAAACAGCATATTTGTTAATGAGAAGAAAATGTTGTGGATGAATCATAGGTATACATCAAATAAAGTAATCCTTAACATATCACAGAAGTTAGGTGAACAGAAAATGCTACAAACTTCAGATACTTAACTTTTAGAAATTTGGTTAGATAAGCCTCTTGAGTAGGATAAACACATAGAATGGCTCAATAAAAAATTAAGTGAACGCTGTTACATATTAAGAGTGCTCAAAAATTCCTGCAGTGAAGAAACAGTCATGAGTGCCTATTATGCATTCATGTCTACATCTACATCTACATACATACTCCGCAATCCACTATACAGTGCGTGGCGGAGGGTACCTCATACCACAACTAGCATCTCCCCCCCCCCCCCCACCCCCCCCCCCCCCACCCACCCACCCCTTTCCACTCCCAAACAGAATGAGGGAAAAATGACTGCCTATATGCCTCTGTACAAGCCCTAATCTCTCTTATCTTATCTTTGTGGTCTTTCCACAAAATATAAGTTGGCGGCAGTAAAATTGTACTGCAGTTAGCCTCAAACGCTGGTTCTCTAAATTTCTGCAGTAGTGATTCACATGCCTCCTTTCCTCCAGAGACTCCCACTCGAGTTGCTGAAGCATTTCCATAACACTTGCGTGATGATCAAACCTACCAGTAACAAATCTAGCAGCCCGCCTCTGAATTGCTTCTATGTCTTCCCTCAATCTGACCTGATAGGGATCCCAAATGCTCAAGCAGTGCTCAAGAATAGGTCGTATTAGTGTTTTATAAGTGGTCTCCCTTGCAGATGAACCACATCTTCCCAAAATTCTACCAATGAACTGAAGATGACTATCTGCCTTCCCCACAACTGCCATTACATGCTTGTCCCACTTCATATCGCTCTGCAATGTTACACCCAAATATTTAATAGACATGTCTGTGTCAAGCGCTACACTACTAATGAAGTATTCAAACATCATTTATCTATCTTTAGAGTTAGCTGCCATTCTTTACACCAATCACAAATCCTGTCCAACTCATCTTGTATCCTCCTACAGTCACTCAAAGACGACACCTTCCTGTACACCACAGCATCATCAGCAAACAGCTGCACATTGCTATCCACCCTATCCAAAAGATTATTTATGTAGATAGAAAACAACAGCGGACCTACCACACTTTCCTGGGGCACTCCAGATGATACCCTCACCTCCGATGAACACTTACCATCGAGGACAACGTACTGGGTTCTATTACTTAAGAAGTCTTCGAGCCACTCACATATTTGGGAACCAATCCCATATGCTCGTACCTTAGTTAGGAGTCTGCAGAGGGCCACCAAGTCAAATGCTTTCTGGAAGTCAAGGAATATGGCAACTGTCTGATGCCCTTCATCCATGGTTCGCAAGGTATCACGTGAACAAAGGGCGAGTTGTGTTTCACAGGAGCGATGCTTTCTAAAGCCGTGTTGATCCGTGGACAGCAACTTCTCTGTCCCAAGGAAATTAATTGTATTCGAACTTGGAATATGTTCGAGAATCCTGCAACAAACCGATGTTAAGGATATTGGTCTGTAATTTTGAGCATCCGTCCTTCTACCCTTCTTATACACAGGCGTCACCTGCGCTTTTTTCCAGTCACTCGGGACTTTACGTTGGGTAAGAGATTCGCGATAAATGTAAGCTAAGTAAGGAGCCAATGCAGCAGAGTATTCTCTGTAAAACCAAATTGGAATCATATCAGGACCTAGCGATTTATTTATTTTCAACCCATTCAGCTGCTTCACAACCCCAGAGATGTCTATCACTATGTCCTCCATACAGGAATCTGTACGAGACTCAAACAACAGTATGTTTGTACAATCCTCCTGCGTGAAAGATTTCTCAAATGCTAAATTTAAAATTTCAACTTTCATTTTGCTGTATTCCGTTGCCAGGTCAGACTGATCAGTGAGTGACTGGATGGAAGCCTTCGACCTGCTTACCGATTTTATGTAAGACCAGAATTTCCTTGGGTTTTCAGCAAGAGCTTTTGCTAAGGTATGATGGTGGTACTGGTTTTATGCTTCGTGCATTGCTCTTTTTACAGAAGGATGAATCTCTACTGACTTTTGCTTGTCCTCATTCTCCCAATCTTTCTTGTACCATGAGTGCAACTGTGTTTGCTTCCTGAGCATTCTACAAATTGCACTGTTAAACCACAGTGGGCCTTTTCCATCCGTAACCAACTTTTTTGGCACATACTTCTCCAATGCGTTATTTACAATGTGTTTAAAATTTGCCCATAATTCTTCCACGTCCATCATACCGGAAGTAAATGAAGTCAATTCGTTTACTAAGTGGGATGATAAAAACTAGTCTACTGTGTCATGGTGTCTTATTTTCGGGGTTTTACATGCCCAGTAAAACACTCCTTTACTGTTCAAAATCGAGCAATAAGAATTATAAAAGGGAATACCCCTAGGTAGTTTTGTATGGAAATATTCAAAGATCTGCAAGTTATGACTCTTCCATCTATATACATCAGTGAAAGTTTATGCATTTTGAAATCCCATCTCCAGCTCTTTTCTTTCAATAGTGATTAACAAAACTATGAAACTAGACAAAGAGTTGACTTCCATGGAGAAGTACATAAGAAAGCCATGTATCAAAAAAGTGTAATAGATCATCCCAAAATTCTTTCTGCTGCACATTTTTAAAAACGACCTTAATAAAATACTTATAAATGAAAGCTTTTACAGTGTTGACGATTACATACATTTTATGAATTTGAGGACATCCGTAACTTAAGTTACTGGATATAATGTAAACTTAGAATTTGATTGGTTTATGTATTTGGTTATCTGTGTGAGTATATGTGTATGATTTTCTTCTGTTTCGGTTCTTAATTATCTTAATGAATGTGCACTGACACTATCATTTAAGTTTTTTTTGTGTCAACATATGACAAGTTCTATATCACTTTATATGATAAAATGGATGATCAACAAATAATCAATAAATCAAATCACACAAATGAACAGATTGCAGAGTCAACTAAATATGAGGGGTTATGATTACAAAAAACTTAAACTGGAACAAACACACTGAAATTTTGTGGGGAAAGGTAAACCAAAGACTGTTTTATTGGCTGAACACTTAGAAGATGCAACAGATCTTGTAAAGTAATTGCCTATATACTATGCTAGTCTGTCCTCTTTTGGAGTATTGCTGCATGGTTTGGAATCCTTAACAGTTGTGACATCAGAAAGGCTCAAAGAAGGGCAACATGTTTTTTATTATCACAAAACAGGGGAGAGGATGTAATGGATATGATATGCAACTTGACAAGGCAGTTATTAAAACAAATGAACTTTTAGTCATGGTGACATCTTTTCTAAAAATTTCAATCACCAACTTTCTCCTCCAAATGCAAAAATATTTTCTTGGTGCCCACCTACATAGGAAGAAATGATCATCATATAAACTAACAGAAATGAGAGCTCATATGCAAAGATTTACATATTTATTTTTCCTGTATACTATTTGAAAGTGGAATGGTAAAAAAAATTGTCTAAATGTGGTTCAGTGAATCCTCTGCCAAGCTCTTACGTGTGAAGTGCTGTGTAGTCACATAGACATAGATGCAGTTATGTATGGTGAATACAGTACCATGACTGGTACAGAATGACAGGCTCTAATGATATAAACCAAATGCCAAGAGATCAGTCTTGCATTAAAATAATGTAAATTTCATGAATGAAACAATAATCCTCATGTCTGTAGAAAAAGACATATGCAATGTTGTAGGCAGTTTGCAGTGGGAGTAATAGGAAGAGGGGTAGACAGGTCGAATTTAATCATCTGAATGCTACATGCTCAATAAATTCTTTACTAAGAAGATAAAGGTAATAATAGTGAATATTGATTCACAATATAATTATGGAGCACAAGTGCTTTTTGGAAAACACTGCAAATGAAAAAAGTACATTTAGCTTTACATTGATTGATGAGTAAGAGTAATAGTGTGCTTCTGGATGTTCTGCCAAGTTGTTTCCATTTTATGCTCAATATTTTGATGACCAACCCAGCCATCTTCTTCATGTATTATGAGTTTTGGTGTTGTGTGTACTCACTGCCTGGGTGCCAACCAGACTGTGAACTGTTAACTTGGATGCATGAGCTGTTAAGCTGATTGTGCAAAAATTCTCATACTTGTTGGCTCTTGCAGTCTTCAGAATTATGTGGATAATATTGTTCCAAAAGTAAGATGGTGTGTTACCAGACTCATACATACGTACAACTTGTAACATTAACTAGTAATAGTGGTTTTGTTGCCACTTCACCCAATGATTTTAGAAACTCTGATGGAATGCTATCTGTCTCTTCTGCCTTATTTGATCTTAAGTCCTTCAAAGCTCTTGTAAATTCTGATTCTAATACTGGATCTCCTATCTCTCTGCTGTCGACTCCTGTTTCTTCTTCTATCACATTAGCCAAATCTTCTCCCTCATAGAGGCCTTCACTCTACTCTTTCCATCTATCTACTCTCTCCTCTGCATTTAATAGTGTAATTCCTGTTGCACTCTTAATGTTACCACCCTTGCTTTTGATTTCACTGAGTCTTTTTGACTTTACTGTATGCTGAATCAGTCCTTCTGGCAATCATTTCTTTTTCTTCAAATTTTTTATACACCCATTTCATCTTAGCTTCCCTGCATTCCCCATTTATGTCATTCCTCAATGGCTTGTATTCCTGAATTTCCCTGAACATTTTTGTACTTCCTTCTTTCATTGATTAACTGAAGTATTTCTTCTGTTACTCATGATTTCTTCACAGTTACCTTCTTTGTACCTATGTTTTTATTTCCAGCTTCTGTGATTGCCATTTTTATAGAAGTCCATTCCTCATTCATACTGAGCTATTCCTTATTGCTGTATCTACAGCTTTAGAGAACTTAAAGTGTACCTCATCATTCCGTAACACTTCTGTATCCCACTTCTTTGTGTGTTCATTCTTTCTAGCTAATCTCTTGAACTTCAGTCTACTCTTCATCACTACTACATTGTGATCTGAGTCTATATCTGCCCCTGGGTAAGACTTACAGTCCAGTATATGATTGCGGCTCTGTCTGATGATGATGTAATATAGCTGAAATCTTCCCATATCATCCAGCCTTTCCAAGAATACCTCCTCCTCTTGCGATTCTTGAACAGAGTATTTGCTACTAATAGCTGAAATTTATTACAGAACTCAATTAATCTTTCTCCTCTCATTCCTTGTTCCAAGCCAACATTCTCCCATAAGCCTTTCTTCTACTCCTTCCCCTACAACTGCATTCCAGTCCTCCATGACTATTAGATTTTTCATCTTCCTTTACATACTGTATTACCCTTTCAATATCCTCATATATTTTCTCTATCTCTTCATTTTGAGCTTGCAACATTGGCATATGTACCTTAACAATGACTGTCAGTGTTGGTTTGCTGTTGATTCTGAAAAGAACAACACTATCACTGAAGTGTTCACAGTAACACACTCTCTGCCTTACCTACCTATTCATAACAAATCCTACTCCTGTTATGCCACTTTCTGCTGCTGTTGATATTACCTGTACTCATCCAATCAGAAATCCTTGTCTTCTTTCCATTTCAATTTACTGATGCCTACTATATCTAGATCGAGCCTTTACATTTCGCTTATCACATTTTATAGCTTTCCTATCATGTTCAAGCTTCTGGTATTCCACACCCTGACTCTTAGAACATTATCCTTTTCTACTTTGATTGAGCTCATATTATATGGGCTAAAACAAAGTAAACTTTCATTGCATCACTATGTTGTCATGTACAAGTGTTAGCACACAGTACTGACCAACTTGGAGAACAAAACAGCACAGCTGTATAAGATCACAGCCAAACATTTATTCCATTACTAATTATCTCATAGGTAACTGTGTTGTTAGAGGGTTGTGCTGCTAGCTTGCAGGCTGGGCAATTTTCTTGCACAGATCGTAAATTTTTTCTCTCCTGGCTCACAGTTTATTTTATATTAATGCAGCTCATTTGGACATGCAACACAGCTTATCACTGTGTTACCTGAAGCAATAATGAAGGAATAGAAGTGGGCTCACAATTGTAAAACAACAATAGAATGGTACAAAACCATGTTATTTGTGGTTGGAGCACTTTATACATAGGCACACCCACTTCAGGGTTAAACAAGTTGTACTAAATGACCAATTGTAAAAATGTTTGAAAAAAATATTTTCTTCAGCAATAGTCCATTTGGTTTCAGATCAAGATTTGGCACAGTTAAAGCTACTCTATCACTTCTGACACAATGCATCCAAAAACTTGCAAATTGATCAGCTATCTATAGAACACACTTTTTATCAAAAGCCTTCAACACTGTCCTATGAAATACTACCGAACAAGCTGTATGTATACTGATTTATGAAATTGCTACTGACTTAATGATATTTTATTTAAGTAACTGAATGCAGATGGTTGAAGTTAATGGTACTGAGAGCATTTTAGTGACCCTCAAGGGTCTGTACTGGGTCCAGTCTTATTCATTATATATACTGCGGTGCAATATAGTGGTACCAGCTGTTTGCAGATAATGATGCTGTCCGCATGACATCAGAAATATCAGCAGTATTGAAATATGAAGCAGTCAAGCCACAGTTAATGCTGAAGATTGGTGTAATGCGAATTTCCTTTGTATCAATAAAGAAAAAGTGCTGGACTTACATGTTCTATGAAACCACTGAAGATCAAGAGAGAGAGAGTGATCAATATTATGACTGATATAGAAGTACAGGTTCTCAAGTAATTAAAAACATGCTTACCGTGAAAAAGAAAAGATTAATACAGGCCTTAAAGGAAGCTAGGTGTAAAAAAATGAAGATATAATATTAACATCTGAAAATACGACATGTGCAATGTGGAATATCATTAATAGTCAGTGCAACAGGAAAATGACTTCACAGGCTGAAAGCAGTAATCTGAATGCTGTGCAGTTAAATACATTCTTCACTGAAAAGGTGCAAGAAATAATAAAGGTGATTGGCACTTCCAATATAGCCACTGACTATTATTACTGCCTGGGAAACAGCACAAAGCCTGAAAGTAAATTCAGCATTAAACTGGTCAGGGTACAGTTTGTTACTAATATACTGAAGAAAATGAAGAACAATTTTAGTAATGATGTTTATGGTTTAATTTCAGCCATGTTAATGTGTGATTTAGTTCAGCTGCCTGAATCGATAACTCATGTAGTAAATACACGTATATTGGAGGCTCAGTTCCCAAAGGTACTAAAATTTGTTAAAGTCACTCGGATACACAAAAAGGCAGCCTCTCAAGTTGTGATAATTTTAGGCCTGTTGCGATTGTGCCAATCTTGTCTAAAGTAGTAGAAGCTATACTAAATAATTAAAAAACTAAAATACTTTGAAGAAAACAAAATCTCCACTGATAGTCAATTTGGTTCCAGATCAGGAACTATTAAATGTGCCTTATAACTTTTAACACAATGTGTGAAGCAACTAGAAAGCAAGCTAGTGGTTCAGAATAAACTCTTTGATTTATTAAAAGCTTTTGACACTGTGCCTCATGAAACTTATTGAACAAACTGCAATTCTATGGCTTTACAGGAAGAGCTCTGGAACTGATAAAATCTTATCTAAGTAATAGAGTGCAGAAGGTGGTTTTAATGGTGCAAAATCAGATTACTTATCTGTGGGCATAGGTGTCCCACAAGGTTCTGTACTTGACCAAATTCTATTTATTATTTATATAAATGACTTACCATGTAACATAGCTGGGCCGTCAACTAGGACTTACTTATTTGCACATGATCTTCAGTCTGTATAATTGCAGGAACAGTGCAGAAGGTGAAATATGAAATAAATCAATATACTGTCAAAGTTGAAAACTAGTGTAAAGCTAATTCCTTTTGTGTCAACCAAAAAAAAAAAAAAAAAAAAGAAAAAAAATACAAGACCTGTATGTATCATGGAATAATAACACTGAATTTGAGCAGAGCTCAAACGTTGTTAATTTCCTTGGAATCTCAATTGATTCAAAATTATTCTGGGATAACCATACAGAAAAAGTAAGTAACATTAGCAAAGGAATATTTGCTCTAAGGAAGCTTCATCTTTGTCTAAACGTGCCATTACTTAAAGTGGTTTACTTTGCTTTAATACACTGTCATGTTTCCTATGGCACAATACTGTGGGAACATCAAAGCAAGGCAGATAATGACCCTACCATCAATATTTATACTACAGTGTATAATGCATATTAAGGAAAACTATTCCAGTTATCAATGGTACGATTTGTGACATAATTATAACACAAGAAACAAGCAGGACATAGTATATTTCCAATGTAACTATAAAAAATCACAAAAGTGCTTCCTATACAAGTCCATAAAATTTTTTAATGCCATACCCCAACATTTCAGGGATCTTCAAATTCAACAATTCAAAAAAAAAAAAGTAAAGGAATTTCTTATTGAGCTCAGCATTTATGAAACTGATGAATTCTTAAGAGAGGTAAAGTATATGGTATGATTACACTTTATGTGATCAGTTTGTATATGCTTCTATATCCGAGTAAGTCTGTAATTAGCTAAACTTTACTATGCAATATAGATTTGTACCAGAAGTTTCTCTGTTTTGTATTTGTGTAAAGGTACTATAATTATTTGTGTAATATTTATATTGTGTGATATTTTTCTTGTTTTTGTAATTATTTGTGTAACATTTATACTGTGTAATATTGACTTTCGTAATTCCTCAGATGATCTCTGAGGTCCCTACAACAATAAAAATCAATCAATCAGTCAATTAATCATTACACCCTAATGGGACAAGGAGTAAATACTGATAGTTCCCTTGTGATAACAACCGATTCCAAATTGGTATAATCATATAAAGTGGTATGCAAAACTGGTAAGGGTATATTTCCTCCTAGGAAATTATATCTGTGATTTAGTATTTCTCTAGTCAGAGTTGGCTATTATACCTTGATACAGACTCATGTAACATGTGATCTATTATGTCAGGCCATCAAATGAATACAAGCAATGATTTTAAATTAAGGAACAAGGATTTTTGGGTAATATGCACCATGGCACACAAAGCTCATTGTAAACATAGGTTTAGAAAACTTAAAATTATGATGCTGCAATCATTATTTATTTTCCACTGGATATTACACATCAAGGAGAACTACAACAACATCCAACAGTATGACACAGGTCACAAGCACAATAGCAGAAACAATCATATCTAATTTCCTTACATAGTATCTACACAAAAATGAACAAACATTTATGCACAAATTAATAAAAATCTTTAATGGCATACATGAGCATTCCAGTTACCTACTAATCCAGTCATTAAAAAAGAAAGTTAAAGAATTCCTATTAAAAGTGACTGTTTATGTAATAGATGAAACAAAGAAAATGGTCTGAGTGAAATTTGTGCATTCTTGTACTTGTAGATAAATGCCCAAATATTGTAAATTTGGTGTATAAATGTCTATAGCCATATTGCATTTGACACCTGTAATGCTGGAAATGACATCTGCGGTTTTCAAACCAATAAAAATTCATTCATTTGTGATAGATAGGAAACTACAGAAGATGCACACTGTAGTATAAACTCTACAGAGAGTACAAAATTTTAATATGTACTTGCTGATGTAACATAGACTTCATGAGTTACAGTTTCAAAGGCAAGGAGCATACCAAAATAAACTTATCATTATATAAAATACAAATTAATATATTAGCATCCATTTTCTTTGTTTATAAATATAGTACAATAATAGATCACAACATTTAAAGAATATATTCATTTTTATATTTGTCTGTACCCAGAATTCATTTGGCACATGTATGAGAAATATATATTTTTTATATATGTATATATGTTTACTACCAGTATAATCATTGATACTGATGATTACACCCACATCATCAGGTAAAAGTGAGCAATTCGAAATGTATTTCTTTCCTTGATTCACCAGTACCAGAGAACAAATTCTTCAAAAATTTAGAAATACGTATTTGGTATCAGTGCTTATTTTAGGACGGTTACAGACATTACACAGAAAACACCAAACATCAACAGGTTTAGAGGTCATACACATATATTTTTTGTCTTTTTAATTTGTTTTTAAACATTTAACATGTAAGATTGACTTTTCTTTTTTAGTTGAAATTGCCTTCTGGCAGGTGATAGAAATTGATTTAAACACCGAACATCAACAGCTTTGGGTCTTACACAGTTTTAAAACATGGAGCTCACTGAACAACACTTTCATCTCTGAAACTGATTTCTGGCAGGTAAAGGAAAAGGATTTTCTGATAGACTTCTACCTGTTGCTCAATGTACTTTATTTTAAGTGATGAGCCTGACAGATTCTGCGCTGAAAGTGATGCCTGTCTGACCCTGGTGATGGCTCTGTTGTGGAGCTCCAGTCTTGATGTGGGTACATAGGATCTAAGGAAGGCTTTACAAGTCGAGGGAGAGGAGGATGATAAGCAGCTACCATTCCACCATCATCTAGCTGGTTAGATGATTCTGTGCGGCTTGAAGTACCAGGTTCTGTATCAGATTCAGAACCAAAACTGTCATACTCCTCACTTGGTCGAGGTTTCTTCACACGACAGTACTCACTCCTCATAGACTATGATAGAAAGGAGGAAGCTTATTAAAATTATTAGTCAGACACAATTAAATGAAAATATTTTAATTTAATTCCAGGACTTAAATATGATACTGAAAGTCATGGTGGAATAAAGACAATGGAAGGAGCAAAGGTACTCACCTGACAGCTGAGGCTTAAGTGATTGACAGGAATGTAAACAAGACAGAAACTGTTGTTAAGCATTTGGACAATGCTCTTCCTTTGAACTAACAGACTGAAATACACATGCGTGTGTGCTGCCCCCCCCCCCCCCCCCCCCCCCGAGCCCATTATATTATCTCTGTACTCATCAGTCTGCAGTGCCAGTATCATATATCTGTGTGTGTGTGCGTATGTGTTTTAGTCTGTCAGCTCCAAGGAAGTACATTGTCCGAGCTCTAAGGAAGTACATTGTCCAAACGCCTTGGAATGATTTCAATCTTTTTTATTCACTTTTACTCCTTCCATTGTTCACAGTGCATAAGCATGAGCACAATTCTGGAATGCAAAAATAGTCTTAGATGAATTCTATTGTGTTATGTCTGGTATGAAATTTTAAAAATGAAATATAGATCAGTAACAAACAGCAAAACAGTTATTTAGGTTTTATTTGTAAGCTCAGATATGATTATTGGTGTAATTTCACTGGAGTGGGCAGTAACAACTGATCGTTACAGCTTATCACCTTTAGTGTTAGGCTAACTTGATCTCCAATTTGCTGTTACTTATACCTCGCACACTCTTTCACGAAGCTTACGTACTTCTTACATTTATTGCTAGATTTCTTCATGCATACGTTATTTGTGGTACAGCTTAAAATACTGGTTCTTTTTAATGTTATCTGTTCATTTACAAGTGTAGCTATACCTTCCACTTCAACTATTGCACACCTTTTTTGTAAGTATTTGTATTATTACCTCAGTAGATATTAAACTTATACTCTGCTACTTCCTTTCCCAAGATGGCTCTCTCTCTCTCTCTCTCTCTCTGCAGACACAAAGAACTTATAAAAATAAAAGACACATTTATTGTCCTCATTTTTGTTGTGATTTTATAATTGCTCCTATGTTCTCAATCTAACGTACCAAATGGGTGATCATCAGTTCCCTTTTCAATATTCATTTATTTCTAAACTCTACTAGTTTTTTCATTGATAACCTCACTGCTGAGCTCCCATAAACCCCCAGCATACACACTGTACTTGTTTCTGTCTCTCTCTCTCTCTGAATGATATCACTTTGACTATTCTCTTTATGAATTTGATTACTAGATCAATCCATAACATAGGTTTGTCTTGTTCTCTCTCTTTATTTTGCTTCTTCTTAATTGGATCATTCATGATAGATGTTTGAGCTGGAAATCTACCCAAAACCACATCAGACAGGCTAGTGTACAGACAAATGGTAATTGTTCTTGGATGTGGGATTGGTCAAGATCTGACTCACTTCCCTTTTGTACAAGTTGGCACTTAAAGTGTTGTAATATACAGGGTGTAAAAAAGAAATGATGAGGTGAAAGAAGAGGTTCGTAACTTTCTGAAGAGCATGGCGGGAGCTGGTATGATACGGGCATACAAAAACTGCCACAGCATCTACAAAAATGCATTGACAGAAATGGTGATTATGTCGCAAAAATAGATAAATGTTCAAGCTGTAAACAGATATAAACCATTGTAGAAATAAACAGGTCTATGTACTTATAAAAAAAATAGGAGACCTTAATTTTGGGATTATCCTCCTATATCAGTTTGAATTACTGGGCATAATTAAAGCCCATTGTAGATGCTATTTCATGATGTACAATGAGCTGACTAGCCAAAAGTTAATCTGACTTCTACCAAGGCACTGGAAACCGTAGCAAGTGGGTGAGTCATTACAATTGCCCCAAATAATATACCTCAAATACAAGAAGTATAATAAAGTTCAAATATCAAGTAGCATCAAGATCTTATCCATGAACTGGAGTGGTCACTATTCTGAACAGGAATTTGATTTAAAGAAAACAAGAAGCAGTGCATTTGACCCATAATGTCTCTTTCATGTCTTCATTTTGGTTGTGAACAGAGAGTAGCCTCTTCATAAATATTTTAATGTAATGCCACAAAAATACCATTTGGATCCTGGTTTGCTAAATGGAATCGTCAGACACGCTGATACAGGTGAGATGCTAATAATTATTTCAAGACTTTGGTAATAATCCCAAGATACAGTATATGTTGATCAGTGGTTGGGACAAGGTCAGTCACTCCTCAACTGGACCTACAGCCAACATTAACTGCACGACAAATTCCAATGCTGTCTGCATTAACTGTTTGCAGAATTTCAACTGCCACAGGATTTACAGTTTCGTGACATATTGTGCATCAGAGGCTTAGAATAGAATGTCTATATGGCACATATCATGTTGTGAGTTTTGCACTCACAGAAGTACATAAAGTAATCCAGTTACTTCACTGACAGCAACATCAGAATCTGACCATGAATAAATAGGAAAATGTGCCCTTCTTATTTGACATCCATTTCAGTTCGCTATGTTATTCTTGTCACACATTTGTCTTTATGGAAAATGTTATCTGGCATAACCATATAAATATTGTAAAAAGAGAGCTATTTTAGTGGTGGGGTTCTAATTTGCAGATACTTCAAGTTGTGTGAGTATACATAGTTACACATCATTATTTTGAACAATGCTGTTAATGCCCAGATAACAGGGAAAAGTCACTGAAACAAACTGTTCAACTTTGTGGGGTGCTATTCCGTCAGACTTCTTATTCATAGAGGATATTCTACAGCAGATGAATTTCTGGTGGGAAGATATTCCCTATATGGTTTTCCAATCTAGGATCCAATAGGAAAAGTTCATACATCAGTATAATTCTTCTTGCCAACATTTATGAAGTACCAGCATCATCTGAAAGTCTGGCCAACAAAGATGAAGTACTGAAAGTTACAGTGGACCTGAGAGTGTGATACATTTCTCTGCTGTACATCCTATTCGATGTTAAAACTGGTGCAGAAAGGAAGAGATCTATTACACTTTGGCAATTTGCCAAATAGGAGTCCAGGAGTCCAGTGGAAAACTATGGAGAGGACTATGATGCTCATTCATCATTGTTTATACCTGGATAACTCAGTGTGCATTGTGAAGAGGTCATCCCATCAGTGATGCAGGTCCAAGGGGAGGTCATGATGTCATGAGAACCCACTCTTCCTCCCCCCCCCCCCCCCAAAAAAAACTACATTTTACTAAAAGTGTTTATATTTTTATATATATTAATTACAAAATTTTTAATCTAACTTTCAGAGGTTACAGTACTGCAAGAACTAAGACTCTCAGAAATGGTGATAAATTTTTAAAAAATTACAAAATTTCTTTAACACAAGGTATTTCTCAGTTGCTTTCCTGTGAGCTAGACCATGTAGGCCTGCAAGAACTAAGACTCTCAGAAATGGTGAGAAATTAAAAAAAAATTAGAAAATTTGTTTAACACAAAGTATTTCTCAGTTGCTTTCCTGTAAGCTGGACCATGTAGGCTGGTTTGTGGGCTGACTGGCTATAGAGAAAATCCTAGACAGGGAAAAGTAGCCATTCAAAGGCTGACCTTACCTGTTGCCATCAACAAATGTGACATGTTTTGTGAGCCTACAGGTGAAACCAATAAACTCTTGAAGTTACGGGAAGGCAACACAGAAGGTGAAAGATTATACACTAAGAAAAAACCTACAGAAATACTGACTTTCCAGAGTGAAGGTGGAAATAAGAGAAAGATACAGAATTTTCCCTGTTTATATGCTCATATGGCAATAGTCTGCAGCTCTACATTCATAGTTTTTGCCCTAGGTAAAATACTGGTAACAGTGAGTGCATACTTTGATTTCATACCATATAAATTATGAAGGTGTTGAACTTGTGAATTTTTGTTGCTATTATAGTTATTAAAACAAGATCATGACACAGTGACTTTTCAAATATTCAGACAAATGCTTTTCAGATGACATGCTTACTTGTACCGCAGTTTCTTGGAAATTATACTGAAGTGACAGAGCTAAGTCATTATATAACCAAATTATATAAAATGTTTTATTAGCACAACAATAATACATTGATATTTTTTATAGAATATTGTGCATCTGTGGCTACATTTTTGCATTTGTGTGTTTGTGTGTGGGTTTGCTTTGTGGGATGGTTGTTAACGCCCCCCCTCCCCCCCCCCCAAAAAAAAAAAACTTCAACTATTTATTAGACTAGTCAACTCCCCACAGAGGAAGATGAATATTTATGCAGTGAGTTGGTAAATATTTTTATTGGGCACTAAGAAAATAATTTCTCAACAGATGAGAAACTTTGCATACTAATCAAAAGTTCCGTCAGAATGTAAATAATTTTGGAGTAAACTTAAGAACAGACTGAGTAGTAGAGACGTTGGATTGCTGACAGGCACATAAACAAGATTGAAAAATTCTCTAGGTAGCTCATATGCCTATACATGTCCAAAAGCTAGTGATTTTTTCAGTCTTGTTCATTAGTTAATGTCTCTACTATTTGGTGAGTTCTCACCTTTACCCCTAAATTACTTACAAGAGAAAATTAAGATATTAGTGAACAACTGTAAATTTATTTGCAAGAAACTGTGAGGGTCTGAAGAACTTTTTAAATGCAGGCAGGCTTTTGTAACACTTAGTGCTAAAAGTTGGCTACAACCAGATCCTGTCAGAAGTGAAACCTTGGGACTAAACCCAAGTGTTAATTGAGAGAATAGATAACATGGAAAAGGGGCAGTAAGCCTATAAAAATTTAAACCCACAGAGCTAGAAAATGAGTCTGCATGTGAAATTATTTGGGCAAGACCAGCTGTCAAAGCTTGGCTAAAGTGTTTAGTTGAATGCTTCTGGTAACCACCAGATTAATGTTATGTTATGTTATGTTATGTGGTTTATTCATCTCATTACATACAATTTTCAAATCATTTGATTTGATGTACAGGAGACATGTCAAGGTTTACAAAAGAAACTTTTTTCACTTTTTTAAGAGAACTACAAAAGTTTACATTATATTTTACATTTCTAAGTTACAGCTACACATGTACATAAAATAATAAATGTATTACAATCCCTGTGTTCAGATTGTGAAGCTGTCCTCAATGAATTCATCGACAGAATAATAACACTTTTCCACCAGGAGAGTAAAGAGCAATCTTTTCAGTGAACCAATCTCCATTTTAAATATATTACTGCCTTTTATTTTATTGAAAATTTTTAACCCCATATACTCTGGCGTTTGGGCATAAAGTTTTAAACGATGTGTTGGAAGTTTGAAGTTATCTCTGTGGCGAGTGCTGTAGTTGTGGTCAAAACGGAAATTGTCTAGTGTATGTTGATTTCTATATAGGAACACCACCATCTCATATATGTAAAGTGAAGGGATAGATAGTACTTTTAAATTTTTTAACAGTGGTCGACAGGATTCCCGTTTTTTTGCAACACACATGTTTCTAATTACTTTCTTTTGTAATACTAGGAGCCTAGTGACATTTGCTGAATTTCCCCAGAAGATTATGCCATAACGAATAAGTAATCTATGTGTACCTTCCAATTTAAATTTTTGTTAAGATTTAGGCCTAAGAACTTGACGTGGTTTGCTTCTGTGATATCCTGATCATTGCAAGTTATCTTTATTTCACTCCTTTCTACTGATTTAGCTTCAAATTGCATCATTTTGGTTTTAGTTACATTTAGTTTTAGTCCATTTTGATAGAACCAAGATTCAAGTTTTTCTAAAGTGTTTTTGGCTTTTTCTGGAATATTTTCAGATACCTCATTTTCAATTAGAACTGATGTATCATCAGCAAATAAGACTGAATGAACATCAATAGCAAGTGGTAGGTCATTTACGTAAAAAAGAAACAGATAGGGACCCAATATCGAACCTTGTGGGACTCCTTGGGGAACTGTTTTCCAGTCTGATGAATAATTGGTTCCATTTGAAGTTAAAATTACTCTTTGTTTCCTACCTGACAGGTAAGAGCTAAACCATTTTAAAGCAGTGTCTCTGATTCCATACATCTGTAATTTGTGGAGGAGTAATGCATGGTTCACTGAATCAAAAGCTTTAGTCAGATCACAGAATATACCTGTGACCTTTCTACCTTTATCTAACGTGGAGCATATTTTTTGGATAAACTCATTTATAGCATTCGCAGTGCTTTTACCCTGTTGGAATCCGAACTGGTTTTTAAAAATTATATCATTTACAGTAAGAAAGTTATTAATTTGTTTAGCTGCAATCTTTTCAAACACTTTAGAGAAGACCGGCAAGAGAGAGATAGGGCGGTAATTCCCCATATCTTCTGTCGATCCTTTCTTGAATAGAGGTTTGATCTCACCATATTTCAATACCTCTGGAAAGCATCCCTGTTCATAAGATTGATTTATAATAGTTGACAGTGGTTGGGAAATAATATCATACACATACTTGATTACAGATGTTGTTATTTCATCCCACCCATGTGAGGTTTTGTTTTTTAGAGACAATATTTCCTTTTCCACATCCCTTTGGGTTATTTTTTCAAATTGTTTAAAAGATGTGTTCTGGCTGTTTTCCAAATTTGTGATGCCCTGATAGAATGTCATATCCACATCCGATCTTACTACGTTTAGGAAGAATTCATTGAAACAACTTGACATCTGAACAGGGTTTACTATAATTTCATTTTCATGTCTAATTTTCAAAATCTCATGAATTTTTACTTTGGCTCCTAGTTCAGACTGAACAACTGACCACACTGCTTTTGTCTTATTTCTGTGTTCTCGTATGAATTTATTATTTGGAAATTTTTGAGGCATGTCTTGTATAACAGGTATATATGTTCTCCAGTTGTACCATGATTGTTGGAGCAGATTTTAACCACCCTGCACTGTTTAGCATAATGGCAATCTCATAAGTACAGGATGAGATAATCTTTCTGAACATATGTTCTGAAATGTTTTCTCTGAAATTAACTAGCAAAAATTGTTAAAAGTGGTTCAGTAACGCATCCACAAAGGAAATAAATTAAATTTGTTAATGACAAATAAATCACATATTTCTGAGAATGTGTGCATAGAGATTAGGATCAATGATAATGAGGGAGTCTAAGTGACAGTGATTACCAATCAAAAAATGGCTGCAAAAACAAGCAAAGAATTTTAAATTGTTGGTAAACTGAACAAATAGCTGAGAAACTATTATTCAAGTTCATGTGAATATTTTATCAATCTCTACAGTAAGATTCATCTACAGGAGTACCAAGTAAGGCAGAAATTCCTCACAGTATGCAAAGAACAATAATAAATTTCATAAACAACTGTACAATAAGGAAAAACAAAGTTTGAAGCAGCAGGTAGATTTATAAAAACATATTTGGCTATAATGCAAAAAAAAATTGCAATGGCTGCATAAGAAAATCCTATGTCAATACTTCTTGCAATGGTCATTATCATCATCATTATTTATTGCACTGGTTGCCCTTTAAGGCCTACAGCAGAAAAACTAAAGAAATAACCACACTACAAAAGGAGAAAAAACTGTATTCTTTAAAAATTATAAAAAAACACACAATAAAATGCACAATAAAATAGTCAGTCAATCACAACAGAAGAAAGGACAAATTCAGATGGTAGTCAATTGTTGCCAACCTCTAGCTTCATCTTCCACCACTCTCTAAACCACTTCTTTAAGGACTGTTAATTCTTTGTTTGTGTCCTCCCTTGGGAATTTTTTAGTAGGTTGAGGATGGAAGACTCAGTATGGGAGGGATCTATCAGACTGAAGGATGCTGCCAAACCACTGTCGTCTATTGTACCCTAACATCCAGCCAGTGTGTGGTTTCCCAAACTGCTGGTGTTGAGAAATTTTTGTTATGTGTTAATGCTGCAGATAAGTTAATGGCCTGGCATTTGATTGTAACAGTGAGACCAAAGACTGCAGAAAAGTGAAATGATGAATTCTACTGTAACATATTAGTTACAAAAGGAATAGCAAAACTACCATCATGTAACTACAAAAGTCAACACTAGTGGTGATGAAAACAAATACAAGTGCTAATGCTCAACAATGTTTCAAAAAAAGATAGAGCCCTACCAAGTTCTCCACAAAACAAAATGTGTAAGTGAATTAACTTTATTCTTGACCAGGATTTATGGCATACCTATGGAGCAATGAACTGTTCCCAAAAATTGAAAGATGGCACAAATCGCACTTGTTTATGTAGAATTGATGGACAGAATTACCACCCTCTACCACCCACCTCAATTTAAAGTACAATTTAGAACATATTCTGAATTCAGACATAGTGACCTGTTGTTGTGGTCTTCAGTCTAAAGACTGGTTTGGTGCAGCTCCCCATGTTACTCTATCCTGTGCAAGCCTCTTCATCTTTGAATAATTACTGCAACCTACATTCTTCTGAATCTGCTTTGCTTACTGTATTCATCTTTTGGTCTCCCTCTATGATCTTACCATCCACACTTCCCTCCATTACTAAACTGGTGATCCCTTGATGCCTCAGAATGTGTCCTATATACCAATCCCTTCTTGTAGTCAGGTTGTACCGCAAATTTCTTTGCTTCTCAATTTTGTTCAGTACCTCCTCATCAGTTATGTAATCTGCTCACCTATTCTTCAGCATTCTTTGGTAGCATCACATTTCCAAAGATTCTACTCTCTTCTTTCTAAACTGTTTATCATCCACATTTCACTTCCATACATTACTACACTCCACACAAATACTCTCAGGAAAGACTTCCTGATACTTAAATCTATACTCAATGTTAACAAATTTCTCTCCTGCATAAATGCTTTTCTTCCAATTTCTAGTCTACATTTTATATCCTCCCTACTTCAGCCATCATCAGATATTTTGCTGCCTAAATAGCAAAACTCATCTACTTTTTAAGTGCCTTGTTTCCTAATCTGATTTTCTGAGCATCACCTGATTTAATTCAGCTACATTCCATTATCTTTGTTTTGTTTTTATTGACATTCATCTTCTATCCTCCTTTTGAGAAACTGTCCATTCCATTCAACTGTTCTTCCAGGTCCTCTGCCATCTCTGACAGAGTTAAACTGCCATTGGCAAACCTCAAAATTTTTATTTCTTCTCCCTGAACTTTAATAATTCCAACCCCAATTTTTTTTGGTTTACTTTACTGCTTGTTCATTGTACATATCGAATAGTGTTGGGGATAGGCTACAACCATATCTCACTTGTTTCCAACCATTGCCTCTCTTTCATGGCCCTCAACTGCTATAACTGCTGTCTGGTTTCTGTACAAGTTGTAAATAGCCTTTTGGTCCCTGTAATTTACCCCTGCTGCCCTCAGAATTTCAAACAGAGTATTCCAGTCAACATTTTCAAAAGCTTTCTCTAAGTTTACAAATGATAAAAATGCAGGTTTTCCCTTCCTGAACCTGTTTTCTAAGATAAGTCGTAGTGTCAGATTGCCTGTCATGTTCTTACATTTCTCCGAAGTCCTGACTGATCTTCCCCGAGGCTGGCGTCTACCAGTTTCCCATCCTTCTGTAAAGATTTTATATTAGTATTTTACAACCATGACTTATTAAACTGATAGTTTGGTAATTTTCATGCCTGTTAGCAACTGCTTTCTTTGGAATTGGAATTACTACATTCTTGAAGTCTGAGGTGTCATGGCTGGCTCTCCCAGGGCTAGCAGTAGCTCTGATGGAATATAACTACTCTCAGGGGCTTGTTTCAACTTAGATCTTTCAGAGCTTTGTCAATTGCAATATCATACTCCCATCTCATCTTCATGTACATCCACTTTCGTTTCTATAATTTTACTTTCAAGTTCATCTCCTTGTGTAGACCATCTATATACTACTTCCACCTTTCAGCTTTCCCTTCATTGCTTAGGACTGGTTTACCATCTGAGCTCTTGATATTCATACAGCTGTTCCCTTCCCCCCAAAGGCCTCTTTAATTTTCCTATAGGTGGTATCTATCTTTCCCCTACTGGAATATGCTTCTAAATCCTCATGTTTGTCCTCCAGCCATTCCTGCTTAGCAATTTTGTACCTTGTGTCAATCTCATTTTTTAAACATTTGTGTTCCCTTTGGTCTGCTTCATTTGCTGCAGTTTTAAATTTTCTTCTTTCATCAGTCAAATTCAATATCTCTTGTGTTATCCAAGGATTTCTATTAGGCCTTGTCTTTTTACCAACTTGATCCTCTGTTTACCAACTTGATCCTCTGCTGCCTTCACTGTTTCATCTCTTAAAACTACCCATTTGTCTTCTACTGTGTGCCTTTCTCCTTTTCTAGTTAACCTCTGCCTAACACTGCCCGAGAAACTCTCAACGACCTCTGGTTCTTTCAACTTATCCAGGTCCCAATTCCTTAATTTCAAACCCTTTTCCACTTTTCTTCAGTTTTGATCTACAGTTCATAACCAATAAATTGTGGTCAGAGTGCACATCTACCCCAGGAAATGTCTTACAACTTAAAATCTGGTTTCTAAATCTCTGTGTAACCATTATATAATTAATCTGAAACTTTCCAGTGTCTCCAGGTCTCTTTCATATATACAACCACCTTTTATGATTCTCAAACCCCACGTGTTAGCAATGAATGAATTATGCTCTGAGCAAAATTGTATCAGGCGACTCCATCTTTCATTCCTTTCCCCCAGTCCATATTCACCTACTATTTTTCCTTCTCTTCCTTTTCCTACTATTGAATTCCAGTCCCCCATCACAATTAAAGCTTCCTCTCCCTTAACTATACGAATAATTTCTTTTATCTCATCTTACATTTCTTCAATCTCTTCATCATCTGCAGAGCTAGTTGGCACATAAACTTGTGGTAGGAGAGGGCTTCATGTCTATCTTGGCTATGATAATGCAGTCACTATGCTGTTCATTGTTGCTTACACACATTCCTATTTTCTTATTCATTATTAAACCCACTCCTGCATTATCCCTATTTGACTTTGCACTTACAACCCTGTATTCCCCTGATCAGAAGTCCTCTTCCTCTGCCACCAAACTTCACTAACTCCTACTATATCTAACTTCAATATATCCATTTTCCTTTTTAAATTTTCTAACTTAGCTGCCCAATTGTCTTTGGTGTGACATCATGTGAGCTGCGCTGCTGTTGGAATTGCTTGTTAATATTTTATAAAGTTTTAGTCTTCATTTACTTATTTTAACATTAATTTGTGTTAATATTTGCTGTAAAAGTAACTTATTAGTGGATTTTCATTAATCTCAGTCATTCTTCCTGTGTTATTGACTCAAGGGGTCTATTATTCGTGAGTGTGCTTGCGTCGTTAGTCTAAGCCTCGCCTCAGAAGTGTGTTTACATTTTGTGGTGTGCACTGCAGCTGTAGTGGTTATAAAGCTAAAGTACTGACAAACTTATTTGTGCTCTGTAATACAGTTATTAAATTTAATAGCTTTCGGCAGTGTTGGGTGCCATTTGTCACGAAATAATGACTTAATAAACTTTTTTAATCATTCGCTCACTGTGGTTTTTAGAGTTTTCTGTGCGTTGAAGTTGCTTAGTAAATTTTGTGCTTTAGTTTTCAACTGATGTTTCTTATTGTTTTTAGTGAAATATTTCAGTAAAATTTTCGTTCATTGTTTTAACTTCACTTAGTGTTCCAGTGGCCGTTTGAATTTTTTGGTTTTAGGTAATAATTTTGTGACATTTTGTTGGTATTGGTATTAGCTGTGGTGTAGTAGTATTAATATTAGTAGTTGCTTTCTTAGTAGGCAGAGAATTTTGAGACCATTATTGTTAGTTCTTAAATAGTTCTACCGGTGTAACTGAACTTTGGTAACATAGACATATAGTTTCTGTCAGCACCAGTAAAATTTTACCATGAGTGAGAAGTGTGGGCTCTGTCGTAGGTTTGTGAGTAGTGGGTTACAGTTCAGGATTTGTTCAAAGTATTTTCATTGGGGGGAATGCAGTTGGGAAGCCAGTTGGCATTCTAGCGAGATCCTCTCCTGGGAATGCATAATCTGTAGTAGAAATAAGTTGATAGAGATGCAGGAGCATAAGATCTGTGGCCTTCAGGTGCAGTTACAATGTGCAAAGGAGGAACTAGACAGGTTGAGGAGGGTGAAGGGTGGTGGGGAATGGGAACTGGCAATTAGCAAGAAGGCAGCTGGGAAGAGGACGTATTCAGACAATTTTACTTTGCGTACATGCAATAGATATGGCCAACTGTCAGAGTTTAGTGGAGAGGAGCCTCATGTAGCTGTAGATGTAGGGAACATGCAGCAGTCCTCAGCAATTAGGAAGCCTAGGTTAGTTGCAAAGTGTATCAGAAAGAAGAAGGTTCTGCTGCTAGTTAGTTCTCATGGTGGAGGTGTGGGCCAGCAGTTGCAGGAAGTGTTGGAGAGTGAGTATCAGGTCACCAGCATTGTGAAGCCTAGTGCAGGGTTGGCTCAGGTGACTAACAGCATAGGGGAGTTATGTAAGAATTTTATGAAGGAGGATCAGGTAGTGATAGTGGGTGGAGCAGGGAACAGTGTTGATAGGGACAGGGAATATGATGTAGGTGGTGACCTGGTTAAGATAGCTACCCAAACTGGTGGCACTAATGTGCATTTCATGCAACTGTTTCAGCATCATGATCAGGCTCATCTTAACGCAGCTGTTAGGCACGTTAACATGGGGCTGGGGAAGGCGCTGATGGCAGAGGGCATGGGTGACATCTCAGTCGTGCCAGTTGGATCTATCAGTAGATCGGATTTCACTAGGCATGGCCTGCACATCAATAGGTATGGGAAGGGTAGGCTAGTTAAGCTTATAGGTGACAGTGTAGTGGGTCGTGGTGGTGATGTCAATCATGGAAAAATTCGTGTAGTAGTTGGTGTTAGAGCTGCACCTTTTTTAGACTGAAGTCAGCTGATAGGTGTACCTGCTTTAAGGAAGTCCCTGTAACTACGGGCTCACCTTCCGAGGATGTAATGCTTCCAAGTAGAGAAGGAATTAGCATATTTCATCAAAATATAAGAGGTATTAGAGGTAAAGTTAGTGAACTGCTTATAGGTGTTAACTCTGAAATTATTGGTATATCAGAGCACTACTTAAATAATTTGACAATTCAGAGTCTTCCTTTACCAGGCTACAGATTAGCTGGCTGTTTCTCAAGGAGTTCCTTGTGGGGTGGGGTAGTGGCTATGTACATAAAAAACAGTATTCATTTGAGTCCATAGACATATCATGACAGTGCACTGAGCTGATATTTGAATGTTGTGCAGCAGTAGTTGAATGTAGTGAAACTAAACTTCTAATTGTTGTTGTTCATAGGTCCCCTACTCCAATTTCAGAGAAGTTCTGCTCAAGCTAGAGAGGGTTCTTGATTCATTTTGTAGGAAGTATCAGAAACTAGTTATACGTGGTGACTTCAATAAAAATTTTGTATATGATGGTGCAAGAAAAAGGATGTTAGTAGATCTCCTAAATTCATATGAGCTTATGCAGACTGTGTTTTTTCCAACTAGGGTACAGGGGAACAGTAGCACAGCCACAGACAATATTTTTATTCATTCTTCATTTCTAGATGGGCATCCTGCTAGTAAAAGCGTGAATGGCCTTTCAGATCATGATGCACAAATTTTAACACTAAAAGGCTTTTGTACTCAAACCAATGTCATATTTAATTACAAACTATGTAGGAAAGTTTATCCAACTGCAATAGAGAGTTTTTTAAACCTTGTCAAGGAACAAGAGTGGCAGGATGTTTACAGTGCTGATAACATATATGATAAATACAATGCTTTCCTTAACACATTTCTCATGCTCTTTGAGAGTTCCTTTCCATTAGAACATTCTAAATGGAGCAGTAATGGGCAGTCTGGGTGGCTGATTAGTGAGATAAGGATATAATGTAGAACAAAGTGGGAATTATATCAAAATGATAGAAGTAGTTACAATCAAGCTACAGTAGCCCATTACGAACAGTATTGTAAGGTGCTTAAAAATGTTATTAGGAAGGCAAAGAGAATGTGGTATGCAAATAGGATAGCTAATTCACAGGATAAAATTAAAACAATTTGGTCAGTTGTGAAGGAAGAGTCTGGTCAGCAGCACAAGGTCGATGAAATAAAGCTAGTTCGCAGTAAAAATATTTCTGTTACTGATAAATCAGACATATGTACAGTATTTAACAATCATTTTCTGAGCATTTCTGGTGAATTAAATAAAAATTTAGTTTCTGCAGAAAATCATATAACATTCTTGGCAAATGCCTTTCCGAGATTGATGTCTGAAATACTGGTTGGTTGTTTTTGGGGAAGGAGACCAGACAGCGAGGTCATCGGTCTCATCGGATTAGGGAAAGGTGGGGAAGGAAGTCGGCCATGCCCTTTCAGAGGAACCATCCCAGCATTTGCCTGGAGTGATTTAGGGAAATCACGGAAAACCTAAATCAGGATGGCCGGACGTGGGATTCAACCGTCATCCTCTGAAATACTCCTCTGTGATACAGACAAGAGGGAGATTGAGTCAATAATTAAATCACTGAGGACTAAGGACTGTCATGGCTATGATGGAGTGTCTAGCAGAATATTAAAGTACTGTGCTGCACATGTTAGCCCTGTATTTAGCCAATTGTAATTTTTCCTTTAGGAATGGTCAGTTTCCTGAGCAATTAAAGTACTCAGTATTAAAGCCGCATTATAAAAAGGGAGAAAGGGATAATGTAGATAATTTTAGACCTATTTCTATGCCATCATTGTTTGCAAAAGTTATTGAAAAGGCTGTGTATGTAAGGATAACCGATCATTTTATATCACACAATTTGCTATCAAATGTACAGTTCGGCTTTAGAAGTCATTTAACAACTGAAAATGCTATATTCTCTTTTCTCTGTGAGGTACTGGATGGGCTAAACAAAAGGTTTCAAATGCTTGTCATCTTTTTTGATTTAACTAAGGTGTTTGATTGGGTTGATTACAAAATATTGCTCCAGAAGTTGGACCATTATGGAATACGGGAGTAGCTCACAATTGGTTCACCTCTTACATCTACATCTACATCTATATCTATGTCCATACTGCGCAAGCCACCTGACAATGTGTGGTGGAGGGTACTTTGAGTACCTCTATCAATTCTTGCTTCTATTCCAGTCTTGTATTGTTCGTGGAAAGAAAGATTGTCGGTATGCCTTTGTGTGGGTTCTAATCTCTCTGATTTTATCCTCATGGTCTCTTTGTGAGATATACGTAGGAGGGAGCAATATACTGCTTGACCCCTCGGTGAAGGTATGTTCTCGAAACTTCAAGAAAAGCCTGTACTGAGCTACTAAGCATCTCTCCTGCAGAGTCTTCCACTAGAGTTTATCTATCATCTTCATAATGCTTTCACGATTACTAAATGATCCTGTAATGAAGCGTGCAGCTCTACGTTGGATCTTCTCTATCTATTCTATCAACCCTATCTGGTATGGATCCCACACTGGTGAGCAATATTCAAGCAGTGGATGAACAAGTGTACTGTAACCTACTTCTTTTGTTTTCGGATTGAATTTCCTTAGGATTCTTCCAATGAATCTCAGTCTGGCATCTGATTTATCGACGATTAACTTTATATGATCATTCCATTTTAAATCACTGCTAATGCCTACTTCCAGATAATTTATGGAATTAACTGCTTCCAGTTGATGACCTGCTATATTGTAGCTAAATGATAAAGGATCTTTCTTTCTGTGTGTTTGCAACACATTACACTTGTCTATATTGAGATTCAATTGCCATTCCCTGCAACAGGCGTCAATTCGTTGCAGATCCTCCTGTATTTCAGTACAATTTTCCATTGTTACAACCACTCGGTATACTACAGCATCATCCGAAAAAAGCCCCAGTGAACCTCCAATGTTATCCACAAGGTCATTTATGTATATTGTGAAAAGCAATGGTCCTATGACACTCCCCTGCGCCACACCTGAAATCACTCTTACTTCGGAAGACTTCTCTCCATTGAGAATAACAAGCTGCATTCTGTTATCTAGGAACTCTTCAATCCAATCACACAATTGGTCTGATAGTCCACATGCTCTTACTTCGTTCATTAGACGACTGTAGGGAACTGTATCGAACACCTTGTAGAAGTCAAGAAACATGGCATCTACCTGGGAACCCATGTCTATGGTCCTCTGAGTCTCATGGACGAATAGTGCGAGCTGGGTTTCACTTGATCGTCTTTTTCAAAACCCATGCTGATTCCTATAGAGTAGATTTCTAGTCTGCAGAAAAGTCATTATACTCGAACATAATATGTGTTCCAAAATTCTACAACTGATTGACATTAGAGATATAGGTCTATAGTTCTGCACATCTGTTCAAAGTCCCTTCTTGAAAATGGGGATGACCTGTGCCCTTTTCCAATCCTTTGGAATGCTACGCTCATCTAGAGACCTACAGTACACCGCTGCAAGAAGGGGGGCAAGTTCCTTCACGTGCTCTGTGTAAAATCGAACCGGTATCCCATCAGGTCCAGTGGTCTTTCCTCTTTTGAGCAATTTTAATTGTTTTTCTATCCCTCTGTCATCTATTTCGATATCTACCATTTTGTCATCTGTGAGACAATCTAGAGAAGGAACTACAGAGCAGTCTTCCTCTGCAAAACAGCTTTGGAAAAAGACATTCAGTATTTTGGCCTTTAGTCTGTCATCCTCTGTTTCAGTACCATTTTGGTCACAGAGTGTCTGGACATTTCATTTTGATCCACATACCGCTTTGACATAAGACCAAAATTTTTAGGATTTTCTGCCAAGTCAGTAGATGGAACTTTACTTTAGAATTCACTGAATGCCTCTCGCATAGCCCTCCTCATACTACATTTCACCTTGCGTAATTTTTGTTTGTTTGCAAGGCTTTGGGTATGTTTATGTTTGCTGTGAAGTTCTCTTTGCTTCTGCAGCAGTTTTCTAGCTCTGTTGTTGTACCACAGTGGCTCTTTTCCATCTCTTACAATATTGCTTGGCACGTACTCATCTAATGCATATTGTATGATGGTTTTGAACTTTGTCCACTGATCCTCAACACTATCTGTACTTTAGACAAAACTTTTGTGTTGACCCATCAGGTACTCTGAAATCTGCTTTTTGTCACTTTTGCTAAAAAGAAAAATCTTCCGACCTCTTTTAATATTTCTTTTTACGGCTGAAATCATTGATGCAGTAACTGCTTTATGATCACTTATTCCCTGTTCTCCATTAACTGTTTCAAATAGTTTGGGTCTGTTTGTCACCAGAAGGTCTAATATGTTATTGCCATGAGTTGGTTCTCTGTTGCTCAAGGTAGTTTTCAGACAATGCACTTAAAATTTTCACTGGATTCCTTGTCCCTGCCACCCGTTATAAACATTTGATTCTCCCAGTCTATATCCGGCAAATTAAAATCTCCACCCAGAACTATAACGCAAAATATTTTCCAAATTTTCCTTGAGGTGCTCTGCCACAAAGGCTGCTGAGCCAGGGGGCCAATAGAGACATCCAATTACCATAATGAGATTTTCACTCTGCAGCGGAGTGTGCGCTGATATGAAACTTCCTGGCAGATTAAAACTGTGTGCCCGACCGAGACTCGAACTCGGGACCTTTGCCTTTCGCGGGCAAGTGCTCTACCAACTGAGCTACCGAAGCACGACTCACGTCCGGTACTCACAGTTTTGCTTCTGCCAGTACCTCGTCTCCTACCTTCCAAACTTTACAGAAGCTCTCCTGCGAACCTTGCAGAACTAGCACTCCTGAAAGAAAGGATATTGCGGAGACATGGCTTAGCCACAGCCTGGGGGATGTTTCCAGAATGAGATTTTCACTCTGCAGCGGAGTGTGCGCTGATATGAAACTTCCTGGCAGATTAAAACTGTGTGCCCGACCGAGACTCGAACTCGGGACCTTTGCCTTTCGCGGGCAAGTGCTCTACCAACTGAGCTACCGAAGCACGACTCACGTCCGGTACTCACAGTTTTGCTTCTGCCAGTACCTCGTCTCCTACCTTCCAAACTTTACAGAAGCTCTCCTGCGAACCTTGCAGAACTAGCACTCCTGAAAGAAAGGATATTGCGGAGACATGGCTTAGCCACAGCCTGGGGGATGTTTCCAGAATGAGATTTTCACTCTGCAGCGGAGTGTGCGCTGATATGAAACTTCCTGGCAGATTAAAACTGTGTGCCCGACCGAGACTCGAACTCGGGACCTTTGCCTTTCGCGGGCAAGTGCTCTACCAACTGAGCTACCGAAGCACGACTCACGTCCGGTACTCACAGTTTTGCTTCTGCCAGTACCTCGTCTCCTACCTTCCAAACTTTACAGAAGCTCTCCTGCGAACCTTGCAGAACTAGCACTCCTGAAAGAAAGGATATTGCAGAGACATGGCTTAGCCACAGCCTGGGGGATGTTTCCAGAATGAGATTTTCACTCTGCAGCGGAGTGTGCGCTGATATGAAACTTCCTGGCAGATTAAAACTGTGTGCCCGACCGAGACTCGAACTCGGGACCTTTGCCTTTCGCGGGCAAGTGCTCTACCAACTGAGCTACCGAAGCATGACTCACGTCCGGTACTCACACTACTGGCAGAAGCAAAACTGTGAGTACCGGACGTGAGTCGTGCTTCGGTAGCTCGGTTGGTAGAGCACTTGCCCGCGAAAGGCAAGGGTCCCGAGTTCGAGTCTCGGTCAGGCACACAGTTTTAATCTGCCAGGAAGTTTCATCCAATTACCATGTTTGAGCCTGCTTTAACTGTGACCTTCACCCAAATTATTTCACATTTCAAATCTCCGTCAATTTCCTTTGATACTATTGCACTTTTTATCGCTATAAACACGCCTCCCCCTTCACTGTTCCGCCTGTCTCGGCGGCATACATTCCTATCTGAGTTTAGAATTTCATTACTGTTTACATCTGGTTTCAGCCAACTTTCTGTCCCTAGTACTATGTGGGCATTGTGACCGTTTATTAATGAGAGCAGCTCTGGGACCTTTTTATAGATGCTGCTGCAGTTTACTATTACCACATTAATATTATTATTCCCTGTAACGTTTTGCCTACTACTACCTTGTCACGTCTCAGGAGGCGTCTCGTCGGGCCTAGGGAGGGAATTCTCTAACCTAAAAAAACCCATATGTGCATTCCACACGTGCTCCACTACCCTTGTAGCTGCTTCCTGCATGTAGTACATGCCTGACCTATTCAGGGGAACCTACATTTCTCCACCCGATAGCGGAGGTCGAGAAATTTGCACCCCAGATCTCCACAGAATCGTCTGAGCCTCTGGTTTAAGCCTTTCAGTCGGCTCCAAACCAGAGGACCGTGATCGGTTCTGGGAACAATACTACAAATAGTTAGCTCAGATTCCAACCCATGAGCGGGGCTTTCCGCCTTCACAAACTCCGCCAACCGCCTGTATGAAGTGAGGATGACCTACGAACCCAGACGGCAGGAGACATTGCTGCTGACATGAGCGACAATTTGCAGTCGAGTGCACCCAGTGCTCTCTATCGCCGACGGCAGGGCCTCCTCCACATCTCGGATGAGACCCCACGGCAAGCAGACAGAGTGAACACTGGCCTTGTTCTCCAATCTTTCCGCTATTTCCTTAAGGGGCTCCATCACCAGCCTAACATTGGAGCTCCCAATCACTAATAAACCCCTTAAACCCCTCCCCCCATTTGCCTGCTCAGACCTTGCTGAAGGAGCGGGCGATGCCACACAGCCAGCCTCCACATTGAGCCTCTGCTTCGTGCACCGCAAATGCCGCTGAGCCCGCCACTCCTCTAGGATAGGGTGTGGTACAACCGCACCCGGTACCCACGAAGATGTCTCGACAGCAGGGACTGTGGGTGAAGCATGTAACACCTGTGGTGTACCATGCAACACACCAGACTCCCCACTGCCGCTAAACTTCAAGGAAGCAGCCTGAAGGTGGCTGACTGCAGCCATCAACACGTTCAGCTGTTCGCGAACAGTGGCCAGCTCCTCCTGTGTCCATATACAGCAGTCACACATCCCATCCAGCCTAAGAAATCAACAATTTACTCTAGAGAGTTAATCAGCTTTTAACTAGACTCCTAATTCACTAAAGGAGGCTGGTATCTTACTAAACTGTGGTTACTAGACACTTCTTGTTGAAAACAATGAAAATAAGCACTACCTGTCTCTGGACTGTATTCAACACAAACACTAGCACTACTGGCACTACAGCTGACTAAAGGGACTCACTCTGACTGTATTCAAAACAAACATGAAATCTATGGAACACTTGCTAGTACTTGAAAATTAAAGCTTCCTAAAAGCAAAAATGCATGGAAGAAGAAGTGACAAGTAAGAAAAATACAGTTAATACTTAAATTATCGTAGCTTGCTGCACAGCAGATGTGAAGCAGGCAACAGGCAGCAAAAGGTCATTATTCACAATGTTGAAACGGCTGTGATGTGGGGTCTGAGTGGGGTACTGCTAAGTGGGGGTGTTCCAGGGATCAGTGTTGGGGCCTCTCCTGTTCCTTATTTATATAAATGATATGCCCTCGTAGTATTACGGGTAACTCTAAAATATTTTTGTTTGCTGATGACACTAGCTTGGTAGTAAAGGACGTTGTGTGCAACACTGGTTTGGTTTCAAATAGTGCAGTACATGACCTAAGATCATGGCTTGTAAAAAATAAACTAATGCTAAATCACAGTAAGACTCAGTTTTTACAGTTTTTAACACACAATTCAACAAAACCTGACATATTAATTTCACAGATCGGGCATATGATTAGCGAAACTGAACAGTTCAAATTTCTAGGTGTTCAGATAGACAGTAAGCTGTCGTGGCAAGCCCACATTCAGGATCTTGTTCAAAGACTGCCATTTTTAGTATTCCAACGGTATCAGAAGTGAGTGATCGTTTGACGCAAAAATTGGTCTACTTTGCTTATTTTCATTCGCTTATGTCATATGGTATTATATTTTGGGGTAACTGTTCCCATTCTAAAAGGATATTTTTGGCTCAGAAACGGTCGACCTCTGTTCATGAGCCTGGGTATTTTGACATTGGCCTCTCAATATGTATATTCCTTATTGTCGTTTCTTGTTACCAATATTAGTTTATTCCCAAGAATAAGCAGCTTTCACTTGGTTAATACTCAGCACAGCAAGGCCAATTTGGTTGATGTTGCAAGGCCTGATCAGTTAATCTTCCAAACTCTCACCACTGCAACTATTGAAAAGGCTGCTGCACCTCAAAAGGAACCATGTGTTTGATCTACCTTGAACAAAATAACCTTATCTATGATAACAGGTGACAATAACTGATTCCTAGAACATCAAAAACCTAGCTCACATGCTTTACATGTGATAACATAAAAGCGACATATAAATGTCACTGGCCCTGTGCTGATTTTGAATGGAACAGGAGGAAAGCTTAGTATTATACAATATAAATTACTTTCTCTCAGGTACTTTACAGGGATTTTCAAGCTACAGAGACAGAAGTAGAGCATGCAAAGATAGAATGACATACTTCTTTTGCTGAATTATTGTATTGTACAAGTTTCTTCAGTGGAATCTATAATGTTATGGAAGCTGGTACAAACTTAAGTTAAGTATACAAGACTATAAGAGAATTTAAGACCTAGATTATCTGTGAAACTGCTTTTTGCATTCTCCATAGGAGTTTAGTCTAGTACATTGAATGGAAGCTCCACCAGGAAATTTAAGATTCCAGTGAACAGAAAGACAAAACTACACCTGACTTATGTAGGCCAGCCACGGTGACCAAGCAGTTCTAAGCGCTTTAGTCCAGAACTGTGCTGCTGCTACGGTCGCAGGTTCAAATCCTGCCTCAGGCATGGATGTGTGTGATGTCCTTAGGTTAGTTAGGTTTAAGTAGTTCTAAGTCTAGGGGACTGATGACCTCAGATGTTAAGTCCCATCATGCTTAGAGCCATTTGAACCGTTCATTGACTTATATAGTGCTGTCAAAAATGGAACTTAGTGTGTACAGGTAGAAAATGATTAAATGTTTCATGCAATCCATGCTGCAACTGCTTCTTCATCGAGTATTCATGGGTGTGGGTAATTGATTGACTAATTCATATAGTATATCAGGTGCATATAAACAGGTGTTAAAACTATTAAAATATAAAACTGAATGACAAGTCCACTAGTCTTTAGTAGTTGTTTTTATTGAAATTAATTAGAAATTCACACAATCGGTGACTCACACAACTGCTTTCTAGTTCACTAAAATAAAAACAGCTACAAACAGCTACTACGGACTATTCAACTTTCTATTCAGATTTATATTTTAATAGTTTTAAAATCAGTTTGTATACACATGATATACTGTAAGATCTGGCCAGTCAATCATATATACTTATTTTGGCTGTGGCTGCCCTAGTTTTAAAATTATCTACTCATGGGTGGTTGCTATGTTGGACCAAGAATTATTTCCACAGCATTTGAAATACCGCAACAAATGAAAACAACACAAAGACTGTCAAACGTTTTTTAGTCCAAACTCTGTCAGTTCCTGCTGATTCTGAAATAGGAAGATGATAGATGAAGACAAAATTCTCAGATAATTGAAATAGCTGTCACAATATTTGTTTTTGCAGAAATTGTGATGGATCTTTATGATAATTTTTAGAAAAATAAATGATAAAGAGTGCATTACACAGAATAATCATGATTAAAATCTTTCTAAAAACTTATTTTCAAAAACTCTCAGATCACTGGTTCTGCCAACAAATTTTTAGAAGTTTAGTCTAATGATGAAAAAAGTACTGGCACTTGCTGTTATTTTATTTACCTGCTCAGATTACCTTTATTGTTTTCATTCTCAGTCAGGTTTCAGTCAAAAAGTTTCTTTCATTGAATTTTGTTTTAGATTTTAAAATTGTTTTGCCTGCACATCAAATAATAGACAATAGTCCAAGTCTGTGCTTTTTACACTTGAAAACAAAAGACCTTCAGTCATAGGAATGGATGTAGGTTCAAGGTACAAACACAGAAAAAAGATAATTATATTGGCTTTGCAAGTCATTGACTCTGTTCTGCAAACTTCAACTACAATGAACTACAAGCTTTTGAACACAATGCTATCACCTTATTTGTATAGTACAGTGTCTGTCCACCTGCTTAGCTGAGTGATTACATGGTTGCCTGTTATGCAGCAGGCCCGGTTTCGATTCTCGGCCGGGTTGGAGATTTTCTCCGTTTATGAACTGGGTGTTGTGTTGTCCTTGTCACCATTTCATCCTCATCACTGGCATGCCAATTGCCTAATGTGGCATCGACTGCAATAAGACTCGCACTCGGCGGCCGACCTCCCCTGAATGGGGCCTCCCAGCAAGCAATGCCATACACTCATTTCCATTTTTAGTGTTTATATAGATGCTGTGTTGCTCTTAAATGGCATGTCAGTTTAAAGCTGTGTTTATAAAAGTACATTAATTTGGTAGTTAAAGAAACCTATTGACTGAACTTTGGAACTGATTTATTATTTGCTGTTCACATAACTCTTCATAGAATGTCACATTCTTTAACATCATAAACAAGATTAATTGTAATAGCAAATTTTCTTCTTTGTGCACACTCTATTGAAAAGTTTAAGTATATTTTGGAACTGTTGTGAAGTTTACTTTTATATTGCAAAATACAATACCTTTCTAGTCGGTGATGCATCACCTTCACGGTATACAAATGTCTGCATTTTTGTGCTTTCTGTGTTGACTGGTGTAGCAACATGGAAAGTAGCATACGGCCTAATATCTTCTGAGTACTCTGCAACAAAATGCCTTTCATGAGCGCAAGGCTTACAGTAATTAATATACATAGAATGCATTCCAGCTGATACAAGAACAATATTTTTTTAGCACTGAGGTGTACATTTTGAATTCTCTGAGCAGAGTGATGTACTCATTGAGAAACTAGACTTGTATTTAGGAATAGAATGATTTAGAATCCTGTCTAAGCATCCTGATTTTAATATATTATGTGGTTTCCTTATATCCTTTCACTTGAATGCAGCAATGGTTCCTTCAGAAATGCCACCATTAGTTCTTTTCTTCAAATTTGTAAAACTGAAGAAATATTATCTTAATTCTTGATACTGTTGGGATGTTAAACTTTAACTTTCCCATGTAAATGTTTCTGGTTACTTCATTAATCAATTTCATTGTATTAATGTTTTTTAGAAGAAAAGCAGATGCTTACAGCCCTGTTTCAGAAAGATAATTATATATACTGTTTTATGATGCTGTACCAATTGCTCTAGTGATGATATGACTATTTTACAATTTTAGTATCTTTCACATTTTTTAAAGATTCATTTTATTCCTATACCTACTAATAATTTTATCTTCTCTTCCAATTTTTTGTGTTTCTTGCACAATTTCCAATTTTTCACTCTTTCTTCTTCTTCTTTTTGTTAGCATTTAACCCGTCTAGTTCTTGCCTCTGCTGTACTCAAATTTTGGCAAATTTATTTAACTTCACATTGTGGCAATGGCCTTCCTGTTCATAGTTGCCAGTTACGTATTGAGGGAAAGTCTTGTGTGCCACATGCCTATGAAATGTATAAGCTTTGTTCTGTGTGAGAACACATTTTAGCTGTTTTTTTTTATTTTGAATAAAACAGTCTTGCTTTTGAAAATATTGCTTTAGTGATGCATTTTGCCTTTTCAGAGTATCATCAGTTTATTATGGATTGAGATACACTTGTAAAAATATTATGCTGTGGGATAAACATACATCCAGATTAAGCTAACCAGAGCATGTGCCTCCAATACATTCATGATGGCAGGTGCAGTGATACGACCACAGTTAACAGAATTGCACACATCTAGCTTCACTAAAGGTGGTGCAATGATAATCACCTATTAAATTAGAATACTTCAAGCATGTATACAGTTGAGCATATTGTATGCATTCTCGACATCATCTACTGTGATAGGTGGTTTTCACTGCCCTACATTTAGTGGAGCAAGATGTGTGCAATTATATCACTGCCTTATTGCACTTGCCATCTCTCAATCCATGACAATCTGATGATACCCTACAAAGGCAAAACATGCCATTAAAGGAATATTTCCACAATCAAGGTTGTTTTACTCAAAAATAATAATTATATGGTTGCTGTACCAGTCGGCCAGATGGAGTGGGAGATGTTTTATATTTCAACTGTTAGTGTATTGAATTTTCTTTGATCAAAAATGTGGAACAGCCCAGTATTTGCCTAAATGAGCATGAGAAACTATGTGAAAACCACACTGAGGCTGGTTGGTGCACCAGAAATGGTTGTTAATCTGTCACACGCATTCTGCCTGGATCTGGCTTACATTTCTGTCTTGCAAGCTAGGGTGCTATTGATTACACTATACAAGCAGTCCCAATTTGTTCTTGCCATCACAAAGTATTACTAGTAACATTGGCTTGTCATAATGTTGTTGGGTTACACTTTGTTAATTATGAAAAGATTCTATCTGCAGACAGTAACTCAGGAAATGATGTTACATGACATATACATAACACAGCCTTGGAACAAGTTACAACCCTGGTAGTATTATGGTAAGGAGCTGATATACCAGTGCCAGTGTCCTCACCAATGGCAGCATCACATTAGGAGCACATCTGTCAATGAATGCTTGCCTGGGATACTGTGAATGACTCATGTTGTTTCCAGGACCTTGAAAACAGCTGTTCTTGTAGAGGTGAGTTTGTACACTGATGAGTCACAACATTATGACCACTGCCTAGAGTGAGATGGTGCAGTGTTTAACACACTGGACTTGCATTTGGGAGGACGATGCTTCAAATACATGTCCAGCCACCCTGATTTAGGTTTTCTATGATTTCCCTAAAGTGCTTCAGACAAATGCCTCGATAGTTTCTTTGAAAGGACGTGGCTGACTTCCTTCCTCATCCTTCTCTAATCTGGTGGGACCGATGACCTAGCTGTTTGGTCCTCTCCCCCAAATCAACCAACTAACCAACCAACCACTGCTTACCATGAGACTGAAATCCAACTGCTGGTGTTGCAGGCAAGAAAAATACATAAGTGGAGCAGAGAGAAATGGGTAATCATTCAAGCAATAATAAGGGCCACCAACAGGGAAATCCACTGACATAAGTGACTTTGAACAATACCAGTTTGTTATGGCCTGGCACCTGGAAATAACACATCAGAAACAGCAAAGCTGGTCAGCTGTTCATGTGCTGCTGTCATGACCACCTATTACAAGCCGTTGAAGGATGGTGAAACCGTGAGTGAGTGACAACGTGTTGGACGTGTAAGCCTTATCACAGAATGTGGAGACCAGAAGCTTATCTGGTCTGTAAAGCACAATAGGTGGCAGACCTGATGATAGAGTACAATGCTGGTGCAGGCACAATTATGACCCAACAATGTAACCACTTACAATTTACAGTGCACAAGGGATAACCAAGATTGGTCTGGTCAGATGAGTCATATTTCTCTTTACACCAGGCCAATGATGATTTCTGGATACACTATCATTCAGATAATCAGATGTTCATAACATTTGTTCTGTCAAAGACACAGGCTGATTGGGACAATATTATACTATGCAACACTTTCACCTGGATTTCCATGAGACCTGTAGTAGTAATCGAAAGCACCATGACAGCTATAGGCAACATGAACATAACTGGGGCCACCTGTATACCTTCATATTTGATACGATATTGCAGGGCCTGTGTTGTTCAGAATTATGACGCAATGTTCCTTTGGACATGCAACCATGTCCAAAGCAACAGACACTGACTACTGCCATTACGGAATACATGAAATGTATTCACAGTTGAGAATATGGACAACTATCAGCTATATAGTGGAAAAATGACAATGAAAATTTGTGTCATTCCAGGACTCTAACTCAGATTTCCCACTTATCATGAGCAGTTGCCTTACCATTAGATATCTCAGCATGCTCCATGGTCAGACCCAAACTTCCACATGTCATCAACCATGTTTCTACAACCTGCAGCTGTACATCCATTACGTATATTCCTGTTCAGGGAAGACATTTTAACTGGAATTCGCTTACCCAGTGTCAGTGAACTGATACAGTATTGCAGTGTCTGAGTGTCTGTGTTGTTCAGAATTAAAATGTAATGCATGCATGCATCTGTTGGCTCACCATTGGCAAGTGACTTTCATTTAAAATGTTTCCTCTGTACAGGAATATGCATAATGAATGTATGAGTGCAGGTTGTAGACACATGGTTGATGACATATGAAAGTCTGGTCTGACCTTGGAGTGTGATGGTAAGATGACCACTCACAAAAAGTGGAAAATATAAGTTTATGTCCTGAATTTTCATTGTCATCATTCCATTATATAACTGGTGGTTGTCAATATTTGCAACTGCAAATATATTTCATGTACTTCATACCTGAGGTCTTCCCCAATGGCAATGGCATATTCCAGCAGGATATATGTCTGTATTACATGTTCTGTGTCTTGCTCTAGTGGTTTGATGAATGACAGTGAACTCACATTGATGTCTTGGTCTCCAAATTCATCTAACCTGAACTCAATGGAACACATCTAGAATGCTGTTGGACACCATCTCATCACCTACAAACTGCCAGACTGTAATTGACAGTAACTACATGATCTATGCATAAACATCTGATACCACATACCTCTCAGAACTATCAAGGACTTATCAGATCCGTGCCATGCTGAACTGCTGCTGTATGATGTACAAAAGATGGAGCAACTTCCTTTGAAGTAGAGGGTCATAATGTTTTTGGCTTATCAGTGTATGTAGCCATGACATTATGTTATAAAAATGTGTTTCACGTAGAGTTTGATTCTTCAGTTTGGTGCTAGTTTGCCCAAATATAGGTATTAAATTAGTTATCAACCTAAAGCTCTGTTTTAACAACCACAGTAATTTACTATCATGATCCTCTGGCTCATATCTGAGCTGTAAATTTGGCCATCCATCCAATTATGTGAAGACCCTCAGCTTAACATGGGCTTTGTGCTATTGTAAAACTTCATGTATTTTGCATACAATAAGCACTTAAAGCATTTAAAGTGATATTAAGTGCAAAGGACCAAGTCTAGACTAGCTGCATAGCCTTGGGGTATATATGAGAATTGCCCAGAAAGTAAGGCACTGTTTTTTTTTTCTTAACTGAAAACTACTGCTACAAATGTAAAACATTACATATATGTATTATTTGAAGTCTGCTGAGTGAGTGCACCAAGTTTCTGTAAGTTACGACAGATAATGTAGCTGCAGGACAGATTCAAAATAATGTCTGTAGGTGATGTACATTACAAGCAACATGCCATCATTGAATTTCTCACTGCAGAGAAAGAAACTGTGGGGAATATTCATAAACTCGGGCAAAGTCTATGGAGGATCTGCTGTTGACAGAAGTATAGTTAGTCACTTGGCACAGAGGGTGAGGTCATCAGAAGGCAGTTTTGGTGGAGCTCCACGATTTGCAGCAGTTAGGGAGACTACCCATGACTGTCACACCCAACCTAGCCCCCCTCAGACTTTCACTTGTTTGGACCATCAAAGGATGCCATTTGTGGAAGACATTTTGAGGGTGATGAGGAGATGATTCACACAGTGAAACACTGGCTCCACCACCAGGACAAGCACATGCACACCTTTGTTTCACACTGGAGGAAGGCCATAGAACAGGATGAAGATTATTCGGAAAAATAGGATGTATAGATAAAACACCATTTTTTCATGTGTGTAATTCTCACTACACTCAATAAACAATTGAAGAAAAATGCAGTGCATTACTTTCTGGGCAACCCTTACAATTTACATAGGAACATGACAGAGAGTTTGTAAAGCTTTGGCGAAAAAGAGGGAGATCAGAAACAAAGTTACAAACTTGAAAAGCTGCTACTCACCATATAGTGGACATGCTGAGTCACAGACAGGCACAACAAAAAGACTGTCACAAATAAAGCTTTCAGCCATAAAGGGCTTTGTCAACAGTAGACAACAGAATCTGTCTCTCTCTATCTCTGTCTCTCTTTTACACACACCACACACACACACACACCACAATACACAACAGAGTCTCTCTGTCTCTCTCTCTCTTGCACACACACACACACACACATACGACTGCAGTCTCACAACCACAAATAACTGATTATGTTATGCAAATCATATCACACAAAGTGTTACAAAAGTAAATGTGGCAGAAAGTATTAAATGCTAGTTACAAATAGACAACAGGTTAACCTGGAATGCATTCAAGTCCTGCAGGGGATGGAGGTAACTTGCGAACTGTTGCATAATACTGCTCTCTTCGAGCTATGTTGTGTTTATTATCTTGTGCAACAGTGGTTTGAATTTCAGGAATGGAAGTTTCTGGTTCTGAATGTTCTCTTGCTTCTGGAAAAAATATATAAAAGCACAGAAGGATTAGCAGCTAAAATTTTAAAAAAGGTAAGCCATAAAGATCTGTCAGATACAAGAGGGTTATCAACAATGGGGGCAATCTGAAAGAGATGACCTCTGTGAGGATATATGACAAATAAAATTTAACAAAGAGTACTGTAGCCCTTTTTTAAAAAATTGACATTAGGCCACTGCCATACAGCCATCCGCCACATTTACAAAGGTTCTTAATTAATGGTTAGTCTACTATATACTTTGTGAATGGTTATTTAAAAAAAATAGGATATTAATAAATAACTAATACCTGTCCCCACTATAAACTAGTCATAAATTGAGTATACCACAATAATAATAATAACAAATATAATAATAATAATAATAATAATAATAATAATAATAATAATAGTAATAATATACATAGAGCCTCTAGATAGTTAGGTCAGACATGGTCTTGGAGATACCCATATAAATCTTTATCAAATCCTGGAAAATAATATTGAGCAAAATGCTGATTGCAGTCTTCAAATTTGGAGAATCTTTGTATTGTACAATATTTTCAAAGATTAGTTTATTTTCTTCTCAGTAGCTATAAGGGGCTAGGAATTCTGGTATGACATTTATTCCTGTATTTTATTTTCATACCAGGTCAACTGTAGTAACCACAACCAACAGCAGGAACGCCTTGGGCTGCGGATCGGAGCCGCCAGGCAGGGCTGCCGCCGCTGGTGGATCACGCACCACCGGGTAAACACAGGACAAGTCGGACGACAGACCAATGACAACCGACAACAACCAACCACGACCGACTATGAGTGAAACAACATGGAAGAGATAAACAATGGAGGCTTGTGGAAACCACAACACCAAACACCAAACGTAAACCCACTCGAAACCAGAGCCAGGCAATGTCAACAACGAGCAACGACCAGAATGCAGTACCGCCGAGATAGAAACAAAATCCAGAGCAAGTACCAGACTGCTGGACTAGGGCAGAGCGGGTCCCTATATACAAAACTGGAGGGTGCGGCTATTGGCTGCTGTTTGCACGTGGGTTAGCGGCAGCGCCCTTGCTGTGCGAGAGCCGCTGTGCGGAATAGCCGCTACGGAGGTGGAGCCCTCTATGGGCTGGGAAGGTGTACTAGATCAACCATTCAAGAGATTTTATAATTAATGAATTTCTTTTATTTCCAGAGAAATAGTTAAATTTTTAGTGTCTGACCAATATTTCATTATGCCATTGATTAGAGGGTGTCCTGTCAGTTTTTTGACACATGTCATATGTATAATACTTTATGACTCTGAGAGCTTTGACAGTCTGTTTTGTTTCCAGTGCTTGTCTTGATAGTGGTGATGGTAGTGGTGGTGGTGGGGGGAGACCTGTTCCTTTGTACTTTGTCACTTTCTTCCAACTGAATCATCTTCAACTACATGATTACTTAGGTCACTGATCAAACAGTGCTTAGCACATACCATGAGATCACTGACACTATTGTTATCAGGGGAAATAATATTCTCTCCTTCACCAAATGTCCCACCATCCATGTTGGCAATCTGATGAGTGAAGCCTGATTATAAGTCCACTGCCCATACAATCACTGCTCAATGATTCTTAAATAACCATGCAATAATATGAACTGAGTACAGTTTGTTTTTGTTCCCTAACAAGTCAAACCAATAATCACACTTCCATGATTCATGGTAAATTATTTCACAAGAATTAATTTGCAGTTCACACATGGCAGCCATCTTCAGCTGTAGCCATCATGGAGATCAATACCACTATCTAGTAGTGAATATCAAGTGTGTTTGTCACTGAGATGTATAATGTGGTATGAATAATGTGACCTGTGGTAGAGAATATATACATGATTTGATATATTTCATGAGATATTATTAGTTTCTTGTAGTCTCACACAGTTTTTAATCATTGGTCAAAATCATCTAGCATTTGTGGACATACTAATATTCTGTATGGATATGTTTGAAATGAAGAAATCAAAGTATACATTCCCATATTAAATATAACTCACTTTAAAAATACGGCCTCTTTTGCAGTCATTTCTACTTGAAAAAAGTATGTGTGGACATGTGATAATTGAAGTAAAGTTACAGAGAAATATAATTTTGTCTACAGGTATATTATTACTCATACACCACAAGGTGCCACTTCTGAGATTATTACACATGTGTAATAACTTGTCACTTCTCAGGAATCCTGCCGGGAATGGGAGGCTTAGTAGAAATCAGACATTACTGTCATGTTTTCAGTCAGCTCCAATACTGTTTATGGTAGTTGCATATTGGTGTATTGTAAATTGTTGCAATAAGATTTCAGTTATAAACAAAGTTTATAAACTGTGCATTACTTTTCCTTCTGTAGTAGTGCAAAAGACAGGTAGGCCCTACAGTTTTGTATTCAAAAAGGTGTCAACAGAAGATGAGAAGAATTACTACCCTTTCTCTCTTCTCTAAAATATTTAAAAATATTACAGCAAGAGCAATTCAAACAATCCTTAGAATAAATGGCATGATTATTAAAAACCAGTTTGACTTCCAGCAAGGAAACAACACCGTAAATTCTGTAAGTCAGTTTATTCAAGAGACATGCTCCATATTAAATAGTGGTAAAAATGTCACATGAATATTCTGTGAGCTAATAAAAGCACTGAATTCAATGAATCACTCCTTGCTTAGTCAAAAATCACTAACTGGTGGAATCAGGAACAGTGCTTCACAATGGTTCAGTTCATACACAACAGGTAGGAAGTAAAGAGTAAGTCTAACATTAAATTTAAGCAATTGCTCATCTGACTGAAAAACAATTTTTCATTGATATCCACAGGGTATGATGTTGGGTCTCATCTGTTCCTGTTCTATGCTAATTAAATATCACTTACTGCTGTGACCGATATGGTTAAAATTCAAATGTCAATGCAGTAAGTACAACAGGAATAAAATTTGAAGCAATTAGAGTTGCTTCTTTACAGCTACAAACTATCAGACAATTAGTAAGTAAATTATTCATAGCAAATACAAAACAAAACTTTAGATTATGGACACAGATTGTGATATTTACTGTATGATACTTGTTGAACACTGTAGTTAGTTGTAGAATTGGTGAGATATTATGAAATAATAAATTTGCACTAATGTTTGTGAAAATTGCAACCCACAGGAAGACTGGCCCAAACAGAGGATGTGAAGAACAGTGTACCAACAACATGTGTAGGTCTATTAGCACCATGTCTTCTATGGTAAATCAGTGTTAAACCAAAGACAGGTATTTTCAGCACATGAAACACAATGTATATGTGAATGTAAGTGCCTGTATGCCTAAATGACATAAAATAGTGCAATATTGCCATGAGAGTAAGTTGAAATGAGACAAAATGATTAGTCTAGAAGCAAACAATGAGAAATTCGGGATGGAATAATGACAAAATTATGAAAAGGAAACATTGCTATTCACCATACGGAGGAGATGTTGAGTCACACACAGACACAACAAAAAGACTGTCATTCATGTTGACCATTGAGCCAAAAGGCCTTTTTCTAAAGTAGACAACACACACATACACAACATACACATGACCATTGTCCTGGCCACTGAGACCATGATTAGTCTCCATGAATTGTTTTTGTCATACCACGATATTTTTACTTGTATAGGACAGGTACCATAACACTGATGCATGTGTGGCACTAGAGTACTGAAGAGGGTATATGCAGCAATGCATGGGGGCTAGATCATGCAATGTGACCATGGAATGACTGCCACCTTTTCTGCACATCTTTAACAGACCATCTCACTTTGTCCTACATGTTGGCTTGACATCTGAGCACTCATATTTGTGGAATACTCCTTCTGTCAATGATTGTTTCTGTTTAAGTTTCGACTGAAGGTGTTTATTGTCAAGGCTGCAATGGACATGTGAATCGAATGTCTGGAAAGCTGAGTGACAAACTTTTAGGTATCTAGTTGATTTATTCTTCAACCTTCTCTCAAACAATGATTCTATATGTACAAGCTTGCATAGGTGTATGATTATTTGGAGCACTACTGAGTACAACATACATTCTTAGATTTTGCACCTAAAGGATAATTTCGACAGCAACTGCTACATCTTGGAGGCTTTCGAGCCCTACTTCTGTGGGACAACGGCCAACTATGTGCATATGTGTGTGAAGAGGGGGGAGGGGCAGGGGGGGAGGGGGAGTGGAGGGGCGTGGAGAGGGAGGAGGTTGGGGTCCCACACTTTCTTCAAAGAATGATGTGTACCATTGCTTCCTTGGCCTGCACATTCACCTGGCACGGTCTGTACTTTATTGATGATATAACATCTATTTCAGTCATATCCATCATTCAGGGTGATGTAATTTCAACAACCTTTAGTGTATATAGGGTATTTATTTTGACTGAAAACATCGAAATAGCTCAAAAACTACACATCAAATCAAAAAAAGTTATAATTCCAATTTGTTTGTCTCAGAGGGGGACATCCAATGATAGCACATTCAACCCTCCACACCACCCCATGCGTCGGTGGCTGGGGCCAGCTTTGAAATCTTCAAAGGGAACCAGCATTGTAGATTACAATTCTACTGCAAAATCTACATAGGTTTTACCTGAAGCATTTTCTTCATTTTACCACAGATGGCACTGTAATCAGAGTAATAGAAATGGGAACACAATCATAATTTATAACATGCTACTCAATGTCGCTTGAATATTCAATGCCATGTGAGACCCCACTTCCATGCTGTGAGGATAGCACAGGCTAGTATTTCACAACTTGTAATTGGAAATCACATTTGCAATGTTGTATTACTCCAACATATTGAACAGGTGACTACTCAATGTGCCACTGTGGCCATGGCTTGAGGTGGATGCTACTCTACTTTTCCAATTAGAGTAAGTGTTCACATGTAGTACCACCAACTTCAATAAGCTTAGTGATCTACTTTTCAAATGACCATACACAGGACAGAAGCATATCTGCAGAAATGTCAGCACATGCATTTCTATTCAGTTGACCATGTCTTCACAGCCTGTTGGCACTTGTTGGTACACCTTATCTACATCTACATAGATACATCGCAAGCCACCATACAGTGTATGATCAAGGGTACCCTGTACCACTACTTGTCATTTTCTTTCCTGTTCCACTTGCAAATAGAGTCAGGGAAAAATGGCTATCTATATGCCTCTGCATGAGTCCTAATCCCTCATTTCTTATCTTCATGGGCCTTAAGTGCAATGTATGATGGCAGAAGTAGAATCATTTGACAGTCAGCTTCAAATGCCAGTTCCCTAAATTTTCTCAATAGTGTTTCTCAAAAAGAACGTCGCCTTCCCTCCAGGAATTCCCATTTGAGTTCCTGAAACACCTCTGTAACACTCACATGTTGTTTGAACCTACAACAACAAATCTAGCAGCCCACCTCTGAATTGCTTTGATATCTTCCTTCAGTCTGACCTGGTACAGATCCCAAACACTTGAGCAGTACTCAAGAATAGGTCACACCACCATCCTATATGTGGTCTCCTCCACAGGTGAAACAGTCTTGCCTAAAATTCTCCCAATAAACCGAAGTCGACCATTTGCCTCCCCTACCAGCACTCACAGGATTGTTCCACTTCAAACATTATGCCCAGATATTTACATGACTTGACTGTGTTGATCAATGTACTAACAATATTGTATCCAAACATTATAAGTTTGATCTTCCTACTCATCCACATAAATTTACATTTTTCCACATTTGGGGCAAGCTGCCATTCTTCACACCAAGTAGAAATTTTGTTTACATCTCATATTCTCCTACAGTCACTCAGTTTCGAGACATTACCATACACCACAGCATCACCAGCAAACAACTCGCAGATTGCTGCCCATCCTGTCCACCAAATCATTTATGTGTATAGAGAACAATAGTGGTCCTATCACACTTCCCTGGGCGCTCCTGACAATACCCTGATGAATACTCACTGTCGAGGACAACACACACAAAAATAATTTAGTGATGTGAAATCTGGTGACCTAGTGGGCCAATTAATAGGGCCACCTCTGATGACACAATGAACCAGTGTAAACATGGTGTAATTACTCCCTTACCTCAATTGCATCATGTGGTGGGCAAAAGTCATGTGGAAACTACATACACTGTTGAACATCCAGGCCAACATTGTGTAGCAGTACCAGTAGTTCCTGTTCAAAAAATGTTTTCTATTTGTATCTGTTCAATGTGCCATCAATAAAATATGGACCTGTTATTAGTGCCACACCATACATTAATTGACCAAGGGACATTGACGATCAGCTTGCTGTTACCAGTGGGGATTGTATACATTCCAGTAATGTATGTTATGCTGGTTAATTCTACCGTGGTTTATGAATGTAGACTCACTGAAAAATAGTACCTTGGGAAAGAATGGGTGGATTATTTGCATTTCTTGACATGCCCATTCACAAAATACTATGGGAATTAGTACTAAGAAGTTCTTGATGCATTGACACATGACATGGATGATAATGTATAATGACACAATACAGTGTAATTGCCAGGCACTTATCTGTGGGTTGAGGTGCAATGGCGTGAGTACAATTAGTTCATTAGCCTCTCCTGTAACATGTTGCCTTCATTTCCTTTTGCCAGTCTGCATGCTGCACTCAGACATAAAGGCATTTACAACCTTGTAAAAGAATGAACAAGAATGAGCTTTCTCTGAAAAATGCTTGGCATACAAGGCAACAGCAGCCTCAACATTTCTTCTATATTCTCTGTAGATCAGGATCATCTCAATTTTTCTTCTGTGGTTGCTACACTCATAATCCACTTGCATGTCTGTTCGCCAAATGATAGGCATATGTGCAGGCAAAAAAGACTGCACAAGTATTGTAATGTTTAGAGCCACTATCTGTTCTGTATCTGCATGATACATAAGCTCCAGTCACAGTGTGCTGCATGTTATGTCTTAGTTTGCTATACAGCCACAGTGGTGCTTGAAGTAGTCCCATGTTTGATATGCTGGAGGAATACAACATTGTAAATGGGTTTCTAATTAGGAGTTATGAAATACAGGCCTGATCTACCCTCCCAGCATGGAGGTGAGGTCCCAAGTGCCAATGGGTATTCAGGGGCCACTGAGTAGTATGTTATAAATTACAATTGTGTACCCATTTCTATTTCTCTGATTGCAGTGCCATCTGTGGCATAACAAATAAAATGCTTTAGATAAAACGTATGTAGATTTTGACAGAACTGTTTTCTGCAATAAAAAATTGGGGTTCCTGTTGAAGATTTCAATGTTGATCCTCGCCACTGGTGCATGGGTTAGGGTGGTGGGTTGAGTTTGGCATCATTCGATGTCCCCATCCAAGAGAAACAAATTAGAATTATAACTTTTAGATATGATGTGTAGTTTTTGAGATATTTCAGTGTCTTTTGTTAAAATGAACAGCCTGTATAAAAACAGTTGTTGAGGAAGTAAATAGGTGTATACAACAAGTGCAGTGCACCGGCAAATGAATATCGTGAAAAGGACTATTCTGGTATCCTTAGGATACTCTTCATGGAACGTCTTCAAGCAGATATAACACACATGGCACAGGGCTGGGAGTAACTATGGATTTAGAGCTGACCAAGATATGTCATAGATATATTAGGTATCAGCACATGACTTTTTGTGATCTGGGAAGGATTTTGGCATCCCTCATTTCATGGAAAAATGTTAAGGTAGTGAAGACCTGGAAAGGGTTGCATTTAAGAAGTTCTTCTGGGGTGGTATTTGATAATGTGTGCTGTGCATGTTTATAACTGATGGGTTCTGGTGGTTTGAATATTACAACCATATGTAGAACAATCTATATCATTACTGTAGAAGGAAAGTTGCTACTCACCATATAGTGGAGATGCTGAGTCGCGATAGGCACAAGAAAAAGATTCACACAATTAAAGCTTTCGGCCATTAAGGCCTTTGTCAGCAGTAGACACACACACACACACACACACACACACACACACACACACACACACACACACACACACACACGCACAAACACAACTTACACACATGTCTGCAGTCTCAGACAGCTGAGACCACACTGCACTGTGGCAGTGTGGTCTCAGCTCTCTGTGCAAGTTGCATTTATGTGTGTGTGTGTGTGTGTGTGTGTGTGTGTGTGTGTGTGTATGTGTGTCTACTGCTGACAAAGGCCTTAATGGCTGAAAGCTTTAATTGTGTGAATCTTTTTGTTGTGCCTATCGCGACTCAGCATCTCTGCTATATGGTGAGTAGCAACTTTCCTTCTCTGGTACTGTTACATTCCATCCTGGATTTTCTGTTGTTTGAGTATATCCTTACCGCTCTTGATGCAGTATGCCTCTTCCTCAATTTTATCCTGCACTCCACTTCTCCTCCCGCCCCCCCCCCCCCCCCTATTTGCTCATGTACAACTTGCCCCTTCCCCTTCCTCTGCCAGTGTGAGCTCACTGGTGCTTCACTCTTATCCCAGCCCCGTGCTGCTTCTCCTTCCCACCACCCTCACTCTGCTTTCCTTCATTGTTGCCTTCCGTCTCCCAACACTTTTGCTGTTTTTACTGTTTCCAACCACACACCCTCTCATCAATGACATGGCAAGTAGTTTTCTTTCTCTCTCTCTCTCTCTCTCTCTCTCTCTCTCTCTCTCTCTCAGAAATTGTCCAAAAGCTTAACTGCAAGTTAAATCTTGTTCATGTATCTGTCTACTGCTCAGCACTTCATCTATTTGGTAAATTATTACCTTTACTCTCTCCATTTTTTGTAGTCGACCCAGGACTTTCTCATATCATTTGCATGTTACAAACAGAAATTTTACTATTACAGGTGCCTTTTAATTTACAGTTTAAGGGTATCAACTGAGTGTAGCAGCCAAAATTTATTTGAATGGTGAATACTGAATATAAATAGAAATTATTATTTGAAATATTATTCATTGACCAATAAAAACACTTATTTATCACCTGTCATTAAAAAGCGGTATGAATAATAGATAAATCTGAAATCCAAAGAAATTTCTTGTTCTAATTTTTTGTTATTTATAAAACAAATGTACTAGTATTTTTTGTTGGTTCTTAATTAATCTTCAGAACAACTCTTTTCTGTAACATCTCATCAGAGTTGATTTGATTTTGGAAGATCTGCCTTTATGATATCTAAAAAATACCACCTACAAATGCCAAAGAAGAATATTACATCTTCTGAAAATCACATTTATTTCTTGGTAACAATATAAGATTTTTAAAATATGATATTTTTCAGCAAAAATTTGAGAAAACACCAATTCCATTCTACTTTTTGGTGAGTAGCTTTATTCCGATTCCACATCAGCTTTATCTCCTAATATCCCATTGAAAATAGAAAGATAAATTTTCATTCTATGTGAAAACATCATGTGAAATTTGTCACCAGTTTCTTTGGCTATTATGTGTCTGTAGTGTTTTGTACACCTCCATTATACATGCACAACAATACAAGTGAACTATTTGTTTTTGAATTATGGGCAAAAAAGTGCTGCAATAGTTGCATGTTCTTTCTTCAAGGTATAAATGTGAAAGAAGCCTTCAAACCATCTATTGAAACTTTCTCAATAGGAAGTTGCCAAAGAGCTGCAACATTATGAACTGTTTTAGGTAGTCAAACCCAGTGTCTCTTACAAAATTTTTCCATCGCAAGATTCTATGTAACTGCAGAGATGTACATCATGTTGAAAAACTTTTCCATCTTCTAAGGCAAAGGTTGTTCCAAAAGACTTTCAATTATTTCAAATGCCTTTGGATATTCAGCAGCATCCCACATTTTTGTGTAGTTTTGTGAATCTCTTTCATTAATACTGTTTTAGGAAACTGTAGATTTAAAGTCAGTTGATTTTAGTCACATTCAGCCTCTGAGACATTACTTTGTTCACTCATTCTGCAGCACTACAAGTGTGAGAGAATTGCATGATTATATCAACAATACACTCATATTTAATAGCATTAGCAATCTTGTCATGTTGAGGAAGGTATTGTAGATTAGCTGTGTTCTAATCTTTCCTAGTTATCAGGGGGAGGGAGAAAACGAAGTACTGGCAAGTGCAGAGTCAGTTGGATTGGGCCTCATTGGTAGTAATAACTTTCAAGCTTTTTATGTTCCATTTATTACACTGCAAATTTGTGTTCAACCACAATGTTCACTTGAACACTGTATTTCCTTACTTGGTACTATTCTATTCGAGATGGTATGCTTGTGCCTTCCACCAGTTTTTGACCTGACTTCTCCAGGCAGTTATACATCAACCTATTGCTTAACATGAGCTCTGAAATGTGATGCAACTTAACTTGATATTTTTCTCTTTGATAGAGGTGAAATAAGTCAGAAGTGACAGAATCAATGCTAGAACAAATGGGGGATTGAGCACCAGAGTTTATATCTGTAGCCTTGAACTTAACCCACTGATCAACTGAAACACACCACTGCACCATTCATTAATACTTACCTCATAAAAACTGTGCTGAACCAGAGGAACAAACAATGGTTATATGTGTCTCAGAAGTAAATGAGGAAAATGTAATTATACTGTAACATATTCATTATTTAAGTTACAAATAATAAATAACAAATAATTATTTGTACTCAGTGAGGAATAACCTATATATCTGGGAATAATTTATTCAAGAATACAGTTCTCTGAGTGATCTATTTATTCAAATGCTAATGGCCTTGCCACAGCGGAACTTCCGTTCCTGTCAGATCACCTGTCTGGCTTGGATAGTACTTGGACGGGTCTACCAAGTGCTGTTATCAAGTGAGGTGCACTCAGCCCTTGTGAGCAAACTGAAGATGTACTTGATTAAGAAGTAGCACAATAACTGAAAACGGCTGGGAAATTGGTGTGCTGACAACGTGCCCCTCCATACCCGCATTCAGTGACACCTATTGGCTGTGGATGACACAGTGGTCAATCGGTACTGCTGAACCTTCCAAGGTACATTCTGTTTACTTTTTATTTATTCAAATAATTACCAAGATAGAAATTTGCTTCAATAATGTGCATCCCTGACTTTGAATATGTTTCGCCTTTAGTCAATCAGCATCTCCACTGTAAGCTTCAGTCATATGGCGGCAAGTGTACACGTAACTTTGACCACTCTGCAGTTTTTGAGGACTTAATTTCAATCAAGTGTATTGTATGTGACGAAACAATGCTAAATGGAATTAGAATATGCACGTTTAAACATAAATGGTGCCACTCACACTGCTTTGCTCAGGAAGATTTACAAATACAGTGTAAATATGACATAGAGTGTAACGGCCACGAGATTGTGAGTGAAAAGTGCTACGCGGGATTAGCAGACAGCATGCATGACGAACTTCAAAAAGAAATTGACATTATAAAAAAATATATAAAAACAATGGAAAATGTGGCACTAACCATACGGGAACTGTCTGAATTGTCAAGGCAACAAGATCTAATTAATGCTAGCCATAAAATTCGTAGGTCTGCACAACCAAATGTACAAAGTGTAAACAGTATGATTGTAACTAGAAATATGAATGAACTGATCACTCAAAAAGACACAAGTGAATTAATCACAAGAAAAGAAAGTGTTAATAATGTGTCTATGGATAAAAATATGAACAAACTATCCACACAAAAAGATGCAAGTGGATTAAATGGAGAAAAACACAGTGTAAATATTTGTAAAGAAAGAAAAGTAAACAACCACGTTATGCACAAGCAAGGATACAAGCAACAAACATATATTTTTGCATGTAGTCATGGGAGAGGAGTTACAGAAATTATGAGAAGAAATCACCCAGACCTTAATGTAATGGGCATCATCAAACCAGGCGCGCCACTACGCAAAATTTTGGAAAACAGTGACAACATATTGAAGACCGGTAACAGCTGCATCATAATAGGAGGCGCAAATGACGTTTACTGTAATGAAACTTGGCGTGCAATGAGAATCCTAAAGGAAACAATCAAAAGGATGCCTCGAGTGCATTTCTACATTGTCAGTATCCCCAGGAGACACGATCTGATGGAAAACTCATGTGTAAACATTGAGACTGTTACAGCAAACAGGCTATTTCAGAAAATATGTAGAGGTTTCCAGAATACGACTTTTGTAGAGAGAAACAATTTTCACAGAGAGCACTTCACAAGACATGGTCTCCACATGAATGTAAAAGGGAAAAAGATTATTAGTGCCGAAATACTTAAATTTATCAATGAGTCATCTGTAACGGAAGGGTCTCCAATCCCAATTCAGTCAAAACAAGAGTCGTTTGTAACAGTGGAACCATCATTGTCTGCAGAAGAGCTACAACAAACACCAGTAGCAGCAGCAAAGGCTCTGATATTCTCAGCAGCAGTGTCAGATAAACCACTAGCAGCAGAATCACCACAATCATCAGCAGAGCTGTCGTCAACAGCAACAATATCGAGAACAGCAGACTCCATAATATTATCTCAAGGCAATGGAAATGTTTGTGAGAAAAACATACAAGGGTCATTAGCTGCAGCAGCTAACCGAGAAGGACAGTCACCTAGTCAGAGAGCACAGGAGTCACCAGCAACAGCAACCACACAGAAGAGGTACCTGAGGCCTGGGAGATCAACAGCAGAAGCAGTTTCCTATCAAGACAGATGCCTGAGAACCAGGAGACCTGCTACACCAAGTGAGGATTTTTATCGTATCGAGTAAGCAGAAAGAGAACATGGAAAAAGATATAAGTAAAACTGTCCATCTGAAATACCAGTTTGACAATAGTGAGAGGAATATAAACATAGGACAAAGATATGAAACAAACTGAAAGAAATCACTGCATAGTATCAGAAGCAAAGGGAGCACGTGATGTGCTTAGTATATTACAGGAAGGAGAACTATTAAATTTAAAGCCAACTATTGGAATATTTCACCAAAATATTCAATACATAAACAATAAAACAGAGGAGCTAGGAGTAATATTACAGGAATATAGGCCAAACATTCTAGTAGTTACAGAACATGGGATAAAAGAAAATCACATAGGAATGTACAACTTGAAGAATTATGTGAAAGTAGCCAGTTGCAGAACTTCCTATACAGGTGGTGGGGTTGCCATTTTTTCTAACTATAAATCAACTAAAGCCATAAATATAACAAAATATACTATAGAATTGAGCTTTGAAGCTACAGCACTGGAAACTAAAATTGCTGGGAAATTATGCTGTGTATTAGGTTTGTATCGATCACCAAATGGTGTAGTTAAAACCTTCTTTGAACAGCTGGAAGATTTACTCCAACGTCTCTCAAAAACATATGCTTATTTGATCATTATAGGAGATCTGAACATATACACAAGTAAAAATACAGACAATATTAAGACCCTACTGGACTTATTGTGCACATACAATCTAAAAATAAAAATAGATAAACCAACCAGAGTAACAAAGCATAGTGAAACTATAATTGATCATGTAATAACATACATTCCTACATGCTAATGTGACACACAGGCAATAAACTCCACATTAGCAGACCATTTTGCGATCATGATAGACATAAATATAAAGACTAGGGATTCAGTGCAGAAGATATGGGAGATGAGAAGACAGAACTACCCACATAACATAAATTTGCTAAAAAAGATGTTAGAGGCAGAAAACAGGGAAAAAATATATGCAGCTAAAGATGCAAACACCAAATGGAACCAGTTTTTTTCTTTATTCAATTATTATTATGATGTTACATGTCCTGTTAGTAAAAGGCTTGTCAAAAAGCAACAAAAAACAAATGCTGGGTGACTGGAGAAGTAATCCATGCCAGAAATAATCTGAGAGTGTATTATGACCTCTCCAAACAAAAAAATACTGAGGCCTGCAACATACTGTATAAAATAGAAAAGAAAGAGTACTGTAGTTTTATCAGAGAAACTAAAGCATCCTTCATCAGGATGTCTATAGATACGGGAAAGAACTATTCAAAAGGTTTATGGTCTTTCATTAATGAAGAGAGAGGAAAAGTAAGACATCGGGCAGAGGACATCTGCCCACTGATGAGTGGGAAAAGCAACACAAACCCTATAGAAATAGCCAATACTTTTAACAGATATTATATTACTGTAGCAGACAAATTAATAAGACAAAATGAAACAAATGCAGTAAGTAAATTGATAAACCTCCACATACAAATCATACTATGGTTTTCATACCTACAACAGATACAGAAATGTCAAACCTAATAAAAAACTTAAAATTAAACATTCATCTGCCTTGGATGGTGTCACATCACATCTCATAAAGGAATGCAGAGAATGTATATTAAAACCATTGACACACATGCTGAATGCTGTGATAGAAGAAGGTATATTTCCAGATTCACTGAAAGTAAGTAAAGTGAAGCCAATATTTAAGAAAGGGAACAGGGATGAATTAGGAAATTACAGGCCAATATCATTGATCTCAACATTTGCTAAAATCTATGAAATGATAATAAAGAATAGAATAGTAAGTTTTATAACAAAGTACAGTATACTGCATTCATCACAATATGGTTTCAGAGAAGGGAAGTCAGGAAAAACAGCATCAACAGATATAATTGAGCACATTCTTAATTTCCAGATACACTGAAAGTAAGTAAAGTGAAGCCAATATTTAAGAAAGGGAACAGGGATGAATTAGGAAATTACAGGCCAATATCATTGATCTCAACATTTGCTAAAATCTATGAAATGATAATAAAGAATAGAATAGTAAGTTTTATAACAAAGTACAGTATACTGCATTCATCACAATATGGTTTCAGAGAAGGGAAGTCAAGAAAAACAGCATCAACAGATATAATTGAGCACATTCTTAATTTACTTGACAGGCACCAAAAGACTTGTGGGATTGTTATGGACCTATCTAAGTCATTTGATTGTGTGAACCACTCAAAATTAATAATGAAATTATATCAGTATGGAGTTAGAGGAAAATGCTATGACGTACTTAAATCATACATTACAAATAGGAAACAATGCACAGAAATCAGACATACTAGTGGGGGAAATATAACAAACTACAGATCAGAATTGCAATCAGTTAAACATGGTTTGCCGCAAGGGTCGGTGCTTGGGCCAATACTACTTATACTCTACTTAAATGACTTCCCTATCTATATATATCAGAAACTTATAATGTATGCTGATGACACAACAATCGTTTGCACAGCTGATACAAAGCAGGAGCTTGAGAAGTAAGCACTCATGAATATTGAAAATGCAAATAAATAATTAACAAAAAACAACCTGTTTTTGAATCAGTCTAAAACAATGAATGTAATATTTCAGACCAAGCATAGTGAAAATTATTATATAAATGTTAATATAAATGGAAAGACTATTAAAGAAGTAACCAGCACAAACTTTCTAGGAACTATAATAGACAAACATTTGGCATGGAGGGAGCACATAGATGCACTGTGTAAAAAGATAAACAAACAGATCTTCATCATGCATAAAACAGCAAAGACTGTGGATGACAAAGTCCTTAGTTAAAAAGAATATTCACAATTCAGAAAAGGGCAGTGAGATACATTGCAAAAATACCACCAAGACAGACCTGTAGGCCAGCTTTTGTACGCTACAATATTATGACTATATTCACTGTACATATACCAAAGCATAATGGCGGGAAGGTCAAGCGATAAACACCTCCTAAATGAAGATGTACACAAACACGGTACAAGAGGAAATGAAAATTATTACACGATAAACAGAAATCTAAAACTGTCTATGACTACATCTGAAGAAGCAGGTAAAAGGTTTTTTAATAAACTCCCCAATATCATTAAAAAAGAAACAGACCCAAAATGTTTTAAAAATCATTTGAAACTATATCTCGCACAGAAATGTATATACAGTTTGAGTGAATACTAAGATGGTGTTTAAATATGACACATCATTAGTGAAATTTACCTTTAAAAATTATCATTTCTGTATGTTGTTTGGATTTGTGTGTATATATAATGTGAAACATGTAATACCTTTGTATGCTTATAGACTATTTCTGTTTAATTATTTGTTTTATTTATATATAATGAAATCAAGTTTGATGTTAATAGCCTATTGTATGACACACCCAATACTCTCAGCTGGATTTTCAGCTGGAGTCCATGGGCAAAGAATCAATAAATAAATATATATATTAAAAACTGAATTAGTTGTTGCAGTGATAAGATGGTGATCCCAATCCCCATTTGGGAATCTACGGTTAGGTTTTCCATGGTTTTCCTAAACTCCAGGATGGTTCCTTTGGAAGGGCACAGCCAGTTTCCTTCTGCATGCTTCCCCAGTCTCAGTAAGTACTCCACATCTATTACCTCATTGTTGACAGAATGTTAAATCCTGATCTTCCCTTTCCTCATATAGTAAAATCATAAATATTACCTGAAGTGAGTAAACTGTGTGCCAGTCATAGCTCCACTCCCATCCCTCTTACATGCACCTAGTTGCCATTTATGTCACCTCTCTTTATAACCAAGAATGTGGCTTGTCTCCTGCTTACTCAAAATGTTAGAAACCAAACTTACGATGTATTTTCCTCTCACTTTAATCAGTCTGCATGTACCATTAACCTGTACTCTTCTGAGAGAGAAATAGATACACAATTTGGTTTTGAAGTTCTGATGATATTTCCACTGTCTTGATTTGTGATATGGAATAGCTGAGTGTCTAAAAAAATCTAAATTTTTTCACACATACTACTCATTTGATCCTTTTCTAAATCGCATGCCAACTTCCTAAATGTTGCACTCAGTCCGATGATCTGCCAAGTTTTTACTTCCAGACATGTTAGACCCATAGACAAAAAGCAGTGGTTCCACTTTTGCAGTTGACACCCTTTGGATTATCACCCCACTAACCTGAAAAAATGGGGAACTTCCTGTGTCATCTCATCCTCATCCAGTACCGGAACTAATAAAAAGAAAGGAGAAAGAAGAGTAAGGTATTTTCCTAGCAGAAAGTATGTACTGAAGCACAGTGGTCATAGATTTGGTATCTGTTTGTGGCTTGTGTATAATTTGAAATCTTCCTGGCTTGCATGTAACTTGAAGTCTTACTCTCAGCACCAGTACACCAAAATATTGGAATAAAGGATCTCCCGTACAGCATTTTTTAGGATCCCACCACCTATGTTGTTTCAACTAATACTAATTACTGCTGATATTATCTACATCGGTTCCATTTCAACTACACTTGATCCCCCCACCCCTCCTTCCCTTGTACACACACACTGCCACTAACATCATTGTCCACTGATACATTTTTGTTGTTTGTCATGTCTCATCTTTTCTCGGCTGCTATTTCTGCAAAATTGCTTCTTCTCTAATTTTTCTCCATCACTGTCCCCATTTGCTTCATTTATGCTTCTACCTTCACATGCTACATGCCTTAATTCTGATTTATTAACTGTCCTGACCGGTACTTACAACATCTCAGGTTTCCAAACGTTCTCTGTTGCCAACATGCTGCTGTTATCAGCTTAACTTCTGTCTTGCTCACCCCCCATACCCTGGCTTGTTCCCTTGACTTAAGCTCCTCAGAGACCATCCTAATTAATTTGTTCATTACTCTTGTATCCCTAAACATTGTAACTAGAATCTCAGGATATGAGATCAGTGTACACTTGGTATGTTAGCTTGAGGGTAGGAGTGTCACATGTTAGATCTGAAGGAGGCTCTACTTGTTACTATCAAGGACACTGAGTTCACCTGGCTAGATTGTGGCTCACTATCATGTGGCTGAAGTGTGGCAATGGATTCAGAGGCCATACATGGTTATTATAGATACTTAACTGAAGTGCTCAAGGCAGCTAGCTTCACATTCCGGGTGGAAGCACAGCTTGCAATTTACAAAATTTTCTTCTCAGAATTTATTGCATCTTTCTTTTTGGAGCTGGGTAGGAGGCATCAACCAAAGATTCAAATTGTGTGGAACTTGCTTCATGTTTTATCTTAATTCATATCTGTATTATTATTATTATTATTATTATTATTATTATTATTACTAATATTGTTATTCCCTGAAACTTATTGCTAACAAGTATTTGTAGTTAGACAATGAATTCTACAATTATAATCAAATTATTCTATTTTATGTAATATTGAAATTTTACCAAAATAGCAAATGTTTCTTCCTCTAGCTGTGATTCCTAGTACAAGTGATATCTGTGTCTTAGATATATGAACTTACTTTTCCTTACACAGAAGCAGACACCAAAGATGCTTGCTATGACAACCAAAGCAGAAAAAACTGATAACAGTATCACTTTCAAATCCTTATGTAGTGGTAGTTGTTCATCACCATTCACTAATATCTGGTTTGGGGTATTCACACCTGGTGAAGAGAAGTTTTTGATTATTTTGATGAAATAACAGCAAATTTTTACATGCAGGCTATGATTTACATTCATATCCATATTAAAATATTGATATGATCTGTACGTAATAGAAAGAAACATTCCACATGAGAAAAATATATATAAAAAACAAAGATGCTGTGACTTACCAAATGAGAAAGCACTGGTAGATAGACACAATGAAAAACACACAAACACACACATAAATTTCAAGCTTTCGCAACCCAAGGTTACTTCATCAGGAAAGAGGGAAGGTGAGGGAAAAACAAAAGGATGTGGGTTTTAAGGGAGAGGGTAAGGAGTCATTCCAATACCGGGAGCAGATACTGTAATGTTTCCTAATAGTGCCATAATCTTAAATAAAGATATTATTATATGTGTTGAGAAACTTGATCTGTAGCTAATTGATAAAATTATGTACAATTCGGAAATAAAAAGTGAGGCAGACACACATGACTAATGGTATAACTTGTTCCCTAGCATCATGTTTCAGTATATTATTAATTACATGTGGCCTTCTAACTGGTTAAAATAACCAAAATAAACCATATCAGCTATAACTAAATCATTCATTCTGATGATATCATTAGCAATTCACTGCAGTAATTCACAATTTTGCGTAAAGTTTCGTGGTTAATAACATCATCTTAATAATCTTTGAGGACCAAAAAATACCTTACAGTATTTTCACTTGTATTTTGAACATACAACTGTAGGTATGTATTTCATAAAACAAGCAACTACTAATTTCAGTTTGTGAAAAGTATTTATTTTGTTTTGTCCAAATAACTATATTTCTTGAAACAGTTTGATGTCTTTTGCAATGAATTTAAAGTCAAATCCAAACACAAGTCATTCATTTGCACAGGTTGTCAGAAATATTTTACACACAATAAATTTACTATTCCATCTGTTTGACATACTATGTAACTAATATAAACCACATAATAAGAGAATCAGTAACAAAATAAAACAATGTCAGTATTCAGACATCCACAAAATAAAATAAAAGTGAACTAAATATGCAACTCATTGTGAAAACAAAATGGTACTCTACAAGACTTAAATAATGGAAAATAAAGTTAGATTTGACAAAAAACTAGGTATACCAATAATACAATACCAATCACCATTATTTAGGTTTTATTTTTAGGCTACCAGTTTCGACAATACATTATGTCACCTTCAGGCCTGCTTAAATTGAGTAACCTTCATGTTACAAAATATAGCAGCACTTTTAACTGGTCTCTGTCCAAGGAGCACACATGCCCATTATAATCTTCGTGAGACCAGTTAAAAGCGGTGCTATATTTTGTAACACAAAGGTTACTAGATTTAAGCAGGCCTGAAGATGACATAATGTATTGTTGAAACTGGTAGCCTAAAAATAGAACCTAAATAATGACGATTGATATTGTATTATTGGAAATTGACCAGCCGTAGTCCCACACTCCAGATAGAAGATGGAGTTACATTCATTCAGAAACTAGGTATGTTTCACTTTATAAAAATATAATAAACTTCCTACTCACCTCCACTGATACCAAGGGTTGTGAATTGGTAATTCCCAACATTTGAACCAGCTGAGTTGTGTGCAGTAACTTTAAGATTGTATGTTGTTCCAGGGCTTAGACCAACAATCAGGAATAATTTCTCAAGGCCAATGTTATTTCCCACTGAAATATGTTATATTTAATTGGCTTTAGTTTTACAAAGATTTGTGTAACATATTCTTCAATGTAACAGTAGGTCCTTAAGATAAGGATGTTAAAAAATATAACAAAGAAACGACATTTAAAGTGTTAGTAATGTTTTTTGCTTCCTGGATTTTGATAGCAATGAAATTTATTATTACTGAATATGAACAGAAACACACATATTACAATTTACTTTTTTATTATTTCATATAATTCTGCTGCCATACTGTTAAACCTCAATGTTTGGGTAGTTAAAAAGTAAAATTAGCATAATTATTGAAATTTATAAATTTTTTGGTTTGTGACCTTACTATAGAATATGGTCCCAATTTTTGCTAGATTTATGTCATTGAATTCAAGAAGTGTATCATTAATTTGATAGTCACATTTTGATCTGGTGCTCTTGTCATTAATATTTATATGGAAACAAGCTGAATAATTATATCAAAAGAACAATATTATTGAGAAAACTGTAAAATTGCAAGAAGACAGTATAATTGGCCAGTATTTACATTCAACAGACAAAATTCCAAGTGTTTCCTGACTGTAATATATAAGTGCAGGAAAACCATACCTAAATCTTGGCACTTTTAGCATTTTGAGGGGAAAAGAGAAATATGTTGGAAAAAGTTGCAAAGCAGGTGCAGGTCACTCAGATCCAAGGTTAACAGGAATCGACTTATTGTGAGAAAAAGGTGAGGTGGACACCAAACATAGGCACCACCATATTCCTTTTTAATATCTCTGGGAAAATTCCTTCCTCAATTACTAAGTTTATCATAAACGGCAGAAGTTTTTATGGGTATTTAGACATCTACTTAACAGTTTCTACTTCTTTAACTAAGTCATATAATCACTTAATACTCTCAATTTTCATTGTAGCAGCTTGTTTGCAACATCAGATTTGCAAACATCAATAATAGTTCTATATGTAAGATCACTAGTCACCAAATACCATACATGCTGATTGTTTGATAGACACATAAAAAGGAAGTGAAATAACTTAGGTTGCAGACACACACACCCACATGCACACATACACATGCACATGCACATGCACATGCACGCATACATGCACACGCACACACACACACACACACACACACACACACACACACACACACACACACACACACACACATTCTCTCCTAAGACTGCTACCTGATTCTGAAGGTCAAGTCATAACAACCAGTAAACAAGTCACGGTTATCAAGGACATAGGTATAACCAGTTGCAGTAACTTCAAGTGGAATAATGCCACAAAACTAACTGTTGGAGTATACAGATTCAAATTCAATTGAATCATTATTTGAAATAACAAAAAAGAAACACTTTGATTATGATATTTATGCTCTACAACAAGTTTTATTTGTTCACTGACCACGTTTAAATTTCTGAGGCAAGAAATTGTTACATTTCAAGAAGTGATACTGCTGTTGATTCACTGATTTCTCATAAAGAAAAGCAACCAGTTATCAGGAATAACACAAAACAAAGACAGCACAGATAATCAAATAATACAGCTAATCCAAAAGACACATGTTTTCACCAGAAACTGCTATTTTCTGTACTTACAACACTGTCTTTGTGCATCCAGTAAACTACTATTCACAGTACATCGCATTTGTATTGGTAGTTATTTGATGTTGAAGGCTGCTCTTTTGCTGTTGTGGACATCACTGGGATGGCGGTACCATTTCCTTGTTGACTGAGTTTTTCTAACATACGAAGTATTTTTTTACCTACTAGAGTTTTACCACTTCTGTTTAAATGCATTCCATGTTTTGTATGGTGACTCCTTTAAAGAAAGTCCATACTGAGAAAATGTGCATTTTGGTTCATTTTGCAGATCTTATAGGTCTGTCTGTTTGCCTTTCTGATTTCAAGATTTACACACGAGGTGGGCATTAAATCATATCTTTGAGGTATTCCACAAACGACAATGACCCCCTCTCTTGTGAGATGTAAGGCTTGCTTTAGGTTGTAGGTTGCAGTTGCTAGTTCATTTCTGTAAACATTGTTTGCGTCACAATCAATAAGATGCTTCTATTTTTCTTCTCTGTTATTACTAATCCTATGTATTTTTGTAACTACCTTCATAGGTGCCCCAGGTTTAATGTGTCCGCATGCTTTCACATTAAGGTCATAGCGAAATATTGCTGCAAGATTTCATCCGTGACTGTCCGAGAAAATTTCTATATCTGTAAACTCATCAAACAATTGCAACTTCTTTGATGTATTTACATGCTTTTCTTGTGCTATCTTTCCCACTTCACATTTTTTTGAAACTGTTGTTTTGTTTACTAAATGTGAACAGTTAGTTCATACCCACCGCTGTGATTCTGCACATGTCTGAAAACCTTTTGTTATGATTTCATCGCACTTTTTTAAAGCTGCTGTTTTGTTTACTGAACATGAATGGTTAGTTTGTACCCACTTCTGAGATTCTGCACATGTGTGAAAGCCTTTTGTTATGATTTCATCGCACTCACAGCACTTAGCAGTCATATTATTGATGCAGGAGTCTGTATTTTGTGATCTATCATATACGATCATTTTCTTCTGATTAACAATTGCAGACCTGTGGAGATGTTGTTGCAGTTCCTCATTTTTGTTTTGAAGATTTAGTACTTCCCGATTTAAGGCGTCCATGCTTTTTTGTAAAACTAGTACGCGTTTATGAATTTTCACTGTTTCATTACTGTAGTGTCCATGAATTCCTTTTTTCACTGTAAAACTATAACTTTTATTCTGTTTTTCACTACACACATGTATATTTTCTGCTATCTTTCCAAATTTCATAGCTGCATTCACACCATGGGTATCTGTATGAGTGACATAATGCAAGGTGATAGGAACCTCGTAACAATCATTCCAGCAACTGAAACAAGCACGTCTTCTGCAGGAAATTGGATGTGGACATATAACAAAGTTACAATCCCTGCATTTACCTCAAGATTAAATACCAAACAACAGAAAAATATTTCAGGAATGTCTGATGGCGAGATTGTGGCTTTCACTGTCTTCTGGCTATAAAACTTGGGTCACATGTGTAATAATATGTTATGAACAAAACTATTCATTCTAATTATAGGAGAATATTTCAGGTATAATCCGCAGTTTTTTCAAAACTGGCTGAAGTATGGATGAATAATTAATATTTCACTGACCTTGCAGATGATTTGCAACATTGTGCGAAAGATAGTGCTGAATAACATCTTAACTATTTTACTGTTATGATAAAATGGCAGTTTATATTTATGATATCTTAATTTTTTTGGAGGGAGCCCTTGAAATTTTTCCAATGCATGAAATGTTGCAGCATTAGCAACTGGTTCATGTTGGTTAGCATGTACAACTGTAGAATGTCATCAATCAAGTCAGAACTACAGCTATTTCTGAAGGTGGAGTGTTTTATCATCCATTTCTGTTCAAAAGACTGATTTGATTCACCCTTTAAGTAGGTATGACTGACATACCCATCCATGCTCTGCTAATTCACAGTTGCTTGGACACATATGTCCACCTTCTGCATTCTGTGGCTAGTAGCTAGTGGGAATGGTGAGTTGTGAGCCTGCCACTGAAACTTCGGTATCAGTTAAGCTTTTCCCACTAGATGGCAGCACATTTCCAGCAGGACAGCATATTCTGGGCAAGTTGAAATGTTTTCCACTCAAGTGCATGTTGACAGAATGCATCCAGTGAAGCAGCCTTTGATGCATGCCTTTTTTGTCTATGTTTGCTGCCAGGTTAGTAAGCGATCTTTTGCAATGGTAAAAAGGAGTCAAGTCACTTACCAGACTTAGAGATAGATGAGCTACTTTCAGAAAGTGACAATAATTTCAGTTACAGTTCTGTAGGTTTACAAGATATAGATGTTGAGGCTAGTGACAATGAGTGCAGTTCAGAAACATCTGTCAATGAGACACTACTGCAGCAGACAGTACTTAGTGCATTTGTGCATGTTAGTTCAATCTGTAATCAACATTTGTTCAGAGGTAGCAGTTGTACAGTTGTGCCTCTAAAACAATATCATATGATGAGTTATTTACGTGTTTTGTGGGTGATGCTTTGTGCAAAATAATAGCTGAACAGACAAACTTATATGCAAAATGGTTTATAGCTTCCCATCTCAATTTGGCAGTATGCTCCTAGGTTCACAGTTGGCAAGATACTACACGTGATGCGGTAAAAACATGTATTAGAAAGCTCATACTTCAAGGAATTCTTCACAAACCAGAACACAAGATGTGCTTTTCAAAGACAGAATCAGTTGACACGCCTTTCATCAGGAAAGTGATGAGTGAACAGTGGTTTCATCTTTTATTGAAATTCCTCTACTTTGCTAACAATACACAATATGACCCACTAGGCACTACCAGCAGGGAGCTATACAAAATTCACTCAATTAGGGAGCATCAGCTGCATAAATTCAGATTGGTATACATGACAGAAAGTAAAATCACCATTAATAAATCATGCTCTGGAAAGGGTGCTTGGATGGAGGCCATTTATTCCATAAAAGTACAGCAGAACTCTGTGAAAGCAGCTCTGGGTATTTATGGGACTTTATTGTTTGCACTGCAAAGGACAGTGTTTATGGTAGCTTCCACATGATCTATTCAGGAAAGGCCATCTCATTTATCTTGACAACTTGTACACCAGTCCAGGTTTAGTAGAAAAGCTAACCAGCAATAACACCAACACTGTTGGTACAATGTGGCAGGACAAGAAGGGATTCCCTGACTTCATAAAAAAGGAAAAACCATAGAAAGGAGAGTACATAGCATGATACAGAGGCAATCAGTAGATAATGAAATGGAAGAACCAAAGAAATGTTCTTATGGTCAGCACCTTGCATGAACATACATTTTTAAATGCCAACTCAAAGAAGGGACTCATTCAAAAGTCATTGATTACAACAAGAATACTGGGATGCAAAACTTCCAAATGACCAGGAGCAGACTGAAAAAAATATTATTAGATTTCCACCACTTGTTGGGCATTGCATGCTATAGCGCTTACGTTCTGTACAAGAAGCATGATGGCGAACAAAGTAAAATGAGCTTCATAATTAGTCTCAGCAAACAGTTGGCTATATCTTCACCAAACAAGGGACATTGGTAGGATGCCCATCTTGAACACTGAAAGCAATATGCCTTACAGCCAGGCAGTTTCCAAACATTCTGTCACCCACAATGAAGAAAAGACCACCAAGGAGCTGTGTGTTGTGCATGAAAAAAGGCCTTCATTAAGAGGCTTCAAACTAATGTGCAGAATGTAAAGTTTCCTTGTGTGGAGCACCACACTTTAAAATGTTTCACACCAAGAACAACAGTTAATATCATGAAAATATATATTTTTTTAACTGCTGCAATATGTTTTATTCAACTCCACCCAAAACATAAATGAAAACTTCTATGTGTAAGAAAAATAAGCACCACTACCATACGGGGCATGCTGGTGCATATTAATGATGACATAATAAGTGTGAAAGAGCAGAAACTCGGACTGGCAAAGGAATTTACCTATGCCATTTAAAAGAAATTATCCCATAATTTACATTAAGTGTTTTAGGGAAATCATGGAAAACTTAAATCTGAATGGCTGGCTGGTGATTTGAAGCACTGTCATCCCAAATATGAAGATCTTTCACAAACATCCTACACTTTCTTTCTCTCTCTCTCTTTTTTTTTTTTTTTTTTTTTTTTTAAAGGAAGCAGCTTAAATATAATATATGGTATCACAAACTCAGCTGTGGTAGAACTACATAAGGGTAATTACCCTTTTGTCACATTATATGATACTTTGATCCTTTGGTTGTGAAGATTATTAAATTCTACAAGAGAAACTAAAATGTTGTGGCAGCATAGGCAACCCCCTTGCATGGATGGAATCATGCCTCATCAGGCAAACTGAATTACATTTACAGGTGATACCACAGGAAAAAGATTAAATTAAGAGTGGGGAAACATCATACATGGAGTCACACAAAGGTTGATGTCTGCCTTGTGCCTGTGCTACACCTGTATAAATCATTTCCCTATGACAGTTGAGGACTCTTCAAAACCTGCAAAGTTTGCTGATGACATCAATATACCAATAAAGGCCCCAAATACATCCATACTAGAAATAACCAGAACAATGAAACAAAATAACAAGTGGATCACAGCAAACAAATTAACTCATAATCTTCGAGGCACTCACATTGTGGTACTCCAAACAAATAAAAATAACATACAGGTACTAGAGATAGATATCAATAGCCTCATACCGGATGGGCTCCATGTGTGGATTTCTTGGGCATCCAGATTAATAATAAATTGAGATGTATTAAAATTTGCTAGTGGTGGGTATGATAAGACATCCTGTGAAACTTTACTAAATGCCTTTTCTGAAAACTATCCAGAACAGAGAGTTAAGAACCCCACCTACGATGGAAATATATTGGATCTAATGGCAACAAACAAACAAACAAGCAAACCTGACCTCTTTGAGGATATCCACATCAAAATTGCTATCACTAAAGAAACAGAGATTACTGCATAGTAGGTGTAGAACAAAGTAGAGGGCTATAGATAGAGAGATGTTGAATGAAACACATTTGGCTGTGAAGAGAGCAATGCATGATGCCTTAGTGACTACTGTTGCAGAATATTGTCAAATACAAGTTCACAAAATCCAAATAAATTATGGTTGTATGTAAAGACTGTTAGCAGCACCAAACTTAGCATCCAGACAGGAACTGATACTGGGAGTAGCAAATCGAAAGCAGAAATTCTTAACTTTGTTTTCAAATGTTCCTTTATAATGGAAAACTGAGGAGAATTGCCCCAACTTAATCCTCATACCACCGAAAAGATGAATGAAATAAGTATTAGTGTCAGTGGTGTTGAGAAACAACTGAAATCATTAAAATTGAACAAAGCTCCAGGCCCCATTGGAATCCTGTCAGATTCTATGTTGAATTTGTGGCTGAGTTAGCCCATCCTCTCACTATAATCTATCATAGATCCCTTGAATAAAAAACCATACCCAGCTTTTGGAAAAATGCACAGGTCATGCTAGTATAAAGAAGTGTATTAGAAGTGATCCATAAGACTACCATCCAATATCCTTGACAATGATTTGTAGTAGAATCTTATAAAATATTCTGAGTCAAACATTATGAGGTATCTTGAACAAAATGACCTCCTCAGTGCTATCCAGGATGGTTTTTGAAAACATCGACTATGTGAAACCCAACTCGCACTTTTCTCACATGTCATACTGAAAGATTTGGATCAAGGTAACCAGGTAGATGTAATGTTTCTTGATTTCCGAAAAGCATTTGACTCAGTACAGCACCTATACTTATTATCAAAAGTATGATCTTATAGGATGTCAAGTGAAATATGTGACTGGACTGAAGATTTTTTGGTAGGGAGGGCACAGCATGTAACCTTGGATGGAGAGTCATCATCAGATGTAGAAGTAACTTTGGGTGTGCCCCAGGGAAGTGTGTTGGGGCCCTTGCTCTTCATGATATATATTAATGACCTTGCAGACAATATTAATAGTAAAATCAGGCTTTTTGCAGATCATGCAGTTATTATAATGAAGTATTATCTGAGAGAAGCTGCATAAGCATTCAGTTGGATCTTGGTAAGATTTCGACATGGTGCACAGACTGAGAACTTGCTCTAAATGTTCAGAAATGTAAAATTGTGCACTACACAAAACACAAAAAACATAGTATCTTATAACTATAATATTTATTTATTTATTTATTTATTCATCTGTGGAACAATAAATATTGTATGGATGTCATCAGATTACAACACATGAGCACACATTCATTTACAGTTAAACAGGTTTCTCATATTTTGTGTAATTTTTATAACTAGTCATACACATATTTATAATTACATAATATTTTGGTGATAATGTCATATGTTGCTAATAATCTACATCTATGTTAAATATTCTTTTACAGTATAACAACTTTTACTTACTAAAAAGTTTTTAAGCTTTTGTCTGAAAGTGAGGGGCTCATTTATTTCTTTAATTTCTTGTGGTAATTTGTTATACAGTTTTATCCCATTATAAAATATACTTTTTTGCGTCTTTGCCTTGTTCTTTCTATCTAGATGGAGGTGGTGACAAGCTCTTGTTTCATGGTCATGTATTAGGCTGTTTGTGTTGTACATGTTGAGATTTTTCTTAATGAACATTATGTTCTGAAAGATATACTCACAACTCACAATGAGTCACTGCTGGAATCAATCATGTCATACAAATAGCTGGGTGTAACACTTTGTAGGGATAATCTGAGATTATGATACACCTCCAATGATCATGTGACCAGCAGGTCATTAAAATCTAACCTTTCTTTCTTACCTTCCGATCAGAATGACTATTTTGCTCTTTTTGACAGTAAGACTGTGATTCTCTGTTACAGAATCTCACATGTTCCTTCCATGAAAGTTACTCTGCAGATGTTCCACATTCATAACATTATAATTAAGCCAGTTCCCAAAGTAAAAGTAGTTCACTAAAAAGTCAAACCTCTGCAGAAAGAAAAAGAATGTTATATGCTGAATACACATTCTACAGTAATTAAGGAAATTTGCTCCTAAACTAGTTTGTGTTTTATCCAGGATATTGCATTTAATATGTGATAAAACTAGACAACTGCAATTTTTCAGTGCTCTGAATTTTTTCACTGTAACAACAAAGGCTATTTTTCACATCCTGTGTAGAAAAGTTGACCACTATATAGAGTGCCACCTTTTTACTTCTGTGTAACTGCATGATAGGGTCCTCAGTACCTAGCTCCAAACGCCACAAATGGAAGTTTAACTGCAATGGAATAATTGTGATATCAGGCTGCACCCAGACATGTGAATGAATGACTGAAATGTATTGCAGTTCACACAACATAGAGATACTGTTAGTAGTCCATCATATTTTGTATGGTTTTGTGCTTTTATTGACAGTCTTGTGATCTACTGGCTGATGCATTAATCACATGCTTTCTTATTGTTATCAATGCCCTTTTCATATTTAAGTTAGTGCTATACAAGTAGTAGGCTGAGGATTGTGGCAATGTAGGTGAATAAAGTGCAACATAGTCTTGGAGGATAGGAAAAAGAACACTGAAAAGTGCACTATCTACAGGATGAAGCTAATCTAGCATCTTATACAAAAAATGAGTTCAATGATCTGCACTTCAAATAGGAAAGAAATAATGGTCAGTCTTCATTAATCATCTTCTGTGATCATATAATGTGATTATGAATTGTATTATCCAATATTAAATCAATAATAGTTACACAAGTGTTAGAGAAATTTGATCTTTTTCTTTGCCAGTAAATAAGTAGTGACCTGCTACGTTTTATTAAGATATTTAACTGAAAGTTCACAAAAATGTAAAAATGAAAAATTCATGACCTGCTTACATTTTTTCAGATTTTTCTCTCAGAGTTTACTGGACTTTATTACCACCATGAGCATATGCTGACTTTCACAAGAAAAACAAATGAATATCCAACTGTAGAGCTGTGGTTTCCATAAGATTATTAAATTTTAAAGTTAGTGTAATTTTCCATGACTGCACTTTTAAAAAGTTGACATTCACTTACTCAAATGAAAACTGACCTCTTTTCACAGATAATTTACTTTTCAAAACGTTTGAGTATTATCTTAAACATTTTATCACTTTTTCTATGAAAACTACAAAGCACGTGTACCTTCATGCTAAATATCAGGTGAATAAAGAACTATTAGTAATACCTGTAATCCAGTTGTCTGCTCCTCTAGGTACATAATTTGAATATTCAACAACAAAATATAATATAGGACATCCTCCATCTGGCCAAGTGGCAAGACGTAGCCCAACACTTGTAGAATTAATAACCAGAACATCATAAGGAGATGGTAAATGTGGACGCTCGCCTCGAGTTCTGACAGCCAGTGTTTTACTGGGATCTCCACTACCAACTCTATTGTAAGCCGTTATAAAAACATGATAGAGTGTCCCACAACGAAGATTGGTCAAAGCATGTGTGTTCTGTGATGCATCTAGTTTGATTTCTTCCCATTCACCATGCTCCAGTTTAAAATGTACAATAAAGCCACGTACAGGACTTCCTCCATTGTCACCAAGCTTCCATTGTAAATGCAGTGTATCATGTGAAGCTGTAGGAACTATAAGTAATGGTGCACTTGGTGGAACTGAAAACATTATTACAAATATAATAATTCCATATATAACTGAGATCCACTTACATTACTGTTTACTATAATAACTTGCAGAAACATAGATTGTAATAATCTTCTTAGTATGAGTAACAGAAATTCTCTTTCCTAATATCTACCACTAGGCTCATTAAATATTAGCATCACATAATTTTCCATCATTCCTGCAAGAATTAGGTTTTCTCAAAGTGTTATGTTAGTGTGAAGAAAAACTACAATCATATAATTTAAAAATGAAGTGTGTGAAAACTGCAGTAGTGAGTAAATTAAGTGCATTTAAAGGTGACAGTTCAGGGTCAATGAATTAACAAATGACATTATTACAACTAAGAATGAAAAACTGGAACTGCATTTAGAGCAACAATCATATGAAATGATGCAGGTTAGATGCATTAAATCATTAAAGTGAAAGGAAGTTACACTCAACAGTAGGATGTCAGCTGAATAAATGTTGCCAACTTGTGTAAAGGAAGTTACATTTACAAATGAAAGGAAAGCTTTGACTTTGCTTAAAATGAGACAGAGTAGTCAATCCAGATCTTAGGTATACTTTATGATATACATATGTACGAAATGACACTGATGATAACATAAAAGTAAACATTTTGTTCAGTATGGTTTGTAACTAATAGGAAGAGTTCTTTTGGGTTACTGTCATGTGCAATACATTTGCATAACATATAGCAATAAAGGTTCAAAATCTCATCATTCACTTCCAAACAGATGAGATACTTAGGAAGGCAAAAAAAAAAAAAAAAAAAAAAAATATTTGCTATGCACTGTTATCTTCTGTCATACAATGTATGGAATTTGTAATGAGGGACATGTAGTCAATATTTCTGGAATTATAAAAACTTAATTAAGATGATTTGGTTTGGAATTTATTATTCAGGACTTAGTTATCTGTTACCTCTTTGTAATACTGTAACTGACTCCACTGAAAACGTGCTTTTTACAGAAAAAAAATCACAAAATGTCAACATAAACAAACTAGAGATTATATAAGATTTCTACATGGACAAAAGTTGTTACTTGTCACATATATCAAGGGACACATTTTGTTATCTACTAGCTGACCGCAGTGGCAGAGCGGTTCTGGGCACTTCAGTACGGAACCGCGCAACTGCTACGGTCGCAGGTTCGAATCCTGACTCGAGCATGGATATGTGTGATGTCCTTAGGTTAGTTAGGTTTAAGTAGTTCTAAGTTCTAGGGGACTGATGACCTCAAATGTTAAGTCCCATAGTGCTCAGAGTCATTTGAACCATTTATCTACTGACAAAAAATGACCTGATTTAATCAAAAAACATGTCTCTTAAAAACAATGTTTATAAAAGAAACTTTTATGTTTCAGTAAATTCTTCAGATACAGGTACTATCTTTTGTAGCATTAAAATAATAGTTTGCAAAATGTATACTTCTGTTAAGAATTATGTTTTAATTAGAATATTACTGTGATTGAAATGTGTATGTTTCTAAAATGTTCTGGCATGAACAACTAGGTTATAAATAGATTCAAAATATGCCAAATGCATGTTTAGTCAGTCACATGTTTTCAGTGTATAAGGAAGTTCAGATGTTATTTAGTAGTCCACTCACTTAGTCATTCTCTTGTTGAAATGAGCTTTGCAAAAATCTTTTTCTGATGTTTATGTTTTTACTACATTGTTATCTAAGGAGTTTTTCAGAAGAAAATAAATGACAAGAAGTAAAATGCTGAAAAGCATTTCAATCAGTATGATAACAAATGTACACATATAGACAATGAGATGGAGGTGATCTGCAAACTATCTATATGAGTGCCAAATAAAGATAAATACATTAATTTAATGTAGGTAGTTAATCTTCCCAGTTATAAGACTATGGTGCAATACTGATTTGAACTTAAGCCAAAATTTAACCAACTTCATCATTAGAGCTTGCCTGGGAAGGTATATAAAAGTTACAGAAATCCACAATGAATATGTCATTGAAAACAACTCTAACAATAACAAACACACAGTAAAAGAATTTACTTCATTTTACATCCTGTAGTAGTGGAGAACAAAAGGGGAATGTGTCATTTGAAATCACTATTTTTGTGCATCATGCACCCAATTTTTCATCCTCTTCACATGAATAGTTTTCCATACTTTTCAACGTATTTTAGTTAGTAACAATTACAACAAAATGATCAAATATGTATAAAGTACTTGTATTTGCCAATACTGTCCAAAATTTAATTAATTTCAATGATTAACACAGGGAAGTAGAAAAAGTTTTCTGTGGGAATAGCCTTCAATGTGGTTTTGAAAACCTACGAATCCCAACAAGAAACACAAATTTTTGTTGAAAGCTACTCAAAACTTATGTTCCAGAAATCTGAATTTTTTTTAACAATATTTAATGATTAATGACATCACTATGTTGACATTTGTGTTGTGATGACTGCATGTCAGCTGCTGTTTCTTATAAACAGATCCATGTTTTGAATTAAAAACTTATAAGCAAGAAGAGCTACAAAGGCACATAGATATCTGAAGCCTATTACAAAAAGATCAACATGAAGTCATTATCAAGGAATGAGATATGCAAAGTGAAAAGTTCTAATTTACCTAATCTATTATATTGTACCGTAAATGAGGTGAATTAGGCTTCATTGACTGTGTCATAGTTTTTCAGAGATTGTATTATCAGCACAGACCAAATTGTGTGTAAGAAACTGGATGTACTGTATTTCTTTATTTGTTGTTAGTACACAATATAGACATAATTTGCCATGGCTGCTTCTGCCTCTTAATGTATTAGTTGTCTAATTCAACATTCCTAACCACCCTCCTTCATGAGAGACTTACAGAACATGATGTGTGAATCAATAAATGAGTAATTGCAGTTATAAACTGGCTCATTAATAGTAAATCAAAATGTAGTTCTCAACACAACACAATTTTTCTGTGATATTGAATTTCTGTCCTGAATCCATAACATTATTCTTTTTACACATGGGCTCACAACTGCTGTATATGTCTTGCAGGATTTCATTTCTTGCACAAGTTGTTCTTTTATTTTGAAGTAACACTTTGTTTCAGTATTATCTTCTTAGCCATGGCTTTACCCATGTATGTGTATGTCACACACATATTACTGAATCTCTGCTGTGTCACACCGTATGACTCCAGAGATGAAGTTGAATTTACTTCTGGTATTTGCACAATCTTTGGTCTCTAAACATATTGACAAATGAGTCATGTATATTACAAATTTTGTCACATAGTTTCATCCCAAAAAATCAGGAAAAATTTGAATTTATTTCATACTCTACATGCCCCTTCAATTTCTCTCTTCCCTCTTCCCTCTGTTTCATCACACCCTGCCCCTCTTCCACCTGCCTCCTCACAACCTGTCACTCTTCTGTCTGCCTCTTCACACCCCTTCCCATTTCCATCAGCCTTCTCACCCACCATTGGGAGGTTGATGGTTTTAATTGATGCAGTTGTCTAGGAGGTGATGTGGAACATACATATGTACATACATTTTTGTAAATTATAGATATGGATTCATGTCATTTCACTCATATCATCAACAAACAAACTATAATTGAAGGCAGATTACACATATATGTTAACAAAATATGTAGCTCTAGTTTAAAACCTTGAGGTGTAGTCCACATGTCTCCACCACACTTGCTTCCAGTTATGTAAGAGTATAAAGCAAACTTTTGTTCCCTACTGCTTAGATAGGATGAAACCATCTTAATGCATCAGCTTCAATTCCATGATGTTCAAATTTATTTAGAAATTCATTTTTTAAGTCACAAAAGATGTCCAATGGCTTCAATCTCTTTATCATGACCTTCTATTATCCCATGAATGAATGGATATATCACATGATTGATTGATGATGTATTCCTAAAACCATTCTACAAAGTTGTCAATAAGTTGAACTGAGAGAAACAAGCAACATGTCTACTGCACATTGTCCTTATGAAACTGACAATGACATTGGTCTGTAGTTATCAATACCATATTTTCCCCAGCTTTCTTATCTGAAAGACCTGCTTGTATATCTGTGCTGTGTAAGTAATTAAATATCTTGCTTATGCAGGACATGCAAATCATAAATGCTATGCTTGGTACCTCATCCTAACCATATGCAACTGTACACTTCAGAGATGTAATAATTGCCTCAGTTTATTTGCTGTTAGACTCTAGTAAGTGTCTCCTGTTGTTCACTTACAAGGGAAGTGCCTACTGATATGCACTTCATGGTGGTTTGGTTCGCAGAGTACTGATGTAGATGTAAACATTAGAATCTAGTGTAAAAAAATAAAAAGTTTATTAAAGCTTTACAGTACAGTTAAGATTCCTCTGCAGCACTTTATTACAAGATATGGTGTAATGTTATTAGGAAATGTAAGTGGATGAACTTTTTGCAGAGGACACAAACTGAGAATAGTATCAAGATGATATTGAGAATAATAGCAGAATGGTATGGAATATAGTGGAGACTGTGTCAGAGAATCACTATAAATGTGCAATACTGAACTCACTGAAATTCCAGAATTAAAATATCTCAGACATTTCTGTGATATCCAAAATCTTTGATTATCACTTCTCACCTGTTATATGAGCAACATGAATTAAAACTTCTCACACATCAATTACATAACTCATTTACAGAAGACCAACTGTGTACTTTTTGGTAGGAAGGACACTGCATGTTATCTTCGATGGGGAGTCATTGGCAGATGTAGAACTAACTTTGGGTGTGCCCCAGGGAAGTTTGTTGGGACCCCTGCTGTTCATGTTGTATATTATGACCTTGCAGACAATATTAATAGTACAATCAGGCTTTTTGCAGATGATGCAGTTATTATAACAAAGTACTATCTGAGAGCAGCTGCATAAGTATTCAGTTAGATCTTGATAAGATTTCAGCATGGCGCAGAGATTGGCAACTTGCTCCAAATGTTCTGGAATGTAAAACTGTGCATTTCACAAAATGAAAGGATGTAGTACCCTATAACTATAATATCAATGAGTCACTGTTGGAACTGGCCAACTCATAGAAATACCTGGGTGCACTTAGTATGGATATGAAACACAATTGATCACATAGATTCAGTTGTGGGTAAAGCAGGTGGTAGACTTTGGTTTATTGGCAGAATACTAGGCAAATGCAATCAGTCTACAAAGGGGATTACTTGAAAACCACTTGTGCAACCCATCTTAGAATATTGCTGAAGTGTGTGGGACCCATATCGAATAGGACTGGCAGAGAGTATGGAACATATACAGAGATGGGCAGTATGAATGGTCATATGTCACATGAGAGAGTCACCTAGATATTGAAAGAGCTGCACTGGCAGACTCTTAATGATACATGGAAACTATCCCAAGAAAGTCTAATAAAAATATTTCAAGAACCTGCTTTAAATGATGATTCTAGAAATATTCTACAACCCCCTACATATCCCTCCCCTAGGGATCATAAGGATAAGATTGGAGTAATTACAGCACATACAGAGGCATTCAAACAATCATTTTTCCTGAACTCCATATGTGAATGGAATGGGAAAAAAGCCCTAATAACCAGTACAGTGGGATGTACCCTCTGCCATGCACTTCACAGTTGTTCACAGCGTACGTTTGCAGTAGAAATAGATGCAGATATAGATATACTGTAGATTAAAAGCAGAATATATGTACTATTGTAATCTGGAGCCCATAGGAATGTGAAAACAACTTACTGTAATTTCTAGAAGTTAGGTACACATGGAAAAAACGCATGAAAAACTGCTAAATAAAAGCTTGAGTAAATTGTTGTTAAATCATAAAAATACTCAGAGACTGTTGCATTATTTAAGGAGATTCATGTGATTAGTATACAAATAACCATCGATTGGCAATATTTGGCTTGCTTTTCTGGATACAAGGTCAACACCCAACACAGTAGTGCAAGTTACATGCCTAACAGCTCCACTGACAGTGAAGATACTGGAAGAATGTATGAGCTGATAAAAGAGATTATTCAAACTGTTAAAGAAGATGAAAATTTAACTATGATTGGAGACTGGAATTTGGTAGTAGGAAAAATAGAGAAAGAGAAATAGTAAAAGAACATGGACTGGGGGAGAGGAATGAAGGGTAAAGCCACCTGATAGAATTTTGCACAGAGCATAATTTAATCATTGCTGGCACTTGGTGCAAGAACCAAACAAGCAGGTAGTACCTGTGAAAGAGACCTGGAGAACCACAGAAGATTTCAGACACATTATGTCATAATGGCAAGACAGATATTTTGAAATGAAATTTTAAGCTGAAAAACATTCCCATGGGTAGATGTGGACTCTGGCCATAATTTATTCATTACAAAATACAGATTTTGAAAAGGTAGAAAATTAAGATAACGAGATTTGGATAAACTTGTGGGTTTTCTACTGACACTGTCAAGTGTCTGGATAGAAATAACCAACTGTTTTGATTACACGCTCTTTACTTACGCACAACAACCAGAAAATAACAGAAGTCAACTGAATACAAACATAGTCCACAACAAGATCCAAAGCTCACTAAATCCCACGATAGAGCACTCCATATTCTATCATTACTGGTGATCTATGATTGCCACAGAGCCTCCCTCGCCACGGGAGTGCAGAGTGCTGGGGAGAGTAAGTGGGCATTGTTGAATGCAGGGGTGTTGAGGGCCACTCAACAGGTGTTGCCTGATTGTGCAAGGAACCAAGACCACCCATGTTGTGGCTGGTTTGAATGGAAGGAATGGGTGGACCATTTCTCATGGCTCAACACATGCAAGATCAGGTAGATGCACAGGCTGAGGGGTGGTATTTACTGGTTCACAGTCATTGCACAATAGTGAGGAACTTGACTCGGTGCACAATGGTGAGGAACTTGGCTAGACGAGAGGTTGTGGTGGGATGGACTCCTTGATTGTCCAAACTGGTTTACCCCACTGAAGTGAAACTGTCTGACACCAGCTGTTGATGAGGATGTCCATAATATTAGTCATGCATGCCAATACCCGATGCAGACCAGATTAAAGCAGCAGTAGTGCTGGTTTGACAGTGTCGCCCTATAACATAATAAATGTCCAAGGCCAAGAAGTGCAAGGAAACTGGAAACTGGGGGGGGGGGGGGGCAGATATCCAGTCATGTGGGAGGTATATGGATAGCCATTTTCCAAAGCTACTGCTGATACAAATGAATAACACCATGATGTGGTTTACCTTGGTGGACAACTTGTTTGACATACATGGAAACTTAGATGACAGCACTCGTTTTGTTTGTTTGGTGAACCATTTACATGACCACCCCAATCTTATTAGTGACTTGCTGCTAAACCCCCTGAGTGTAATAAATATGCTCCTGCTCCAGCACTACTCATTGACACCTTTAATGTACTCCAGATCAGAAGTTTGCATGTTCAAATCATGTTGGGGTCTTCCGTGTTCAAATCATGTTGGTGTCATCAATGTGGGTTTTCTATCAACACTGATTAGCTTCTGGGTAGAAATAACCAACAGTTATGATGACACACTATTTATTTGCACATAACAACCCGAAAATAGCACAAGAGAGGTGAATACAAACATTGTCCACAACAAGATCCAAAGCTCACTAAATCCCAAGATGGAGCACTCCTCATTCTATTGTCAATAGCAATCAATGGTCACCACAAACTAAAAGAACCAGAAGATGTTGAAAATTTCAAAGGAAGCAATAGGCAACTAAAACAGGGAAATGAATACAACAGCAGATGAATGGATAGCACTGAGGGATGACACAGTGAACACAACACAAGATCAATAGGTATAAAGACATGAGCAAGTAAAAATTGTTGGATAACACAAAATGTATTGAATTTAGTTGGTAAAATGTTAAAAAGTAAAAATTTCAGCAAATGAAGAAGGTAAAAAGAAATATGTGTGTCTAAAAAAATGAAACTGACAGGGCACAAGGTGGCAAAGCAGTAATGGTTAGAAGACAAATCCAAAGTTTTAGAAGCAGGTGTTAGTATGTGAAACATAGATGCCACCTGTAGGAAAATTAGAAAGGCCTTTGGAGTAAAGATAAGCACAAGTATGAATATTAAAATCTCAGATGATAAGTAGACCAGTACGAAGCAAAGAAGGGAAAGCTAAAAAGTGGAAGAAATATGTAGAAAAGCTGTACAAGGGAGATAAACTTGAAGACAATGTTTTGAAAGGGGAAGAGGAAGCAGATGAAAAACTGCTGGAATATATGATTCTGTGAGAAAAAATTGATAGAGAATTGAAAGACCTAATATGAAACAAATCACCTTGAGTAGAAGCCATTCCCTCAGAATTATTGAGATCTTTGGGAAAATATACCATGACAAAACTATTGTTCTTGCTGTGCAAGATTTATGAAACAGGCAAAATATCCACAGATTTCAAGTAGACTGTAATAATTTCCAGTTCCAAAGAAACAGATGCTGAGAGGTATAAATATCACTAAACCATCTATTTAATACATCATGGCTACAGAGCACTGATACAAATTATTCACAGAAGAATGAAAATACTTGTAGAAGAATATGTAAGAGTAGATCAGCTTTTGATCCACAGAACATTAGGAACAAGTGAGGCTATATTGATCATATGACTTATCTTAGAAGATAGCTTAAAGAAAGGCAAACCTACATTTATATCACTTGTGGATGCAGGAAAAGATTGACAGTGGAATACATACCTGAATGTAACAGAGATAAAATGCAAGGAGTGAAAGGTTATCAACAAGTTTTAGAGAAACTAGACCAGAGTTATTACAGTTAACTACATGAAAGGTATGCAGTTGCTGAGAAGGGAATGAGGCAAGGTTGTAGCTTATCCCAATGTTATTCATTCTGTGCATTAAGCAAACAGTAAAGGACAGAAAGCAGAAATGGAATTCAAGTTCAGGGAGAAAATCAATTTATGGCACAACTTGACTAAAAGAAGTGTTTTGTTGATAGACACTTAATGAGGCATCAAGGAATTGTCAGTTCAGTAATGGAAAATAGTGTGATGGGTAACATTTGTAGAGAGAGACCAAGGCTTGAGTACAGGATCAAATGAATTGAGGTTACAGTAGTTATGGAGAGAATGCAGGGACTTCTACAGAATAGACTAGCATGGAGAGATACATCAAAACAGTCTTTGGACTGAACCACAGCTGGCTGTTGTGGCCAAGCGGTTCTATGCACTTCAGTCAGGAACCGCGCTGCTGCTACGGTCGCAGGTTCGAATCCTGCTTCAGGTATGGATGTGTATGATGTCCTTAGGTTACTTAGGTTTAAGTAGTTCTAAGTCTAGGGGACTGATGATCTTAGGTGTTAAGTCCCATAGTGCTCAGAGCCATTTGAACCATTTGCACTGAACCACAATAACAACATACGGGGGAAATACCAGTTTAGTGAAAAAAAAAAAAAGAAAAATCAGACTGATGTAAGTCACTGACCATTTATTGGGAAAATAAGTATGTTATGTGAATAGCCTGCAGTTGAGAAATCCTAATATATATAAGGGTAGTGCTTGATTTGTGACAGTATGCACTGGTATACTGTATTGGTACCTCTGATGGAAAAAAGTCTGAGCTGCAGATTTTGAGATGTGATGCAATAGAACTTTTCCTGCAGTTGAAGCGATGCAAAACAAATGCTGTATTCACACTTTTAAAATGCTCAGAGACGCATTAAGATAACATTTTAACAAGTCTAAATTTCAAAAACACTCCTTGGAATGTCACAGGAGCAGAAACTCTTATTTTACAAATCAAGCACTATGTAAGAGAATCTACAACTGTGTTGAATAAATAGATAATTTGATTTTGATACAGATCTATCAAAGCATCAGAGTCTTTCACCAGACCTATCTACAAAACCTTAATTCTCACACATAAATGATCTGTCAGTTATTTTCACTCACCTTAATATTTTTTCATCTGTGGACCAATAGGCTTCAGAATCTGTGAGAACTGGCAAATAGTGTGAAAGACTGTATTTAACTTTGGTAATAAGTTCAAATTTTGTGTCTGAGTTGAAACTGAACATGGAACCCTGCTCACAAAAGTTATGAATCTGTGTCCAAGTACTCTTCAGGTAGACATTTAACTTGACACAAACGTTTAATGCAGTAAATATTTGAGTAAAGAATAGAAAAATTTCAACTCATTCAGAATTTATTTCATTTACTATCATAAAAGACCCTCTATGAATTACTGTACTCTCCCACAGAATGTTTACCATGCCTATCATCCAGTGATATCAAAAGACTTATTACACTGTCTTCTCTCTTGGTGAGAATTCAGATTTTCTGTTTACGAATGTATCAATCATGCAGTAATATGGCATGTGAATGATACTGAAATCATCTGCTTCAGGGTAAAATTTTTAGATTTGTAAGAACAGAAGGGCTAGATTTTAAGGTCTCTTCTACATTCAATGTGCTGCAAAGTGTAATCTCAAAAATAGCAGCAAGCTGTCACAGTTATATCTTCACCTGTTGCTATGGTATTTTTCACATTTTGAGTTATTTTCCTTCAATTATGGATGTTTCATTTCAGCAATCGAGGTTCTCCCTTTTGGTTTGTCTCAAGTCTTAACATATTTTATTTTGATAGATAAAAAATCTACTCATGATATTTTATTTGGATAGACAAAAAAATCTACTCATGATGTGGAGGCAGGAGAACATGCACATAAAGTTATTAAAGTTTGCAATTCTTCATAGCCAGTGGCTCCTTCTTCTGGCAGAAGCGTTGAAGGGGAAGAAAAAGGGGTGAAGAAAAAGGATTGGTGGGTTTAAGAAAAGGGGTAGAGTTTGTAAAAGTTGCTCAGGACACCAGGAAAAGGTAGACTTACCAGATGGGATGAGAAGGAAACACTGATTGTTGTGGACTGCAACAGACGCAATCTGAAAACCTGAGAGCTTAAATGTGTAAAACGCAAGGCAGAGATAACTTCCAAAATATCATCCATGAGTTAATAAGAGTGGCAAGCTAAAGTGCATTGTATGTGACAGAGGAGGGAGGGGGAAGGCAAAAAATTGACAGATCATAAAATGAAAGATACAGAAAACTAAAATGGAGTTAAGAAAGGAATAGTTAATGTGAATAAATGCAGAGACCAAAAACATTAATGTAAATTAAAGCCAGGAGGGTGGCACTGGCATGAATAATTCTAAGTTATCTGTTAGGATAAATGGGCACAGGCAGAGGTTATATACTGGCAACACACAATATCCTGTTGCAGAACATGCTCTACAACACTACAGTCATGACTTCTTCCAGACACCAGTTTCCCAGAAGCCTGCAGGTGGGAACTAGCACTACAATGTGTCCTTGATTCTCAACTCTCACCAGGCCTTAATTTACTTTAATTTCTTCAGCCTCAGCCTTTCTTCACAATAACTATTCCTTTCTTCACTCAACTTCAGTTTTCTACATTTTTCACTTCTGACACTGATGTACTTAGCTTTCTGCACTTATGAACTCATGCACGATGTTTTGAAAGTAATCTCTGTCATGTGTATTACCCTACCTTCCACCTTTAAGCTCTGAGGTCTTCAAATCTAGTCCTGTGCATCCCCAACAACCAGTCATTCCTTCTCATATTGTCTGGTAAGTTGCCTCTGATGTGGGGCTCTGGGTGACTTTTCAAAGTTCTACACCTTTCCTAAATCACACCGGTCCTTTTCCTTCATCCCTCTTCCATCACCTTCAACCCTTCTGCCAGAAGAAGATGCCACGGGCTCTGAAAGCTGGCAAACTTTATTACCATTATATGTGTGTTCTCCTGGCAACACTTAGGGAGGAGATTTTTTTATCAATCCTATTCCATTCTGTTTTCAAAAATTGATTATTTTTGTTAAAATATTTTGTTTGTTATTCTCATCCTTGTTTGTTGATTGATGCTTTCCATTCACTTCTTTAAAACATAGATCTGAGTGAATATTCTTTGGGAGATTATATTTAAGCATTCTGTAGAAATCTTGGGCCTTAATTTTCTGAGAACTACATCAATTTGATGGAGCTGACTTTATCATAAACATGTGCAATGTTCATTATCACTTCTGCAGCTGTTGTCAAACTCCATTAAATTTTTAAAAAAACTTGCTATTTTGTCAACAGTTTCACAGTACATATGTTCATTATCAATATTTATGTTTTCTCAAAACTAGTGTAAAATATGAATTACCTGAACAAGGATATTAAAAGCACAACATTAGTGTAGAAAGAAGTCACACAAAGATGTACACATGAATTCATTGACCTTTCAAGACATATTAGTTGTCTTACGACTAATATGGAGGAGTTAAAGACTGAAATAATGAACTTCCTGTTTAGCAAACTTCTTCTACAATAATGAAGAGTATCTTCATGAAAGCTATTAAAATTACGTTTAATCTTATGGTATTTTATGATTAATGTTAACCATCAACAATAATGTTAAGTCATTTAATTGTACTGCACTTAATTAAAATGTACATTCTTGACTTCTTTTGTCATCAAATGGGCCTCTCTCTATCAGATGTACAGAATATAACTGATGAAATGAAATGTCATTTTAGAATCAGAACTTCGTTATGTTTGAACAACATATGCAAGGACAGAATAAAGACTACATAGACTTCTGTACAGAGATATAGGCAAACATGCTACTGCTTTATACATTTCAGAGTAAGATTCAGTCATTGATAGTAAATATATTTTTATTTCGCTTTACTGGCTTTGACAAATTAAGTTGAATTCTTCACAAGCTCAGTACTGGTTTACACATTATTGTAACCACATACAATATGAACATTTTTGGACATACTACAGCACTATGCTTCTATGAAGAAGATATTGACATCTGCTAAACCAATACTAAGCAACTGAAGATGACAAATTAAGTTGTTGAAACCAGCAAAGTGAAATGAAAGTACATTTGGAACTGATTACTGAATTTTATTCTGACATATAAACTACAGTTACTGGAAATGAATAAAATAATACTATATATACAGGGTGAAGATAAATGCTGCATTTGGAGGTCAGTACGCAATTCCTCATTCCAATTTAAGACAAAAGGTTATCTATCAAAATTGGATTGGGTGCATTTTGAAAACACATGAATGTAAACAAGGAGCTGGCAACACTGTCACATCATGCAGTACATCAGAATGTACAGAGGAATGTGTATCATCCCATACTTTGGTACCAGCTGTCGTAGCTTACTGAGTAGACTTCTGGGACCTCAAACTCACATCCACCAAGGAACTATGGTTCAAATCCTCGTCAGGTTCCTTTTCCATTCTTTAGCTATCTGTTCCCTGGTTCCTGTCATGTACAAGTAGGACATCATTTTGTTACATAACAATAACCTATCAAATCACAATGGAACCTATTGCACTGCATGCATGTGTCTCCTAACCATGCAGTGCACAACCATAACTGATCCTGTCAAGTTCATGTAGGGCAGCTTTCTGGTGGAGTACACAAATGATGAATATGTCAGTATGCTTTTGTTGTTGGTTGCATCTGATAACCAGTCTGCTGCAGCTCGAGTGTATGCTGCACGGTACTCTCAAAGGTGCCATCCTAATAAGAATGCTTTTTGTCATCTGAAGTCATGCCTCCAGGAGAACGGTAATTTTCATCCACAAGTAATGAACAAAGCTCATCCAAGGACTAGATACACTCCACAAATAGAGGACATATTTCCTAAAACCATTCGCCAATCACCTTGGCAAAGTACCTGTGTTAATGCAAGGCAGTTCCAGATATCTCAAAGACTGGATGTTGAAGTGTTGCATGATGAATAACTGCATCCATATCATTACATATTAACTCAACACCAGCAACCAGAAGACCGCATTCAATGACTACAGGTTTGTGAATGGAAGATGATGAACATTTTATAGATGACATGATATGGACTGATTAGTCTAACTTCACTCGTGAAGGTATTTTCAACCTCCACAACATCCATTATTGGTCAGAGCACAACCCAAATGTCACTCATGAATGTGGCTTGCAGGCACTCTTTGGTACAAACCTGTGGGCTGGAATTGCAGGAGGAGAGCTTTTGAGTCTTTGTCTGTTGGTGGACAAGTTGAATGCACCTCTGTATCATACATTTCTTTGCAGTACTTTGCTTAATGCATTAGAAAACTTCCACTTGGTGTTTGGCAACATCTATAATTTCAGCATGTTGGTGCACTGCCTCATTTTGGAATTAATGTATGTAACTAGTTAAATGAAGTGTTTCTAGGGAAATGGATTGGTTGTACAAATCCAGTGTTCTGTCCACAGTGTTTCCTGGTGCTTAACCATTAGAATTTTATTTGTGGGATCAGTTAAAGGAACAAGTTTATAGTACTAAACTTATGGATGTACATGACCTAATAGCTCACTAGCATACCACTTCACCAATGGTGGATGCAGGTGTGTTGCATAGGACCAGCAAAGTATGAGCCAGTGAGTGGTGAAGCTTTGGCAAATGTAAGGTGGTTACTTTGAACATCTTCTTGTCTGTGCTCATACTGGCTCTGTGAAGGTAAGCCTGGATGTCAAATGCACAAAATGGAATTGTTGTGTGTAGTATAATAAGGTGCAATACGGCCTAGACTGCCTGCTGTTTTGTGAACCTCACTGGATGCAGACGATGTTTCTGCATCCACTATTACTTTATATTGGCTTTATTTGTGCCACGGATGGAGCAAAGTGGTCGTTTACATGTGTGAGAAGTTCATGTTATTTCTTACTGTTTAAATAAAAGCAAGAGTAACAGAAAGTAATACACAAGCTACCAGATTGTGGAGGTGTAAATTCTACACAATTTGACGCTTTAACTAAAGAAAAAGGTTGGAACAAATGAGACTTGAACATTGATGAGTCTGCACATCCATTCCCTACTGCATAGCTTCTGTGGCTTTTTTTCAGCTTGTATATGAGCTGAAATTGGTTTATGATAGGCAAACTATTCTAAAGCATGAGGAAAGAAGTAACATACAGCAACACTTACAACTTTCATTAAAATTCACAACATGCATGTTAATTTTGAGATTCAAAATGAAAGCCATCAGAGACAAAATGTAAAACCCAATGGTAACATTTTCTTCTTCACTTTATTGAATTTGTAACTAAAATGGCAAGATAATTAAGGATACAAGCACTGAGAACTTTCTAACACATATGACGTCGACATGAAGTGAAGTTAGCATGACAGATATCTCTTATCTTAGAATTCATGAAATATTTCTATCCTACACATTTCTTTATTTTTTAATGATGAACTCTCTAATTTGTATGGAATGATAAGCAGATGACAGGTACAGCACAGGGATAGTGTACATACCTTGAACTAAAAGTTGATAAACAATGGTATCTTCTCCATACTCATTAGAGACATGGCATGTGTATTCACCCTGATCAGTTCTTTGTACTTTTGACAGGAGAAGAGAACCATCAGGAGCAAAATTGATTCTTGGGTGCTGGTTTAATGGTACATCTCCAGCTTCTAGCCATCGCCGTTTAGGTTCAGGGATGCCTACAGCTTGGCATGGTAAACGTACATCGCTCTTCCACGTCACCATCCTTGGTCCCCCGAATGAAATAATTCCTGCCCTAACTGCAACTAACATCACACACTGAGTTACTATCTTAAAAAAAAACCTGAAAAATTTAAACCAGAAATGTAATATAAATGGAATATTTTCTGTTATTCTAAAAAAAATTTTTTACTACTGTCTGCTTTAATAAGAATCAATGGTTTTTGAGATTCAAAGAGCCGTCAGACTAGTGCTTTTGACTGAAATACTTTCCTGTGTTTTTCCATCTTCAATACCTGAAAAACAAAGTGCAGTACTCAGAAGACATGGTCACATATCAATGTAACTTCACACATGAACATATCATCATTAAGTATGTAAGTGATTAGAGTAGCATTTTTCTGCAGCAGGTAGAATGACCACCAGATTGCATTAGTGTTTTTCATGTTTAGTATTGTTACCAGGCCTGAGATGGTATATAAGAAGCATGAAAGTGTCAGATCTTGAGTGCCAAGGACACAAAAATGCCATGTACTAGTCTGAGACAGCATTATCAGCACCTGATAGAGTTTGAAAGTGGCCTCATTGAGAGTCACCATTTGGCCAGCTGGCTGACTCATGCATTATCCAGATTTATGGGGTATTTGGATGTCACAGTGGCCCAATGTTAGACTGCAAGGGAATGTCAAAGTGTACATACTTGTTGTTGATGTTCCAGTCAACTACGTCTGACCACCACAATGGAAGATCTCCATATTGTACCCCAAGTACAGAGTAACACGCTCACATCTGTGTGTCATCTGAGGCAAAGTACTGCATTCTCTGCAACATTATAAGACATTGCAAACCACTGATTGGAGACTAGCAGCAGACAGACTAGGAAATAACTGTGACATGCATAGGCTGCTGTTGACACCACAAAACAAACAGCTGTGTCTTGAGTGGTACTATGACCAGAAAGTGTGGAATGCTGATGAATGCCACAGTTTGTTGAGAGATGAATCACAGTTCTGCCCTACAACATATGACCAAAGTTGACGAGTATGGTGGTGGCCTGGGTTGAATTTCAGTTCTTCCAATGTTATGTAGAGGCACAGCAGTGCTATTTCTGCCATCATGTTTTGTGGACCCATCAGATATAATTTCAGGTCATATGAGTACAGATCACAGATATGACTACACATCACAGATGTCAACTGAGGGATCTCTGATAGCACAACAGTACATCAGAGACATTCTGCATCCTCTGGTGTTACACTCCCATGTGAGAAATTGTGGTGCTATCTCTATAAACTGCTTGCATGATGTTGAGGTCCTCCACTGGCAAGCAAGATTCCGAAATCTCTCCCTGATAGAACATGTGAGAACAGCTCAGATGTCAACTCCATCCCAGCATCAATGTCCAGGTTTTCAAGGCTCAGTTACAACAGTTGTAGGCCACCTTACCTCAAGAGAAGATGCAATGGCTTTGTTATATCCTTCACAACAGAACTACTTCATACATCCAGACAAGAGGGAATGCAAAGTCATGTTGATAAGGGCTCATACAACCAAGTTCTTTGTAAATTTGACTTGGTAACCACTGAATTAACATCACATATCCCCTCTGGCCATAAGTTCAATTTCCTCCCCCCCCCCCCCCCCCCCCCACCCCCCCCACCTTCTGGGTGCTTTACTTTTTTTGGCAGCCATGTATAGCCAAGAATACCTGCAATACTATGTGTTTTCTAAACTGCTGCCCAGAAGTCTGTTTTTTCTTAGCATTGTCACAGTATTACTTGTGCTGCAACAAACTGGACTTTTCTCTCTCTTAATACCCTGCATTTTTTCCAAATATTGATTAAAAAGAAATTTAAATTTACATTAAGGTATTTTTATATGTACCATAAAAAAACTAAATACTTACATTTACGACCATTGCACTGTAGTCAATGACATTTGTCTTCGTGTGAACAGAATCAACAAATACAGGGGATTATCATGTTGTATGCATTTTATGCACAATTTAATGGAGTCATTTTTTGTAGTAAAGTTTGAGAACAGTTTAAGGAGTCATTTTTTCCATGAATAAAACTTTACTTGATATTTCATAGTGCCTTTGTGTTGTTATATAGACCAAGTTTAAAGCCACTTCTGCAAGTTGCCATAGCATTTGCCTTTATAAGAGCATGATACACTAATGAGCAGGTGTATTATAACCACCTACCTAATAGCCAGTATGTCCATGTTTGGCATGGATAATGACAACAATTTTTTTGTGGCATGGAAGCAACAAGGCCTTGGTAGGCCACTCTAGGGAGTTGGCACCACATCTGTACACACAAGTCACCAAATTCCCATAAATTCTGGGGAGCGGGGTGATGAGTTCTGTTCAACCAGGATGATATCTGGCAAGTTAGGGGCTTGCGCGTCAATTGGAACTTGCCACTATGTTCCTCAAACCACTCCATCACACTCCTGGCCTTGCAACATGGCACATTATCTTGCTGAAAGATGCCACTGCCATCGGGAAATGTGATCGTTATGAAGGAGTGCACGTGGTCATCAATCAGCATATGATACTCCTTGGCCACCATGGTTTCTTGCACAAGCTCCATTGGCCCCATGTATGGACATGTGAACATTCCCCAGAGCATAACAGAGCTGCCACCAGCTTGTCTCTGTCCTATAGCATAAGTGTCATGGAGGTGTTCCACTGGAAGATGATGGACTTGTGCCTTCCCATCAGCATGATGAAGAAGGTATCAGGATTCATCAGACCATGCAGTGCTCTGTCACTGCACAAATGTCCAGTGTCAATGGTCAGGTGCCCATTTTAGTTACAGCTGCTGATGTTGCGGTGTTAACATTGGCACATGCATGGGTCATCAGATGTGAAGGCCTATTGTCAGGAGTGTTTGGTGCACTGTGTGTTCAGATACAGCTGTACTCTGCCCAGCATTAACGTCTGATATTAGTTCCTCCACAGTTCACCGCCTGTCCTGTTTTACCAATCTGCTCGACCTATGACGTCCGACATCTATAATGACGGGTGGCCGTCCAACCCCACGATGTCTGGACATGGTTTCACCTTGGTTTTGCCACATGTTGGAGACACTCACCACAGCACTCCTTGAACACATGACAAGTTGTGCGGTTTCCAAAATGCTGATGTGCCTCCTCCATTCTACACTTGGACAGCACTCTCACTGATACTACAGGCACCATTTGTGTATCTGATTAGCACTCATTCCTTGCCAGATGATGGGGTGCTATCCCCTAGATGTGTTTATATTGATAGTAGGTCAGTGGTTATAATGTTCTGGTTGATCACTGTAATTTGGTTGTACACCTAGAGCAGTTTTAATGAAGATGATAATGACTAGAAATAACTTTACATGTAATATTGCCCCTGACTTGAAAATGAATTTCTTTCAATTTTATTCTGCTACTGGTACTTTCTACTACCACTGTAAGGAGCTTCAGTACAACAGGACTGAGATATTCTCTGAAGTTTGCAGCTGTTTCCTGTAGTGAATGAAGTTCCAAATGGAGAAAATATACTTCAGGTTCTCATATGATGGTTTATTCATATTACACAATCTGTTGGATTTTTATGGGCTTGATTTTTTATGGGCTTAGTTTTTATTTACAGACTTTTATACCAAACATATGCCCTATCACCTTCCATAGCTGCATTACTATGCATCCAAACTGCCATCAAATTTCTCACAAATGTTAATTTAGATATCAATCAGTATTCAATACAATTTCCAGAAATTAATCATTTTCTGCTCAGTCATTTACAAGTGTTCCAGTAGTTTTAGCTTGCCTAAGAAACTGTGGCATTTATAGAATCACTGAAAATCATTTTTCAGTATAATGTAAAATAAAGTGAATTCTAGAAACCAGTGGTCATGAATGGATCTACTTCTCTCTTTCTGGAGCGAGCAAGTGTAAACATTTCCAGCTTGAGCAACCGAAGTGTAATTTATGAAGATCTAAAGGTCAGATAGCTTAAAAAATGGCTACAGGGACAACAAAAGCAGCAGCAGCTATATCAACATGAGCTGCTGTCACAGCAACATGGTGGTTCACAGCAACAGCAAAGGGGACCGGATGAGTTGTTACAGCAGAATAACTGGCAACAGCATGAGTCTCACAAACATTGAAATGCCGGTAATATTGTCAGTGCATAGCAGCAATAGCTTCATTCCAGACCATCACTGATGAAGAAAGATATTGATATTAGCCTCTGTGTTAAGAAAGGCAAATTAACTTGGGTATTTGAACAAATGCAGCTGGCAGTACATTGCAATATGAAGTAACATTTTCACAAGTTTTAGGCCTATTCTGGTAGATTAGATGTCACTATTAATGTGATATCACATGATTGAAAGGTTACACAAAGTGTGCTTTCGCTACTAATGGAGGCTTGTTTTGTTTACATTAAGAGTAAAAACCATTTCATAATAAAATTACATCCCATGGCTGTAAACAAACTAGTGTATAAGGGATGTGATGTATGCTATAGAAAGCTATAGAAATAATCAAGAGAATGGGAAGCAACTAAATTAGAGATGAACTTAATTCTGCTAGTGGTGCCAGTCTAGTGGTTATATCGGCATTGCTAAAAGCAAAGAATTTGGAATGTAATGTACCAATTCCCATGATTCAAAAGCAGGGGGTAATATAGCAGGCAATTTTGAGGGAATTAGATTAGGAAATGAGACACTTAAAGTGGTAGATGAGTTTTACTATTTGGGCAGCAAAATAACTGAATATGGCTGAAGTAGAGTGGATATAAAATGTGGACTGACAATTGCAAAAAAGAGTTTCTCAAGAAGAGAACTATATTAACACTGAACATAGATTTAAGTGTCAGGAAGTCTTTTTCTGAAAGTATTTGTATGGAGTGTAATGATATATGGAAGTGAAAAATGGATGATAAACACTTTAGAGGAGAAGAGAATATAAGCTACTGAAACCTGGTGCTAAGAACGCTGAAGATTATATGGGTAGATCACATAACTGATGATGAGGTATTGTATAGAATAGGGGAAAAACAAATTTGTAGCATAACTTGACTAAAAGAAGGGATCACTTGATAGGACACATTCTGGGACCCAAGGGATCAGCAATTTTACCAGAGGGAATTGTGTGGGAGTAAAAATCATAAGAGATGAATAAAGTAAGCAGATTCAGAAGGAAGTATGTTGCAGTAGTTCTTCAGAGATGAAGAGGCTTGCACAGGATTGAGTAGTATGGTGAGCTGCAATAAACAGTCTTTGGACTGAAGACCATGACAACATAACACTGGAAAAAATCACAGATGTGGAGTGTTAACAAACCGAGAAACTGATGAAAACAGAGCATCATGTAAAAGTTTTACACTCTCACAAGAAAATAAAGTAGTAACAAACCCCACTGAATTCCAACTTTATAGGCATTGATGGTGTCCCTTCAATAGTAGTAAAGAGGAGTACTCAGAACCTAGTTAAACTACTAACACACTTTTGTGATTGCTCATTTCAAGCAGTGACCTCCCATAATGCATTGTAAACATCTAAGGTAATTCCAATATATAAAAAAGGTGTGAAAGATAATGTAAATAACTACAGGTCCATCACAATTTCCTCTTGAATTTCAAAAATATTAGAAAAAGTTATGTGTAATAATCTAACAGAACTTATAAATAAAAAGAAAATATTATTTAATGAAGAACACAGATTCTGAAATAAGATGCCAACAGTAACTGCCATTGTGACTGCATACTGAGCCTCTGAGCCTGACTGACAAGAAATAGGAATTGACAGGAGCATTTATTGACATATCAGAAGCTTTTGGCATGGTTCATCATATGAGTCTGGAGTCAAAGCTTGAAAAGTATTTAATTCAAGGTCTCTCCCAATGCTTCCTGAGCAATCTTAAGCAAGCTACATCACTCATACTAACATCAACTGTAAAACTATTTCTGCTATTTATGAACACTAGTCAGAGAATAATCTAAATAAATATGATGTAAATAACACAATAAAATTCTCAGAAACATAAAAGCAAATACCAAGTTCAAAATCTTTGGAAAATCTTTAATTTCATATTTACAGCATTACTGCTTTTATTCCACTGGAGTATATTTAATGTATGAAGTGCATTATTTGTAATTTCAAATATATAAGCACAGAATTCACTTTCACCTATACACACATAAACTGACTTTCAATGCCTTATGCATAAAGCAATTTTGTAGACTACAGGACTGAGAAAAATACAATAGAATCTAAAGTACTGTGCTGTCTTAAAAGATTCATGGTCTCAATTGCCCATATTAATGGTCAAACAGTTTTTAAAGAAAAACATTTGTAATCAAAACATATTCTATGGCCCCATTCCAGTTATATCTGAGCTTCTCCTAGCATATGTCTATCTGTACTGTACTGACAGGCACAGTTATGCCCAATGTGAAACCCATTAGACAATGTCATGACTGTCTTCATTTCTGTCACGTACATGTGCAGTGTCAAAGTCAAACCCAAGGTGCAAAATGTGTGAGTGAACAATATATAAAACAATGCACATCTACAAAAGCAACTACATTTGTTACTCTGTCAGTCACTTATCTATGGGCAACATCTGTCCACTATTTTCAAAATTATGCCAAAAATCATTTCTGTCAATGGGTTTTAGCTCATGAATTTCACTTAAATCTATTTAATTGAATTCCGAGGTGGCAGCTCCTTTTCTGCAGTCAAACAACATATCTCCACCTAGTGTTCAACACACAGGAAATAGTGTAGCTGTGCTAAATGGGGTTCCCCAGTCAACTAAAATCCCCTTACCTAAGCACTCATCAGATGACATTCCAAGACCATACGTCTTCCCACACAAACTGACATAGAGACAGTGCATAATTTCAAATATAGCCAACAAGCTCTTTTAATATAATGGACCTATCACTTTCATTATAAAAATCCTACTCCAGCACCCTCCTCCTACAACTACAGTGGGATCAGTTAACATCTGTCAAAGCTTAAATATTGGTGATAAATGGTTTCATATTTTAATGAATGTAATTCAGCACACAAACTAAGAACTAGTTGGCTGTATTGCTTAATCCGATGTAAAAGCATTAATAGGGGTCATAGCGGGGACAGATTATGGTTCACAAAATAGTAAGTTTAGAACAAAACACTGTGCAAGAATTTATCTTTCAATTTTCTTCAGCAAAACGCACAGATTCTAGGAAGTAAATGGAATGACTTTTTGCAAAAACATACATAATGTCTGAAGGGATACAGCAATCACTGGTTATACAATGTCACCTATAATCCGTGTTGATTGCAAAAATGTTTATTCACATGACAGGTTTTGGTTTCTCTAGAACCATCTGCAATTTAATGTGGCGTGGCATGTCAAGGTTGCTGTGTGTGGATGGGTTACTCCTGTAACCAAAATTGCAGATCTGAAGATGGTTCTAGAGGATCAAAAACCCGTCATGTGGATAAACATTTTTGCAATCAAAACGGATTATAAGTAACATTGAATGACTTTTTACCTAATTAGACTCAACTATATGCAAGTATTGTTTTAATCTCCTAAGTTTGGTTAGCTGACAGTATGAATTTAAGGGAATTCCAGTATAAAATTTATCGTGAAGCCAGATGTAATGGCAACAGTGGAGTCACCATTGTTACAGACTAAAGTATCTTTTACATGCCTTACAGTATCCAAAAAATAACAGATATATTGGCATTTTATCACTTGATATTATGAACTCACAAGACATCAGGAATGTTGTGGTTAGTATTGTTCTTCTCCCATCCACCTGTTCTATAAGTTACCAAAGAAATGTTTCTTCATTAGCCATCTAAACTCACACACTAAATGACTTCAGTAGTATGGAAGTTGAATGATTCATTAGTTGTTCACATTTACTTTTACTTAACACAAAACCAGCCTACTAGATAAGGCACTGCATTTCAATGGCAATATCCCCCTTACATCTTGTTAGCATCTCTTTCTTTATCTCTAAAATGCCAGTGGATATCACTCACAGACACTTTAGATAGTGACCTTCTTGTCATTAAAATATTAGTGATTGTTCCAGTTCCTCGTAGCATGCCCACATGAGTGACATCAGTCTTAACTGCAAGAGTAAAAATTGGAATGGGTGTCAAAACAATATTAAGCAAGCTTTTTGAAACACATGTACCTAATGCCAACTTGTGGGGCTGGTACCCTTAGTCTGAGAATTCTGTCCTTAGGTACACTTTGATAGCACATCTAGGAATATTTCAGTGAATCCTAGATGTCACTTTACTGGGTCTCATCTCACTGCAGGTGGTATTCTGCTGCCTTCATCTGACCTTTCAGTATGTCTGTTTGAAGGTCATCTTTAATAAGACAATGTCTAGTAAAGCACTGTAATCTTCAAGTTGATGACAGCTTTACTTACATGTCACCAGCACAAGCGCTGCTGGACTTCTGAATGCTGTGACACAGTAGCTGAGAGACAGCTAGTAACCACAGTGTTCTCAGCTGTATCAACTTACCAAAACTTTATTGTTATGGGGAAGATGACATCTTGGGACTGGAATATGTACAAAAAGCAAAGAAAGCAAACTGAACCAAGTTTTGCTTAGAAATACAGATGAATATGTCCGCACAAGCATTTTGTGGGGAAGCTACAAGTTTTACAGGTCCTACATAGGATAATAATACAGATAAAGCAGGTATTTAACATGCAGTGTCATTTGTGGATGTCTTAGCTCCAGCTTACACCAAAAATTGTATCAATGATACAATAAATTTCCATCAGCAGTTTATTTTTAATGTGCTACTCAGATGCCTAATGTGATTGTGTACTCCTTGATCTTCAGTCTTTCTTGAAAACTGAAAACTATACTTCCAGAGTTGCTTCATGATTTATTCAAAATAACCTTTGTATCTTAACAGCGGAAGCTAGTCAACATCGTGCCTGTGACCAAACATGGCAGGAACCAGTCTATGCAAGCTCCTTTTGCTCTGTTTCGTTGATCTCTTATCTCTGTAAGATTATGTGCAAAAAATCTGAATAGTTTGTAGAACATTATAACATCCTTTATAATTTAGTATTTTGTCTCTGTAAAAAACTCAGTTCTATTGATGCTCATTACACACTTGTAACCAATGTGCAACTGAACTTCACTGTTAATTTCTGCATTATTGCAGTTTTCTTAGATACCAAACACACCTATGGAAACAACAATCATACTATTATTCAACAAGTGTAGTGCTATATTAGCATACCATCAAAAATTATCAACTGGTGTTGTCACTACCCTCAGCACAGGATCGTAACAATAAGCATGGTAGATGGTCAGATGATTACCAGACTCCCGTCCAAGGGTTTACCATGAGGAGATCCTTAAAGTCTGCTGTTTTTTGGTCTATACACTGTGACAACAGATTATGGTATCCTGTCACCATCCCACAGTATACAGGCAATTTCATAGTATATGCCAAGGATGAATTTGAAGGCTGAGCCCTCAGCTTTTTGCAGAAAGATGCAGTAGGGTAACACTGCTATGAGTGATAAGGGAATCGAAATAGTACCTGGAAATGTCAACAGGTGTTTCTTCCCAGGCATAAGCTACAGAAACCAAGTACTCTGTTATAATGATTGTATTATGTCCTATAAACCATTCCAGTCTGTTATTAATTACATTCTTGTCTATATAAATGATTTTCACACCGCAGATGATGCAGCCAAAGCAATAATATTTGCAGACGATACTAGCGTGATAATAAGTGCACCAAAGCTATTGCTACCAACAACTGCTGATAAAGTACTAAATTACATCCACTCTTGGTTCAATGCAAACAGGTTGACATTGAATGTAAATAAAACAAATTATATGCAGTTTGGGAAAAGATGTCAAAATGTAAATCTCGATTTGGTGTGGGGTGACAAAGCCTTAGACAGAGTGACATCCACAAAATTGCTGGGGATTCATGTGGATGAAAACTTAAATTTTAATGACCACGTAATAAAATGCACAGAAACTTAATTCAGTCTGTTTTGCCCTCAGAATTATTGCAAATGTTTGTACCTCAGAGGGTGCCAGAATGGCATATTTAGGCTATTTTCAATCTCTTGCCACATACGGAATAATATTTGGGGGTTCCTCAACAGGGCGTCTAAAACAAATTTTTTTGTTGCAGAAGAGGGCCATCCGAATAATAACTCACAGTCTTCCACAGACACACTGCAAATCCATATTCAAAAAGCTTAGAATACTTACTGTACCATCATTATACATATACAAATGTGTTTTGTATGTCAGGACCCACATTGCAGATTTTCAGACAAATACCGACTTTCATAACTACAATACCCATAATAGCGCAGCACTCCATACTCAGCGAAAAAAAAGAGTGAATACACAAAGGCATGTGAGCCATATTGGTGCAAAACTGTACAATGCACTGCCTGTCAACATCAGACAGTTAGAAGATGATAACACATTTAAAACAGAATTTAAAAAATTTCTGGTAGAACAATGTTTTTATTCTGTAAATGACTATGTAGGTCAATAAATTTTTTCTGATGATATTTTTGAAGGCAAAATAAAAAATACTCTATCTGTACCTAATCATTCACTACATTTACATACTTAAAGGACAGCTGTTGTGTCATGTAAATATATACTTAAGCAGTGTTGTGTATATAAGGACTTGCCGTTTAGGGAAGACAAAGCTAAAGCCTTATGAAAAACAGACAATGCATTTAAAATAACAAGAAGGGATGTATATAGGCTATATTAATTTCATTGTATTATTATTAACTTCATTGTATTATCTTGTTTTGTACTTTTTTACGCATATATTGTTTGTGTCCCATTTCTTTGAAATGGCTTACATGTACCCTTGAAAACTTCCATACAATATTTATTGTCAATGGATGGATAAAAAAAATAAATAAATAAATTGCACACAATCTGCACAAATCAACAATCACAGTCTCTCTGTCCCTGCATGTTAAAATGTATGAGTATGTCACTTGACTACTTCCTTCATGGCAGAAATATATTAAAGAGTTCCAACAACAACTCGCTAAGATGATTAATAACTTAAAAATTCAGGCATGTACTGACAGGAGAGCAAATCTTGCAATCCTCTTACACAGGCTGGTAAGAACAGGGATTTCCTCTCTAATCAGTAGCTTATGTATATTTAATAAACTTCCACTTTCTGCCAGTCAGTTCACATAACTAACTTCAGAAGCAAGCTATTAAACTGGTTACTTGTTATTGTTGTTGTGGTCTTCAGTCCTGAGACTGGTTTGATGCAGCTCTCCATGCTACTCTATCCTGTGCAAGCTTCTTCATCTCCCAGTACTTACTGCAACCTACATCCTTCTGAATCTGCTTAGTGTATTCATCTCTTGGTCTCCCTCTATGATTTTTACCCTCCACACTGCCCTCCAATGCTAAATTTGTGATCCCCTGATGCCTCAGAACATGTCCTACCAACCGGTCCCTTCTTCTTGTCAAATTGCCACAAACTCCTCTTCTCCCCAATTCCATTCAATACCTCCTCATTAGTTACGTGATCTACCCATCTTATCTTCAACATTCTTCTGTAGCACCACATTTTGAAAGCTTCTATTCTCTTCTTGTCCAAACTATTTATCGTCCATGTTTCACTTCCATACATGGCTACACTCCATACAAATACTTTCAGAAACGACTTCCTGACACTTAAATCTATACTCCATGTTAACAAATTTCTCTTCTTCAGAAACGATTTCCTTGCCATTGCCAGTCTACATTTTATATCCTCTCTACTTCGACCATCATCAGTTATTTTGCTCCCCAAATAACAAAACTCCTTTACTACTTTAAGTGTCTCATTTCCTAATCTAATTCCCTCAGCATCACCCGACTTAATTTGACTACATTCCATTATCCTTGTTTTGCTTTTGTTGATGCTCATCTTATATCCTCCTTTCAAGACACTGTCCATTCCGTTCAACTGCTCTTCCAAGTCCTTTGCTGTCTCTGACAGAATTACAATGTCATCGGCAAACCTCGAAGTTTTTATTTCTTCTCCATTGGTTTTAATACGTACACCAAATTTTTCTTTTGTTTCCTTTACTGCTTGCTCAATATACAGATTGAATAACATTGGGGAGAGGCTACAACCCTGTCTCACTCCCTTCCCAACCACTGCTTCCCTTTCATGTCCATCGACTCTTATAACTGCCGCCTGGTTTCTGTACAAATTGTAAATAGCCTTTCGCTCCCTGTATTTTACCCCTGCCACCTTTGGAATGTGAAAGAGAGTATTCCAGTCAACATTGTCAAAAGCTTTCTCTAAGTCTACTAATGCCAGAAATGTAGGTTTGCCTTTCCTTAATCTTTCTTCTAAGATAAGTCGTAAGGTCAGTACTGCCTCACGTGTTCCAACATTTCTACGGAATCCAAACTGATCTTCCCCGAGGTCGGCTTCTACCAGTGTTTCCAATCGTCTGTAAAGAATTCGTGTTAGTATTTTGCAGCTGTGACTTATTAAACTGATAGTTCGGTAATTTTCACATCTGTCAACACCTGCTTTCATTGGGATTAGAATTATTATATCCTTCTTGAAGTCTGAGGGTATTTTGCCTGTCTCATACATCTTGCACACCAGGACTGGCTCCCCCAAGGCCGTCAGTAGTTCTAATGGAATGTTGTCAATTCCTGGGGCCTTGTTTCGACTTAGGTCTTTCAGAGCTCTGTCAAACTCATCACGCAGTATCGTATCTCCCATTTCATCTTCATCTACATCCTCTTCCATTTCTATAATATTGTCCTCAAGTTCATCGCCCTTATATAGACCCTCTATATACTCCTTTCAACTTTCTGCTTTCCCTTCTTTGCTTAGAACTGGGTTTCCATCTGAGCTCTTGATATTCATACAAGTGGTTCTCTTTTCTCCAAAGGTCTCTTTAATTTTCCTGTAGGCAGTATCTATTTTGCCACTAGTGCGATAAGCCTCTACATCCTTACATTTGTCCTCTAGCCATCCCTGCTTAGCCATTTTGCACTTCCTGTCGATCTCATTTTTGAGACGTTTGTATTCTTTTTTGCCTGCTTCATTTACTGCATTTTTATATTTTCTCCTTTCATCAATTAAATTCAATATTTCTTCTGTTACCCAAGGATTTCTACTAGCCCTCGTCTTTTTACCTACTTGATCCTCTGCTGCCTTTACTACTTCATTCCTCAGAGCTACCCATTCTTCCTCTACTATATTTCTTTCCCCCATTCCTGTCAATTGCTCCCCTATGCTCTCCCTGAAACTCTGTACAACCTCTGGTTCTTTCAGTTTATCCAGATCCCATCTTCTTAAATTCCCACCTTTTTGCAGTTTCTTCAGTTTTAATCTACAGTTCATAACAAATAGATTGTGGTCAGAGTCCACATCTGCCCCTGGAAATGTCTTACAATTTAAAACCTGGTTCCTAAATCTCTGTCTTACCATTATATAATCTATCTGATACCTACTAGTATCTCCAGGCTTCTTCCATGTATACAACCTTCTTTCATGATTCTTGAACCAAGTGTTAGCTATGATTAAGTTATGCTCTGTGCAAAATTCTACAAGGCGGCTTCCTCTTTCATTTCTTAACCCCAATCCATATTCACCTACTATGTTTCCTTCTCTCCCTTTTCCTACTCTCGAATTCCAGTCACCCATGACTATTAAATTTTCATCTCCCTTCACTACCTGAATAATTTCTTTTATCTCATCATACATTTCATCAATTTCTTCATCCTGTGCAGAGCTAGTTGGCATATAAACTTGTACTACTGTAGTAGGCATGGGCTTCGTGTCTATCTTAGCCACAATAATGCGTTCACTGTGCTGTTTGTAATAGCTTACCCGCACACCTATCTTTTTATTCATTATTAAACCTACTCCTGCATTACCCCTATTTGATTTTGTATTTATAACCCTGTAATCACCTGACAAAAAGTCTTGTTCCTCCTGCCACCAAACTTCACTAATTCCCACTATATCTAACTTTAACCTATCCATTTCTCTTTTTAAATTTTCTAACCTACCTGCCCGATTAAGGGATCTGACATTCCACGCTCCGATCCGTAGAACGCCAGTTTTCTTTCTCCTGATAACAACGTCCTCTGGAGTAGTCCCCGCCTGGAGATCCAAATGGGGGACTATTTTACCTCCGGAATATTTTACCCAAGAGGACGCCATCATCATTTAACCATACAGTAAAGCTGCATGCCCTCGGGAAAAATTGCGGCTGTAGTTTCCCCTTGCTTTCAGCTGTTCGCAGTACCAGCACAGCAAGGCTGTTTTGGCTAGTGTTACAAGGCCAGATCAGTCAATCATCCAGACCGTTGCCCCTGCAACTACTGAAAATGCTGCTGCCCCTCTTCAGGAACCACATGTTTGTCTGGCCTCTCAACAGATACCCCTCCGTTGTGGTTGCACCTACGGTACGGCCATCTCTATCACTGAGGCACGCAAGCCTCCCCACCAATGGCAAGGTCCATGGTTCATGGGAGGAACTGGTTACTTATTAATCCTTTTTATGATATCACTGAATTTATTAACATAAAATCAATTGACATTAATATTTAATGTTTGTGCTATGTAACATCACTAACAGTATTTGTTTATTGTTTTGCTGTTTATCCTATCATTTCTAGGTTTTATATGGAATATGGAATGTTTATTTAGTTTTAAGGTACTATTGAAGGAAAATGTAATATGTTATCAATGTAAAATGCCTGTTCCATCTCAGGTGGTCAATGGTAAATTAAGAATCTAAATCTGAATCTGAAGACCTTTAATATGCTTTTAATCTGTAGTAAGATGAAGTATGACTTCTACGTTTACAGTTTTAGATCCCTTCAACTGATGGTCTGTATATCTGTAAAAGCAACATTACAACTTCAACTATGTATGCAGAATTGGCTATCCCCTCATTCAACTTAAGATGGAAGCCTTTGAGTTTAGAGCTCATGTTAAGAGAAAGATCATCATTACATCATCCCTGGCAATGAAAAATACATTTGCATATGTATATAATCTTGCAATCCTCTTACACAGACTGGTAAGAACAGGGATTTTCTCTCTAATCAGTAACTTATGAATAATCAATAAACTTCCACTTTCTGCCAATCAGCTCACATAACTAACTTCAGAAGTATTTTTTTTCTCATTGATTTATTATTATTATTATTATTATTATTATTATTATTATGCTAGTCATGACTTAAATACTGCACCAGTTACTTTTTTGTGCACTGTGCCACACATTTTGAGAATTTATTCTCATTTTCAAATGCATGTGTTTACAAAAATATTTTTGTGATATTTGTACATGTGATTGTCTGACTCTTGTGCGTTGTACTTGTGTTTTTGATGTTACACTGAAATCAGAAAGTCAGAAAAATATATCTTGGAATTTTTTTATATGATAATGTTAGAGATAGTATTTTTGTGTGTCTACATACAAGTATTGTGCCTCGTCCATACTTGTAATTAGACAGACAAAAATACTATCTCTAACATTAACACATAAAAAACAGTACAAGATTTAATTGTCTGATTTTCCAATTGCAGTGTAACCCCAAAAAGACAACTACAGTGTAAGAGAGGTAGAAAATCTCACATGCAAACATAAGAAAAAATATTTACCTAAACAAATGGACTTGTAAATGGGAATAAATACTGAAAGCACATAGTGCTAAACATGAAAAATAAGTAACAAGTGCAGATTTTTGTTTTTTAAATCATGAATGACACAGCTGCAGGCTTTCAAAGAACACTGATTATGAAGAACAAAATTAAATTATTGCTGTTACTGTACTAAGGCACAATATTGTATTCAATCTAACAACTTCAAAATCGTTAAAACACAGTCCAATATGTAAACTGACAGAGTAGGTCTAAAGGACTCAATAAATTAAATAAATAAATGATTCACAAAGAAATGGACAATTTCCAGATTTAGATATCTTGTGGATGATTAAATATTTTTGGAAAAAGAAACATGAACTATTGTCATCAACATCATACTGGGATACTTGCCAGTCCAATGCCAATTTCGTCATTACTTGGAAAACATGGTGCTAATCAAGTGATTTTCCCACTCATGTTGACTATTCAGTACGTGATTATCAAATTAGTAAAGAAATGATATCTAAGAATGACTTACAAGTCAGCACTCTATCTAAGGTGTATTCCTTTTGGTATGGCTGGCTCACAGTTGTTATGAATGGATTGAAAGTGACAGACATCCCTGCAGGAACTGTGTTCAGCTATGAAATAGATGGGCATGGCTTAGACTTTTTTCTTCCCAATGAAACATTGATGCTAACAGCTTAGGTATTTGCGACCTAACAGATCATACTACACTCCTGGAAATTGAAATAAGAACACCGTAAATTCATTGTCCCAGGAAGGGGAAACTTTATTGACACATTCCTGGGGTCAGATACATCACATGATCACACTGATAGAACCACAGGCACATAGACACAGGCAACAGAGCATGCACAATGTCGGCACTAGTACAGTGTATATCCACCTTTCCCAGCAATGCAGGCTGCTATTCTCCCATGGAGACGATCGTAGAGATGCTGGATGTTGTCCTGTGGAATGGCTTGCCATGCCATTTCCACCTGGCACCTCAGTTGGACCAGCGTTCGTGCTGGACGTGCAGACCGCGTGAGACGACGCTTCATCCAGTCCCAAACATGCTCAATGGGGGACAGATCCGGAGATCTTGCTGGCCAGGGTAGTTGACTTACACCTTCTAGAGCACGTTGGGTGGCACGGGATACATGCGGACGTGCATTGTCCTGTTGGAACAGCAAGTTCCCTTGCCGGTCTAGGAATGGTAGAACGATGGGTTCGATGACGGTTTGGATGTACCGTGCACTATTCAGTGTCCCCTCGACGATCACCAGTGGTGTACGGCCAGTGTAGGAGATCGCTCCCCACACCATGATGCCGGGTGTTGGCCCTGTGTGCCTCGGTCGTATGCAGTCCTGATTGTGGCGCTCACCTGCACGGCGCCAAACACGCATACGACCATCATTGGCACCAAGGCAGAAGCAACTCTCATCGCTGAAGACGACACGTCTCCATTCGTCCCTCCATTCACGCCTGTCGCGACACCACTGGAGGCGGGCTGCACGATGTTGGGGCGTGAGCGGAAGACGGCCTAACAGTGTGCGGGACCGTAGCCCAGCTTCATGGAGATGGTTGCGAATGGTCCTCGCCGATACCCCAGGAGCAACAGTGTCCCTAATTTGCTGGGAAGTGGCGGTGCGGTCCCCTACGGCACTGCATAGGATCCTACGGTCTTGGCGTGCATCCGTGCGTCGCTGCGGTCCGGTCCCAGGTCGACGGGCACGTGCACCTTCCGCCGACCACTGGCGACAACATCGATGTACTGTGGAGACCTCACGCCCCACGTGTTGAGCAATTCGGCGGTACGTCCACCCGGCTTCCCACATGCCCACTATACGCCCTCGCTCAAAGTCCGTCAACTGCACATACGGTTCACGTCCGCGCTGTCGCGGCATGCTACCAGTGTTAAAGACTGCGATGGAGCTCCGTATGCCACGGCAAACTGGCTGACACTGACGGCGGCGGTGCACAAATGCTGCGCAGCTAGCGCCATTCGACGGCCAACACCGCGGTTCCCGGTGTGTCCACTGTGCCGTGCGTGTGATCATTGCTTGTACAGCCCTCTCGCAGTGTCCGGAGCAAGTATGGTGGATCTGACACACCGGTGTCAATGTGTTCTTTTTTCCATTTCCAGGACTGTAGCATGGGGACCCATTTATTGTCAGTGTGGTTTATTGTTTTCTGAGGAGGATACAAAAATGCTGTTATCCTCTCTCTTCGTTCTAAGTATCTTATCGATTAGGGTAGGACTATTACTGTATAAAACTTATTTAATTATTTTCAACAGAGCTAAGAGTCAACAGAATCCTGATATGTGCAAATACCACAAGTGATCTGTTATCTTCTGCAAGAGTAGCTTGGGGGAAAATTGCAAACTACATAGAGCTGAATATCTTAAGATTGAAATATCACCATAAATTAATCTGTTTCCAGTGCATACTGTGCCACATTGACATAAGGGGGATGATTACTCTGACCAGATTTTTATGAACATACAACAACTTGCACCCACTATAATATTTTTTCCACAGTCAGACTACTATCAACAGCATGCAGTTAAGGGAAAAGAGGATAGCCATCAGAATGTAACCCAGACACTAATTTAAAATGAACTTAGTACAGAGCTGTCAAACCTCATACCCCATGGTTTCGTAAAAGTTGGCTGATGTGGAAGGATATTGTCACCATTAATAATACATGGCTACAAACAAAACAAAACACCTGTTAAAGGTAATACACTCTTTAAACTGTAATTACTGTAGAGCTGAATATGACATCCTGCATTTTTGTTTACTGGAGTGCATAACTATAAAGGAAAGGGTGAAAACACTACATGAAGACAGTTGATTATTTCTCACTATCTCTAAGTCCTTTCAACTATAAAACCTGTAAATGTATTTATGAAATCATTAGTTTCTGTAAGCTGTACCTTTAATGGTGCTTTAAGTTTTGTACTTATAACTTGATTGGTTTCTAAAATTGTTACTTTATGGAAAAGCTGAACTTTGGATGTCATAAGGTTCAGTGATTTTATACTCATGAAAACTAAGTGCATCAATATTTATATTTCAATACATACCTATCCTATGTATAAAGTAATCACAATTTAATTTTACCTCATGTTTTTGAATTTTTTATTTGGTTGTTCAAGTGGTTGAAATGGCTCTGAGCACTATGCAACTTAACTTCTGAGGTCATCAGTCGCCTAGAACTTAGAACTAATTAAACATAACTAACCTAAGAACATCACACACATCCATGCCTGAGGCAGGATTCGAACCTGCGACCGTAGTGGTCGCTCGGCTCCAGACTGTAGCGCCCAGAACCGCATGGCCACTCCGGCCGGCTATTTGGTTGTATAAGCCATTATACAAACATATTTGAAACAAATTAAAGGTTTCATCTGGTCTCATCAATTTGTGGTGATGGTAATTTTATTTGTCCAGTGCTAATGTATGCAGGGATCCTATGTGTCATTTTTGTTCTTCAAAAGAACCACAGGTGAGGACAAAGACCTCTCTAATGACTGAATGATGTCCTCTCACAGTATATTTTCCAGTGGCTCCTGAATAATCCATTGTTTAGATAGTGACACCCTATATGAGTGGTAAATGGTGAATGTTTCATATTGTGTCATGTGGATCATCTGGTGTGTCCTGTTTTCGCTTCAGACCTGACTACATTAAAAAATTTATTCAAAATGGACAGCACTGAACTGACATTGTTCCTTCCTCAAGCCATGTCCAACTGCTAACCAGGTAGATGATTCCCTTACTGAGTTGTCAACAATAGTAGAGTAGAATGAGTCACCATCTATGGCACTGACCTGATCTACACATACAGGAATTTAGGGATGAGTTGTGGCTGTTGATGGCAGTTGTTGACCCAGAGCTGTCCTTCTCCACTTGTGATGGTTATGATCCTCACTGGTAAACAGATGTCATTTGTGAGGCTGAGTACTTCTCCACACTTGTCTAGCACTTCACAGTTTTACTGAGTATTAAGTCTATTGATTAGAACTCATCTCACAGAGGATGGAAGGATAAGTTTATCTTCAGTGTTTTGTGAACTTGATGAAGTAATTTTATCACCCTGGAGTTCCAGCCTACCACAGTGTGTGACTGCCTGTGATACCTGGAAGAAGTCTCATCCAAGGATAACTGTATGGCTACATTCTTGTAAAATGACAAACTTGATTGGCCATGTTCTGTCATTGATAACTATTCTCACAAAACTTATCCCTATTGGCTTGACATATTTTACATTTGCAACTTTCAACACAGTGGCTGTTTAATCTCAGAATATAATATTTTTCAGATGACTTTGATAAGCAACCAATATCACAGGAAGTGATGAGCCAGAATTGACTAGTGTCCAGAAAAGTTGTTCATTGATGCCAGCAATGTGATTTTCTGACATCTTTCAAACTGCTGTACATGGAGGCAGCCCAACCTCCATAGATGGTCAACTTATTCCATTTTTATCATTTTAGCAGTTGGACAAGTAGATGGAACCCCTGCACAGTGTTCGGGAGCAACTTTGGCACACTGAAGTGTGAATTCTACGAGGTAAAGTGATGGTATTCATTCTGCATGTCAGTTGTAGTCATCAGCAGTTGCTTGGTGTGCATAGAATAGACTTGCTGTTTGAAATTTATTAGGTATTGAACAGTCTTCTTTTTTTCTTTATTATAGCATATGATGTGGTCAAGGTGTCCACAACGAATACATATCAGAGTGGTGACCCTTCTCCAAATGTCTGTTTTTCTGTGCAGTGATCAAACTGGCAAGGGAGCCATTTTTATTTATGTCATCAACACTCTTGGATGTTATGTGACAGTTGTGGGGTAAGTATGAGGTTTATGACTTCATTCACCAATGTTGTTATCTCTTGTAGGTATCTGTACCAATGGTCAATGACCCTCTTCTTGAATTAACAATCATATCTCCTTCTGGTTGGCTTTTACAGTCAATATTGTTACAGAGGCAGTTTTGATTAAGGGATATCATATACTTCTATTATCTGTGTTATTATTATTACCGTATTAAAGAAGTGAGGTCCTGACAGTCTTCCATGACTTCCATCAATATGACAGCCTGTTGAACATCATTCGTGTGTGCTCTTTTTTTGGACAGAATCAGAATTTTTATTATCCCATAACATACAAAGTCAAATCACAGGTCTGATGAACTGGGGACTCGTCAACATTACATTTACATTACAATTACAGTTTGTATATACAGTTTTACAAAAACAATATATCAATACTCCAGTTTACATGTATTACAAATTAATATATAACAATAAGATTTACGTAATGACACAGTGCCACAATGCCCTGGCAACACTTCACGAAGTCCTCTGTTGTGATGACATCCTACAAAATAAGCACCTGATAGATATCTACTGCTCTGCCCCTAGCACTTGCATACCCAAACTATGAAAAACTGCACCAAAGGATTTAATATTTGGGGAGGATATTACAAAAGCAAATCAAAAATTTAATACATACATTTTTTTTTTTTAATTTGTGTGCAGAGTACAAGTGGGACTTCTGAGTTCCATCAGATCATGGAGGGATTGGACAAAAGCACAACACATTACTATAAGTAGTACAATGCAGGAAAACCATTGACATTCAAAACAGCTTCCAATTATCTTGAAACTGGATAAATACAGGTCCTGTGTGGTTTTCAAAGGAATATTATATCATTCTTCCCATAAAATAGTGGCAAGTTCAGGTGATTATGATGGAAGTGAACAGTGAACAGCAATCAAACACCCTTCTCTCCCAAGTACACCACAAAGACTCACTAATATTGAGATCTAGTGATGAGCAGCCAGGGGAGAAGCAGCAGTTCGTCATTGTACCGTACCGTAGGTGCAACCACAACGGAGGGGTATCTGTTGAGAGGCCAGACAAACATGTGGTTCCTGAAGAGGGGCAGCAGCATTTTCAGTAGTTGCAGGGGCAACAGTCTGGATGATAGACTGATCTGGCCTTGTAACATTAACCAAACGGCCTTGCTGTGCTGGTACTGTGAACGGCTGAAAGCAAGGGGAAACTACAGCCGTAATTTTTCCCGAGGACATGCAGCTTTACTGTATGATTAAATGATGATGGCGTCCTCTTGGGTATAATATTCCGGAGGTAAAATAGTCCCCCATTCGGATCTCCGGGAGGGGACTACTCAAGAGGACGTCGTTATCAGGAGAAAGAAAACTGGCGTTCTACGGATCGGAGCATGGAATGTCAGATCCCTTAATCGGGCAGGTAGGTTAGAAAATTTAAAAAGAGAAATGGATAGGTTAAAGTTAGATATAGTGGGAATTAGTGAAGTTTGGTGGCAGGAGGAACAAGACTTTTTGTCAGGTGATTACAGGGTTATAAATACAAAATCAAATAGAGGTAATGCAGGAGTAGGTTTAATAATGAATAAAAAAATAGGAGTGCGGGTTAGCTACTACAAACAGCATAGTGAACGCATTATTGTGGCCAAGATAGACACGAAGCCCATGCCTACTACAGTAGTACAAGTTTATATGCCAACTAGCTCTGCAGATGATGAAGAAATTGATGAAATGTATGACGAGATAAAAGAAATTATTCAGGTAGTGAAGGGAGACGAAAATTTAATAGTCATGGGTGACTGGAATTCGTCAGTAGGAAAAGGGAGAGCAGGAAACATAGTAGGTGAATATGGATTGGGGGGAAGAAATGAAAGAGGAAGCCGCCTTGTAGAATTTTGCACAGAGCATAACTTAATCATAGCTAACACTTGGTTCAAGAATCATGAAAGAAGGTTGTATACCTGGAAGAATCCTGGAGATACTAAAAGGTATCAGATAGATTATATGATGGTAAGACAGAGATTTAGGAACCAGGTTTTAAATTGTAAGACATTTCCAGGGGCAGATATGGATTCTGACCACAATCTCTTGGATATGAACTGCAGATTGAAACTGAAGAAACTGCAAAAAGGTGGGAATTTAAGGAGCTGGGACCTGGATAAACTGAAAGAACCAGAGGTTGTACAGAGTTTCAGGGAGAGCATAACAGAACAATTGACAGGAATGGGGGAAAGAAATACAGTAGAAGAAGAATGGGTAGCTCTGAGGGATGAAGTAGTGAAAGCAGCAGACGATGAAGTAGGTAAAAAGACGAGGGCTAATAGAAATCCTTGGGTAACAGAAGAAATATTGAATTTAATTGATAAAAGGAGAAAATATAAAAATGCAGTAAATGAAGCAGGCAAAAAGGAATACAAACGTCTCAAAAATGAGATCGACAGGAAGTGCAAAATGGCTAAGCATGGATGGCTAGAGGACAAATGTAAGGATGTAGAGGCTTGTCTCACTAGGGGTAAGATAGATACTGCCTACAGGAAAATTAAAGAGACCTTTGGAGAGAAGAGAACCACTTGTATGAATATCAGGAGCTCAGATGGCAACCCAGTTCTAAGCAAAGAAGGGAAGGCAGAAAGGTGGAAGGAGTATATAGAGGGTTTATACAAGGGCGATGTACTTGAGGACAATATTATGGAAATGGAAGAGGATGTAGATGAAGATGAAATAGGAGATACGATACTGTGTGAAGAGTTTGACAGAGCACTGAAAGACCTGAGTCGAAACAAGGCCCCGGGAGTAGACTACATTCCATTAGAACTACTGACGGCCTTGGGAGAGCCAGTCTTGACAAAACTCTACCATCTGGTGAGCAAGATGTACGAGACAGGTGAAATACCCTCAGACTTCAAGAAGAATATAATAATTTCAATCCCAAAGAAAGCAGGTGTTGACAGATGTGAAAATTACCGAACTATCAGTTTAATAAGTCACAGCTGCAAAATACTAACGCGAATTCTTTACAGATGAATGGAAAAACTGGTAGAAGCGGACTTCGGGGAAGATCAGTTTGGATTCCGTAGAAATGTTGGAACACGTGAGGCAATACTAACCTTACGACTTATCTTAGAAGAAAGATTAAGAAAAGGCAAACCTACGTTTCTAGCATATGTAGACTTAGAGAAAGCATTTGACAATGTTGACTGGAATAATCTCTTTCACATTCTAAAGGTGGCAGGGGTAAAATACAGGGAGCGAAAGGCTATTTACAATTTGTACAGAAACCAGATGGCAGTTATATGAGTCGAGGGGCATGAAAGGGAAGCAGTGGTTGGGAAAGGAGTGAGACAGGGTTGTAGCCTCTCCCCGATGTTATTCAATCTGTATATTGAGCAAGCAGTAATGGAAACAAAAGAAAAATTCAGAGTAGGTATTACAATTCATGGAGAAGAAGTAAAAACTTCGAGGTTCGCCGATGACATTGTAATTCTGTCAGAGACAGCAAAGGACTTGGAAGAGCAGTTGAATGGAATGGACAGTGTCTTGAAAGGAGGATATAAGATGAACATGAACAAAAGCAAAACGAGGATAATGGAATGTAGTCAAATTAAATCGGGTGATGCTGAGGGAATTAGATTAGGAAATGAGACACTTAAAGTAGTAAAGGAGTTTTGCTATTTGGGGAGCAAAATAACTGATGATGGTCGAAGTAGAGAGGATATAAAATGTAGACCGGCAATGGCAAGGAAATCATTTCTGAAGAAGAGAAATTTGTTAACATGGAGTATAGATTTAAGTGTCAGGAAGTCGTTTCTGAAAGTATTTGTATGGAGTGTAGCCATGTATGGAAGTGAAACATGGACGATAACTAGTATGGACAAGAAGAGAATAGAAGCTTTCGAAATGTGGTGCTACAGAAGAATGCTGAAGATAAGATGGGTAGATCACGTAACTAATGAGGAGGTATTGAATAGGACTGGGGAGAAGAGAAGTTTGTGGCACAACTTGATTAGAAGAAGGGACCGGTTGGTAGGACATGTTCTGAGGCATCAGGGGATCACAAATTTAGCATTGGAGGGCAGCGTGGAGGGTAAAAATCGTAGAGGGAGACCAAGAGATGAATACACTAAGCAGATTCAGAAGGATGTAGGTTGCAGTAGGTACTGGGAGATGAAGAAGCTTGCACAGGATAGAGTAGCATGGAGAGCTGCATCAAACCAGTCTTAGGACTGAAGACCACAACAACAACAACATGGTTTTTGACTGCAATGTTCTGTTCTGCAGTGACTTTTGCAACTGTCATCCTCTTATTTTTTGCCACAATCATCTTCAATGACTGTCTGTCGTGAACAGTCAACACACACTTTCATCCATGTCGTGTCTTAGTGGATGGCATCTTTCTCCTTTCCCTATATGAAGTATAAATCTGTGATATGGTGTTTCTTGAAACACCAAACACCTTTGTTACAGAAGCACACACCATACAATGATGATTTATTTGCCCTTGTTCAAAGTCACTCAGTTCCAAAACAATGCACTCATAACCACAAAGAGCACTGTTTTGACCATGACTGGCCCTTGCAATGTATTGAGAATGTTGCACAGGCACCGTTCATGATCAAATACAACAATGCAACTTTCAGGCTTGGCTGGCATCCACATTAATGTTCGAACATGAATTTCTCATGGTGTTCCATATTTTCCTCTGGCCCGTGTATCTGGTCAGATTATTTATTTATTCCATTAATAATATCAGTTTACATGAACTAAAGCAATACAAAAAAACTCAAGATAATGTCCTTTTACATCAACAGGGCACATAAACTCTTATGAGGAAACAAATAATAGTGCAATGATGTGACAATCTATCATTTACTGTCCACTGTAACCAGTGATATTGAACTACCACAGTCAAGGAGTTTCCTGTGCTACAGCAGAGGTAGACAGGGGTCCTGATGGGACGCCACTGCATGAATTCTGCTCCATGCTTTCTATGACTCTAGAAAGTGGACTTGAAGTCCTGTTGGGCAGAAAAGGGCAATTTAGGTGTGGAGATTTGGTAACTTCCATCATATTTAGGAGCTACATCATTTTACAAATGAGTGTGTCAATTATGCATAGTAATGGGCTCTGTTCTTTAATAGCTCTTCGGCTAGGTGGACCTACTGCAAATGTATTTTTAATTTCTGAGTGAAATTTGTCACAGCTCTTGAGTGTTCTCTCTCTTTTTTTTAAGCAACTGCTGTACTATATTTCCCAAGTAAAGGTAGATATTGGCAAGACACATCATGCCATCCCAACAGTTACATTTAATGACACAGTTGAATATGCTTAACCATTTTGTGGGAGCCTGGCCAGTTACTCTCAAAAACAATGTTGGTTGCCCACTGTGCATCTGACTCACAAATATCTTTAAAGTAGTGACTATACAAGTGGAGATGCTTGTGCATTGTTGAAGTACTGACCATATGAGTGGAGAGGTCTGTGTATTCCCATGAAGCTGAGGGCTACCTCAGCTATAGTGTAGCTGCTGGCAGGGTCTCCAGTGCCTGCCATCCTGGACAGGCCTCAGTGGATGAATCAGACAAAGAGTGTCACACAAGGCCACATCTCTCCCATATACATCCTCCTAATCCTTCCCCAGTTTTCCAGATACACAAGCTAAAGTGTGATGCAACCCATGCTGAGGGGTGTGTGACACATGGGAAGACATGTTATTAACAGAGTCTCAGGGATATAGGTACTGGGCAACCTCTCTGAGTAATTAGCTAGTGTGGGACTACATGGTGTCTATCAAATAAATCTCCAATGCTTGTGGAACAAAAATAAAGAACAGTGAGCAAATCAAAATGCTAATGAAATGTCAAGCACAAGAGCATCAGGTTTGGAACTGATGGAAACTGTTTCCTCAATTGGACTGGGTGACAGACCAGTCCAACAAGTGGAAATCATCACTGAGAAGTTGGACAAGGTCAAGATCAAATCTTTGTCTAGCACTTAGAGAAGGAAACTTCTCAAAGAACAAAGAGCAAAGGAAGGTAAAGAATGGCTTCCTAAACATAGATGGAGGGAACTAAAAGGTCTTGAACCTAAGATCTCCAAAAACGACTGCCTCAGAGTGAATGAGATAATAGACCACTTTCTGCATCCAAGACAGATAACAAGAGAACAAGAGAGGAATCTAATGCTTCCACATCTCAGGATAAACAGAGCCACAAAAAGCTGAGGCAAGAAACAGGGAAAGAGATTTATTGTACTGCAGCCTCAGTTTTTAGGATGGTGGTTACCCAACAGGGATATCCACTAAGCAACATAGCCTTGCATCAGGTGCAGCTTGTTCAGATGGTTCTATTTGAGAAGATTTGGGAGGATGAAAGTGCAGGCCCTAAATTCAGGAGGGTTTACCTGGACAAGGATTCTCTTTTCTTTGTGTGCAAGGGAGCAGGAACAGTGGACTGGTTTAAGGAGATGGTACCCAAGATGCCTCCATGGTAGAAGGAGAAGCTGCTGGTCAAGGCAGTAGCTGAGCTCTTCAAGATCACAAATATATCACTTTGGATACCAAAACTCCTTAAGGATACTCCTGCCAAGAGTATTTAGGATTCTCACGGGTTACTGTTATGATAATCAAAGACATTAGAAGCAACCATACTGGCAAGTTGGGGGCTACAAGTGTTGCAGATAAACCTCCAACACAGTAAAGGAGAAAATGCCACAATGACTTACCTTCTGGGGAGGCAGAAAGTGGATGTGACCCTGATCCAGGAACCCTGCCTATATAAAGGAGGCATTTCAGACCTTGGAGGAAGTTGATTTATGCTAGAAATAGAAAGAACTCTAGAACATGTATTTATGTTAAGAATGGAATTTAATTCTTGCTGATGGCTTCTGTTCCTGAGATTTGATGACCTTCAGGATGAAACAGCATGAGAAAGGAAGCATGAGGGGAAACTGTATTGGCCTCAGCTTATCTTTCTTACGAGAACAGTACTCCTTTTCCAAAGGAAGTGAGGAGAATGGTAGACAGCTTGGTTTATTGTGATGCCGTTGCCCAGGACCTGGTGTGGGGAAGTAGTCACACCAAAGCAGATGGGAGCACCAATGTGACTATTAACTTGAATGTAATTTGGAAATCATGTATAGGGACTGTACCTTCAGGAATAGAAGAAGGGAAGTAGTAATTGACACAGCTTTTGGGTCTACTTTAATTACATCTAACAACAGCACATGGCATTGGAGTCATCCTTATCTGACCATACTTATATTAAGTTTGAAGTTGAAAAGGGTGTTATAAAAAGACTGTGACCTAAAAGAATCCTAGGAAAACAGACTTGGACACAGATAGAAAAGACCTAAACCCATGATTATCTGAAGTCAGAACTTTAATAAAGAACTCAGCAGATTTTGCGAAAATGGCAGACGCAGAGACACCTGCCATTACGACATCACTTCTAGAAGCCTGTCCAATCACCAAGAAGTACACAAACATAAATGTACCTTGATGGAACAACAACCTGAAAGAGCAAAGGATGCAGGTACAAAGACAGTTCAACCTTGCAAGAAAGAAAGGGCAATAGGCAAAATATCAGGAGGCTCTTGTCAAATACAACCTTGCAATCAATCAAGAGAAGATGTCATGCTATATTCTGTGAGGAAGTGGAAGGTACAGCTACTTGTGCTAGACTTCATAAAATCCTCACTGGAATACCAACTAATCCAGGAGGTACTCTAAGGAAAGAGAATGGTTGATATACAAAGAAAATGAGTGATATGCTCAAGACATTTCTCTCAATGTTCTCTGGCAGATAATCCAGAACAGGAGCCATTTCCACTGAAGCACTAGTTTACAAGTAAAAACAAGTGAAAACTGGAAATCTGCCAGAGAATGTGTTGATTTCAAAACAAAATCCAATGGGCAGTGGGAACGTTTCAACCACTCAGGTCACTAGGCCCAGATGAATTCTTTCCAGCTCTACTACAAAAAGGAGGAATGAGTTTAATTAGATTCATATGCAGACTGTTTAGAGTGAGTCTAGCATCAGAAATCATTCCTAATGCTTGGAGGACAGTGAGGGTTGTTTTCATTCTGAAATAAGGGTGAACTGATCATACCAAGGATAAGGATATAAGACCACTCAGTCTGTCTTCCTTTTCATAAAGAAATTAGAAATAAATTAGAAAAACTCATTAATGTGCATGTTTGGGAAAAAAGCTTGAGGTTCATCTGCATGTAAACTTACATGAATATCAACCAGGCAAATCACATGAAACAGTGTCAACTCGTTAGGGTGGTAGAGAAAAACTCTACACTTTCAGTACATTGCTCTCTGGATCTGCCAGGATATTAGAGGGGCTTTTAGCAATATCTTCAAATTCAAAGTTAAAGCTGCACAAGAGCAAGGCACTCAGAGCACCATATCCAGATGGATTAAGACAATGCTAAGCAAAATAAAGGTAGAAGCCACCATTATTAATGATTTTTGAAAAAATCATATTTCTGTCATCAGCTGTACAATTATGTTTACTCTCTACTGGTTTTGGTTATTACAACCTTCATCACAGGAGAAAAATAGTGTACACCAATGGATCAAAAATACATTTTTGTCAAATATGACGCACTCAAATGTACAACATACATAGCTGTCATAATAGTCTGAATACATTCCACATAAATGCGCTGTGTTTGGCACAATCACAGCAATGCACACTCGGTGAAAACTCCACATTTAATAAATGTACAGTTATCATGAAGTGTATAATACTGTACGTGTGCCAAGGCACAGCCAGGTGTTTTGTCCCCACTACTGTGGAACCTAGTGGTGAATGAACTCACTGAAGAATTAAATACTACAGGCTAGTTTTGGCAAGGAGACACAGATCATTTAGTCACAGTAATAAATGGTAAATTTGTTAGTACTGTTAGAGCAATTGCTCAATTTGCAAAACTGATGCAGAAAACAGGATCTAATGGTCAGTGTCAAGAAAACTGCTGTAGTATCATTTACAAGGAAGTATATGCCACACACAATACTGGAATCTCAAGCTTCTCAATAAGAACTATGAATCTGATTTATTAGTCTCATAATGTACATACCCTAAATCATTTGAGTCACACACAGGAGACACATCAAAATTGTGATAAAAGTTCATCATAAACATAGAACAGCTGATGTTAAGAAACAGAATCATAATATAATAGAACTTTGTTACATATACCACAATAAGATCTAACACTGTATTACCCCTCACTCAAATTATCATTTCATCCTCTATGAATTCTCCCATAAAATGTTAGCATTTATCCCACAAAATCTGCTTTAGCCTTATTTTTAAAACCTCTGGCTTCATATTAAATATGTTTTTGTTGATTAACTTGTTACATGTTGTCATCCCAATATACTCTGCAGACATGCGTATAATTTCAGCTGGTGTGTTGGTAGCACAAAATTATTTTTATTTCACATGTTATATGTGTAGTTAAAAGATTCTCTTCAAATAATGTTTGTCTGCTGTGTAGGAAGATCATAATTTCCTAGATGTATATGGAGAGAACAGTTAGGATTTGTAGTATCTGAAATAATGGGATCAAGATTCTCTTTGCTGACTGGTGCACATCTATTTGACAATTTTCTTTTGCAATTTCAGTATCAGAGATGCACTATTTGAACTTGGCCAGAAAATTATACCATATCTAATGTAAAACTCAAAATAACTATGATATGCAATTTTTCAAATAAACTAAGCAAAACTGCTTAGTTTATTTGTCAGGCAGTCAATATGTGTATTCCAGCTTAAATTCTTGTCCACATTTAGTCTCAGGAATTTGATCATCTCAACTTTTTCTATAACTATTGTTGTGTTTTTCTATGTTCCACAAATTTTGAATGTTTGATTTTGACGTGTACCATATGGGTTTTTGCAATGTTCAGTTCAACCCATTTAACTGGAACCAGTTTTCTAGGGTATCCATCATGCTTATGGTGGAGCTCAGAATTTTTTCTGTGTTGTCACCTTCAATTAAAATAGAATTCTCATCTGCAAACAGAACTGATGGGTAATTTGTGTATTTATGGGTAAGTCATTTACATAGAACAGGAACTGGATTGGCCCCAAAATTCAGCCTTGAGGCATGCCTTGTGATACTATATTCCATTTAGAATAATAATTCACTGCATTTGAGGTGATAGTTACCCTACATTTTCTGTTTTGAAAGTAAGATATGAGCCAATTTAGAGCATTGCCATTAATCCCATATTTGTCTCATTTGTAGATAAGCAAGGCATTGTTCATGGAGTCAAATGATTTTGTAAGATCAAAGAAGACACCTGCGATTTTACTCTTCTGACCCAGTGATTTGCATATCTTTTCAACAAAGTTACTCACTGCATCCAGAGTGTTCTTTCCTGGTTGAAACCCAAAGTGGTTACTTCGTCATTTTTTACAACAAAATTTTAATCTACATTGCAGCTACTTTCTTTAACACTTTGGACAGAACTGGAAGAATAGAAATATGGTGATAGATTCCCATATGTTCCCTCATCCCTTTCTTGAATGGAGGTCCGACTCTGGCATATTTCAACACATCAGGAAAGCATCCCTGTTCAAAAGATCAGTTGAATATTGTAGTTAAGGAAGGTACTATTATGTCACACACTGCTTTAACCACTGTGTAGGTATCCCAGCCTACACATCTGAGTTCTTATTTCTTTAACAATAATACAACATTTTCCACATCGTTTATTGTGACTTATCTAAAATCCATGACAAATTCAGCTTCTTGGTGGAGTCCAAAAGGATTTACTTTACTCTGATACTCTGCTACACCAACATCTGACTTTGTCACATTTATGAACAATTAATTTAAACACTCTGGCACTTGAGCTGAGTTTACAATAATGCTATCATCTACTTTAATCCTAGATATTTCATTACTACTAATTCTAATGTCTAACTCTGATTTGACAATGGACCACACTGCCTTTGTCTTGTAGCATTCAGATGTTAATCATTTTGTTAGAGTTCAGGAGACACATTAAAATATGGTTAATACAATTTTACTGATGTAAACTTGTAATTAATAATACGGAGTAATATTTAAATATTGATGTAAGTCTTTTGCGAAAAGATACCTTTCACATAACAAGAAAATTGACAAACTGCATCCTGCTCAAATATTCAGTTAATCATTTATGAAGTCTTCAGCTGAGTAGCAGCATCACTGAAGCAGAGTATCATGTAGTTTTCTTTCAGTGAATCTAGGTTCATACTCAGAATGTTCTTGGCATTTTGATTGTTGTAAATTTTCATTCCCATATACTCGGAAGTCTGAGCATCTAAGTTTAAATGATAAGCAGAGAGTTTAAAATTTTCTTTATTTATTTGATTATAATTGTAATCAAAGCAGTTCTCTATGCTCAATTCTAAACTGCTACATAAGCAATGATAATACCATGGATAGCTGGAGTGGGTGCTTAACAATTTCAGATTTTTAAATGGTAGGTGGTATGATTTCCTTGGATGCAGAGCACATGTTTCCAATAATTCATTTCCACAATTTTAATACGCACATTAAGTTGCTTGAATTTCTCCAAAAACAATAGCAACCTTGTAATTGACTGGAAGTAGCTATGATATGCAATTTTCCTTGTGTTCATATCAGAGGCTTTAGCTAAAAATTGCATCACTGAAAGAAAGCTACATGATACTCTGCTTCAGTGATCCTTTGAAAATGTAAAGCCACATAGTTTGTTTACTTGAAATTCTACGTATTTGTTCCAATTTAAATTTTTGTCAAGGTTTAATCCTAAGAATTTCACATAATCCACTTTTTCTAGATTTTGATTTTTATGGTTTATTTTAATTTCCCGGGTTGTTCACCATTTGTTATCAGCTGGATCACATGGGTTTTTGGGGCTGTTCATGGTTAATATATTGAGGTGAAATCATATTTCTAAATGATATATTGTATTCATTATGCAGACACGGATAGTTTCTGGCTCATGGTCCTCAATTAATACAGATATGTCATTTGAAAATAAAACTTATGGGGTATTTATATTGATTGATAGGTCATTAATGCAGAATAGAAATTAAGTCCCATAAGATTTCACACACACACAAATAAACACACCCACACACCCACACACACACACACACACACACACACACACACACACACACACACACACACACACACACAGAGAGAGAGAGAGAGAGAGAGAGAGAGAGAGAGAGAGAGAACAGAAACAGAATAGGTCCTAGGATAGAGCCTTGAGGGACACCTTGTGTTACTGTCTAAAATTCATAAGAATAATCTGTTACATTTGTAGAGACAATCATTCTTTGTTTCCCATTGCACAAGTATGACGTAAGCCAATGTAGAACAGTACTCCCAGTTCCATAGCTGTCAAGTTTATGTGTAAGAAGTGCTTAATTTAGTGTGCCAAAGGCTTTTGTGAAGTCACAAAAGACCCCTGAAACTTTATTTTTGCTGTCTAATGATGTGCTAATCTTGTCAACAAACTTGTTAATTGCATCTATAGAGATTTTTTGACACATGAGGCCAAATTGACTTTTCAAAATAATCTCATACTTTTCAGTAAAATTTTGAATATGGATAGCAAGAGCTTTTTGGAATACTTTTGACAGAATTGGAAGAAAGACTTGAGATGATAATTTCCCATACTCTTTCTTGATCCTTTTCTGAACAGCAGTTCCACTTCTGCATATTTCAGCACCTCTGCAAAACATCTTGGTTCAAAAGATTAGATTATTATTATTATAGATAATGGGAGTCCTATTATTTTATACACAAATTTAAGAACTTTTGTGTGTATCTAGTCCCAGCCTGCAGAATTTTTTTGTTTTTCAGTGTTAATATAATATTTTCTACTTCCAGTGCTGACACTGTTTAAAATTTGTGATGCATTCGGACATTTGATCTGCATTTGGACATTTGATCTACTCTGAAGGGACATACTTTGTTGTCATAATATGCAACACTGACATCTCACTTTGCTACATTAATAAAGAATTCATTCAAGCATTCTTATATCTGAGCTGTATTTACAATAACCTCATCATCAAGCTTGTTTGCACAAATTCCATGACTAGGAGCCCCAATACCTAATTCAGATTTCACAACTGACCACACTGCATTGGATTTATTCTCATGTCTTAAAAATAAACTACTTCTTGCCATTTGTTTTGCTGCCTTACTGACTTTCTTAAATGTAATTTTATAGCATCTAGCACATTCAACAAATCAGTAGTTTTATTATATCTTGGTTCACTATGTAGCTCTCTTCTTAGCACTAGAGATATCTATACCTTCAGAGATCGATTTCAATTTTTCTGTCATTTTATTAAAAGAAGTTTTAGGTGGAAATGTTTCACTGAAAACATTTACAAAATTACATAAGAATGCTTAAAAATTTGCACTGCTTGAACTACAAGTCGTACAACTTTGCTTCTGCCATTTTTTCCCCAACATTTGAAGCTTTAATGAAAAAAATTGGTTACACATGTATCATTCAAAGTATTTTCCATAGCTGGCCCCTACTTCCTGCCATCTTTTGGGCAGTGTACAAATCCCGCATTGAAAAAATTGTTCATCTTTTGAAGCGATTCATGAATCAATCCAATTTATGACTTCTTCATGAGATTGCAAGTGTTGGTCAACCAGGCCATGCGCCATTGATCTAAACAGGTGATAGTCAGAGGGTGCAATGTCTGGACAATATAGCGGGTGGGGTAGGACTTCCCATTTCAATGTTTCCAAGTACGTTTTGACCTCTTTTGCAACATGGGTTCAAGCATTGTCCTGCTGCAAAATCACTTTACCGTGCCTCTCATTGTATTGCAGCTTTTTGTCTTTTAATGCTCTGCTCAAATGCATTAACTGCATTCGATAACGAGCACCTGCAATTGTTTCACTTGGTTTTAACACCTCATAGTACATGGCACCGAGCTGGTTCCACCAAATGCAGAGCATGATCTTGGAGCCATGAATATTTGGTTAGGCTGTCGACGTGGAAGCATGGCCGGGATATCCCCATGATTTTTTGCATTTAGTGTTATCATAATGAACCCATTTTTCGTCCCCGGTCACAATGTGATGCAGAAATCCCTTCCATTTTTGCCTCTGAAGCAACTGTTCACAGACACACAAACGCCATTCAATGTCTCTTGGTTTCTGCTCACACGGGACCCAAGTTCCTCCATTCTGAATTGTGCCCATAGCGTTGAGTTGTTTTGAAATGGCTTGCTGTGTCACTCCCACTAATTGTGCCAATTCTTGATGAGTTTGATGTGAGTCTTCACTCAGCAATGTCTCCAATTCTGCATCTTTGAAAACAATCTCTCTTCCACCATTATGCCAGTCTATGACGCTAAAATCACCATTCTTGAGGTGTTGAAACCACTCACAACATGTTCTTCCACTAATACCGTCCTTACCATTCATACCTGAGAGCACTCAATGAGACTCAGCCACTGTTTTCTTCATACTGAAACAAAACAGTAACACCTCCCGCAAGTGACGAGAATTAGGCTCATAAGGTGACATTTTCAGTCAAGAACAACTTTATGATGAAGACACAAATTGACTAATGTCTGAATGAAGTTATGTTGACTGAGGTCCAAGCTAACTGCCTCAGGTCTGCGATCAGTTTCTTTCGACCACTACTTACCGTTGTCACTACCTATCGGCAAATGGACGAAGCAAAGTTGTACACTTTGTATTTTGCTCAAAGTGCCATTCTATCTCATTCAGCCTGTCATGATTGTGATCTGGCAGCTCAATGAATAATGCTGAATGATCAGAAACTCATAATTTCAAAAAAAATTCTGTACATCTTTAAAAACACAATTCATTAATAATTCATTAAAATTTTGTCAATACATGTATGTGACTGTGCATTTCCTCTCACTGATTCTAAAAAAATTAATTTGAAACTGTATTTTTTTATTAAGTTAATGAATTTTAATGCTTCACCATTTTCACACTGATCTTGAAATCGGCAGCAGTTATATATATTTTTTTCTATTTCTTTTTACTGAGGTGTTCTTGTAAAAACAAAATTTACATAGGAAATGCTCTGTTGTGTCTTTCCTTTGGATTCTATAAACTGAGATCATAACATTATTTATGTTACTTAATTCAACATACCAACCCCAAGAAAGTAGAATCCCCATTTAAATAGTTAAAGTCAGCTCTTACATGGTAATCTGAATCTGAATGGGGTAGCCCTGGATGTGAAACTATCATGGAACTCTCACATAAAGAATATACATTCTAAGGCAACAGACACTCTCATGAATATTAGAAGGGCCTGTAGTAAAAACTGGGGTATAGTGATTACACTACACTGTAGTACAAGCTATGATAATTTATGGGGCTACAGCAGGGAGGAATGAAGTAGAACAGAAGGTGGCTGCTCAGGAGACTGGCAAGGTGCAGAGACCAGCCTGCTTAGCCATAACAGGCAGAATAAGCAGCACAACCATTGGGTTTCAATGGAGGTAGGGGAACTCAGTTTAAAAACTGAAAATAACTAAATACCTTTAGGATACCCAGTATCTCACACACCAGTATAGTGAGTGCAGTAAATATGGGAATGGTCAGAGAAATACTGGCTGAGCATACAATAACTTCTAGCTTCTTCAATAAACCTTTCAGTGTAACTGTTGGAAGGAGGGAGCAGTGGAACACTGAACCCCAAAACCATTCAGGATATATAGGGTACAGACTATACTAGAGAGAGCAATCTCTCTAGAGAAGCTGCCCACTGTATTCCATATGGAAATATCTGCTATCAGAGTGTACACAGAGGAGTACTTGTTTAGGTGCTACAAGGATCATGGCATCCACAGTTATTTAGAAAGCCAGATGGCTCTGAAATCTGTATCAGCCACTCCAACAAGATCAAAGAGAGATGCAGAATGCCATGAAGCCATTGTGAGGCTAGTGAAATGCAAGAGGGTAAACCTGCTGTGGGTCCCTGATCACTCGGAAATTCATGGCAATGGACAAGCTAATAGGCTCGCCAGGACAGGTGCTATGACTCCATTTTGTGGTGTGGGATCTATTCTAGCCATCATTAATGCAATATGAAAATCAAAATTATGTAGCTCGATCAGAAGGTAGCACACAGAATATTGGACTATTATCTGAAAACAAAACTGTGGCAAGTTAATGATGTTGAAGGCATGTTCTGAGAGAAGTTCTGTAATCCTGTACTTGAATAGGAGACAGAATAAAGTGATGGTAAGACGTATGACTGACCATGAAAACTTTAAGAAACATCTATATACTATGGGTATACAGGAAGGACCTCTAAGTGTAAACTATGCAGTGAGGAGGATGAGACCACACCACACCTAATCTTCCAATGTGAAACACTGGTGGGCAAAAGACACAGTATATTTGAATCATTAAGTTCTGAAAAAATCATGTTGAATAAGGAATTAGTAAAGCATCTCCTTCAACTCTTTATGAGTGCCAGTTACGTTTACTAGAATCACAGGGGGTGAAAATGCACAATAAAATCAGTTTTAGTGAGGGCAACAGTGTCTTCCTGTGCTAATTAAACCAAATCCATTGGCACCTAGATGATTTGGAGTGTAGGAGGAATGTACTGTTTGTTTTCATGTTTCTGTCCATGAAAACAGTGATGTCTGAGACAGCTAGCACCTGCAATAAGCTACATCACATAGGATCCACAAACAGTACCAGCTATGATAGATTTGTCAGCAACAATCAACACTTCAAACTGAAAGCATACACAAAAATTCACACAGAACTGAACTGCTTCCTTATCAGATATTGCTTTTATTTTTACATACATATAATTTTGTAGTAAAATCCTATATTCCATATATTCCACAGTTAAATAAATCCCAGAACCATCCCAAAATTACAAATGTTAAACAACTGCAATGTGAAATGCTGCAGGAACTGAATTCTATTGGTCACACAGGATACTTGTCATATCCTAAGGAGTTGATGGCTATCCACTCAGTATACAAAAAAATCTTCTGTACTCCATCCAGATTCCAGAGAAAAAAGGAAGGGGGGGGGGGGGGGATTGAGTGCCCTACTTGACTTCATTGCCATTGTGGGATGCCTATGTGGCAATCTGTATGTCACCAGCTAAAGGTTATAACCATTTTACCACGGCAGATGATTTACACCACACAGCAATATTATAAGCTGTGGTATAATGTGGCTTTGGAAATCATCATTAGTAGCATTTTCATTAAAATAAACTTCCATTTGTACAGTACATAATAACTGTTATCCTGCTATTGCCATACTCATATAAGCGGTTAAGTATATAGAAAAATTAATAGCATTTGACTAATGCAACCAAATAATTAGTAGTTTTTTCATAGGCATTTCAAATAGTGGTAATGAGTTAATGGATATCTTGATTTGATCCACATCACTAAGAGTTCTTCCTCATTAAAAAACATGCATGCTATTGCCTTCACTATGTGCAAATAACACAGTCTACTTGTAAAGAATGATGTTTAAACATTATTTGTAACAAAAGAGGTGCTCAAATTTTATATATGCAGTGATAAAATTATTTCATACATTTTATTTCATGTGAGAACATAAAAAATTGTAACAGACTTATGCAGCTTTGATGAAGTTTACCAAAATTGCACATAGATTACCTTTTGACTCTGGTGTCACTGATGCCACTGGTGTACTCTGACCTTCTCCAATTTTGGTAAAAGCAGTAACCCAGAACTCATATCTCAATCGTCTTTTAACTCCAGGAAGAGTAAACCGTAAATCTGACATTGACAGATGAAGGGCTGAGCGAGCATCTACTTGATGCCCATTATCTACAATACGTATGTAGATGACATACTTCACTATAATACCATTTGGGTGAGTTGGAGGTAACCAAGTAACCACTGCTGTATCTGGTGCTTGTAGTAGTGCTTTAATTCCAGCTGGAGCACCTGGAACTAAAACCATTTTAATAGCAGGAGTGTGACCTATAAATAGTGACTGCAAATAACCAAACTCATTTTTAAAAATGGATCAATTAATAAACATTAGGAAAGGTTATATCGAAGCTAGTCACATATATTACAAAGCTTACCATCTTCCTTTGTCATACAGAACACTTTTGGTGATTTTACACCATCACCAACACGAGTAAAGGCTAGTATCTGAACACTGTAGTTTGTGAATTTGAAAAGACCATGCAAAACTGTAGTAAGTGTTGGTGTCATTTTAGTCCTTGTTTCATCTATGTCTGGAAAGGAAAGATATCCTTTGATAGAACACATCAGTGATCACAGTTCACAAGTTTACAACCATTATATCACATAAAATTACCTTGCTGTTGAGAGGGTGACACTGGTTCATAAATAAGTCTGTACCCTTGGATTACACCATGTACCAATGATTCTGGCGGAGGTTGCCAGCTGACTTGGAGTGATTCTGAAGACAGTGCTGTACATCGAACATCTCTGGGGGCAGCCTCTGGAACTACACAAATGAAAAAAGAAAGAAGATCAAGAAATGAAGACAAGAAGGCAGCTATAGACTCACATAAATTTCCACGTATAACTAAGGAAATAATATGGTAATGTACAAATGATTTAAGGCATCCATGGCTACATAAAAAAAATTGCAAAAATATAATGATCAAATTTCACAAAAGCATAATTTACATTTAAATTGTGTACCAATAAATAAAACAGTTTTTGTCATGAAACAACCTTAAATTTTTGGCATGATCAATAGACAATAAGATCTCAATAAGAATGACCCAATAACTGATCTTCAGGTGTGGACATTACTTTTCCTGGAGATAAAGAGGGATTTTCGAAAATTATTGAAAAAGTGTTCCTTTCAAAACTAATTACATTCTTCGACAAGAATAATATTTCTGGATGTCAACATGGCTTCAGACCACAGCGGCCAATTGAAACAGACACTTTCAGTCTGATAAACCATGTCTTTAATGCAGTGGACAACCACAGAAATATCTCAGGTTTATTCTTGGACCTAACAAAAGCTTTTGATGTGATTGATCATTTGGAATATTGCTCTCAGGTAACTGAAATTAAGTACACAGAAGGAAATGACCTCCAAGTACACCTTTCAGAACCACGTGGACTAAGCCAAGGTGTTCCACAGGACTCCATTTTAGGTCCCTTTCTTTTTTTTTTTTGGTCTACATTAATGATTTCCCATCATACATTAGGGATTCTGTACCAGTACTGTTTGCAGATGACTCCAGTCTATTGATTGAAGGGAATGAAGAAGAAAATCTTACTGCATTTGCAAAAAATGTTACAAAAAGAGTGTCTGAATGGTTTACCAGAAACAGGCTAATAGTTAATCCCCAAAAAACCGTACTCGTGAATTTCCACTCTGATCAAAATAAAAATCCGGCACAACCTGTAATATGTATAGATAGCCAAAACATTAGTTCTGTCAATGAAACTAAATTTCTCGGGATTCATATCCAGGAGAATCTTAAATGGAGCACTCACATCGCATCCCTAAATTCAAAACTAGCAAAAATGAGCTATGTAGTAAGAATTATCTGCAACAATACTAGTGTAGAAACAGTTACGGCTGTATAATGTGCTCTTGTACATTCAATACTGAAGTACAGTATCATTTTCTGGGGAAATGTACACCAGGCCATAACAGTTTTCAGGAAACAAAAGGCTATTATAAGAATAATGAAATGAGTGAGCAGCAGAAAACCATGAAAAACCCTTCTTTAAAGATCTAAAGATCCTACCCCTTCCCTGCATTTATATACTGGAGGTAGTCATGCATGTCAAAAAAAGCATACTGAGAAAAGAAAACATTTTTTCACAAAACAAAAGTGTCCATGATTACAGTATCAGATCAGACAGTGACATACATGTCACTGTCACATTGTAACCCAACATTATGCCAAAAAGGTGTATATCATGCTGGAACAAAACTTTATTACAGATTACCAAGACATATAAAATCTCTTCCTGAACTACAAAGCTTTAAAAAGTATGTGACAGCCTACCTTCTGAAAAACTTCTACTATTCAGTCTCACAGTATCTTATACAAGAAAAAATGAAATTTGTATCTTTAATTGTAGAAATATACAGTATTTCAGAAATTTGTAATTATTAACTTTAGAGATCCAGTTTGTCATAAAAATTTAAATCATGTATGTTTGACGTTTGAAAAACCAATAGCTAAAAAAGGTTTTCTGTCCAATATCCTGTGTACAATATATGTACTGAAAAAGGGATTTATATGGACAAATAAATAAAAATGGAATCACACTATACTACTAAGGGATGGAGATAGGACAGATAGACTAGTTGTGGAATGGCAAGTGTGTCTGTACCAGAGGAACAAGGAATGGATACTTTCAGTAAATTAAATTTTTTATATTTGAAGGGTCCACAGGAAAAAGGGGTAAAAAAATTAGGTTATTACAGTTTCAAAAAGCTTTCAACAAGCTGCTTTTATCAGTTTTTGTTTCATGGAAAGTAGGGGGTAGTGTCAAAGTTCAAGCGGTTTAAAAATACAGCACCCACGTTAAAAAGGGGGTAAGTCAATGTCAAACTACAAAAAAATGAGGTTAGTCAGTTGTCAGCAATGATCACAACTGTTGCTTACATTCCATTGTCTATGATTATCAGGTGAGAGTATGTGTTGTTGGAGAGGTTAAGGTAGTGCTTTGTGTGTTGTGTGACTTCGTTAGTTTGTTTTACATTTTAACTGAACTGTGGAAGTGAGCATGGAAAATGAAGATGAGGAAAGTATCACCTTCAGCTAACTGTCACATTCAACACAGAAAACAGGTCAACTTTCCAACGTGAGAAAAAAACTTTTATCATCCACCCATGAATTAGGGCCAGACTGTAAATGTTTTCAGACTACCACTGATGCAGAACATGGGTATATTATATCTAATTATAACAAAATGACTGTGAATGAGCAGAATGATTACTTTGCAGGCCTAATTAATGTAAATAGTATATTGCAAAGGAGACCTAGGTAACCATGAAATGAAGCTAAATTTTGTGACAACAGTTATTCATATTGTGTAAGAGTGAAGAGGGAGAATTCTGTCACTGAAGTAAATGTTTGTTCTAAAGCCTTTACATCTTTTCATGGAATATCTAAAAAAAAAAAAAAAAATAGAAGTAACACAATGTCATCTGAAAAAATGTGTGAGTCCTTAGGATGGTCAAGGCCAATACTCTAAACGGAAACATCATGTGACATCAGAGACACTTGACACAGTTCACCAACCCATTAGTTCATTTAAAGGTGAACAAAGCCATTACAGCTTGAAAACCTCTAGGAATGAGTATCTCCCACCAGGTCTAAACATCAGTAAGGTGTATGAGTTATTTAAGAAATTATACCCTAGTTGACCTGTGCTGTATGAAAAATACAGACTTGTTTTCAATACAGAATTTAATGTCAGTTTCGGGTACCCTAGAATGGAAACTTGTAGTTACTGTGATAGGCATGCTGCCGAAATTCAAGCTGTCGAACATGCTTTGAAATCGTACCTGGAAAATATCTCAGAAAGGGTGAGTGCAGAAAAAAAATCAATTAACTGTCAATGTGAAAAAACTTCACTTATTAAAATCTGATAAGTTTTATATTTGTGAAGGAAGTTCTAATGCAAACAGCAGGGCATCAAAAGAATGTGAAACTATTACTATGGATTTACAGAAGAACTTACCTATCCCTAACATCACAACTAACGACATGTACTACAAGAGACAGTTAACTTTGTGCATGTTTAATATTCATATATTGTCAACCGATGAATCATATTTCTTCATGTATGGTGAAACAGTAGCCTACAAAGGATCTAACAAGGTCTCTTCCTTTTTGTTATATTTTGTGATGACAATTCTTGATACCTCTGTTAGAAAATTAGATGTATTTTCAGAATCTTGTGGGGGGCAGAACAGGAATTGGACTACTTTCCGCAAGCTGCATTACATAATTCATCATGTCAAGAGACTTGAGCATGTGAAAATGACTTTTCCAATCTGTAGCCACTCGTATTTCAAATGTGATCATAACATGGCCAGAAAAAAAAATAAAAATAAAATAAAATAAATGAATGCCTAAAGACTGGATAGAGGAAATAGAGAGTTCAAGAGCAAAATCCGCACCTCTTCATGTTGTTGAAGTAGACAGGGAGTTTGTGAGAGATTGGTCTACACGCCTCAGTCATTTATATTTCAAGAAATGCCCATTTCCTTCTAGACTAATAAGAGGATTAGTGACTGCAAAAGAGCATCCCCGATTCTTGGAATACAGAAGTACATTCCATGGCCATTGGGATTGGCATGTTATCAACAAGCCACTTATGGTTCGAACAGAACAACCTCAGCCTCAAGGAGAGTTCTTTTTACCTGATTATGCATACAAGGGAGAGTCTTTTTGGTTTCATCCTTATTTGTATTATCATATATTTTTTGTATTACTTACTTAAAACAGTTTTTATTTTAAATTTTGTAAACAACTACCACTACATTTACTTTGTGCAAAACCTACAAGAATGTGTTTTTGTTGTAGGTGCACAACCTATTACTTATGAAAGTATGCAGACCTACAGTAGTTAAGGATATTTTGTGGAGAAGAGCCTAGGCAGTTTTTTTCCCAGCTGCCAAAACTGGAAAAAGGACAAAAGTGTAACAAGAGACTGTGTCATCAAGATGACACTATTTTTCCAAAACCAATAAGTGCAAGTGCTAAGAAGAAGACCCAGAGAGGAAATGAATAAACAATGAATGAACATATTTTACAAAGAAATTGTTTGGGCCTAAAAAGTTTTGTTCTGTTTGTAAAGAATTAATTCTAGTCTATAATTTACTGTCTTATGACATTAATGGTTTTTTCGTAACTAATAAACTTCTGCACATTCATTTGTTGCATTGTTAGTTCTAATTGCACTAGGTTTGGCACAGTTAAAGAATTAGCAAGATTTACAGTCAATCCCCCTTTGATAATGACTTACCCCCTTTTTTCCCTACAAAAAATTGAAGTTATTGAATATAATATTTTCTTTTGAATGTTACAGTACCTTTACACAAAAACCTTGTAGAGGTATCTAATGACTATAATTAAGGCTACGCTAAAGATAAATTTCAAGAGGATTTGCTAAAAATTGCATTTGGTACAGAAGGATTAGTGTTAAAATCTTCTTTCCTGAAAAATTAAGAAGAACTGACTTATCTCCTTTTTTCCTGTGGACTCTTCACTTGGAAAAGGCCTGGAGCTATGGGAAGATTCCAGTTGGATTACATCTTAGTCAGATAGAGATTCCAGAATCAGATACGGGATTGTAAGGCATACAAAGGAGACAGTATAGACTCAATTCACAACTTAGTAATGATGAAGAGTTAAAAAGATAAAAGTTTAAGAGAATAGTCTGGAAGAATCAATGTGGAATGAAGTGGGATACTGAAGTACTGACGAATGATGAGCTGCATCTGAATTTCTTTGAGGTAAAAACAAATACTACAATAGGTACTTCACTCGAAGAGGAATGGACAACTCTAAGAAGATGGATCTCATAAGCCCAACAAACAGATATAGACAGATAGAAGGTAGGTAGCTGTGAAGAGATATTGAGTAACAACAGAAGTATTTTCAGTTGATTCATTAAAGAAGGAAGTATAAAAATGTTCGGGAAGAAAAGGAATTGAGCAACAAAAGTCACTTAGGAAGTGACATAAATATGAAGTGCAGGACAGTGAAGACAAATCAGCTGCAATGATGATGATGATGATGATGATGATAGTAATAATAATAATAATAATAATAATAATGTTCATCAGAGGGATTGATTCAGCATGCATAAAAAGCAAAACAACCTTTAGCAAAATTAACACAGAAAAATCACACCAACCTTTGGTGAAATTAAACGCAAAGATATCAATATTAAAAGTGGAAGATGAATTCCACAATTAAGCCCAAAGGAGAGAATGGGTTTGTGGAAAGAGTACACTGACGACCACAATGAAGGGGAGAAAATGTCTGATCATGTGATAAAAGATGAAATGGTGGTCGGTATGGGAGATGTAAGTGATCCACCATTAAAGTCAGTGTTTAATAGAGATTTAGAAGGCCTGAGTTCAAATAATGTAGAAGGCATAGATACCATTCTTTCAGACTTCCTAAAATCATTTGGGGAAGTGGTAACCAGATGAATATTCAAGATGGTTAGTAGAATCTAGGACTCTGTAGACACACCATCAGACCTATCTCTCAATCAGCTTAATGTCTCGTCATCCCAGTCTCTAAAGAGAATAATATCAAGATGATTGGAAAAGAAATTGATGATCTGTTAGATGACAATCACTGTGGCCTTAGGAAAGAAAAAATCATCAGAGAAGCAGTTCTAACATTATATTTGGTAACAGAAGCAAGACTTTAGAAAAATCAAAACAGATTCAGAGAATTTGTCAACCCAGGAAAAGCATTCCACAATGTAAAATCGTGCAACATGTTCTGAATTCTCAGAAAAATGCATGTAATAAATAGGGATTGTCAGATAATACACAATATGCACAAGAACAAAGAGAGAAAAATAAGAATGGAGGATGAACAAAAAAGTGCTGAAATTCATTTTTCACCCCTGTTGATCAATATATACAACTAACAAGCACTTATAGAAATAAAAGAAGGTTTCCAGGGTGGGATTAAACTTTTGGGTGAAAGCATGTCAATGATAAGATTTGCTTATGAAATTACTACTATCCTCAGTGAAAGTGAGGTAGGATAGAATGGAATGAACAGTATAATAAGCACACAGTATTAACTAACAGAAAAAATAGAAAGTGATAGTAATGAGGAGTAGCATAAATGGGATTAGCAATAAACTTGACATCAAATTTGGGGACAATGAAGCAGATGAAGTGAAGAAATTTGGTTCGTCTTCCCCTCAACATGTGATCATTTAATTTATGTTGTTCACAACTGCTATCAGTAGGAATTAAGTTGAATTGACATTCTTTGGATCTGTGTGATTTACTGTGTAATCAAAATGTAATGGATTCCTTTTAGTACTCATATGGATGACCTCACACTTTTGATTATTTAGGCTCAATATCCACATTTCACACCAAACAGATATTTTGTCTAAACCTTTTTAGTTGTTTTTTTTTTCCTTCTTCTGAAGGTGTTATCAGATGGTAAATAACAGCATCATCTGCAAAAAATCTATGATGGCTGCTCAGATCAAATCCTAAAACATTTATACAAATTAGAAACTGTAGAAGACCTAGAACACTTCCTTGGGGAGTGCCAGGTATTACTTCCATTTTACTCAGTGACTTTCTATCAGTTGCTATGAACTGTGAGCTTTCTGACGTTAAATCATGACTCTAGTCACACATCTAATTCAATACTCCATAGGCACACAATTTTTTTAAAAGCAACTTCTGACAAATAGTATCAACAGCCTTCTAGAAATATGGAACCAATCATAGATCCCATGTCAACAGGACTCATTACATCATAAAAATAAAGAGCTAGTTCTGTTCCACAAGAATGACATTTATTTATTTCATTTATTGAGGTAATTCGTAATGTTTGAAAAGAGTGTATGTCCCAAAATCCTGATGCAAATCAGTGTCAGTAATATTAGTCTGTAATTCAACGGATTACTATTATTTCACATCTTCAGTATTGGTGTGACTTGTGCAACTTTCCAGTCGATAGGTATGCATCTTTCATCAAGTGAGCAGTTGTATATGACAGCTAACTATGGACCTGTTATATCAGCATAATCTGAAAATAATGTCATTAGTATTCAATCTGGATCAGAAGACTTTCCTTTATTATCTGATTTTAGCTGCTTTGTTACACCGAGGATATCTGCTTCTAAGTTACTCATCAAAATTTTATTGATGTAAACTAAGTGAAAAATTATGTAGTACATTTGCTCAAATGATGAGCTTCAAATATTTTTTCTCTAGGAATAATTGTCAAATTGAGGACAGGGACACCTGGAGACAGACATTACAAGATCTGCAGCTGGGACATGCTTAAAGTAAAGCTACTTCCAGTTTCAACAGACTGTACAGTCAGTCACATCAGTTATCAGTGGGATCCCCTGTGAGCCTTCTGTTAGCTGAAATGTTTATAGACAATTTTGAAAAAAATGTTTTTTCATGAAGAGCTCATAAGTTCTATTTCAGTCCCAGGCCATGTGTGTGGGTGACGTAGTATGCTCGTAGACAGGTACCACCAGACAATTAAACAAATTTTTCCAATATTTAAATTCATACCACAGTAAAATCATATTTACAGTGGAGGTGAGAGAGGACTCAATCAACTTCTTAGACATTACCACTGGCATTAGGAAATAAAAATATTTATTAAAGACATACAGCAAAGTAACTACTACAGAAACAATAATGCCTGCCAATTCCTGGCATCCTGTGACACATAAACATGCAACTTTCCATTCCATGGTACACTGCCTGCTATTTATATTACAAACCAAATCAGATTTTAAAAATGAATTGAAAATAATTAAATAAGTTTTATACAGTAATAGTCCTACCCTAATCGATAAGATACTTAGAACGAAGAGAGAGGATAACAGCATTTTTGTATCCTCCTCAGAAAACAATAAACCACACTGACAATAAATGGGTCCCCATGCTACACTCCTGGAATTGGAAAAAAGAACACATTGACACCGGTGTGTCAGACCCACCATACTTGCTCCAGACACTGCGAGAGGGCTGTACAAGCAATGATCACACGCACGGCACAGCGGATACACCAGGAACCGCGGTGTTGGCCGTCGAATGGCACTAGCTGCGCAGCATTTGTGCACCGCCGCCGTCAGTGTCAGCCAGTTTGCTGTGGCATACGGAGCTCCATCGCAGTCTTTAACACTGGTAGCACGCCGCGACAGCGTGGACGTGAACCGTATGTGCAGTTGACGGACTTTGAGTGAGGGCGTATAGTGGGCATGCGGGAGGCCGGGTGGACGTACCGCCGAATTGCTCAACACGTGGGGCGTGAGGTCTCCACAGTACATCGATGTTGTCGCCAGTGGTCGGCGGAAGGTGCACGTGCCCGTCGACCTGGGACCGGACCGCAGCGACGCGCGGATGCACGCCAAGACCGTAGGATCCTACGCAGTGCCGTAGGGGACCGCACCGCCACTTCCCAGCAAATTAGGGACACTGTTGCTCCTGGGGTATCGGCGAGGACCATTCGCAACCGTCTCCATGAAGCTGGGCTACGGTCCCGCACACCGTTAGGCCGTCTTCCGCTCACGCACCAACATCGTGCAGCCCGCCTGCAGTGGTGTCGCGACAGGCGTGAATGGAGGGATGAATGGAGACGTGTCGTCTTCAGCGATGAGAGTCGCTTCTGCCTTGGTGCCAATGATGGTCGTATGCGTGTTTGGCGCCGTGCAGGTGAGCGCCACAATCAGGACTGCATACGACCGAGGCACACAGGGCCAACACCCGGCATCATGGTGTGGGGAGCGATCTCCTACACTGGCCGTACACCACTGGTGATCGTCGAGGGGACACTGAATAGTGCACGGTACATCCAAACCGTCATCGAACCCATCGTTCTACCATTCCTAGACCGGCAAGGGAACTTGCTGTTCCAACAGGACAATGCACGTCCGCATGTATCCCGTGCCACCCAACGTGCTCTAGAAGGTGTAAGTCAACTACCCTGGCCAGCAAGATCTCCGGATCTGTCCCCCATTGAGCATGTTTGGGACTGGATGAAGCGTCGTCTCACGCGGTCTGCACGTCCAGCACGAACGCTGGTCCAACTGAGGTGCCAGGTGGAAATGGCATGGCAAGTCGTTCCACAGGACTACATCCAGCATCTCTACGATCGTCTCCATGGGAGAATAGCAGCCTGCATTGCTGCAAAAGGTGGATATACACTGTACTAGTGCCGACATTGTGCATGCTCTGTTGCCTGTGTCTATGTGCCTGTGGTTCTGTCAGTGTGATCATGTGATGTATCTGACCCCAGGAATGTGTCAATAAAGTTTCCCCTTCCTGGGACAATGAATTCACGGTGTTCTTATTTCAATTTCCAGGAGTGTATATTTAGGTAGGTCTTCACAGGTACTTGCCAGCATACTAAAATCCAGGACAAACAGGGTGTTCATTTTAACTGAAGACATTGAAATACCTCAAAAACTACACATCAAATAAAAAAAAAATTATAATTCCAATTTTTTTGTCTTGGAGTGCACATCCAGTGATACCACACTAAAACCCCCAACCCACCCCGTGCATGAGTTGTGGTGAGGGGTCGGGCAACTTTGAAATCTTCAGCAGGAACCCCCATTTTTTATTGCAGTTTATGATTATATGGCAAAATCTACATACATTTTGTCTGAATCATTTTCCTCACTTGCCACAGATGGTGCTGTAATCAGAAGTATAGAAACATGTACACCACCATAATTTATAATGTTATTCAATTGTCCTTGCCACCTCTGCCTATCCGCTGACCAGTGTGAATACAGTGTAATGCCTCCCGTGCTTCAATTCCTTAATATGTAGGACAACTATCATGCTGAAACCACATATGTTGTTGAATGTCCAGAGCCACATCCTGCAGTAGTACCAGTAGTTCCTATTCCAAAAATGTTCAATATTTGTGTCCATTCAATGTGCTGTTGATAAAATGTGGACCAATGAGTTTGTTTCCCATGATACCAACCCATAAGTTAACCAACCGAGGACACTGATGGATAACTTGCTGTAATTAGTTGTGATTATCTGGACTCCAGTAATGTATGCTATGCCAGTTAATGCTACTGTGGTTTGTGAAGGTAAACTCAATGGAAAATAGTACTTTGGCAAAGAACGTGGTGGTCATTTGCATTTGTTGATGTGCCCTTTCACTAAGCACTACCCAGTAACGGAAATCAGCATCAAGTCATTCTTGATGCAGTGGCACATGATATGGCTGATAATATGATGAAGCAGTATTGTGACAATACTATCTATGGGACATATGGGAACTGCAGTGTAATTACTGGGTGTTTATCCATGGGTTGTGGTGTGCTGCCGTTACTACTGCTGTTTCCTTAGCCTCTCCAGCAACAGGGTGTTTCTTTCATTTCCTTTAGCATGTCTGCCTGCTACCATTTCAGTAGAGCAACCCTTATGAAGGCCAAACGGTGATTTACTAAGGATACTATTGTTGTAAGGTGAGATATTATTCTAGAATACTTTATCTTCTCAAAAATTTTGGATAATGGTGTCAGCAGTGAAACTGGTCAGTAATTATTGGAATCTCTCTTATAACCTTTCTCAAAGAGGGGTTTAACAATGTCATATTTCAGTCTCTCTGTAAAAATGCCTTGAGTTAGTGATGCATTACATATTTCAGATAAGACTGGGCTTATTACATGAGAACAAATATTTAGTACTCTAGTCGAAACACCATCCAAACCAGATGAGCTTTTACTTTTGAGAGAATGTATAATCTTCTAAATTTCAGAAGGAGAAGTTGGTGATACTTTCATATGACTGAATTTTATGAAAGTTACATTTTCTACACACTGCTGTGATTTTGCTATTGAAATGTTTGTCTGCATGCTTTCTAGTATATTTAGAAAATGAATATTAAAACACATTTGCTACCTGTGACTCATTGATAGGACATTGTGCCCTAATATTTCTTCTGTTTTCAAAGCTGTCAAAGTCTGAAATAAACATGATGTTTCAGTTATAATGGTAGAGAGAAAATGACAAATGTTTATTACTCTTTTCTTCCCACACAGTATTTCATGTTGTGGAAACACAATTTCCTTGTTTTTAATATAATGATTGGATCACTTACATTCCTTTTTTCCTGTTCTATTAGATAGGTAGCAGCACTGTTCTTCCTCCAGTACTTTGTAAAAAACATTCTATTCATACAGTCATCAGGCAGGAGGCATTTTTCCTCTGCTGTGCCCCTCTTTTTCCACATGTGGCGTATTATAATCAGTTTATATGAACAAATGTGATGGAAGAAGGAGAAGAACATAATGAGAGCACTGTAAAAAAGTCTTTAAATGTTCAGGAGAAGATGATGGAAAATTACTTCAAAATAATATAGAAAATAAATGTAACAACAGGGGAAATACCCTTAGACTTCATGAAGAATGTTATAAAACTAATTTCACAATTCCAAAAAAGGGAGATGCTGACAGTTGTGAATATTAGCACACTATCAGTTTAATGAGCCATGTTTTTGAAACACTGATACAAATTATTTACAAAAGAAGGGAAGAACTGGTAGAAGTTGACCTTGGGGATGGTCAGTTTGGGTTCTGGAGAAATCTAGCAAACATGTGAAGTAATAAAGACTCCATGACTTATCTTAGAAGATTGGGTAAGGAAACACAAATCTACATTTATAGCATCTGCAGGTTTAGACCAAGCATTTGATCATGTTAACCGCAATACACTCTTTGAAATTCTGAAGATAGGAGGCATAAAATATGGTTAGCAAAAGGTTATTTACAACTCGGACAGAAACCAGATTGCAGTTACTAGAATCAAAAGGAAAGCAGGGTTGTAGGCTATCCCTGAAATCATTCAATCTGCACACTGAGCATAAAGTAAACGAAACCTATGAAAAATTTGGAAAAAGAATTAAAGTTCAGGGAGAAGAAATACAAAGTTTGGGGTTTGCCAATGGCACTGTAGTTCTGTCAGAAACAGCAAAGGACTTGAATCAGCAGTTGAATGGAATGGACAGTGCCTTGAACAGATTTTGTAAGGTGAACATCAACAAGGTTCCATTTTAGGGCCCTTACTTTTTCTTGTGTATATCAATGGCCTTTCATCACTAACATTACCAGATGCCAAGTTCATTTTGTTTGCTGATAATACAAACATTGCAATAAATAGCAAATCAAATGTAGTCTTAGAAAGATTGGCTACTAAAATATTTGTGGACATTAATCACTGGTCCACTAAACTTTGAAAAAACACACTACATGCAATTCAGAACTTCTAAGGGGTGTCTCGTGAGTATATGCCTAACATACAATGACAAGTAGATAGAAGAAGTGGACAGTGTTAAATGCTTGGGATTACAGCTTGATAATAAATTCAACTGGGAGGAGCACACCACAGAACTGCTGAAGCGTCTTAACAAATCTCTATTTGCTATAAGAATTGTGTCATAGGGGATATAAAAATGAAAAAGCTGGAATACTATGCTTACATTTAATTCCATAATGTCATAGGGATTATTTTTTGGAGTAATTCATCAAGCAAAGCTAAAGTTTACCAGGCACAAAAATGTGCAGTAAGAGTTATATGTGGTGTGAACTCAAGAACATCCTGAAGAAGCCTGTTTAGGGAACTATGGGTACTAACTACTGCTTGCCAATAATTTATTCCTTAACGAAATTTGTCATTAAAAATATATCACTTTTTCAAACCAACAGCCTAATTCATGGAATCAAAACTGGAAATAAGAATAATCTTCACAATGATTTGAAGTCACTTACTCTTGTACAAATAGGTGTGCACTATTCAGGAACACACATTTTCAATAACTTGCCAGCAGCCATAAAAAGCTAAACAACCAATGAAATTTGGTTTAAGAGAAGCCTAAATATACACAACATAACTTCTGTAGTAATGTGTTCATTGTAAATAAGTATTATAGTAGTTATATTAAATGTTTATTACCTTATAAATAAAAGAAAAACTTTTTTATTTTAAATTCAGTGCATTAGTGTTTGTAAAATAATTCTTTGATATAGTGTTCATTAAAAAAATGACAATCATTCCACTTGGGACCTGTGGAACGTACATTAGCTTATTTGTTTCAGTTGTAAATATTTGTCATGTATTATTGTTTTTCTGATATGTTCTACATCCTGGAGGACCTCCTCACTATGGATCAATTGGAATGAAAGTAAATCTAATCTAATCTAAACAGTAAAGCAGGGGTTATGGAACTTAGTTGAACTGAATCAAGCAAGGCTGAAGAAATGATATTAAGAATTGAGACACTAATAGCAGTAGATGAGTTTAGCTATTTGGTTAGCAAAATGACTGACAACTTCCAAGGTTCATAGAATGAAAAAAGCCGATTGGCTATAGCACAAAAAGCATTTTTGAAAAACAGGAATTTGTTAACTTCTAACATAAATTTAAGTATTAAAAGTCTTTGCTGATGGTAATTTCCTGGAGTGTGTGTTCAAAAGATATTGAACATTCTTGTTTCCTTTGTAAATCAATGAACTACCTGAGGCTTTCTCTGATGCAGATGGGGTGGGGGATGTTCATACACAGCCATCAACTTTTTCCCACCAGCAGAAAGTGTCAGTCCAGGGACAATGTCTTAAGCATCTCATGGTTACAGGATGAGTGGTACAGCCACTGCAAAGATGGTCACATATCAGCAAACAGCAGATTGCTTTGTGGCAGACCCTCACCAATTAGAAATGACAATGTCACTGAGCAGGTGTATAATTTGGTCACTGAAGACCTTTGTATGACAGTATGAGAACTTGCAAACGAGGTTCATGATACTTCGTGGTACAAACAACTGAATTTTTTGGGGCTAAATCTTGGTTTCTCCACTGTGATAACACATCCACCCATTCTATGCATGTGATTCAGTCTTCCCTTGCCAGACACAACATTTCTTTGGTTACTAAGGCCCCCTGCTCCCCAGACATTTGGCTGTTTCTCAAGTTGAAAATTACCCATAAAGGAACATCTTTGAGTAAAGAGAAAACATCATGCAGAATGTGATGACCCAGCTGATAACCATTCCAAAAGAGACATTCATGAAGTGTTTCTGACAACAGCTTGAGTGCTGGGAGAAGTGTGTGATTACCAGGAGATTACTTTGGAGGGGATTACAATTCCATGCCTACAAATCAATAAATTATGGAAGTGAAACGCGAATGGTAAGAAGTACACACATGAAGAGAACAAAAGGTTTTGAAATGTAATGGTACACATGAATGTTGAAGATTAGATAGGCTGATTGAATAACTAATAATGGGATAAGGAATGAAATCGAATAAAAAAAATTGGAGCAACTGAACTAAAAGAAGGGATTTGTTGATAGGACACATTCTGAGACATGAAGGAATCATGAATTTGGCGATTAAAAGGCGTATGGTGGATAAAAATTGTACAAGGAGAAAGGCTTGAAAACAGGAGGAGGTTCGGATGAATGTAGGTTGCAGTAATTATGCAGAGATGAAGAGGCTTGCACAGGATAGAGTAGCATGGAGAGTTGCATCAAACTAGTCTTTGTGCTCAAGATCACTACAAAAACAACAAGAACAACACATTCTAAGAAATCTCAAATTTGTTGGTTAGTTCAGATTATGAGATACACTGATTATAGATGTACTACTGATATGATAATAACCAAATAAATGTTTGAGGAAGGAAACAGTTACAAATATGAAGTGATTTTGTTGCCTAGTTTATCTGGGAATACACACCATTTATAAATGATGATCAGATAATCTCAAAATGCATATCAAAAATTACTCTAAAATGTCATTTTTGCTGACTTAAACATGAGAGGAAACTCCATTCTTTTGTTTCTGAGTCTAATAAAATTTAGGCATTAAAAATAAATTTTGCTTTTCTTTTTACTTTACTGTTATGAGTAAAAATCTGCAATTCATTTGACATTAAATTCATACTTTTATGTTTCTGTTACTGCTTTCTTGCCATACTGATAGACATTGACTCTTATTTCATTTTGCCCGATTTTTAAATCTTTCATTTTTCCTGTTGCCTCTTCTGCTCCATAACTGTAGAATACATGTTCTCTTTAAACACATACACTGTATTAATATATTTCTATACAAGTCTAAGAAACAAGCACAAAGTAAATTAAATAAAGAAAGATGGGAGGTAAATGGCTGCACTGAACCAAAAGAAATATGAAAGTGACACATTAATGAAACTGCCATCCAATGATACCATAGTGAAATAGGAAGTTAACAGTCAGTTGGTAGGAGAGAGAAGAGCAGCATGACTTGATTTTATTTAAATATTGGTAAATGAAGTAAAAGTATTTCTGAACAGTAAATGAAACTATAAATGAGCAATAATAGATCCATATATACTGAATCAAAAAAATGAAGCCACACTTCATGCAATGATGTTAAATGATGGCTAGTGTCTATAATAAAAACTATACATCTCAGAGGAAAATAAACAGTTACTGCCTTGTCAGTGGTGATAAATACAACTTCTAAATATTGTCAATTACCTGCATACTTCTTGTAAGTGGGGGTATTTTACAGTTCACTAAAACATGCAATTTTGTGAGTGCTACAATTTTGCAAATGAACTTTGATGCAAAACTCAATCAGAAATGGCACAGCAAGGGATACAATGGACCTATAAAAGCAAATAGTCACTTCATGGAATGATTGGTGTGACGATAATACAAAGAAGCTCACTGTGATGCACCCACATCACCAAATAGTCATCATAATACACTGATCAGCTAGAACTTTATGAACACCTACCTAATAGCCAGCACGTCCATCCTTGGCATGTATATCAGCAGTATCACATCATAACATGGAAGCAATGAGGCCTTGATAGGTTGCTGGATGGAGATGACACCACATCTGGACACCCAAGTCACCTGATTCCCGCAAATTCCAGGGAGGGTGGCGATGATCTCTGATGCCACGTCCAATCACATCCCAGATGCGTTCGATCACGTTTAGATCTGGTGAGTTGGGGGTATGCATATCAATTGGAACTTGCCAATCTGTTCCTCGAGCCACCCCATCATGCTCTTGACCTTGTGACATGCTGCATTATCTTGCTGAAAATTTCCACTGCCGTCGGGAAACATAACCGCCATGAAGAGGTGTGTGTGATCTACAATAAGTATATGATACTCCTTGGCCATCATGGTGCCCTGCACAAGCTTCACTGGATTCATAGGTTCCCACGTGAATGTTCCCCAAGGCATAATGGAGCCGTCACTTGCTTTTCTCTGTCCTGCAGTACAGGTATAATGGAACTGTTCCCCTGCAAGACCTCGAGTTTGCACCCCCCCCATTGGCATGATAAAGAAGGTATTGGGATTCATAAGACCATGTAATGCTTGGCCACTGTGCCCATTTCAGTCATAGTTGCTGATATTTTGGTGTTAACATTGACACATGCATGTGTTGTCAGCTGTGGAGGCCTATCGTTAAGAGTGTTCGGTGCACTGTGTGTTCAGACACACTTGTACTCTACTCAGCATTAAAGTCTGATGTTAATTCCTGTTTCACCAGTGCACCCAGCTTATGACATCTGACATCTGCAATGATGGGTGGCTGCCCTACCCCATGATGTCTAGACGTGATTTCACCTTGGTTTCACCACGTACTGAAGACACTCACCACAGCACTCCTAGAACACCTGAAAGGTTGTGTAGTTTCCAAAATGCTAGTGACAAGCCTCCAGGCCATCACAGTCTGCCCTCAGTCAAACTCAGACAGATGGCGTGCCTTTCCCATTCTACATATGGATAACAAACTCATTGACACTTCATGCATCATTTGTGTGTCTGATTAGCAGTCATTCCTTGACTGGTGATGCTGCTAAAGCCTGGGTGGGTTTATATCAATAGTAGGTCAGTGGTCATAATGTTCTGGCTGATCAGTGTGTAATATGGATTTGTTACAATCAAATTATTGACAAAATCCTATGGCCAAAGCATAGCCATTGGAAATTAGTGTCAGGCGTGTTAAAAGTCTCTCAAGAAAGACTATCGGTGCTATTAGTGATTTAAATTACCATTGAAATACCAACCAGATGTGGAAACTGCAACTTTTGGATTGGTGGTTTTGCATGACAACCAAAATATTTCATATGTCCCTATGGAGTATTAATGTGAAAACTGTATCACTCTAGAGCATTATTGTGCGCTTTGAATAAATACATTCGTTAATGAGCTTCAAAGGTAACATGCCATAAACAAAACAAAGAGAAAGTAATCATTTGCCTGCAGCTGACTGATAGGTGGCACAGAAGTTATAAATGTACTATTGATAATTAGTCTCTTAGTTAGGAGCTTGTTCCAGAGAGCAAACGGGCAGGTAGGTGACAATTCTGTAGTACATTATCTTCTCAAAAATTTTGAAAATGGTGTGAAGAGTGACACTGGGTGATAGGTAATGACATCTGTGGTCTCACCATTTTTAGAGAGAGGCCTAACAAGCACATATTTCAATCTTCTGGGTAAACTTGCTGTGTTAATGATGCATTACCTAAGTGACTAAAAGCATTATGTACTATAGGGCCAGAACATTTCAGTGTCTTATTTGAAAGATTGTCCACTCAATATGAACTTTTGTTTTTTAGAGTTATCTTCCTTGTTTTGCCAATGACCTTGCCACAGTAACGCTGGTTCACATCAGATCACTGAGTTTAAGTGCTGTTGAGATTGGTTGGCACTTGCATGAGTGGCTGTCTGGATCAACTGAGGAATAACAGCTCCAGTAATGAAACTTGACAACAGCTGGGAAAGCAGCATGCTAACCACATGCCTCTCCATATATGCATACAGTGACACCTATGGGCTGAGAATGACATGGCAGGTGGTTGGTAGCATTGGATATTCAAGGACTGTCCACACAGAGGGTTTTCAGTGTTTCAAATGGGATTGTGACATGAAGTTTTAATTCACTATATGTCATCTGTATTGCTTCTTTTTCTGTTTTGTTATCTCTTCTGAGCTATTTGCACCATTCTTTTCACCCAATTTTAGAAAGTAATTATTAAAAATATCCAATGCACATGAAATTACTTTTACAATGTTCTCATTCTCTTTAATGGAAATAATGTCACCTTCTATGGCTACTTTTTCCTGTATTTTACAAAGAACTTTGAGTGTTGCATAACATGTACCCTTATTTAATTATGACTCTTACAAGATACAGCAGACACACTTGAAAAGTTAACTGCCACTGATTTAAAGTTTCAATTAGGTTAGAGTGGTTGTATTTGTAAACACTATGCATAGCTTTCTTAAAACTTTACATTGGTCAAACTGGACACACCATTCATACAAAGTATAAGGAACATGTTAATGTATACAATTAGAACACACCAGAAATGTCTACCATAAGTTTTCACTCACTCCTTCCCTATCACACACATACAAAGACATGGGCCATACTCTTAAACCCATCGGTAATCAGTGAGAAATACTCATATAGTGAAATGAATTAAAGTTCGTTAACTTGTATTGAGAAATGGAAAAAAATAATATGTTGAATAAAAGTAGTCAGCAAGTTTTTTAAATGGTGAAGTTGACCAAGAATCCTTAAAATTGATCAAGAGCTTCTCGAGTAAGTAGTAGAACTGTAACAGTACAACAGTACATGTAACGTTGTTTGATTTGGGGGGAGAGGACCAATAAGTGAGCTCATCGATCCCATTGTGTTAGGGAAGGATGGGGAAGTAAGTTGGTCATGCCCTTTTAAGGGAACCATCCCAGCATTTGCCTGAAGCAATTTAGGGAAATCACAGAAAACCTAAATCGGATGCGGGTTTGAACCATTGTCCACCCAAATGCAAGTCCAGTGTAATAACCAGTGCGCCAGCATGCTCAGTAGTACATTAAGATAACTTCCAAAATTCTTTGTAATATGAAGACATATCTAGACATAAATTATACAGAATACTCACAATATGTGCACCAGTGCTATTGTAACTATCAAAATTTGCTTCAGAGTCACTGTTAAAGCATTCAAAAGGGAAATACTGTGCAAAAAATATCCTTATGTGAATCTAATAGATGTCAGTACATTAAACAGAGACATGCATAACAGTCACGGCCTACATTTGAATTACTATGGTAAACAGTTCTTGGCTGAAGAAATCTGCCGTCTTGTAAACAAGAGTGACAAGAAGCACAAAAAGATTGCACATTAGAGTACTTTGGAGAAATGGATCACTAGGGAAGACTCATCTCGCCCAACTAGAAGAAACATCAGGCAGCCTCCTCATCTGGATGATCTTTTACTGCCAAAAGCAGTAGCTACAAATTGCACAAACTAGAAACATTTAAACTGAAGGTAGGTGGTACTGTAGATTTTCCCACGAATTCTGTAATAAAGATCTTTCACCAAAATGTTCAGTCCCTAAGCAATAAAGTAGAAGAACTAAATATTTTATTAATGCATGAACTAAAGGATATTTCCTTAATGTGTCTTTCAGAACACTGGCTTGACGAGAACTTAATTAAATCTGTCTGCCTACACAATTTCACTCTGGCTGAGTACTATTGTAGACCTAGTGGTCACTATGGAGGTGTAGCCATATATGTAAAAGATAATATAGAGATTACTAAAATAGATAATGTCACATCCCTAAGTTGTGAAAAAGAATTTGAGATGACATTGATAAAAATTCCAAAATTAGGTTTGATGATAGCTACAGTGTACTGCTCTCCAACGGGAAAGTTTGAGGTATTTTTAGAAAAAATGGAAATTTTCATAAATAAGCTGCATAAAACAAGGTGTGATGTTGTAGTATGTGGTGACTTTAACATAGATTTTCTTAGTAAATGTAAACAGAAAACCACTCTTGGCAATCTCATTAAAACACATAACCTGAAAGCCACAGTTAAAGTTGCAACGAGAATAACACCAACCAGTCAGACAGGTTTAGATCAAATCCTGATTGATAAAGATAAATTGGAGTGGTCAGTAAAAGTTTTTAACACAGGATACAGTGACCACAAAGCTCAAATACTTACCACCCCAAAGGAAGGAAGACCGGTTAAGAATAACTTACTAAAGGTCAAGAGAAGGATCTACAGACAGAAAAGCATTGACCACTTTAACTCACTACTGCATACTGAAGACTGGTCTGATGTCTATGAAAAGCAAAATCTGAATTCGAAATTCAATATTTTTCTAGAAAAAATGGTAAAGCATTTTGATACAGCCTTCCCTCAAAAAATGGTAAATATAAGAGAGAAGACAAGAGGAAAGGGTTGGATTACTAAGGGAATCAGAACTTCTTGCCAGAAAAAAAGGGAGCTCCACAGAATCTGCAAAGAAAATAATGCCACTGAGGAAATGCATACTCACTACAAAACATACACAAAAATCTTACAAAAGGTCATTAAACAGGCAAAAATGATGTACAATGATTACTATATAAATAATTCCAGAAATAAAGTGAAAGCTATGTGGGACATCATTAAAAAAGAAACTGGCAAAAATAAGAGAACTGAGGAGAACATTGTCTTGATACACAACAATAAAAAGATTTTATGGCCTAGAGAAACAGCAAACATATTCAACAAATACTTCACTGGGATAGCTGAAAATTTAATAAAAACTAATTTTAGTTCAACTCAGCACCAAGTGGTAAACAAGTGCAACAGTAATAAATTTTCAATGTTTGTGGACCAAGTAAGCAGGGAGGAGACATTGAAGGCTGTCAGAGAACTAAAGACAACATACTCAGCAGGAATTGATGGTATACTGAACAGAATCCTAAAACTCTGTATCCAAAAAATAATTGACCCCCTTACTCATTTATGCAACTGTTCCCAAGAGTCAGGCATCTTTACAGATCAACTAAAAACATCAAAAGTCATCCCTATTTTCAAATCTGGTGGCAAAGATGAAGTAATAAACTATCGTCCCATTACATTAACATCCTGTTTCTCAAAAGTAATAGAAAAAATTACGTGTAGTAAGTTGTTATAGTTTATAAACAAAAGTAGTGTGCTATCTAATACTCAACATGGCTTTAGAAGCAAGAAATCAACGGAGAGAGCAATCTATGAATGCATATCTACTGTATTAAAAACAATAGATGAAAAACAACAAACAACAGGTATATTTTTGGACCTAACCAAAGCCTTTGATATGGTAAACCACAAAACCCTATTGAAGAAGCTAGAGCACTATGGAATTAGGGGATTGGCAAATGATTGGATTTGTTCATTTCTCAGCAACCGTAAACAAAAAGTATCCATGAGACATATAGATGATAAAGCATGAATAATCACAGAATATGTATCATCAGAAAGCTCAATTACTTACGAGGTACCACAAGGGTCAGTAATGGGACCCCTACTTTTCTTGTTATATATCAATGATTTGGATATACATATTGATTCCCACAAAGTAATACTGTTTGCTGATGACACAACAATACTGATAAAAGCAGCAAAAAATGAACATATACAAGAAGAAGTAAACAAAGTTACAAAACATCTAAGTAATTGGACAGCAGAAAATCAGTTGATAATAAACTACAACAAAACAGTAGCCTTAAATTTCCATAACCACCAAAACACTACATTGATATATCCAGAAATAAAAATCAATCAACACCCTATTGGAAATGATGAGGCTACAAAATTTCTCGGCATCTGGATACAAAGAGACTTAAAATGGGACAAACACATAGAACAAATTAATGCCAAGCTGAGCACAGGCTGTTATCTTCTTAGGGTGCTCAAACGATGCATAAATGAACAGGCACTATTGTGTGCCTATTATGCGTACTTCAATGCCCATCTCAAGTATGGGCTCATATTCTGGGGAAATTCCCCAGCAGCTCAAGGGACCTTCAGAATACAAAAAAGAGCCATTAGGATTATGACAGGGAGTGGTGCTCGACAGCCCTGCAAACCAATATTTAAAGCACTGAATATACTACCTCTACCATGTATGTTTATTGTTGACACACTAATGTACGTAAAAAGTATATGATTGGAAATGATGATAATACTTTAAAAAACAAAGATATACATGATTATAATACTTGAATAAAATATAACTTGCATGTACCCCCAGCCATTACCAGTTTGTATCAGAAAGGTACATGCTACCTGGGTATTAAACTCTATAATAGACTATCAAATAGTATAAAATGCTTACAAAATATTAGTGCTTTTGAAAGATCTGTCAGAGAATATCTACAGTACCACTGTTTCTGCTCAGTAAAGGAATACTTGGACCAGAATAACTGTTAAGAACTAAAGCTACTGTGATATGTAACTTTGTATCATTGTAAGAACTAAAACTATTGAAATTGGTAGCATGTTGAAAAATGATTGTTTAAATATGTATCATTTTGAACTTAGTAATAAGTCCAATATCATCCTGTACACTGTACTACATATGATCAAAGGACTCAATAAAAAAATTAAAAAATAAATAAATCTTACAAAAATTTGAAACTGATAATCATCATGAATTTCCTTAATATTGATACTGACAGTATACTGCACAATTTAGTCCTTTGCCTGTATCAACATAAGAAGTAAGATAGCTACTGAAGTGTATTTGTGAGTCTATGTTGATCATGATAATGTATGTAGTGAGTTGTTTTATTTATTATTTAACAGTTGCTATAACAGTTGTGGCTTCCAAATCTTTGGTTAATGTGTCTTTACTTAAAGTTTGTTTCTGTACCTTCAGAATAATCTGTCTATTTATTTTTTTCTCTCTCCCCATTTCACATCATACACCTTTGAGAATGAACGGGCTCTCAATTACACTTTGGCTGACACAATCTCATATCTTATCATCTTTCTCAAATGCACCCTGTTAGTTTCCTACATGTGATGAGTCTGAAAACTTGTCTTGGTACACTTGCCATCACATCTTCACATCTCTCTTCCTACCAACAAGAAGGAATCTGTGACTCAGAAAGCTTGATATCTACAGTTTACTTCCAAGCATTGGACAAATTAAAATAAACATCTACTGATATGATTTAGGCAGTTTCTGGGATCCGAATAACTTTGAATCATAAACCATGAAAGATGGGCATGGATTATACTATGACTTGCAAAAAAACTGTTTTGTTCTTTTATTCAAACTTCTGGACAGCAACAAGTCCACAAATTTTATTTCAGTAGGGATACTAATGGCTTGATATATGCAAGTGCAGTAATGTGTGATTCACGTATGATATGTTGTTCTGTCCTCATGCTGACTGATGAAATCTCTGTTATTTTTATTAATATGGATGCAAGTATTTTTGTTCTAGAAAATGAAGAAATACTCTACATGGAACTATGAGGTGTAATTTTATGAACATGGTCACATAAAATAGATTCCTACATTTACCCACTATCTTTCCATTCACAGTGATCTTGATTTGACTAAAAACAATGATATGACTACCAAGTCCACTAAAAAAATCTATGTTTTGCTTATCATCTCAAAGAAGAACATCCAGACTGCCAAATTTCTCTGGTACCCTCTACGTGTAATCTCATACTGTAGTAGTAAATGGGTTAAAGTAGATTCATCAGACCACATTATAGGTTCCATTCATTGATAGTCCAGATTTTATGCTCTAGATATCACTAAAGCGTTTATTTGGATTTGCCTGCTTTAGTGGTTTTCCAGTTGTAGCACTACCATAAACATACTTTCCACATCATGGTTTTCTTTCATACTGTATCTTCTAGGTGTATACTAAATTCAGTAATCATGCTGATATCCAGTCTTCTTACAACAGGTAATAATGCCTTCTAATATGTGTCAGTATGATTAGTATTTCACTCACTACTGCTTCTAGTAAATGAAGATTTCTCACGAATTCTGCAGACTGTCATTAGGTCCATTTGCACCAAAAAATAGGCATATGTACACTAACAGTAAATCATCTCTATAGACCACAGCTGGCGCAGCACCCAAAGGTGAAACATGCAGTAGTGTGCACTTATTGAACAACAATACTATCTGAAATAAGAAATCATGAGCCACTACATTAGTCAATTTCCACAGTACAGGTATGTACGTACTATATACCATCGGCCACTAGATGAGCAGAAGGTAGACTCACTGCCACTCATTATAAAAAGACTGCAAACCTTTTATCCTGGATCCTGGACGAGCTCATAGTGGGGTCAAGCTACTATATTTACTGAAAGAAATGGTTTGTTTGTGTTTGAAAAATAGATATGCCAGGTGACACTGCAACCTCTCAAAGCTGATGATACACAGACTAATGGAATGTGAATGACGAAGAGGCTGTCAAAAGACCTCTACCTGGGGCAGGTTCTTTGCTTGTTGGTCATCTTCAGGCAGTCAGGCAAGATAGTGATACTAGTGTCAGTAAGTTAGTGACTACTTGTCTGTAGTGCCACTGATTACGACTTCTTTCCTGATATCTTCTCCGCAGCATGAAAGAACTCCATAGTGGAAATTCAACTCTGTCACCGATGTCTCATCATCCAAATGTGTTAACCATGACATCCTGCTTCCCTATATTTCAAATCTCAAACACTGTGTACCAAACACACACAAAACATGCTATTGGAACCACTATGCTGAAGATCTTAGACAATATGGACAACTTCAGGCACACTAAGCGGTCTTGTACTAGCACAGCACAAATGTTACTTGTTTAAGTGTTCTACTGCCAAGGTTAAATCTGCACAGTCTCACCATAATGGCTTTTTATCTTGACAGTCACTTAACTTAAACACTTATTTAATGAGTAACTTCCTGGCAGATTAATGTTGTGTGCCAAACTGGGACACAAACCTGAGACATTTGCCTTTTGTGTGCACATGCCTGATTCAATGACATTTTTTTCACACAAGCAACATATCACTGAGTGCCCCCACTCACCACCCATTTTTCCACAACATATCATTTGCCCCACAACCATCTCCTTTCCTCCATCACACATTAGTTGCTGTTCCTTCAGCACTTGGTAACATGTTTAAAAATCTAAATTTAGTTAGTGTGGAAATTTCTTGATTCAACTACTAATTATGATACACCCTGTGCACAAGTTTGGCACTTAGTGTGTGTTTCTTCCCCCACTCCTCTCAGCTTGGCACCCAAAGCAGCCACTTGTGACTTACACTGGCCTTGTGTGGGCAAGTGGTCTACTGACTGACATCCATAAAGATTTTATGTTTTCAACAAACAATGAAATGAATTGTCAAGACATGCACATTTGACAATATTGTTTTACGTTCTCTGCATCAACTACTGATCTGATCAAACTACTTTGAATTTGTGGAAAACAGATGCCATAAAAAGTCTTACCTCACAGTTACTTTAAACGTGAAGCCTATTTTCATAACTATCCTTTTGTTAAATGTTAAATAAAATGGAGAAGTAGTAGAAATAAAGGGACAGATAGTTACTACATAAGATCAGAAAAAACAGGAAAAGATATTTTTATCCACATTATGAAAACAGTAGCAGCCAAGAATTAGTAACATATCACGGCCAAAAAGCAAATGTGTCATCAAAAAATCAGAAAGCATGCACTGTGCAATAAAAATCAATATTATTGTGCATGATCAAATGAAGTGTTCCTGTGGTTCAATGACAGCATTCATCGCAGAGGTAGAAAAGTCTTTTTTTTTATTTTTAAGATGGTAGAAGTTTTACACATCAGTTACATAGCATGAGGTAATATTTGGATTAAATGATAATGTTGCTTGATGATGAAATGTATGAGGAAGTTTCTACAGTGCTACTGGTGTAACATGCCTGCAAAGTAAGATGAAGCAAACCAGAGATGCTGTACCTCACCTAAGAGAAACCTACAAATGGATTATCAACCAATAGGATTGTCAACAATTTATGTCCAAACACAAATCACTTGGAATCGTGAATAAATTCTTGAAATTCATTATGTTTAACATAACAGAATGGAAATTAGAAAGTTTTTGTTAATGTGAATCATTTCTTATGTGTAACAAATAAAATTACATGGTTACATATGCATGTTATTCAGTTTGCATTTCCTGGCTGTATAAATCTCAAAATATTTATATATAAAGTTATTTAGTGCTGTACCAACAGTGCATTGAATGATGGATGGGTTTAGTGTTTCAATTGTGCAGTCAAACAATTTAGTTTATATCTGAATCAAGATTCATTTGGTATATGCAAAGACAATGTATTTGGCACAACACAGACACTATTTCATGGATCAGATCTTACAAACACAAAGAATCTGTCAATGTTCTAAGTGAGATATAAAAGTTTTCAGAATTCTCATCATGTATTTACACCCTAACATAGTATGGAGACATAGGGAAATGATACATAATCATTTATTTTCATTATATCCTTTCTGTTATTATGCTCTGAACCAATTTTACTTTGTTCAATCAGTCTCTCTGGCTTTCCATGATCCACTGGGTTACAAAGTTACAAACCAATGGTCGATAAAACTTGTATGGAATGTATATCACAACTAGCTTCTCTTTGTCAAGAAATTACTGAACACAGTTATTCCTTCAGATGAAGGACTGCTTATTATTTAAAAAATGCAGAAGTTTTAAGAAGCCTACCTTAAGAAACGTGTCATAATTACTACATCATTACTCCAGATACAGTTGGCATATCGAAGGAAACTATCTAAACTGAGAAGGCATTTTAAAATTTGCAGTTATGTCATTTAATATTTAGTTTAGTTTGTGATCCATCTGGAGGAAGTTTTATATTGTTATGTCAACCTTCCATTAGATGCTATCACTCCCATTAATAAATACTTACATGGAATACATTGGGGTATGGTGATATGAAGGAAAGCTGCCAGTTGTAATATGAGTTAAGTTATCAGTTTCAGGTGAAAAATTATTAAGATAAAAGTAAAAATTACCTTGTTAATAATAATAATAATAATAATACTTCATAATAATAATAGTAATATTTTATCCCGTGGAGGCCCGGGAAAAGAATAGGCCTCCGGTATGTTCTGCCAGTCGTAAAAGGTGACGAAAAGAACAAACCACTAATAGGGCTAACCCCCCTTTCAGTGTGATTAGTTGGTTCAGGACAGAAGTAAAGAAGCCTCGGACAAGCGCCGTCATGCTCGGGGATGACGCTTGAACCCTATGCCCACCCACAATGGTAATGACACTGCTAGCCAACTGGAAAATGATTCAAATCCAAATAGAGGTGTTTTGCAGGATATGCTTCCTGCAACCACCCTAGAAGGAAAACAAAGACAGAGGATGAGATGGTCAGATGAAGTCAATCGACACCTCATGTTCTGTTATTATCAAGCAACAAACCTAGGAACGAACACAACTGGATACAGATCACAAGTATACACAACATTTATTACCAGATAATCAGAATTAAAATTTTTAACAGAACAACGACTAGCTGATCAGATCCGTGTAATAATCAAAAATAACAGGATACCCCAGTCAGAATTAGAAAACATCAAACAACAAGTATAACAAACACTGGAACAAAATAATGTGCAATCAGAAGAAGAAGAAAATACAGTAATGGACTCAAACATCCCAGAGCAAACAAACAAAGAACAACACGCATCAATTAAACAGTCAGAGGAAAACGAAATCTTAAGACAGCCACCAGAACAAGCACAAATACAACACGAAGTGACACACATGTTAGATATAGAAGAAAAATTTCAGCTGACACATATAGAATACAAAGACACAAATACAGACATTAGACCATTCTTGTATAGACCACCAAATAACCCACAAGTCAATACAACAATAAAAACTATCAACACAATCATACACAAGAAAATAAATGAAAACACAACTATGGAAGAGTTACAACTACTGGTTTATATAGGAGCACTCACTACACTAAATATACACTCTAGGCAGAGATCAGAACCAACCAACACACAGAAGAAACCCACAAAACCAGCATGGCAACACAGGCTACAGATCAGAATAGAAAAACTGAGAAAAGACATCGGACAGCTAACACAATTTATAAGAAATGAAATGTCAGAAAAAAACGAAAAAGGTTAGGTAAAATCTCACAACAAGAAGGGATAGAGCAATTAGATGAAAAGAAGCAGAAATTACAAGCATTGGCCAAACGACTTAGAAGATAGAAAAAAAGTGAAAATAGAAGGAAACAAAACCAAACATTCAACACAAACCAAAACAAATTTTACCAGACAATAGATAACACACACATTAAAATAGACAATCCACCAAACATAACAGACATGGAACACTTCTGGAGCAAAATATGGTCAAACCTGGTACAACATAACAGGCATGCACGGTGGACACAAGCAGAAACAGATACATACAAGATGATACCACAAATGCCTGAAGTGATAATTTTGCAACATGAAGTCACCCAAGCAGTTAATTCTACTCACAATTGGAAAGCCCCTGGAAAAGATAAAATAGCAAATTTCTGGCTAAAGAAATTCACCTCAACACATTCACATCTAACTAAATTATTTAACAGTTACATTGCAGACCCATACACATTTCCTGATACACTTACACATGGAATAACTTATCTGAAACCTAAAGATGAAACAGACACAGCAAACCCAGCTAAATATCGCCCCATAACATGCCTACCAACAATATACAAAATATTAACTTCAGTCATTACACAGAAATTAATGACACATACAACACAGAACAAAATTATAAATGAAGAACAAAAAGGCTGTTGCAAAGGATCACGAGGATGTAAAGAGCAACTGATAATAGATGCAGAGGTGACATATCAAGCTAAAACTAAACAAAGGTCGCTACACTATGCATACATTGATTACCAAAAAGCTTTTGATAGTGTACCCCACTCATGGTTACTACAAATATTGGAAATATACAAAATAGATCCTAAATTGATACAGTTCCTAAACATAGTAATAAAAAATTGGAAAACCACACTTAATATCCAAACAAATTCAAATAATATCACATCACAGCCAATACAGATTAAGCGTGGAATATACCAAGGAGACTCATTAAGTCCTTTCTGGTTCTGCCTTGCTCTGAACCCACTATCCAACATGCTAAATAATACAAATTATGGATACAATATTACTGGAACATACCCACACAAAATCACACATTTGCTATACATGGATGATCTAAAACTACTGGCAGCAACAAATCAACAACTCAACCAATTACTAAAGATAACAGAAGTACTCAGCAATGATATAAATATGGCTTTTGGAACAGACAAATGTAAGAAAAATAGCATAATCAAGGGAAAACACACTAAACAAGAAGATTACATATTGGATAACCACAGCGACTGCATAGAAGCGATGGAAAAAACAGATGCCTATAAATATCTAGGATACAGACAAAAGATAGGAATAGACAATACAAATATTAAAGAAGAACTAAAAGAAAAATATAGACAAAGACTAACAAAAATACTGAAAACAGAATTGACAGCAAGAAACAAGACAAAAGCTATAAATGCTTATGCTATACCAATACTGACCTACTCATTTGGAGTAGTGAAATGGAGTAACACAGACCTAGAAGCACTCAATACACTTACACGATCACAATGCCACAAATACAGAATACATCAAATACATTCAGCAACTGAAAGATTCACATTAACCAGAAAGGAAGGAGGAAGGGGATTTATCGACATAAAAAACCTACATTATGGACAGGTAGACTATTTAAGAAAATTCTTTATAGAACGAGCAGAAACTAGCAAAATACACAAAGTAATCACTCATATAAATACATCGGCTACACCACTGCAATTTCATAACCACTTCTACAACCCTTTAGATCACATAACATCAACAGATACGAAGAAAGTGAATTGGAGGGGGAGGGCACTACATGGCAAGCACCCGTATCATCTAACACAGCCACACATCGATCAAGACGCATCCAACACATGGCTGAAAAAAGGCAATATATACAGTGAGACAGAAGGATTCATGATTGCAATACAGGATCAAACAAGAAACACCAGATATTACAGCAAGCATATTATTAAAGATCCCAATACCACAACAGATAAATGCAGACTTTGCAACAACAAACAGAAACAGTAGATCACATCACAAGTGGATGTACAATACTAGCAAATACAGAATACCCCAGAAGACATGACAATGTAGCAAAAATAATACATCAACAACTTGCCATAAAACATAAACTAATAAAACAACACGTTCCCACATACAAGTATGCACCACAAAATGTACTGGAGAATGATGAATACAAATTATACTGGAACAGAAACATTATAACAGATAAAACAACACCACATAACAAACCTGACATCATACTCACCAATAAAAAGAAGAAATTAACACAACTAATCGAAATATCCACACCCAATACAACAAATATACAGAAGAAAACAGGAGAAAAAAACTGAAAAATACATCCAACTGGCTGAGGAAGTCAAGGACATGTGGCATCAGGATAAAGTTGACATTATACCGATTATACTATCAACTACAGGAGTCATCCCACACAATATCCACCAGTACATCAACGCAATACAGCTACATCCAAATGTATATATACAACTACAGAAATCCGTAATTATTGATACATGTTCAATAACCTGAAAGTTCCTAAATACAATGTAACATTTACCGTACAGTTAAAAGGAAGTCACGCTTGACGAAGGTCCGCATCACTTTCCATTTTTAACCAGACCTAAGGTCTGAGAAAAATAGAAATAATAATACTTATAATTTTTACTTCTCTCTAAGTTTTTTGTCTATAATAATAATAATAATAATAATAATGGCGTGTGATGAGGGCTTCCCGTTGGGTAGACCCCTCGCCTGGTGCAAGTCTTTCGATACAACGCCACTTCGGCGACTTGCGCGTCGATGTGGATGAAATGATGATGATGAGGACAACACAACACCCAGTCCCTGAGGGGAGAAAATCTCCAACCCAGCCGGCAATCGAATCCGGGCCCTTCGGATTGACAGTCTGTCGCGCTGACCACTCAGCTACCGGGGACGGACTTTTTGTCTATGAATAGCACATTGACTCGTACCTTTGTCACCAACATAAATGTTCAGGTACTCAAACATTTAAATGACTATGAAACAGCATGGGTTACGAATGTTTACAGTGACTCATAATACCTGAGTCACATGGCAAAATTACTATTTTTTAATTTTCTGACCAATAAAAATTATACATCCATAACAATGTGGTTAAGGTAATAAATAGAGTGTACCTTAATTTATAGATCTGAAATACTTATTCATGATGACAAATGTTACAGTGCTCATCCAAACTGATGAAACAGTTTGGTCTTTCAGAGCCAATGATTCAAATCAGTGTATGAAGAAAATTATCCATGAACCCACTTAGACAGATAAACTGTACAAAGAGGGAAAATTTACTGATTATGATGGTGTGCAGTTGAGTACAAAATATGAGACTCCAAAATATATTTTCTACTCTTTACCAAATTCCACATGAGGGCTTTTAGAGTGTGGTACATCCTTTGAAAAGCAAGCTTTCCTTCAGTAAGGGCACTGCCTGAATGCATAATAGGAATTTATAATTCACAGCCTACACTTTGATAATATAATGTACGCTGTACAAATGTATATTTCAAAGTTTCTTAATAGTTTTCCTTACTGAATTATCGCCTATATTAGATTTTTATTACTATTTCTTCTATGTGTTTTGTATTTTCACATTTATAACCTGAATAACATGACATAATACTGTCAATGGTATAGTATATTCAAAGGAGCAGCATAGAACTACCAAATCCCAGTGTTAAATTATAAATGTATTACAACAACTTCTGTGTTTGTGGTTCTATTTCAGTTACTTTAGCATAAATTTATTATATGATTACAAATGGATGGCTGAAAATGACAGAGAAAAAGTATGCTTCTTCAGAAGAGTAAACATTTGCTTAAGCATGACTGTTAGAGAGAATAAAAAATAAAAATAAAAATACAATATACTTTGCTCAGCGAAATTGTGTATCAAATGAGATTAAATATAGCCACAGTCTTGAACACATATCATAATACAAACTGTAGTATCATAGCCTACTGATACAGCCTGAGTCAGTGCATCAAAGATTCCTGGAGGTGCCACAAGCAGTGGTTTGAACATCACCACCAATGAAGAATGTCCAGGCTGTTGACCACTGAAGACTGCAACGATGGTGTTATAAGTGGTTGGTGCATGGGCACCAGTGAAATAGTTCAAGACTACCCCTAGTTGCTATCCGATGACAAACGTTACAGCAATTCCTTGATAGATAGCTCTACCGGCAAACAGTCAGGTAAATAGATGCATGTCCATGTCGAGCCTCTGCTTATAGCTAGCAACAGTTCCCACAAGTTATCAACAGTGTAGTGTTTCTTCATCCACAAGCTGCATACAACACATTTATTTAAAATATGCTTGTGCCAACTAATCTTTTGCTTGCCAGTCCACATTCCTATGGTAACAGATCACTTTGGTCACCTTCCACCCATTTACCATTAGCAGCAAAGACATAACATAGTGGCTGCTGGCTCAAATCATAACATCTGCAATGAATCTTGTCTACTCTATGAAGACACATTGTTTTAGTTCCTTTGTTGCCTATTTTTAGTCGCTTTCTGGACATTTTGTTTCACTTTTATCATTTGTCCTTGTAGATATTTCTGTTTAAGATCCGTGCTTGCCATTTTCATTCATTTTGCTTCTTTGTGCTGCCATATATTGATTTAGCTTTAGTATTTTTTGCTTTTTCCTGACTAACCTACTGCATGAAGCCCCATGCATGTATGCCTCACACTTAGCAACACCACAATTGCAAGTACCTTTGGCACCAACACTCGATCTAACAGAGTTTCTTCAGTTACATATGCAACATATGATACAGCTTACTGACATGATAAGGGGCTTCATTCAAATGCAGGCAGCAGCCAGTGAGAATTGAAATCAGATGCCACCAATTACAGGCAGCACCACAATTTACACAGCCTCATTAGTGCCTCCATTTTGCCCATTTGAAGGGGACAAAGAGGATTGGAATGAGTACTTGGCACAGTTTGAAGATTATCTATCTGCACACAAAGTACCAGGTACTGTTAAACAATCTTTTATCTTATCAACAGCCAGTGTGTCAGTGTATAGAACATGTTGAACATTATTCCCCACTTTGCAGCCAGAACTTGTGAGCTATGAAGAATTAATCCAAGTTTTGAAGGAATACTGTGATAAGTAAGTCTGTGTGCTGGCTGCCAGGTTTAAATTTTTGAGGCTAAATCAGCAGTCAGGACAAACATATAGACAGTGGGTGACAGACTTACAAGGGTTTACTAGGTAGTGCAAGTTTAAATGTGAGTGTAGAAAGTATAATAGTGACCTCATGATTCATGATGCCATTAGTCAGATAATGACTGATAATAAAATAAGGGAACAGGTTCTCAAGTATCCTGAGCTATTCTTGCAGCAAGTTTTCCAAATTTATTGACTGACAAGACTCTTGTGACAGTGCTGTAGACAGTTTTCACTCAGTCAGCATTTGTGCTGTAATGCCTAGCAAAAGTATTGCATGGCCATGTAAGTATACCACTTCCAAGTTGAGCACACAGTGGCCCACTCAAGATCAGCATAGCCAGCCATCCAAGGCATCAGGTCAGCAAGGTACCAGCATGAAGTCTTACCCATACTGCTTCTCAATGCATAAGCATCACGTACACCCTTAACAAAATGCAATTTTTTTATGTGGCAAGAATGGACATGTTCAGAGGGTATTCTTGTAGAAAAAGAAGGCTCCCTCCCATAATATATACCCATGATGTACATGTTGTGTATTCAGAACAAAACAGAACTTCTAGTGTGGAACAGAAATGTGGTTGTTCACAGCCCAACAAATCAGTAACCCTTTGTGATCTCAAACCTCCAAGGAATGCTACTGAATTACAGTCAGTGCCGAGGAAGCTGATGTATTACATCCGCTTCTTTCTGAATGCAGCTCAGATTGAGGCACTGTTGCACCACCTTTGCCACAAGAATGTAGCTTCTGTGTGGTCCCAGGAATGTGACAATGCTCTCTGACAACTCAAAGACACTTTGCTCAGTGATCATTGCCCCATTCATTTTGATCCTTTGAAACCTATAGTCTTAGCCATGGATACCTCATCGTATTGTGTTGGTGCTATCCTCCTGCATAGGACAGATTCTGCTAACAGCACCAATAGCATTCACCTCCAGATTGCTTAACCAGAGAAACTATTTGCAAATAGAAAAGGAGGCTCTTGCCATCATCTATGGAATGACTTAAGATTCATCAGTATTTGTGTAGAAGGTAGTTATACTTGGTCTCCAACCACAGGCCTTTGCACTCACTTTTAAACCTGGCCAAGCACTGTGGAGAAATTGCAATGTTGGGCTCTCATCATATTCCACTACCTGTATGAGATAATGCACAGGTTCACATCTGAGCATACCAAGGCATACATGTTTCTTTGCTTTCTCTTGGCACTGGATGTGGACTTTGACACATCAGAAGCATCTTGCTGCCATATTGATGCACAGGACACAGCCATACTGTACCAGCTTCCATTAGATCACCAAATATCAACCAGGCCACAGCAGCAAATGCAGACTTGCAAATTCTGTTGTGCAACATCCCCACTGTTGACCTTCCATTGTGAATCAACTTGTCAGCCATGTGTTTCACCAATACTTTGCATGGTGGTGTGATTTGCCTGTGTTTAGTTGTCCTACTGCTACACACTGAATCTGAACAATCATGTGTGGTGGTTCTAGAGGTTGTCAAGAGGCATCTCTCTTTTTCCAAGCATTAATCCCAACTTGCAGGGTCTGCTGGTTAATTGGAAGTGGCATGTTAATTTTAAGGGGCAGCCAGATGCCCTTCCTGTCACCAAGGTTGTCCAGAGGCATGTTCTTAGTTTAATTCATCAGGGCAACTGGGTGCATCAGCACCAACCAATTAGCTCGCTAACATTGCACACGGTTTGGCATGAACTCTCGGATAGAGCAGATGAGGGCTCAGTGTCATGCTTGTGCAGAACATGAGGCATCCCCTTCTCAATGATTCTTTGATTGGACAAAGCCTGAAGCACCTTGACAGTACTTGCATATGGACTTTGCTGGACCTTACTGGAACACTTGTTGGCTAATTCTCATTAGCCACAGCCTGGGGGATGTTCCCAGAATGAGATTTTCACTCTGCAGCGGAGTGTGCACTGATATGAAACTTCCTGGCAGATTAAAACTGTGTGCCCGACCAAGACTCAAACTCGGGACCTTTGCCTTTCACGGGCGAGTGCTCTACCATCTGAGCTACCGAAGCATGACTCACGCCCGATCTCACAGCTTTACTTCTGCCAGTATCTCGTCTCCTACCTTCCAAACTTTACAGAAGCTCTCCTGCGAACCTTGCAGAACTAGCACTCCTGAAAGAAAGGATATTGCGTAGACATGGCTTAGCCACAGCCTGGGGGATGTTTCCAGAATGAGATTTTCACTCTGCAGCGGAGTGTGCGCTGATATGAAACTTCCTGGCAGATTAAAAGCGTGTGCCCGACCAAGACTCAAACTCGGGACCTTTGCCTTTCGCGGGCAAGTGCTCTACCATCTGAGCTACCGAAGCACGACTCACGTCCATTCTCACAGCTTTACTTCTGCCAGTATCTCGTCTCCTACCTTCCAAACTTTACAGAAGCTCTCCTGCAAACCTTGCAGAACTAGCACTCCTGAAAGAAAGGATATTGTGGAGACATGGCTTAGCCACAGCCTGAGGGATGTTTCCAGAATGAGATTTTCACTCTTCAGCGGAGTATCACATTAATGACCCATTTTTTTCAGTGATTAGAAGTGCTAGGAATGCAGAATTGTCATAAAGGTTCTTTGTAATTGCATGTTTTTGATACAGGGTCCAGGCAGATTGCAGAGACACCACCTACATAAACTTTGCCCCTGTAAACTGCATGATCCTGCCACTGACCCTTTGTCCACATATTCATTACCTGTCTGCATGATGCAGCCTGCATCCCCTCTGACTACATGGAGTCCCGTATTGCCAACACCTGGCCCTAAACCAATGGACCTGGATCCTACACCTCATCCGTCACCAAGCAGAAAGTAGATGTCCCTAGCTGAAGGTCCATTCAGTTCTGCAACCACCATTACAGGACGCTGTTGCAATATGACCACCAGAAGACCTCGCACTGTCATTGCATGATGGGCATGCCCTTTGTCTTGTTTCTCAGCTGGCATTCTAGAATGGTCTCAAAGTGAATGCTATGGCACAGACAGGAGCTCAGCACCATCAGCCATAGCTTTGGCTCGTGTCTCCTTATCAATTCCTGCATCCACATCTGCCCCCCACCCTTCCCCCCCCCCCCACCCTCCCATTGTTGTTGCAGTAATTGTCAATACATGATGATGGTGATGACGTTTGAGGGGGGTGGGGTGGGGGGGGGGAGGATGTATTATTGTAGCCTATCAATATTACCAGAGCTGGTGCCTCAAAGGGTCCTATGGATGAAGACTCCTGTGGGTGCTGTGAGTGGCATTTTGAACATCGCCACCAATGAAGAACCTCCAGGCCATCGACCAATGAAGATCGTGAGGGTGGTGTTATAAGTGCTGGGCACCTGGGCACCTTGGCACCAGTCTTCCAGTTCAAGATTCCTTCTAGCTGCTAGTTAATGCCTAATGTTACACCAAGTTGTTGATAGATAGCTCTACCAGCAAACATTCAGTGTATATAGATGCACACCTCTGCCGGGCCCCTGCGTATAGCTAGCCACAGCTGCTACAATCCATCAACAGTGCAGTCAGCAATATTAGCCAATGTCCCATTTTATGTGCTGCGATTCTGAGTGGATTGTGTATGCCACGTAACTATGAGTGTGCTCTTACAACAGATTAGAGTAAATGTCTAAAATAGTCAGGAAAAGTTTTATTTCGGAGGTCTGTTTGTTCATTGAGAATGTATTGTTGTTGTTCTACAAGGCACTATACATTTAAATTTCTTCTAGAGTGTCCATTAATCTGCCTGTGTAGTGTCTTTAAAGATTCCATGATGTTCTTGGTGTTATGATTATAGTTTCATAGATATACATTAAATGAAGACCTACAACATTAAGTAATCTTGTAAGTGCAGTACATGAATGTCAGAAAACTTCAAAAATGTTCTCCTGCTGTTAATGCCACTGTAAGTTGTTCTCATTATGTTGTATTATGTTCTGTGGATGCTGTGACGTGGCAACTATCTATAAGTGAAAAGTGATTTATCTGGTAGAGTCCAATGTCAACTTTCTCACATGCTGTAACATTCATGTTTTCCGTAGTATTGTGTCAAGTTATTCAGTGTTTAATAAATGTATGTCCTCGAAATGCGTCTTATTACTAATGCATGTTACCTTAACTGCATTAATAACAACAGTGGTCATCCTGATAACCATTAGTAACATTGAAAACTGCAAGTATCCATCATCTTTGTTTCATGTGCTTCAGTTACCACTGTTTACTGCCAACATAAATGAACTTAATTCCATATGAACAGGCCTTGGAAGGCCCAATGGTACAGGCTGGCCGCTGTGTCATCCTCAGCTAACAGGCATCACTGGATTTGGCTATGGAGGGGCATGTGGTCAGCACAACACTCTCCCGGCGGTATGTCAGTTTACGGGACCGGAGCCAATACTTCTCAATCAAGTAGCTCCTCAATTTGCCTCACAAGAGCTGAGTTCACCCCGCTTGCCGACAGCGCTCAGCAGACCGGATGGTCACCCATCCAAGTGCTAGCCCAGCCCGACAGCACTTAACGTCGGTGATCTGATAGGAACCGGTGTTGCCACTGGGGCCAGGCCATTGTTGTTACTGCCAACATGGACCACACTGTTACTTCAGGTTCAGACTTCTCCATGTCAACAGTGTAGTTTGACTGTGAACCTGCTATCATACCTGCCTTGTTGCTCACAGCTAAGACGGAATTGTGTGAATTCATTTCATCAGTTTCTGCCACCACCAAGACAGCCTCACCCGGCACAATATGGTCAAACTTGCCTGCTGACTTGCATGCTGACCATGCTACACTGAGTGGCCTGCTCACCAACCTCGTCTCTCCTGTAAAGGATGTCGCCATGCTGTTCCACACCACATCACCACCTAAATGACAAGGTTCGAGCTACACGGCTCATTTGGTCAGTCCACATCTTGCTGACACATTCCACTCGGCTCCTCATTCTGCAGCGTTCTCACAATTTGTGTCGAAAATGGCCACCAACCTGCCACAACAGGCTCCAGTCACATGGTTTCATTTTCACATGCTCTATTGGTGATGCCAGTCACCTCCACCGCATTTTGCCAGCATGCTCACCAGGCGTTGCATTCTGCCTCTCCTGCATTGGCTCCACCGTACATTTTAGTGATGATGCCAGTCACCTCTTCTACACTGGATGCCTGCACTTCTACACATCTCATCTCCCACCCGCATGGATTTATGGCAACGCCGGTCACTTCTGCCATACCGGACACCTTCACTCTCATGCCTTCCATGCATCTCGCTTCCCACTCCCATGAATTTTCAGTGATGCCAGTCCATTCTGTCACTGAACACCTTTGCTCTCATGTCTTCTGTGCTGACTCCTGGTGCACCAACCTACGATGCCCATACTCTGCTCGTGGCCTCTTCAAAAGCTCCAGTCCATGGCACTGCAGCATCCATCAAGCTTCCCTCACTCACACCCACTCCTTTTGCTATGGACCATCACGTCCCTTCTTTATTCATGCCTGCATTGTTTGCACCTACTGCCTCTGACTGCGGTTCTGCTACCTTGTCCGAACCTGCTCAACTTGCTGCTGCTGCCCACGTACATGGCCCTGCTGCTATGGACTATGCCACCCCTGCTCTGCCCACATTTGCTCCTGCTCACCACTCTCTGATGCCCCCATCACCAGAACATGTGTTTCAAATACATCCATTCAGGACATTAGCAAACTTCACATGCATCTGACTACTAGCCAGGCCAGGCTTCTGCTGCTTCAGTCAATGGTCTGATAACAACCCTCGAGCCACTCAATCATGATTTTCCACCACATTCTGGTATGGCTCTCCTAGCTCGTTTCACGTTGGCTGCTTAATCATCCACTCATAATACTATCCCTTCCAGGTTTCCCAAGCTGCCAGCCCTGCAAAATGACAATCCTAAGATGCAGTTTGCTCTAAGGTTCATTTGCTTGGCCGACCGTGTTGGCCGAGCGGTTCTAGGCGCTTCAGTCAGGCACTGCGCGACTGCTACGGTTGCAGATTAGAATCCTGCCTCGGGCATGGATGTGTGTGATGTCCTTAGGTTAGTTAGGTTTAACTAGTTCTAAGTTCTAGGGGACTGATGACCTCAGATGTTAAGTCCCATAGAGCTCAGAGACATTTCATTTGCTTAATCAGTCATTTGTGTGGGCACATCGACCTCATCAGTGATCTACTCCTTTTGCTGCCTAAGGACTGCAGATATATGTTGGCTAAAAATACCTTAATCATGCACCTGTAGCATCCTACTACAGAGGCTACACACCACATTATTCATGATGAACTATTAGGTGAGTGCACGCCATCCCAGCTGTGGCGGAACTTTCACTCTCAAATAGACAGTGAGGTTATGCCTGACATTGCTCTCAGACTTCCTTAACAGCTACAGCTGCAATTACTTTTGCATGTCATGACTGCTCTGGAGTCATGCCTCCATTTCGCTGAGCATGCATTCACTATTATTTGCTACTATCAGCGCTTGGCTCAAGCACTGTCGCTGACCACAGTGGCGGGGTCAGTGCCTTCCACACTACCCCCTCCCTTGCACTGCTGGTGCCTCACTCACCCAGGTCAGTACACCATTTCTATGCTGCTGCCACCTGGTAGCCTCCAGCCTGCACTGCCAATGTCAACAACCCAACACTCAACGACTTCAACTGAAGCCACTCCCAACTGGCCTGTGAGTGCTCAGCAATGACACAGCCTGTCTACTGACACCGCCTCCCCTCCCTACCTATCTGCACTGTTGGTTCGATGCAACATCTGGTGCCACTGCTAACAACTGCAAGCCTCCATGCAGTCACCCAAATGCCAATGGTGGTCACGTTTAGTCGTAATGTCCCACCTTGTTGCTACATGGCGCCTACCAGCCCAGGTCACACAGTGTAAACCTCATGCATATGGTTACCACCTCTACATGTGTGACATTGCATCCAGCCTTCACATCCTTTTGGACACAGGAGCAGACGTCAGCATCATCCCTGCCATTGCAATGCCTATTGGATCCCTCTCCAGTTTCATAACTTCTCACTTTTGCAAACATTTCAAATGTCACAGTTCACGGCTCTCTCAGGTTATCACTCTGTCTTTCCCACAATAAGCTTTTTCAATGGACTTTTTACGTGGCAGAAATCGATGAACCTGTCGTAATGTTTGACTTTCTCCATCATCATGACCTCTCGCCTGACCTTCAAGCTGCTTCACTTCACCACACTACAGGTGCTTTGATCTCCTGTATGACGACAGCCATAGGCTGCACCCAGTGCCTGTTCCTTTGGCCGCACAACTGTCAATCCTCACGGAATGTGAGTCACTAACCTCTCAGCTCATGAACATGCTCTCTGAGCTCTCACATGAGCTCTCTCAGACAGCATCCCTCAGCACACAATATTTGAAGCTGCTCTCACACATCACAGCAACATCCCCTGAACTGTCACATGTACTGGCGGACTTCTGTCACCTCTCTACTGATGCCTGGACTTCTGAACGTGATCTCGGCCAGATGATTGCAACCCTAGCCATCATGCTGCTCCCTCCATTCACACCAACTACACCAACTCTGCTACACAAGGCCCAGCAGCTGCACCCACTTCTGGGTGACATGCATAGCAATCGCAACATAGTCCTTGCAGCTAGCGCACCACCACACACATCGCAATGCACGTCGCCCGGGATTTCCCGACATCAGCTGACACATCACTCACACTGCCAATGGACCCATCCCCACCTCTCGCACACCAACAATCCATCTCCCATCAATGATATGTTTTATTTTCTATCAGCTACCCACAGCACATGCTACATGACCTCCCCTCCTGCTTCACGTGTTTCTTAGGCACCATCACCAGTGGCACCTGTCATAAAATAAGTACCCTGGAGAGGACTCTGGTTTAACAGAAGGCTTGGTGCCTTAATGTGTTCAAGCTATGCTGCACTGAATACGTTGTCAAAGACTCACTTGTTGCAGGTATCCTACAGCCCTCAGACAGCAGAGTCCGAAATTCTTGCATGATCATAAATAACTACCATATTCCCTACACCCAGGACTTCATACAGTTGCTACATGATGCCCAAGTGTTTACAGTGCTTGACTGCTACAAGGCATACCACCAAACTCCCTTGCACCCACCCAACATATCTAAGTCTTCCACCATTATGTCATTTGGGCTCTCTGAGTACCAATTCATGTCTTATAGCCTTAAAAACGCCACCCAAACATGGCAACATTTTATCACCTCAGTGTTGTTTAACTTTCCCTTTGTCTATGCATACCTCAACAATATTCTCATGTTTTCATCATCTGTCAGCGAGCATCACTGGCGCCTTGAGCAAGTTTGCATGGCCCTGGAATCAAACAGCATCGAGATGAATCACGAAAAGTTGCAGCTTAGTAGCACCACCCTCACATTTTTGGGGCACACCGTTTCATCTGATGGAGTGCACCCCACTTCAGGCCAGGTCGACCTCATTCTCAGCCTGCCTATCCCAGAAGATTATTCTGAACTAAGACACTTTCTAGGCATGGTCAATTTTTATCACCAACACCTCCTCCACGCATCTTCCATTCAGATACCTTTGACTGATGCATTGGCCAGGAAGAAAATGTCATGCAAATGGCATCTTCCTTGGACAAACGACATGATTGACGAGTTCAACAGTCTGAAGACTGTATCTTCCAAGGCTGTTGCCTTTGCCCCCCCCCCCCCCCCCCATCCCATAAACACGTGTCTCTCACAGTACACATCACTGATGTGGCAATCAGTTTCTTGCTACAACAGCATGTGAGTAATACTATGGAACCATTCCACTCCTTCCCAAAAAAACTGACAATGTCTCAGTGCTAGTGGCCAACGTGTGATTGAAAACTTTTAGCAGATTATGAGGCAATCAAATACTTCCATAACAATATCAAAGGGCACCCCTTCACTATATATATCGACCATAAGCCTCTTGCTGAAACCATTCACAACACATCTCAGGATCTCCCTCCCCAAAGTTTTGCCATCTTGACCTCATCTGCCATTATTCCACAGATACATGATACATCCATGGTGCAGAGAATGTGGTGGTGCACTACCTCTCACAAGTCAATGTCACTGCCATGCCTACAGACCTCAAAGACCTGGAACACCAGCATGCTGCCGACATATCAATCCAATGGGTATGTACTGACCGATCGAGTTCACTCGTGCTTGAAATGCGCCACCTTCCTGGAGCAATGACACCAGTGCTCTGTGACACAGTGACAAGCAGGGCCCAACCAGTCATCACAATGGAACTACAATGTGACATCTTTGTCACCTTCCACAAGTTCACCCACCCAGACATAGGAGCAACCACCACAGTGGTAACTGAACATTACGTCTAATAGGGAGTCAAGCATGACTGCCACATGTGGGTGAGGGTGTGCATCTCTTGCCAACATAGTAAGGTCGGCAGCCATGCCTCATCCTCCCATCACCATTCACTCTGACAGGCTCACGCACGTCCACATTGATCTCATAGGTCCCCTCCCTCCCTCTGAGGGTTTCAAATACATACTGTATTCAATCAACTGGGGTACCCAGTGGGTTGAGGCAGTTCCTCTGGAGGACATCATGGCTGATAACATTGCCCATGTTCATCAACATGTGGATCTCCTGATTTGGCTGCCCTCTGCCCCTGACAATGGACTAGGGCTACCAGCTCAAGTTTAACCTGTTCGACCATCTGCATGATCTGTCTGGTGTGTCAAAGTTCCACACCATGCCCTACCACCCACAGAGCAATGGCATGGTTTAAAGCTGGCACAGGACATTCAAGGCCGTGCTCATGTGCCATGTGGGGCCTGGTCTGAGGCACTTCTATGGGTACTTTTAGGTGTACATGTGGTGCACAAGGAGGACCTGGATGCATCACTTGCAGAAATCCTGTATGGCAACCCACAAATCATGCCCACCTAGTTTGTGGATGACATCCCATTTCCCTCTCAAGGTGAACTACCTGGCCTGCTTGAGCATGTTTATGTGCACATCTCTAACATTCAGACTTCAAAACCTAAGCCACATGCCACTCCACACATATTCCTCCATAAGGACTTGGAAACTTGCCACTTCACGATGCTATGGAATGATTCTGTATGTGCAGTTCTTCAACAAGCCCAATCAGGACCACATAAAGTGCTCATGTGTGACACCAATACTATGCACATCATGCTCAATAGCAAACTTCAAACATTATCAGTGCACCGCATAAAACCCGCTTGGACCCTGAAAGGCTCTCTTGAGGCACAGGCTCCTCTGTTGCCCCAAGACGATACATGAACACAGTGACAGTGCTCCCACTGAACCGAACCAATGCAAGCTGATGCACATCCCATCTCTAGAGCTGGATACCATATTCAGCTGCCCCACTGGCATGAAGACTACTATGTGTCACTGCAGCCAGTCCCCTTCCTCCGAACGACATCTCCACCCTCCACTGCACTTTGTGGGGGGGGGGGGGGGGGGGGGGGGGATGGTCTCGGTGGTGACTATTGATAAGTGAAAAATGTTTTTTATCTGTGAACAGCTTTATTTGGTGGAGTCCAATGCCAGCTTTGTTATGTGCTGTAACACTCACATTTTCTACTGTATTGTGTCTAGCTATTCATTGTTTAATAAATGTATTTCCACTTATGTACATTACCTTAGCTGCATTAATAACAACACATGAAAATGGCACAATGCCTAAATTGCAATTGAAAAATAAAACTCTAACAGCTGAAAGCAAGATGAAATCCCTTAGAAAGTTTGTACTCATGTTTGCTGTTATTTTAGTAGCCATCTGAACAAGGAAGTCCTGGCTGCTGACAGCTCAACATTGGATGATTATACATGTTTAGATGATCCTAAACTATATGTCTAGGTCTTCATGTATGGAAGTCTGTTTGGAGTATTTGTGGCTCTGTATGTTTTTCTACTAATTACTACTGTTGTTCAGATATACATTATATGTTTGGGACAGGGTTTCTTTTCTCTGCTGGCAAATTTCTAAAGAACTCAACAATTAGATCCACCAGATGATGTATCACAGAATAAACAGCTAATATCCAGGAAGCAGAACAATAGTTTTCTTCTTTGGAAAATTAAAAGATTTGTAGTATCTGCAACATCAGGGACATAACCAGTTTTCCTGCCCCTATTGTGCTTTCCCAATGTTCATAAACTTATTTTTCCACCTTTAAGGTAAGTATAGACATTGTGACATCTGTAGATATCAGGTGTTCCAACACCTGACATCCGAAGATGATTTTCATACATGATGGCCCATTTACACAAGAAGCTGTACAGCTTGGTTTTCATGGTTATGACAGTGCAGTGATTAACCATTATACCTAAATTGAGATGTAAACTTGAATCATTGTATTTGCAGTGTCCTTTTCTTGGTTCAGATACAACAACAGTGTGTGTGTGTGTGTGTGTGTGTGTGTGTGTGTGTGTGTGTGTGTGTGTGTGTGTGTGTGTCTAAAATATGTACAATATAAAACTAAGGTACTGAAGACATTTCTGGAAGAATAATGGTTTCATATTAGTTGGGAGCTCAGTGTCAGTGAATGGAAGCTATGTTTGTAATACTTCATGACACCATATTTAAAATGACATCTAGTAGTGGATTTTTGTAAAAATGCCTGCATTAGATATCTTGGTCTGGTTATATTACTAGCACTCACATTTCTTGTGTATACATATTCTATTAGATACCCTTTAACAGCATTAGCAAAGAGCTTCCTTCTTTTTTTAATTTGATATTGACTAATTAGTTGAATAACTTTCTCTCAGCTATACAGCTGCCAATTGCCCATTGCTAGTTTCATGTTTTGTTGACTTGTACTGTAACTCTCATTTTACAGTCTTGGATATTTCCATTAAGTCCACCACCAGCAATGGAGGGTGAACCTTTGCCAATGCCAGCCACATGTGCTGGCGAAATGTCAGGAAAATCTCAAACAAACATCACCCAATGAATTTAAGACAGAAACCAACAGAAAATATGTCAACAAGTGGTCGTGAAATTCTAAACAGTTTTGTACTATTAAGAAGTTGTGTCTTACTGTCTTTAGCCATGTAGGGTAGCCATGCGGTCTGAGGTGCCTTGTCACAGTCTGTGTGGCTCCTCCCGTCGGAGGTTCAAATTGTCCCTCGGGCATGAGTGTGTGTTCTGTCCATAGGGTAAGTTAGATTAAGTAGTGTGTAGGCTTAGGGGCTGATGACCTCAGCAGTTTGGTCCCATAAGACCTTACCACAAATTTCCAATTTCTTACTGTCTTCCACTGATGTAATAGTCACAACAAACTTTGCTGTACCACAAATCAGAAAAATCTAATTCTCTTGCAAACATTATCTTTGTGGTCTGCCCAGTTCTGGTGCTTATCAGTTCCTAAATATATTTTGTTGTTTACTTCTTTAAAAGAGTAATTATTTATTGATATTTCTGTACTGCAAATTTCAGAGTGTCTGGCTTGGAACGTAGGTACAAAATTATTTACTGGTTTATAGAGAGATAATTTTATACAAAATATTCACTACTATTTTTTCAGTTTCCTGCTCAGAGTGGGCTGTATAAGCCAATGATCTGTCATCAGCATACATGGTAACTTTCTGATGTATGTTTCTTAGGAAGTCATTTCTGTGTAGTATAAACATTATTATTGGAGGCTGATACACTCTGTTTCTCTTGATGTTGTTCTACTCAGTTAATTTATTAAGAAACATAAATTATTACCTACAGTCCCTCATTTATTTGAACCTTTTGTGGACCCTTGCTTGATGAGTTTGAAGTACCCTTTCTTGATGTTTTGTGCAGAACACTATATGAGTGTCTTGTTAATCGACCTGGATTTTTCATAAAATATCTTGTGTTTTTAAGTATCATTCATAATGTTAATGTAAACAAAGACAGCAAAGTGTATTGGAAAATAGCATTCACAACCTTAGTATTGCACTAACATGGTGTAATGTTGCTTATTATTGGTCGATTGTCATTTCACTTCATTCTGTTACTCCGTCTGATCCTTAAAAAACAACAATTACATGACTTTTGCTGCATATCCCCCAGTTCCTCACTTACAACTTTTTGTCACTCCAGTTCCCATCTGCGGAAACTGTTTGCAGACATCAGAATCACCCGCACCACTTTGCCACAGATTCTTATTCTGCAGCACTGTCACAGCACTCACTGACCATTTTTGCTCTGTTGTTTGTCATGTTGTCTCCATTGAAAGCCTACAAGTGAAAGTGTGCTACACTTACTGTACTGGTTTTCTTTGGAAACTGTAGCAGTGTTGTATCAGGCTTCACTGTGAGGAATTTGTAATACCTTACAGTATGATTTATAGAATGGTCTTCATTTCTAGCTGACGATTACCTTAGATTAAATAATTTTGTGAAATGTTATAATAAATTAACTGATGAATGCTTCACTGAGCTACCAAACTGACAAGCTGCTACAGAAATAATTTCTGATGTAATACTTTTGCTTCTGAGATGTTTTCACATAGTTTCTTTACAAGCATTCACAAGAATAATGATTTCATATTTTTTCAAACAATGTGCCTTTTGAATGTTGTGCAGAACTTGAAATTTTCAATTTCAATACAACAGCATACAGACTGTTACCATATTAAATGCATGTGACCAGAGAATATATCTAGCCCCCACAAACTGTACAGAAATAATGGACATCATTAGCTCTCTAAAACCCTCTAATTCAGGTGGTCATGATGGCCTAAATATTATTGTTTTAAAAGCCTGTAGCCAAAATGTCTCTGTACCTCTGTCTGTAGCAGTCAAAAATATAATAGCATCAGGCACCTTTCCAGACAGACTAAAAATAGCACAGGTAACATCCATTTTTAAAAAAAGGTGACAATAACAAATTAGAAAACTACACACCAGTCTCGATCCTTCCTGTCTTTTCCAAAATAGTTGAGAAAGTTATATACAGCAGGATTATAAACATTCTTAACAAACGGAACCTGATGTTTGAAAATCAAAATGGATTCCTAAAAGGTAAATCAACTAGCACTGCAGCTGATCAACTAATTGAAGAGGTGTTGGGGGGTATCGAAAGCAAGGAACATGTGGTGGAAAAGCCTTTGATTGTGTGAATGTTGACATCCTATTAGACAAGCTAAGGAACATGGGCATTAGAGGCACTGCTTATGACATAATAAAGTGTTATAGGAGCAATAGAAAACAGTTTGTTCTGCTTAAAACGGAAAGTGGTGTCTCCAAATCAGAGATCACTAACATAAAACATGGTGTGCCTCAGGGCTCGGTGTTGGGCCCCCTTCTGTTCTTGAGCTATGTAAATGATATTAAATACTGTACTATAAATTCCAAAATTGTTCTGTATGCCGATGACACATCCATTGTGTGTAAAAAGGAATCATATAATGAACTAGAGACTGAGTGTAATGATGTGACAAAAGAAATTGTTCAGTTTTTTAATGAAAGCACCAATAAAACATGTCTGATGGAGTTTAACAAAAGTAGTTTGAATAATGAAATTAAATTATACATTGGCAACGAATTGGTAAAGAAAGAGTCTAGTGTAAAATTCCTTGACCTAACAATCCAAAGCAACCTGAAATGGGACACACATATTGACTCCCTAGCAACTAAGTTCTCAAAAAATATATTTGCAATCAGTACTATTAGCAAGTTCTCTTGAACCACGGTATTGAAATTTGGGGGGCAACAACCAAAGATAATCTAGATAAGCTACTCATTCTTCAAAAAAGGGGTGTGAGAATAATCTGTGGAGCAAAATATAGGGAATCTTGTCACAACTTGTTCCCAAAAACAGGGGTGTTAACCGTTATAAACACATACATTCTAAAAGCCATATTGCTTGTGAAAAGACTGCACCCAAATACTTATTCGAATTTCCACCAGTACAATGCTTGAAATAAAGAAAGATTTTACATCGGCAGCCACAGCACTTTACAAAAAGGGGTCTCAGTACGCAGGTATAAAATTAGCTAATGCACTGCCTAGTGCAGTCACGGCTCTTCCTACAATAAAACTGAAACATCAGCTTAAGAAATTTTTAGTAAAACACCCTTTCTACGCATTACAAGAGTACCATACTTAAATGAAGAACAACAAATGCTTTGTGAAATTATGTAAATAGAAATCAGTAAACATCTTATTGTAATTTTGCTGTAAATTAATGACATATTCAGAAGAATGTGTCTTGTGTATCGTACAAAAAACTGTAATCATTACTGTTTCTTTGTAGATTTGCAGTGTACCATTCGATGTTGAATAAAGCTATTACTATTATTATTATTATTGTTATTATTATTATTTGATGTCACTTAATTACTTAGAACTTTCATTTTATATATAATAAATTTACATTCTCCTTGCTTCTTGCAGTGCCTTATGTTATGAAAGTTATTAATAAAAATATTAAAATTCCAAGGGAAAGCGCATAATTTCCCCTTCTTTCATTCCTGACTGCATTCATCACTTAACTGTAACATGCATGCAACAGCAGTTTCTTCCATCTAGCCTAAGAGCAAGCTTGCTCAAATCAAACTGGGATCATGCTTCAGATAAGAATAAGTTGTAGTAACAGGACTGGAAATTGAGTGTGATGGATGCTTTCGTGTTTTGAATGGTCACATGCAGCAACTGTCATGTGAAACTTACTTTTATAAAATATGAGTGCAGGGGAAGTCCGTGTATTCTAGGTAGGTTGGTAGGTCTGTACAGGTGGTTCACAGCTCTCTCTACAGTTTCTAAGTAGCTGATTTTGTGAAACAAGCAGGAACTTAATATAGCTGAATCAGGTGCATTTTCTGACTGCTGTCACATGGTAGTCCAGCTTTAATTGAAATCCTGAAGCACACTACTATGTGATAATCAAGTACTGTGTATTTATTTTTTATGTCAGAACTAAGACTAAAACTTACTTAATATTAAGGATCCATGGAGGACTGGAGCAACTGTGGTGAGTATTTCATCTGAATACTACAAAGCAATAATGACTCATCTATGAGTCTTATTTCTGAATTACTTACTGCCTATTTCTTCACTCTCATGTTCCTCCAATCCTCATGTCCCTGTGTTTGGTTTTCTCTTGGAAGCAGCAGCAGCTCGAAAGTCCTGCAGGCACTGTGGTTGAGGATCCTCAGGAAGGAAGTACCTTCTCAGCTTTCAACAGTATCTAATGAAGTGTTTCGCACCATTAGTGTTTTCATTTTATTTATGGCAATCTAATTTCCCAAGAATTTAATAGCCCATGGGAATTAATGCTGGTGGTCTTCACAGAAGTAAAAGAAAAATAAAAGCCACATAATTCAAATCATTCACCTGTACCATCACAGTTTCATGTCTTTTTTTGTGAAACTAAGGGAGAGGAGTTTTTTGGCCACAATATGTCATTCAGGGGATATTTTTCTTTACTGAAGGTACAAATGAGAATAGGATGTTTCTGTATTTAAACAGTTTACAAGACTATGTTGTGAGGCAGAAAGTATAAGTTCAGACTGCAGCACAAATGTTACTGCCATCCGACAGTTGATGGCAAAATAACTACACAACAGAATGAAAATTAGCTCTTCAACTTGTAGGTCAAAAATTTGACAGTCAAGTGTGGAAAATGAACTAAGGACTAATAGATCACTTTAAATCTGGATCCAATGTGCCCTAATAAATTGAGAGAAGAAAATATACACAAGAAATTTAGATATATCTTGCTAAAAATAGTTTATTTTTATGTTGTAATCAGTGTCATTACTTTTCTTTTTTTTTTTACATATTAAAAAGAGGATCATATTTTGAAATACTAAAGTCAGCCATCAAGGTAAGCAATTCAGAATAATAGAGTGCAACAGAAATGTGGAAACACATGTGCAATATAGATATATTGTATGTCTGCATCAGGCAATAATATTGTTGTAATGTGCTATGAAGCAAATGATGGTTTTAGCTGATACATCAGTAATGACACACTAATATTATTTATTTCCTTTATTAACAGAAAAAAGTGCTGCATAAGGTACTTATTGTCAACATTATGTAACTACTTTATTAAATATTCACAATGCATCACTCACGTAAATTAATGGTTACAAAATTTTAGTGGGAATAGAAGAGCTTCACATGAACTTTTCTATACATTCTGGAAATGATAGGGATATATTTTCATGTCTCCCAAGGGAATGAAGAGTGGTTGGGAGTGGGAGGAAGACTTAACCATCAGTTGCATTGCTTAAACTGCAATCCACACAGCCTGCAGACTTGTCTTCTCGCATACATACTTTGCAAACAAACAATGAGATCATCAATAACCACAACAATCATCTAACATTGTCTACAACAATACAGTGTTCCCTGCAGTTGGATCATTGTCTTCTAATGCAACTGATGAAAAGCACCATCAAAAAATGAAACTGATTCCTCACTTACACGCAGCATTTAAACTGAGATTGTTTCATTAATGCCCATAACTACAAAACAAAAAGCCATGCAACTTATTCCTTCATCACTAGAATTAAAATATTTGCCATTAAAATAAAATATTCAAATAACGCCGTTGTTTCACAGATATGCCTTTAAATTGAAATCAATAGGCTTTCACTTAAGTTAAAATTTTGTTGTTTGTCATACCGGAAAGACAATTCATAATTATGCTTTGTCAGGTATATAAAAATTTATATTGTTGTGAAAACAAACAGTAGGCTCCAAAGGCATGGTTATAAATAGAGTAAATACTGTTTAGAAATACATATCCCTTTATATATAGCTTAAACTTTTTACACTGATGTCGGTTCCTGAGGGCACAGTGTGACATACAAATTTTCAAGTAATAAAGAGAGAAATATGCCCCTTTGGAGCTGCTTGATAATGTTGTAATTAATATTTTAGTACTTAATTTGTACAGTAGTGATTGTAATACAGACTACAATTAACTCAGAAATTGCTATAATGTTGATTAAATTCAATGCACTGGCAAGGTTATCATAAAAAGTATGTGTGAACTCATATAGAAAAAAGGAAACAATAAGCACGGAAAATTTCAGGGAAAGTACCTCCATGGGTACTGCAACACCATTACAAGAAATTTATGGAAGAATAAGTGTCACTGGCACTATTATCTGATTGACTAAATTCTTTTTGTTAAATATTAGTACTGAACAGGATATAAAATCTATTAAATTTGAATTCAAGAGGGTACTGAGTATGCCAAAAATTGACTATCTTAGGACATTCCTCAAAGACACGAATTGGGAATGATGTACACAGTGCTCATGGCATGAAAGAGAAATATAACACTTATTAACAAAGTCATTATTTTATTTGAATACTGTTTTCCCTAAAACTAACCAAGATTAGATCAATACATAAAATAAGGAAAGCCAACCACTCACCTATAGTGGACTGATTCTAGGAGTAGCACAGAGACATGAAACAGGAAACAATATGAACAGTAGCTTTTGAGCACTTGGTCTTTTTCTGGCAAAAGTACGCACATACAAACACACAACCACACAGACACCCAAGCATGTACTCCTGTCGCCATAGTGAGACAGATTATGGATATTCATTTACTGAAAGCAGTTGCCTGAGCTGATGGAAGAGGGGAGGGGGCAGCAAAGGATGCTGAATGTGGGGCAGAGGCAGATTTTTGTACAGATAAGTCCATGGCCACACAATAAGGCAAAATCAGTACAAAGGGTACAGGAAAAAGAGATATAGGAAGAGGGAGACTGGGGTGGGAAAAAAAAGATCAAGATGGAGATAATGTGAGAATAAGGAAGGAAACAAGAAGGGAGGGAGAGGGAGGGGGAGAGGGAGAGGGAGGGAGGGAGGGGGGGGAGGGAGGGAGAGAGAGAGAGAGAGAGAGAGAGAGAGAGAGAGAGAGAGAAAATGCCTGAATGCCCACATGAGGGGTGGGGGGAGAGGGGAGGGAAGAGGTAGGAGAAAGTAGTGCAAAATCTTGATGGGGAAGAAGGGGTGCAGACATGTAGACAGGAGAGAAAAGGGAAAATGTAAGATGAGGCATTGGGGGCGGGTTAGCAGCAGTTTAGGTCAGGGGGATTGTGAGAATGCAGAGTATGCTGGAGAAACAACTGCCATTGTTGTAGTCTAGAGAAACTTTTGCTGGATGGGCCCACATGGTAAAGTAGCTGTTGAATTAATTTGCGTTATGGAGTGCACCATGTTTAACAACTGGATAGTCAAGTTTGTGGTTTCCTACAGTTTGCCAGTGGCCATTCACACAAGCAGGCACTTGGTTACTTGCCGTGAGCACATAGAATGCTGTAAAGTGTTTGCAATGTTTCCTGTCTTCTATTGGGTGGGAAACATCTGTGACTGGACTGTGGTAGGAGGTGGTGGATGGGTGTATGGGACAGCGACATAGGGGGATATTGATGTATAAGGACACCACATCCACAGTAACCAATAAGGAATCCATTTTTAATCAAACAGGAACTGTAGAGAGTCAATGAAGGAAGCGAGCAGTGTCATGAAAGTAAGATGAGAGTTTACAGGCAATAGTTTGGAGGTGTTGGTCAAAAAAAAAAATAGATGTCTGTACTGGGGCAGCATTGTACCCTGCCACAATGGGACACCCAGTGGGATGGAGTTTGTGGAGTTTGAGCAGTAGGTAAATGATAAGAGTGCATGGGGTTGCTGGTGTTAGGGAGATAGATTCATGTTCTGAGTTTTGGGTTGGACCTAAGGCCTCATGGAGTTGTTTGAGGTCATTGTGGACTTCTAGGATGGGATCATGATTGCAAGGTTTGTATGCAGAGGTGTCAGGAAGTTGACAGAGGCCCTCAGCCACATAGTCACTATGATTCATGACCACTGTGGTGGTGTCCTCATCTGCAGGAGTGATAATAAGGTCTGGATTGTCTTTCAGGTTATGAACAGCAGTGTGTCCAATTAGAGGGATGTTGGATGCCCTGAGGAGGAATTCAGAAAAGGAAGGTGAGGCCAGGTTAGAAGTGAGGAATTCCTGAAAAGTTACCAGGAGGCGGCTGTGTGAAAGGACAGGAGGATCATGGTTGAAGGGAGGTTGAAACCATTTTAAACAAGGTTCTATATGGGATTTTTGTTGGCTGTTGCCAGTAGGTTGTGTGGTGAAGAAATTTTTCCACTGTAGAAAATGAGTAACGAAAAGCGCATCCTTTACAAGTTCAGCAGTGTTGAAATTATGTGTGAGGCTAAAGGTGAGCTCTTCAAAAAGTAGAGATTTCTGCAAGGGTCAGAGCTTTGGTAGAAAGATTGACAACAGTATTATAGGATGGATTTTCAGGAGCATGTGCATGACTATGATACCAGTGCAGAAGTCCAGCATGAGCTGAAGGAGTTCCTCAAGGTCTTAGCATCATCCCAAAACATGATACTTGAATCTGCCTTCCTCCTCACAACAGTAAACACCTGAACCCTTACCCTTTATCTACTCTCCAAACACCTCAAAGCCAATTCCACAGGTCTCCCTACTGGTTGTCCTATTGTTGGTTAGTACAATGCTCCCCCAATATGAACATCTGCCTTTGTTGTCCAATGTCTCCAAATTATTGTCCATAACCTCCTGTCCTACACTAGTGACACCATTCACTTCCTTCACTGCCTCTTTTTAGCTCCTGTCCCATTACCAGCAGACTCCTTGTTGGTAACTGTGGATGCTGTGTCCTTATACATCAACATCCCCCATTCCCATGACCTTGTGGCCTTGGAACACTACCATTTCCAACATCCTCCTAATGGCAAACTCACCACTTCATACCTAATCCACCTAGCCAACCACATCCTCATCCACAGTATTTACCCCACGACATAAATTTCCTTTTTATCATTATTCTATTAATTCATCTGTGTACTTTTTATAATGGCTTGATTATCAAGTTTATAATCTTACTGACTACTCTGCATGTCACATTAATTTTGTGTTAATTGTGTCAAAAGGTGACACTGCATAACTGAACCCCTGCAGAACAATGAGTCATGTAATTGTCTATGCTGGGTGTCTGCCCAGCTGAAGAATGAGTGTTAGGTCTGCACTTAGTCATGGCATATCACATAAAGTTAGTCTCTCATCCTCCAGGTTCTGTTGCACTATCCAGTCAATTCCTAAAACCTCTTCCTGCTACATATTCATTGACAAAGTTTTAATGATGTGAACTCATGGCAAGGAAAACATTTGTTCTTTTGCTTCACCTTGTGGTTCTCAAATTATCAAGCCACCTTCCTAGATCTTGTTGTATGGTCATGGAGTCATCTATATACCGTATTTACTCGAATCTAAGCCACACTCGAATCTAAGCCGCACCTGAAAAATGAGCCTCGAAATTCAAGGGGAGAGAAAAGTTTTAGGCCGAACCTCCAAATCGAAACAAAGTTGGTCCATTGTAATATGAGACACAATTTAGGTCGAATGAATGACGATACAGCTACAGTAGTTTGGTTCGAGTTGTAAGCTTAGCAGTTAAGCTTTACCAGGTAGCCATTGCTATGCGTCAGGTGCTCCGTCCGTATTTATACGGATACCCTTCCTTTTTCACGTTCTTCATCTGGTTTGAATCGATTGCTTATTTTGCTTTGATCTGATAAGTGCCGTTTTCTATGTTATAGGTGCTTACGTCAGTCACTCTAAGCCGAAAATGCATTACTATACTGTGTCATGCATTGTTTGTTGCTTTCTGATAGTGCGTGTTTACGGCCTGTCGCTGCTCGCGGCATGGCTTGCTTTTGTGCACGCTACCGCCACCTACAATTAAAAAAAGAGAGGAATCGTCTCATTAGCGAAACAATGGCAAGAGACTGCTATTTGTTGTTACCATGGAGGTACTCCTTATACCTCCATGGTTGTTACTTACACTGCTGCTTTTTTTGATAATGATCAACAAGAACCAAATAATAGACTGCGTATGATAGAACATGTTCTGAACGAGAGTTTGGCAAAAATTTTTCTCCGTTTGAAAATCTTTGGGGCCGCTTCTTTAGTACATCAAATTCTGCACAGATTTAAAAATCTAGTCAGTTGCCGTGCTTCATTTCTGACTGTATCACTATTAGGCATAAGAGTAATATGAATATAAACATGACACGGTACGTATATTCTTCCGCGTTTGCTGTTGTCTCACTCTAGTTTCGTAGTTTATTAGGCAGACAGGATTTAAATGAGATAGAAGCAAACACGAAAGAATACATGGCAAAATGTTTATATTCGTATTATTCTTATGGTGAAGAGAATACTGCATGTGATTCTCATTTCATTAGGTTCCTATTAGCAACCATCTCTTCTCACAGGTAGGAAAAAATTCAGAACGTAGAGTTGGCCATATTGACAAAAATCCCAGTCTTGCCAGTCGGATTTTCGTAGTACATTGAAATTCTGCTACATTCGAAGATGAACAATACGGAATTTGTATTTACTTTGTTGGATAATGTATGGTGAAGAGAATACTGCATGTGATTCACATTTCATTAGGTTCCTATTAGCAACCATCTCTTCTCACAGGTAGGAAAAAATTCAGAACGTAGAGTTGGCCATATTGACAAAAATCCCAGTCTTGCCAGTCGGATTTTCGTAGTACATTGAAATTCTGCTACATTCGAAGATGAACAATACGGAATTTGTATTTACTTTGTTGGATAATGTATGAAAATGCAGTGGTCGAAACTCGGGCGGAGAAAAAAAACTCGTCTTCCAATTTTTTTTTTAATTTTATTTACTGACGCAGAGGTTTTGGCGCCAGTATTTATCTTTGTGCCTACAAAGGATGCCTGTGTAGCGTTACATATATTCGACAGCAGAAGTTAGTTGTGGCGGCACCTACCAACATTTTTCAGAACTTCCGCTTGCTTTGCGCTCGATTCTAAGCCGCAGGCGGTTTTTTGGATTACAAAAACCGGAAAAAAGTGCGGCTTAGATTCGAGTAAATACGGTAAAGATCTACATCTATCCTGCTACCCCTCTTTTTGTGTCCTTTGCTGCCATCTCCCCACCTCCAGCAGCAAAGGGAACTGCTTTCAATAATTGAGTATCAAAAATCAATCTCATTGTGGCCACAGGAGTGTACATTGCGTGGTTGTGTGTGTGAATGGATGTACTTCTGCTAGAAAAACAGCAAGAGCTCAAAAGTTAGTGTGAATGATGTTTACTGTTACATGCCTCTGTGCTTCACACATCACTCCACAATAGGTGAGCGGTTGCCTTTCCAATATTTCACATATTGCTCTGTCCAGGATTTCCATTATTGTTACAAGAGTAGACCAGATTCTATAAAGAAGCCATAGATTACTCAAGGAATAAAGGTATCTTCTAAAAAAATAAAGGAAACTGTATCTATTAGTCATAAACAGCTCTGACATAGATGCTACACTTCATTACAAGAAATACAGGAACAATGGAAGTTAGTAATATCAACATCAAACCAAATGCATTAAAAGAAGAAGATAATCATATAAGAGTAGTAAAATAAAGGCAATATGGGTTTGTTGGAAAAGGAGACTAGTAAAACCAGATATGAAGAGGAGTAGATATCTTTCAGAGTTGATGATATATTGGTAACAGATGTGTTCAGTGCTGCAAAAGATTTTAACAAGCATTTCCCATCTGGCACAGAAAAGATGGAGTTGTTGGTTCAGTAGATGCAACCATGCGATATCTCACAACAGCCATTAGAAATAACTTCAGTAACACAAATATGACCCTCACTACACCAGTAGAAGTAATGTCCACCATACAATCTTTAAAATCAAAACACTCTAGTGGTTATGATGAAATATCCACAAAGTTAATTAAAGAGTGTACTGCTCAGTTTAAGTTATGTGCGTTAATCATCATCTATCAGTGGAACATTTCCTAAATGATTGAAATATGCTGAAGATAAGCCTTTTCTAGGAAATGAAATGAGAAATACCACCAAATTTCCATCCAATTTCACTTTTGCCAGCATTTTTGAAAATTTTAGAAAATGTAATGTAAAATCTGCTTCTTCGACATCTGGCAACAAATAACACATTGTCAAAGTTACAGTTCAGATTTCTAAAGGGTTGAGAAGGCTGTCTACACAAAATGATAATGTACTTAACTAATTAGACAGTAAATCACAGGCTACTAGTATATTTTGTGATCTGACAAAGATGTCTGGTTGTGTAATAACAATATCCTTTTAAATAAATTATAATATTATGCTGTAATAGCAACTGTTGCCAAACGGTTCAAATCCTTTCTCTCTGATAGGAAAAAAAGGTGTCACTAGGAAAGAAATATATGTCAAGCTATCAGACATTATCCAACTGGGAACGAATTACATGTGGTGTCCCACAAGAATCCACCATAGGACCCTTAAGTTTTCTTGTTGATATCAATGACCCGACATCTGTAACATTACCAGATGTCAAGTTTGTTTTGTTTTACAGATGATATAAATACTGAATAAATAAAAAATCAAGAAAACAAGTGCAATCTTAGAAAGATTAGTTAATGAAACTTTCATGGATGTTAATAAATGATTCCTAGCCAATTGTTTGTCACTAAACTTTGAAAAAACACACTGCAAGCATTTAGAGCTCATAACATGATTTCCAACAGTGTGTGCCTAAAATACGATCACACACAGACAGAAGAATATGACAGCATTAAATTCTTGGACTTACAGCTTGATGATAAATTCACCTGGGAGGAGCATACCACAGAACTGCTAAAGTACCCAAAGAAATCTCTATTTGCAATGCAAATGTTGACAGACATACAAGACATAAAAGTAATAAAACTAGCATTCTATGCTTACTTTCATTCCACAATGTCATCTGGGAAAATTTTTTGGGGTCGCTCATCAAGCCAAGCTAATGTTTCCTAGGTCCAGTAAAGTCTAATAAAAATTATTTGTGGTGTGAATTCAGGAACAGTCTGCAGAGGCCGGTTTATGACATAGGAATACTAACTACTACTTCCAAGTATATTTATTGCTTAATAACATTTGTCATTAAAAATATATCTTTTTTCAAACCAAGAATAATCTTCAAAAACATTTAATGTTACTTAATATGACCCAGAAAGGTGTTCATTATTCAGGAACACTCATTTTCAAAAACTTTCCAGCAGTCACAAAAAGTTTAACTACTAATGAGGTTCAGTTTAAGAGAAGCCTAAAGGACTTACTGGTGGCCAGCTCCTTCTTCTCCATTGGAGAATTTCTAAGTAGAAGCAACTGATGTGTTCACACTGCTAATAATGTCAAATAATATATTAGTTTCACCTGACTTCTGTACAAACTCGATACAATAATGTGATCCATGTAAGTAACTGCTATAAAATAATTTTTCTACCCTATGATGAATTGTTACAATAGCCTAAAAATTATCATATGCACTTTACAGTACTGAGCATAATGTATGTTTTGTTACAAGTTATTTCTTACCTTTTAAATGAAAATATGTTTAAGATATTTTTTTACTTATTGCACACGTACAAGGATTATTGCACTTGAGCTCCACGAAAGGTGAATTAGCATTATTTTGTAAATATTTATTTCATATTCTTGTTTTTATGAAATATTCTACTTCCTGAAGGATCCAAAACACAAAAGAGAATTTAACAACTGCTGTTATGCACCTTACTGAGATAAATGAAATACAGTATACTAAATGTGATACTGTAGTCATCAAAGTGTTATATAGGGATATCATATAAAAATGCTAGGACAGAAAGAATTTTTTTTCCTCAATGACCAGAGTGACTTTCTTTCAGAAAGTTGAATGAAATCAATTAGCATTCTGAAGCAATAAAATAAATATTTTATGGTTGTAAAGATGGCTACATAATTATGTCAACTGATAAACACAAACAATGATACCTATTCAAGAGGAACTCAAAAAAGGAACAACCTGGTGAATCATACTATGGCTTTTCCCCCTTCATGTTTGGCATCATGAAATACACTAACAGGATCTGATTAAAGACAGAGTTGATAAAGAAAATTTTCAAATGAGATATTGTTTTAGAGATACTCGCAAACACTATTACGTAACAACAGATTTGAGATTTTATGGAAAATCAACAGTTGAAAACAGTATTGACTCATGAAGAATTATTAGTATGGAAGAACAACATACAACAAATTTTTAAACGTAAAGAAAAACATAGAAACTTCACAAAAATGTTAGTAAATGTGCTTCATAACATTGATAAACTTGGAATGTCATGAATATATAATTTATTTGGTTTCAAGTTAACCCTCCTTTGATCGTTTAATGTCCTATGGCATCTACATGTAAAGTAATTTCTTTGGTCAGCACTATATATTTTACATCCAAATCTTACATCAGAAGTACAGCTAATTATTTACACTGTACAGTACATCATTAAATAAAAATAAACTATTCATACATATCATATGCCAAACAAACCTGTGTTAGTAATATCTATATCAAATCAAAATAACATGTACATTAGTAGATATCAATATTAATATTCTATTTCCAGAGGGTATATATAATTTGCAACATTGATGGAACAAAGAAAAAAAGTTAAAACTTGGCATTTACTGCCAAATTCACCAGTGAAACACAATTTTAATAAATTAAATTGCTGGTCCTATTTTATGGAGTTGTGGCTCTAGTGTTGTAGTTGCAATCTGCAAGAACCTGGAACTGTTCGCAAATCAGGTAAAACCTCAATGTGTCTGTGACTGTTGTGTGAACTAAGTCACAATAACAATGCAGGACCAATTTCACAGAGGTTATAGAAAGATTTCTCATGATAAGAAAGTAATTCTATGACAAAATACAGCATTCCAGGACTCGTTATTAACTTACGAAGAACCAGCTAATTGTCAACCTCTGCAGAAAGAATAGCAGAACAACAAACAAATACCATTTTATTTAAATCCCAAGAAATCTACATACAGGCCTCCAAAACATTGTGTATAAGAGAGTTTAGAATAAAGTTCGTTTTTCAGACATACAAACTATAATGTGACAAGGCTCTATTGCTGAGCAATACCATGTTTTACAATGGATTTTCATCACAATTTATTATCATAATAGCTATTTCAAATAGCTTGATTTCTATGGTCCTTCAAGCTTTCTCTGGAAGGACAAAGATGAACTAAACCTTACCACAATATACAATTTTATTTCAGCTTTGTATGAGGTCCACAGAGGTAAAATATCATTAAGAATATTTTTATTGACAAGTAGAAATGAGGTTATGATGTTAACTCACAGGCTATAGTTTCTCTAATCACAGTGCTATCAAAGTAGCAATAAGTGATATAACAGATGTGAAGAGCATAATTAGTAACAAATACATGTGTATGTTATATAAGTGAAGATAATAACAGGACATTTAATAATCTTTTGAAGTATGCAAATTGGAATCTGGAGACCTACAGTAATGCAGGTGATTTGTTTTAATTGCCTTTATGTAATAGAAAATTTATTATTACATCACATTCTGAACCAGAAGAGTAATAATACAGTGTGAAACAAGAACAGTAGTTGTGCTGTGTGTAAGAAAATCATCTCATGATGTGAGAATTCTCAATATGCTGGTAAGGCGAAATGTCCTAGTGTGCTCAGTACTACAAAAGAATATATAAGAATGTTAAAGCTACAGAAATAATATTAAGCAACGATCTATATCTTAGGAAAGTAAACAAATAAAACTATATCAGATAGAAAAAGTATTAACAGTGATATCAGTGAAACAAGGCAAATAATAATAGCATCATTACATTCAGGTTGAAGGCAAGTTAGTTGCAGATTTGGTACTAATTACTAACATGGTTAATTAATATTACTCAGAAACAGCCCGCCCCCTCATGTAAGAAATAATTATAAACTAAATTATATGTTTCTATGGATGAAAAACTATATCCATACATCCAGAAATGCCAATAAAAATAAAAAAGTAAAATATGTTACATGCAAGCTAAAAAGCAAAATGTCTCATAGAACTGATAACATACAGGACAAAGAATCAAATGTATTGCAGGAAACATAATCCACAATCTTACATGCATTATCAAAGCATTAATTTTCATGTGAATATTACCTCAAGATTCAGATTGTTTTAAAGAAAAGGATGACAGGCCTGATCTCAGCAATTACACACGAATGTCATTTTGTCTAAATTTTCAGTAGTGTCCAATGCACAGAATGGCTTTGGAAATAAGCAAATTTGCTGACATTGCAGTAACCAACTTTCTAAAGCTGGTCACTGGTGCTGCAGATAATGATGAAAGAAACTCTGGGTCATTTACAGACATATAAAAAGCCTTTGATTCATCAGTTATGAATTTCTGCTATGTCATATTGCTTCAGTGTTTGGTGAATCTTATATGGATTGTTAAGGCCCTGTATCTTGTACAAGTATATCATACCGACAGCATACACTGGGTTGTGAAAATATCAATAACAATTAATTGCAAGGGACTTTAAATTCCTGAGTTGTGTGTTTTACTCTTTAAAACATATTTCTAATCAATTTACTAGTGCAGTCAGCAGCAACAGGAACAGTGCTTCTGACAGATAACACCAACACTTTCTGTTGCAGGAGAATGTGAGGCTGGTCTACAGCAAAAAACAGAGTAATTATAGTAGACAACAAAATTTGGGTTACAGATAGTTGTTTGAAGTGAATGCATGGAAAAAAAGAGTGTGGATGAATGTCAGCAACTTAAGAGGCAGATAAGAACCTACCAAACAGGTGAAGTTTGGATCCATGGATTTCAGCAAGTGTCCTACACAAATTTCTCATAGATATGGACTGTAATTTATTCATGGTGGGAAAATCATGCAGCAATTGTAAATACATCATTACATACTGCACAAATGTTGTCAGGTTTTAAGAATACTTACAGATTATTGCAACACTAAAATACTATAAATTGTATATTATTCTTTCATAGACAGTTAACAAAAATGTAAAGAGTCTGTTATTAGAAAACATAAATATAAGGGAACAAATCAATAAACTACAAAAGAAAACTGTAAGAATTTGCTATGAACATGTCTCAAGAGGTGCACAGGAATACACAACAGGTCACTACCACACAAGCGTAACCACATGCCTCCTCAATACCTAGTAGCTGCCTCCAGATGACAATCACTAATTAGGACTATTTTCTGCTTTCACCCCTGGCCACTGAAGCATGAATTTCATCCACTGGTAGTACTGTGAGCTACCAGAGAGAGAGTGCTGTCAACCATGGAATGTTTTGAATCTGTCTAGTACTGCCATGGATGGAGATCCTTCTGCCAACAGGCATGAAAGACGATGTGCCAACACTCACCCAATTTCTACAATGCCAGCAGTTCCTATAGTAACTACAGTTCCTGAAGTTACACAGTTCCAGAAGCTCTGGGAGTTCAATTCAGAATACTAAAGTTCCAACATAGCAATCACTATTTATGGAGCAATAGGAACAGTTAACTATGAGTATCTGAATAACACTTTCTGTCACAATGGCTGAATCATAGACTGCCAGGAGAGAGCAAAGTTATTTAGAGTTTCATTGCATTAGGTATAGAACCCAAGTGCTCCACATTAAACTGTTAGCATGATTAAGTGAAACTGTGCACAATAACTATAACTAAATGTTATTAATTATTTGTTATTGTGTTGTCACATTTCTGTTTTAATGCTGCCACCTTTTATGGAACCATAATAGGAAATAAATCATATGTTCTACAACTTTGGATGTCTGAGATGAATTGCGAGAAACATTCAATTACAATATCCCAACACTGGTAATGAGGAAAAGTGAAAATTGTTAATAGTTTTTTGTCAATTACCAACACTGTTTATGAGACAAAGTTTATAGCTTTGCTAAAAATTTTCAGTCAGTATCCAACACTGGCAATGAGACAACATCAACATTGATATTTTAATGTTCCCAAAAGTGACAACAAGACAGTGCAAAAACATAGAATCACTGTCACCAGCAATGCCCATGACCAAAAAGGATCAATAATGGAGACAAGGTTACAGAACTAAGTATAGTGACCTAAACCGAACAAGACTGGGAAAGACTTGAGAACCTACAGAGACTGACTGACTAATGGTGTCAACAGCAAGCCACCATGAAGTGAACAAACAAGTGGACAACAACAAGAAATAGATATACAACAGAGATGGCAGAGCAGAATAAAAAGTCCAACGAGCAAACCAAGATCAAAAAGTTAAGACATAATGAATCCAGAAACAAAACAACAATGTGTAGCAAGACCAGTACAGCAGCACAGTGAAATAAAGAGTGACTGACTGATCAGCTATGCTGCTGGCTTCAAAGAGCAGTCACTGGTGCCGACACGTCAGCAGGATAGGCATGCCTCTGTAGCTAGTGCTGCAGCAGCGACAGCAGCTCTTGAAGATTGAAGCAGTACTTCCCAGTGGCTGTCATGAAGATTCATGCCTTCTGATGGGCTTTCAAACTCACCAGGTTAGGATACCAGATCCCTCCCCACTGAAAAGGGTGTGTAGGGCCAGAAGCACCAGGCTGGTGCTATGGAAGGCACCAGAGGAGTCCTGATACTGAAACTGTCCAATGGGAGGGAAGAAGCCACTGGGGTGTGATAGCAGGAGCAACAATGGCAATGGGTATGAAGGTCGAAGGAGGGCTCTACCTCCAAGCCCATATCCATGGTAGCCACTGCTAGTACTGTAGAGCACAAGTTGTACCCATTGTGTAAGCTGTACCTTGCAGACTGGTCACCCTGGCTGTATATGATTGCCTGGGGAGCTCATGGTGCTGGTTAAGTTGCAATTATGCCACTGGCAAAAGAGTCTTGTGTGCAAAATTCTGTGTGAATGACTGGCAGAGAACCTCAGAGTTAGGTTTCTAGTAACTGCTGGATGATTTCATATTCTGCAGCATTTTGTACAACTCAGCAGCATTATCAGCTGGATTGATGATTCACCTTACCTGGCAGTACCACAAGGACTGGCACAGGTAGTCCTCCTACCTTTCTGCAGAATCATCAGAGCTGTCAAATGGCATCAAATAAGATGAGGGAAAAGGCTTATCTGCAGACACCTGGCCCACCATCAGCATGGTGTGAGAGTGGAATAATTGCACATTCTGTTTGAGCAGTGCTCATATCTGCTCCTGCTGCAGCTTTTGTTACTGCTCTTCTAGGTGCATCTCCTTCTGCCAGCACTGCAAAAATGCTGGGACCATGGTAGTCATGTATTAACACCATGAAAAAGAGGAAAGCATCACATGCATAACAAAGTCCTACATTGGCACTTTTGGATCTACAAATGGCATGACAATGTCACAAACCATCACCGTCAGCAAATACTAGCCAATGGTGGCCTGACTACAAAACTGGGGAGCTGAATCTTGGAGAGGGGAATGAAACTCTATGTGTGAATCTAAATACAGGGAGCAGACAGTTTGAACACCGAATGGAGACAAGCAAGGAGATAAACACCAAACATGACCAGTGTGAGTGACTGAACAACTAAGTACGTGGAAGCAGAGCACAGGAGGAGGCAAAGGCCAGGTAGTTGAAATCAGCCTAAAAACTGATGGCCCTGGCCTGTTGCTGACATGTAAACACCTGTCTATATAGCTCTGCCCATACAGTGCTTTACACACTCCATCTGTAACAGCTTACCACACTACTCTGTTGTGAGAGCCATGCAATTTTATGTGTGTCCATATTGATATCCACTGGCAGGGACACTAAATTCAGAACTGGAAATACTCACTACAGAGGTACCATAGAGACCAATATTTAGTTCTTGTTACATGTAAATGATTATATATCCAAGAAGCAGAAACAGTTCACTTTGCTAGTGATGCAAGTACTATAATCATATGTAGGAGACTATTTTCAAGACAGGAAAATGTAAATAATATTTTCTTGAAAATTAATAGCTGGTTCTCTGAAAACAGAATTTAGACAAACAGAGGGTTGGGTTGTTTGGGGGAGGAGACCAGACAGCAAGGTCATCGGTCTCATCAGATTACGGAAGGATGGGGAAGGATGTCGGCAGTGCCCTTTCAAAGGAACCATCCCGGCATTTGCCTGGAGCGATCTAGGGAAATCGCAGAAAACCTAAATCAGGATGGCCGGATGTGGGATTGAACCATCGTCCTCCCAGATGCGAGTAGACAAACAGAATTTAGACAAAACATAATACATGCAATTCAGTACTACGTATGGCCTGGCTGCACCATTAAAAATAATGTGAGACGGTAAGTCAATAAATGAAATATTACAACATAAATTCTTAAATGTTCATATTTGTAGGAACCTGAACTGGAAGTTACATGTTACAGATTGTGTTTAATGTCTAAACTATGCAATTTTTACATTATAGATAAAATTAGATTTTGGAAATGAAAATGTAAAAAAGATGATTTATTTTTCCTATTTATGTTCAGTGATGCCTCATGGCATTGTATTCTTGGGTAACTCATCACTGAGGAATAAAGTGTTCATTGTACAGAAGCATGTGATAAGGATAATGTGTGGTGTTCACTCAATAGATACCTTGTAGGTAGTTCTTTAAACTGTTGGTCATACTGAAAACAGTCTCACAGTACATCTTCTCCCTGATGGTGTTTGTTGACAACACTCAATCATAGTTTGAAAACAACAGTAACATTGATAAACAGAATACTAGAAGGATTAATGATTTACACCAGGGCTTCCCAATGTGTGGTCCGCGGACCCCTTAGGGGTCCGCCGGCTCTTTCTAGGGGGTCCGCGGCCATCTTTCACCAAATAATGTAAAACAATGAGTAAAACTAGTGAATAAAAACGTGAAAATCAACTTCATCACTATTTTATTTTTCGTGTGAAAAACATGTGTACTTTTACTTCAGGTCCTATTCCCAAGCAGCCTTTGTGGTTCCTAGGTGAGAACGCATACACAATTTAGTGCCGGAGAATGTGCCTTCTCTGATCGACTGTTTCACAACTATACGGGGGCCGTTTTTGCACCAGCTCACGGTGCTAGATGCGCTGAAACCTGTTACGCATGCGCGGAGCGATCTTTGTCGACCAATCACAGCGCTCACTGGCACGTATACAGCCCCAGACATCATTAAATGTTAAACTTGCTTTGCCAGTGCACTACCTATTTCATAAGTCGATTTTTGATCAGTTTATTACTTCTAACATGGATCAGTGGCTCAAGTCAGGATCATTGAAGAAGGGTGCAGTTTCTCCATCACCTTCACAACAAGGGAAGTTTCCAGTTGAAATGAATGAGGAGGGAGGACGACCAAGGGAAGAACAATCACAAGAAGCTCCACAGCCGGATTTGTTATGTGAAAATAACCTCCTCTGCCAGAATTGTTTCCTTTGAGAAATAAAGTCTTACGTTCTGTGAAATGCTTTGTCTTCGTGTATAGAAATAAGAGAGTCTATTTGTTTGTTTTCCTAAATTGTTTACAGTCGAGGCTGACTGCCACGATATGGTGTCCAAGTAGTAGTTGAAGTTGTCAGCTGTGGCTAAACTGTTCCCACGCCGCCTGCCAGTTGCCAGCTACCAACTGACAGTACACTGTTGCAAAGACACCTGCTAGCTGCCAGCTATGGACTGACAGCTGCCATTCAATAGATACGCAAAGACGTAAAAATAACCAGACTTTCCGAGCTGTTTACATGGGCACGAAAATTGATTGTGGAACTGGAAAACGGCTTTATAGAAGCAGATTTCCAGAATCGATTTTGAAGTGTTTACCTGACCAACCAAAAGCAGAACTGGGACATCGGCTTACGAAATCCGCTTTTGGAAACGCACATAAACTGGGTGAATGTATTCCCACACATTGCACAACAGATGTCACAATAGTCCTTTAAAGGCAATTCCTTGGCCTCTTTCCTTTCATGATGTGTTTGTGCCCCGAATCATGGGTCTGCCTCTTTTCTTCACAGCCGCGCGGAATGGCCGAGCAGTGCAAGGCGCCATGTCGTCATGGATTGCGCGGCCACTCCTGCCGGAGGTTCAAGTCCTCCGACACACACACACACACACACACACACACACACACACACACACACACACACACACATATGACTGTTACAAAATATGCATGCTCCTTACACAACTGCAGCCAAACAGTGGAAGTGAACAGACCACAAGCGGCAGCTTGTCAACAGCAAACAGTTTGGACATGACGTTGATTGCTCTTGAAGGAAGGCAGCTCCTATGTGTCAATTACCAAGTAATTTTAATCAGGCTATAGTGTGCTGAACAAAGGGAGGAAATCCATTAGTAAGTGTCTGGATACAGTGGTAATTCAAATTGGATCGTTAATTTCAAGTTGTTTTCATTCATCTTTAAACCAAAGACTATTGATACTTCGGGGGCCGGGGGGGGGGGGGGGGGGGGGGAGGGAGGAGATGGGGGGGGGGGGGGGTTCATTGGGAACATGGCACTTGCATTAAGAAGCTTTCAGCTGTCAGTTCCCATGAGTTTCACTCTGAAATTTAAAGTTACTGTGCTCTTGACTGACTAGGGGTCCGCCATCGATTTTCGACTGAAGAAGGGGTCCGCCAGCTGAAAAGGTTGGGAAGCTCTGATTTACACTATCCAGCACTCAGCCTTAGTCTGGTCTCTCTCTCTCTCTCTCTCTCTCTCTCTCTCTCTCTCTCTCTATTGTGGAAGATGAACAAAACTCTATTGAGTGTCTAAGTCTCAAACTACACTCCTGGAAATGGAAAAAAGAACACATTGACACCGGTGTGTCAGACCCATCATACTTGCTCCGGACACTGCGAGAGGGCTGTACAAGCAATGATCACACGCACGGCACAGCGGACACACCGGGAACCGCGGTGTTGGCCGTCGAATGGCGCTAGCTGCGCAGCATTTGTGCACCGCCGCCGTCAGTGTCAGCCAGTTTGCCATGGCACACGGAGCTCCATCGCAGTCTTTAACACTGGTAGCATGCCGCGACAGCGTGGACGTGAACCGTATGTGCAGTTGACGGACTTTGAGCGAGGGCGTATAGTGGGCATGCGGGAGGCCGGGTGGACGTACCGCCGAATTGCTCAACACGTGGGGCGTGAGGTCTCCACAGTACATCGATGTTGTCGCCAGTGGTCGGCGGAAGGTGCACGTGCCCGTCGACCTGGGACCGGACCGCAGCGACGCACGGATGCACGCCAAGACCGTAGGATTCTACGCAGTGCCGTAGGGGACCGCACCGCCACTTCCCAGCAAATTAGGGACACTGTTGCTCCTGGGGTATCGGCGAGGACCATTCGCAACCGTCTCCATGAAGCTGGGCTACGGTCCCGCACACCGTTAGGCCATCTTCCGCTCACGCCCCAACATCGTGCAGCCCGCCTCCAGTGGTGTCGCGACAGGCGTGAATGGAGGGACGAATGGAGACGTGTCGTCTTCAGCGATGAGAGTCGCTTCTGCCTTGGTGCCAATGATGGTCGTATGCGTGTTTGGTGCCGTGCAGGTGAGCGCCACAATCAGGACTGCATACGACCGAGGCACACAGGGCCAACACCCGGCATCATGGTGTGGGGAGCAATCTCCTACACTGGCCGTACACCACTGGTGATCGTCGAGGGGACACTGAATAGTGCACGGTACATCCAAACCGTCATCGAACCCATCGTTCTACCATTCCTAGACCGGCAAGGGAACTTGCTGTTCCAACAGGACAATGCACGTCCGCATGTATCCCGTGCCACCCAACGTGCTCTAGAAGGTGTAAGTCAACTACCCTGGCCAGCAAGATCTCCGGATCTGTCCCCCATTGAGCATGTTTGGGACTGGATGAAGCGTCGTCTCACGCGGTCTGCACGTCCAGCACGAACGCTGGTCCAACTGAGGCGCCAGGTGGAAATGGCATGGCAAGCCGTTCCACAGGACTACATCCAGCATCTCTACGATCGTCTCCATGGGAGAATAGCAGCCTGCATTGCTGCGAAAGGTGGATATACACTGTACTAGTGCCGACATTGTGCATGCTCTGTTGCCTGTGTCTATGTGCCTGTGGTTCTGTCAGTGTGATCATGTGATGTATCTGACCCCAGGAATGTGTCAATAAAGTTTCCCCTTCCTGGGACAATGAATTCACGGTGTTCTTATTTCAATTTCCAGGAGTGTATAAGTTTTGAATAAGTGAATGGGAGAAACATACGAATTTTCTCTTAAATAAACAGGTGTCTTGAAACTGCTGGTGTCATCATTGACTGTTTCAAGCTGTGAGAGGTGCAATGCCACACCCTTGACAAAAATCATGCCACATAGTTGTAACTAAATTGCACCTGTTGAAATGGAGAACACAAAATTTCTTTTGTTGCTGTGTTATCACCCTGTCATCATTGGGTGCTGAAAGAAGAAGCAAATGAGCAAGCTAGCTGCTGCAAGGAGAGCATTTAACCATTCATGTGGAAAAAACAGTCTCTCAGATCAGATTACTCTATCTGAAACTCCCATGTATTTGCAGACTTTGAATTGTCACTGCCCTGCGCAAGGCAGTGATGTACTTTGCACTTGAATCCACAGAGAAAGTACTGTTTCAAATCTGAAAAACTTACTGGAAGAGCTTCAACATATGAGGGTGGCTTTCCAACAGGATGGGTTTTCTAGAAAACACATTCATGCTCCACTTCAATTGAAGAGAGTGTAGCACAGGGAACATAAGGGAAAAAAACCTAGAAAGCTCAACTGTGAGTTTCTTGTTATACTTACACCATAGTTTTTCAAGAATTGGAAGAATACTCATTCAGCTGAAAAACATAAAAAATACTGGGGTCTGACAGAAACAATTTCAACCTTAGCGAAGAAGACTCATATGAAATTCCATTTGAGTGTGGAACGTCATATGAAGCCCAAATGTGCTTCATGATGAAAGATCATGGTGATAAATATCATCATCATTAATGCTTCATCCTACCAGATAAATCTGCATTAGCAGCAAAACATCTTAGCACAGGACATCAGAAGACAAATAAGAAGACCAAAAATATATCCCATGTTTCAGTTATCTTGGAGTATGTTGCAAATGAGGCAATACATATTAGTATGATAAACAATCATCAATATGGATTCTGGGTTCCAATTCAGTATAGTTTTTACCTTTGCACTTTCTACCATCACGCTGCATCAAGCAGGACAAGAACTTCCGATGACAGTCCAATCACAGCATAGTGTAGGACTCTTACAGAAATCCAAATATAATTCAGTTTTCAGTCACTGCTGTGTCTGGCAAGATCTAAGGAGCTGTGCATGTGTGGAAGGCCACACCTTAGTTCCAATCAGGGGGATCTTAAATGCTTCCACCATCCATCTTATAGCAACTATGTTATGTATGTGTGACTTTCAGAACTTAGTCAACAGTAATGAACAGTAGCCACTGGAAGGTGTCAAACAGTAGCCTCAAAAAACGTACTTAGATTTACACAACATAATACAGCATCAGACCTGAGAATATTTGATGTGATACCCATCAGACACCGAAAGTGTAAATAGAGTAAGGAAAATACTTCTGATTGATTACATATATGTAAACTAGAATTAGCAACAGATAATAGTTAACCCTCGAGCAGGCACACTGTTTTCCATAACAAGAGTGGGTGCACAGCGCACTTTGTACACATGTACAGAATAGATGTCTTTATGTTACCAAGGTAAACACATATGAGCAGAATCACAGATTAATCTTAGTTTAATAAAAAATGATAAAATAGACTTACATCACATGAGCTAAATCACTCATTAATTAAATATTAATGAAAAAAACTTTACCCACAGTAATGGCCCACTCAAAGCATTAAACAGTGCAGCTGCATCAGATCCCTGCCAAATGCTTATTTGATTACTAATTATCTTGTAGATAACTGCCTCATTATGGGCTTGTGCTGCTAGCTCGTAATCTGGGAAATTTTCTTGCATGAATCATAAATTTTTCCTCACCTAATTCATTGTTTATTTTATACTACTGCTGCTCACTTGGACATATGACAACACAACTTATTACTGTGTCAGCTGAAGCAATGATGGAGAAATAGTTATGGGCTGACAATTCTAAAACAACAACAGAAGGGAACAAGACAAAGTTATTTGTGATGGGCACATTTTATACATAGGTGGGTCCACCTGAGGACTAAACAGCATACAGAGCAACTGTATAATAATTACTTCAATCTACACCAGTTCTCCTTGACATTTTCCAGGTTCTTGTTGATCTTGCTGTTGTCCGTACAACATAACTGACTAAATAAATGTACAGGAAGCATGGAAGAAGTGTGAAATATGTGTCTTATGGTGAAACATTAAACCCAAAATACTATCTTCTTTTAATATAAAACCACATTTCTCAGAAATTACTATAAATGATAAACATTCTGCTCCTAACATACATTTGAATTTGATACATTACTGCAGGAAATGTTAATTGTAGGAGCTTCACTTCTGGCTAATAATAAGTTCATTATGATGGAGTACCCCAAGTTGCTAATTTTTCTTGCAGTGGTAGACTAGGAACCATTCTAATTCAGAATATGGTACTTTACTTCTCAGACATGACAATCAATGGAAATCTGATTACAAACGGTGAAAGACATAAGCCAAAAAATGTGTTATGGAAAATAATTATTCAAAATTTCATTAAAGATTTCCACTGTACAGTAACATATTAAACAATTAAAAATTACATGCTCTTATTCTTCTTCCCTCCAGGTTTATGCAATCAAAAGAAGACAGACAATGAAATTCCACACCAGATCATAACTTAATCCTGAACAAACACACCAAGAAAGATGATTTCATGAACCAAAGCCATATATCCTTACTGGAAGTTCTGTGAACATGCTTGTCATTTAATGCAAGACCTTGGTGCAGTGTGTAGTGATAATGGACTGTATGCTACTATCTGTTTTCTCCTTACTAGCCAAATTCCAAATGAGTTTTATGAGCAGGATTCAGAATGAAAATTTTCAGTGTGGGTGTTATTATGAAGCAAATTTGGCAATGCAAGTACCACAAACATGCACGTATCACTTTCATAACATTAAGATCAGTGTAAAACACAGATATGCTCAGTCTCTCAGTATACTGTTTCTTCAAGTAGAGTTACTAGGCAAAATTCTTAAAGTAAGAAAGTCAAATTTCATAGGAATCAAATGTCTCTATATACTACAAGATCTGGCAAAATTTAAGTTGCATCGTGTACTGAAGAGATTTTTGAGTACCTACCTAGCACCACCATTTTATAGAAATTCCTCTAACAATTGTGGCTTTAAATCAGTCAATTCAATCTGACACATTTCATGAAAAAGTACACTATTGGCCATTAAAATTGCTACACCATGAAGATGACATGCTACAGACGTGAAATTTAACCAACTGGAAGAAGATGCTGTGATATGCAAATGATTAGCTTTTCAGAGCATTCACACAAGGTTGGTGCTGGTGGAAACACCTACAATGTGCTGACATGAGGAAAGTTTCCAACCAATTTCTCATACACAAACACGAGTTGACCTGCATTTCCTGGTGAAACGTCACTGTGATGCCTTGTGTAAGGAGGAGAAATGTGTACCATCACGTTTCTGACTTTGATAAAGGTCGGATTGTAGCCTATCGTGATTGCGGTTTATTGTATCACGACACTTCTGCTCACGTTGGTTGAGATGCAATGACTGTTAGCAGAATATGGAATCGGTGGGTTCAGGAGGGTAATACGGATTGCCGTGCTAGATCACAACAGCCTCGTATCACTAACAGTCGAGATGATAGACATCTTATTCGCATGGCTGTAACGGATCGTGCAGCCACGTCTCGATGCCTGAGTCAATTGATGGGGACGTTTGCAAGACAACAGAATTAAACATGTATTCTCGCCAACATATCGAGGGTAAATTAAAGTCATCACCAACTATTATCATATGAGTTGGGTATGTGTTTGAAATCAAACTCAAGTTTTCTTTGAATCTTTCAGCAACTGCATCATCTGAAATGGGAGGTCGGAAAAATGATCCTATCATTATTTTATTCTGGTTGCCAACAATGACCTCTGCCCATACTAACTCACAGGAACTATCTACTTCAATTTTTAACAAGATGAACTACTTCAAACAGCAATAAACACACCACCACCAACTGTGTTTAGCTTATCCTTTCAGAAAACCATTAGATTCTTTGCAAAAATTTCGGCTGAGTTTATCTCTGGCTTTAGCCATCTTTAAGTGTCTATAATGATTTGAGCATCAGTGCTTTCTATTAGTGCTTGGAGCTCTGGTGCTTTCCCAACACAGGTACGGCAATTTACAACTGTTATACCAATGGTCCCTGTATCTACATTCTTCCTGTGTTCAGCTTGCACCCTTTGTGACTGAAGCCCATCTTGCATCTTCCCGAGACCCTCTAACCTAAAAAACTGCCCAGTCCATGCCACACAGCCCCTGCTACCCATGTAGCCACCTCCTGCGTACAGTGGACACCTAATCTCCCTGCCGCCGTTGGATAAGCAGCTGCAGCAGAAAGTCGTATAGTATACTCTTAGCTCACTTATTTGTTACATAGTTTAATTCTTAATTTCTTTGCGTGATTTTGGTATTTCCATTGTTTAATTCACAAATTTTGGGCGTATTATAGTATTTGAGAGTTGTAGCATCGCGTTTTAGTACCTGAATAGTGTAAATTCGCGTAGTTGTCTGTCTTCTGTTTTTGTTTCAAACGGCCAGTGTCGGTTGGTCACAGCCAGTGTGCTCCCTGCCGCCATTGGATAAGCAGCTGCAGCAGCAAGTCATATACTCTTAGCTCACTTATTTGTTACATAGTTTAATTCTTAACTTCTTTGCGTGTTTTTGGTATTTGAATTGTTTAATTCATAAATTTCGGGCGTATTATAGTATTTGGGAGTTGTAGCATCATGTTTTAGTACCTGAATAGTGTAAAATCGCGTAGTCTCCTTCCGCCGCCAAGCAGTGTGTCAGCAGTGCGCAAGTAGCAGCATTACTGCATTTACTAGGCAATCTTGTATTTTAATAACTGTTTAAATTTTGTGTCGAATTGTTTGTGCTCTCTGTAGATTAGTTCAGACGTTCTTTGCACAACAGTTTTTAGCATGGATAGGGACTGCAACTGCTGTGTTCGGATGCAGGCTGAGTTGGCATCCCTTCGCTCCCAGCTTCAGGCAGTGTTGGCTTTGGTCACACAGCTTGAGGCTGTTGCCAATGGGCATCACTGTGGAGGTCCGGATGGGGGTTTGTCGGGGACGGCCAGCTCCTCCCACGCATCTCCCGATTGGACTACGACTGTGGCTGCCCAGGATACTGCCCACATTGAGGCTGATCCCTCACCTGTGGTAGAGTGGGAGGTCGCCTCAAAGTGCGGCAGGGGGCGAAAGACATGCCGGAGGGCTGAACGGAAGGCCTCTCCAGTTTGTCTGATGAATCGGTTTCAGGCTCTGTCTCAGGCTGATACTGATCTTTGGCCGGACGTGGCTGCTTGTCCTGTTCCAGAGGTTGCCCCTCAGTCTGCAAGATCCGGGTGGTCGCAGAGGGTTGGCTTACTGGTAGTTGGGAGCTCCAACGTCAGGCGCGTAATGGGGCCCCTTATGGATATGGCAGCAAGAGAGGGGAAGAAAACCAATGTGCACTCTGTGTGCATACCGGGGGGAGTCATTCCAGATGTGAAAAGGGTCCTTCCGGATGCCATGAAGGGTACAGGGTGCACCCATCTGCAGGTGGTCACTCATGTCGGCACCAATGATGTGTGTCACTATGGATCGGAGGAAATCCTCTATGGCTTCCGGCGGCTATCTGATTTGGTGAAGACTGCCAGTTTCGCTAGCGGGATGAAAGCAGAGCTCACCATCTGCAGCATCGTCGACAGGACTGACTGCGAACCTTTGGTACAGAGCGGAGTGGAGGGTCTGAATCAGAGGCTGAGACGGTTCTGCGACTGTGTGGGCTGCAGATTCCTCGACTTGCGCCATAGGGTGGTGGGGTTTCGGGTTCCGCTGGATAGGTCAGGAGTCCACTACACGCAGCAAGTGGCTACACGGGTAGCAGGGGTTGTGTGGTGTGGACTGGGCGGTATTTTAGGTTAGATGGCCTCGAGCAAGTACAGAAAGGGCAGCAGCCTCAAAGGGTGCGGAGCAAAGTCAGGACATGCGGGGGCCAAGCAGCAAACGGTATTGTAATTGTAAACTGTTGAAGCTGCATTGGTAAAGTACTGGAACTTCAAGGACTGATAGAAAGCACCCAAGCTGAAATCGTTATAGGTATGGAAAGCTGGCTGAAGCCAGAGATAAATTCTGCCGAAATTTTTACAAAGGCACAGACGGTGTTTAGAAAGGATAGATTGCATGCAACTGGTGGTGGCGTGTTTGTCGCTGTTAGTAGTAGTTTTTCCTGTAGTGAAGTAGAAGTGGATAGTTCCTGTGAATTATTATGGGTGCAGGTTACACTCAACAACCGAGCTAGGTTAATAGTTGGCTCCTTTTACCGACCTCCCGACTGAGCAGCATTAGTGGCAGAACAACTGAGAGAAAATTTGGAATACATTTCACATAAATTTTCTCAGCATGTTATAGTCTTAGGTGGAGATTTCAATTTACCAGATATAGACTGGGACACTCAGATGTTTAGGACGGGTGGTAGGGACAGAGCATCGAGTGACATTATACTGAGTGCACTATCCGAAAATTACCTCGAGCATTAAACAGAGAACCGACTCGTGGAGATAACATCTTGGACCTACTGATAACAAACAGACCTGAACTTTTCGACTCTGTAAGTGCAGAACAGGGAATAAGTGATCATAAGGCCATTGCAGCATCCCTGAATGTGGAAGTTAATAGGAATATAAAAAGAAGGAGGAAGGTTTATCTGTTTAGCAAGAGTAATAGAAGGCAGATTTCAGACTACCTAACAGATCAAAATGAAAATTTCTGTTGTGACACTGACAATGTTGAGTGTTTATGGAAAAAGTTCAAGGCAATCGTCAAATGCGTTTTAGACAGGTACGTGCCGAGTATAACTGTGAGGGACGGGAAAAACCTACCGTGGTTCAACAACAAAGTTAGGAAACTACTGTGAAAGCAAAGAGAGCTTCACTCCAAGTGTAAACGTAGCCAAAACCTCTCAGACAAACGGAAGCTAAACGATGTGAAAGTTAGCGTAAGGAGGGCTATGCGTGAAGCGTTCAGTGAATTTGAAAGTAAAATTCTATGTCGCAACTTGACAGAAAATCCCAAGATGTTCTGGACTTACGTTAAATCAGTAAGTGGCTTGAAACAGCATATCCCGACACTCTGGGATGATGATGGCATTGAAACAGAGGATGACACATTTAAAGCTGAAATACTAAACACCTTTTGCCAAAGCTGTTTCACAGAGGAAGACCGCACTGCAGTTCCTTCTCTAGATCCTCACACAAATGAAAAAATGGCTGACATCGAAATAAGTGTCCAAGGAATAGAAAAGCAACTGGAATCACTCAACAGAGGAAAGTCCACTGGACCTGACGAGATACCAATTCGATTCTACACAGAGTACGCGAAAGAACTTGCCCCCCTTCTAACAGCCATGTACCGCAAGTCTCTAGAGGAACGGAAAGTTCCAAATGATTGGAAAAGAGCACAGATAGTCCCAGTCTTCAAGAAGGGTCATAGAGCAGATGCACAAAACTATAGACCTATATCTATGACGTTGATCTGTTGTAGAATTTTAGAACATGTTTTTTGCTCACGTATCATGTCGTTTTTGGAAACCCAGAATCTACTCTGTAGGAATCAACATGGAAACAGCGATCGTGTGAGACCCAACTCGCTTTATTTGTTCATGAGATCTGGAAAATATTAGATACAGGCTCCCAGGTAGATGCTATTTTCCTTGACTTCCGGAAGGCGTTCGATACAGTTCCACCTGATAAACAAAGTAAGAGCCTACAGAATATCAGACCAGCTGTGTGGCTGGATTGCAGAGCTTTTAGCAAACAGAACACAGCATGTTGTTATCAATGGAGAGACGTCTACAGACGTTAAAGTAACCTCTGGCGTGCGACAAGGGAGTGTTATGGGACCATTGATTTTCACAGTATATATAAATGACCTAGTAGATAATGTCGGAAGTTCCATGCGGCTTTTCGTGGATGATGCTGTAGTATACAGAGAAGTTGCAGCATTAGAAAATTGTAGTGAAATGCAGGAAGATCTGCAGCAGATAGGCACTTGGTGCAGGGAGTGGCAACTGACCCTTAACATAGACAAATGTAATGTATTGCGAATACATAGAAAGAAGGATCCTTTATTGTATGATTGTACGATAGTGGAACAAACGCTGGCAGCAGTTACTTCTGTAAAATATCTGGGAGTATGCATGCGGAATGATTTGAAGTGGAATGATCATATAAAATTAATTGTTGGTAAGGCGGGTACCAGGTTGAGATTCATTGGGAGAGTCCTTAGAAAATGTAGTCCATCAACAAAGGAGGTGGCTTACAGAGCGCTCGTTCGACCTATACTTGAGTATTGCTCATCAGTGTGGGATCCGTACCAGATCTGGTTGACGGGGGAGATAGAGAAGATCCAAAGAAGAGCGGCGCATTTTGTCACAGGGTTATTTAGTAACCGTGATAGCGTTACGGAAATGTTTGGCAAACTCAAGTGGCAGACTCTGCAAGAGAGGCGCTCTGCATCGCGGTGTTGCTTGCTGTCCAGGTTTCAAGAGGGTGCGTTTCTGGATGAGGTATCGAATATATTGCTTCTCCCTACTTATACCTCCTGAGGAGATCACGAATGTAAAATTAGAGTGCACGGAGGCTTTCAGACAGTCGTTCTTCCTGCGAACCGTATGCGACTGGAACAGAAAAGGGAGGTAATGACAGTGGCACGTAAAGTGCCCTCCACCACACACCGTTGGGTGGCTTGTGGAATATAAATGTAGATGTAGATGTAGAAGCAGAATCCGAAACCCAACCACCCTCTGGCATAAGTTGAGGAATTGGCAGTCTACACAGTCACAGAACTGTCTGAGCCTCTGGTTCACACCCTCCACTTGGCTCTGTACCAGAGGTCCACAATCGGTCCTGTCGACTACGCTGCAAATGGCCAGCCCTGCTTTCATCTTGCAAACAAGACTGGCAGCCTTAACTACTTCTGTTAGCCACTTGAAACCAGAGAGAACTCTTCTGATCCAAAGTGACACACATAACTGGTACCGATGTGAGCAACAGCCTACACTGTCACAGAACTGTCTGAGCCTCTGATTCAGACCCTCCACTTGGCTCTGTACCAGAGGTCCACAATCGGTCCTGTCGACTACACTGCAAATGGTCAGCTATGCTTTCATCTTGCAAACAAGAATGGCAGCCTTAACTACTTCTGTTAGCCGCTCGAAACCAGAGAGAATCTCTTCTGATCCAAAGTGACACACATCACTGGTACTGTTGTGAGCAACCATATGCAGTTGACTGCACCCTGTGCTCTTCATGGCATCCAGGAAAACAGGTTTGTGAGGGAAACAAAGAATAGTGTAGGATTCATTGATAACATCATCCGGCAAATGCCATTATTGTTTCTACATTGTCTTCCAGCAGGAGAATGCTTGCACGCACACTTCTTTCATTTCTTTAAGATGATAATATTTTATGTTCCTATAGTGGTTTTACAGTCACTCTTGAAACATAAGTAAGACCAAGACAGATGGCATGGCAGTTAATGAAATGAACTAACATGTACAGCAGTATCTACATATACACCTATATGACTACTTTCCAATTTTCAGTGCCTGGCAGATGGATTATCAGACCACCTTCAAACTATTTATGTGCTGCTCCATTACAGAGTAGCTTTCAGGAACAATGAACACTTCAATATTTCTGTGTGAGCTCTGATTTCTTGTATTTTATGATGATTATCATTTCTCCCTATGTAGGTGAGCACCATGGAAAAGATCTCCTCACAATGTTTTCACTTTGTTTTAATGATTGCCATCCCAACTCATGTATCATATCCATGACACTGTCTCCCACATTTAGCAATAACACAAAATGAGCTGTGTTCCGCCAAGAAAACATAGTCTTTGGTTCACCTTCCCAAAAACACTTTCCATACGATCATACCAATTTAAGTTGTTGATAACTGTAATCCCCACGTATTTAGTTAAATCAACAGCCTTTAGATGTGTATAATTTATCATGCAAATGAGATTTGATGGAGTCCTTTTAGTACTCAGATGTATGTCCTCACACTTTTCATTGTATAGAGTCAATTGCCACTTTCTGTACATACAAATATCTTCTTAAAATCATTTTGTAATTGATTTTGATGATCTGATAACTTTACTAAATGGTAAATCACAGTATCATCTGCAAACAGTCTAAGAGGGTTGCTCAGACAGTCTTCTAAATCATTTATATAACAGAGAAAGAGCAGCGGCCCTTTGCAGATGCCAGATACAGCTTCTGTTTCACTCAATGACTTTCCACTATTATTATGACCTGTAACATTTCAGGCATGAAATCATGAATCTAATTGCACAACTGAGATGATACTCAATTTGCATATGCTCTGATTAGAGGCCATGTGCAAGGAATGGAGTCACATGGCTTTTGGAAAGCTAAAAACATGGAATCAATTTGAGATCCTCTGTTAATAGCACTCATTATTTTGTGTGAATAAACAATAAGTTGTGTTTCACAAGACTGATATTTTCTGAATCCATGCTGACTGTGTCAATAGATCATCTTCTTTGAGGTATTTCATGATGTTTGAACATAGTATATGCCCCCAAAGTCCTACTGCAAATTAGTGTCAGTGATATGGGTCTATAATTGAGCGGATTACTCCTATTTCCCTTCTTGAGCATTGGTGTGGCCTGTGCAATTTTCCACACTTTAGGTATGGATCTTTTGTTATATGAGGGTTTTATATGTTTGCTAAGTATGTAGCTATTGTATCAGCATACTCTGAAATGGACCTAACTTGTATACAATCTGGACCAGAAGACTTGCTTTATTAAGTGATTTAAGTTGTTCTGCTACACTGACAATAGAGACTTCTACATTTCTCATGTTTGTTGCTGTACTTGATACAAATTCTGGAATATTTACTTCATGTTCTTTGGTGAAGGAGTTTTGGAGAACCATGCTTAGTAACTCTGCTTTAGTGGTGCTGTCTTTTGTAATATTCTTACTGATATTGTGCAGTGAAGGTATTGATCATGTCTTGCCACTTGTGTAATTTACATATGACCAGCATTTCTTTGGATTTTCTGTAAGATTTTGAGTGAGAGGTTCATTGGGGATGTTATTAAAAGCATCTCAATTGAAGTCCATGCTAAATTTTGAGCTTCAGTAAAACATTGTCTATATTGCAGATTTTATGTTCTTTTAAATTAGGCATGTTGTTTCTGTTGCTTCTGCAACACTGCTCTCAACTGCTTTGTATACCATGGGGCATCAGTTCCATCTCTTATTAATTCATTTGGCATAAATCTCTCCATTAATAGTATTTCCTTGAATGTGTGTCACATATTTTGTGTACTTACATAGTTAGTTTGGAAGGAGTGGATACTATATCTTAGGAAGGTGGTAAGTGAATTTTTATATGCTATTTTTTAATAGATATACCTTGCAATTAATTTTGGTGCATTAGGATGTTATGATATTCAGTCTCATTACAACAATCTTTTGTTGACAAATCCCTATATCTACCATGATGTTCATTATTTACTGTGGATTATTTGTTGCTAAAAAGTCACATACATTTTTGCAACCACTTACACTACAAAAGGGCTCCTGATGCAATTGCTTGAAATAAGCTCCAGAGAAAGCATTTAGTACAGATATGGACAATGTTTTATGTCTACCACCAACTTTAAACATGTATTTCCTCCAATATACTGAGGACAGACTGAAGTAAGCACCAACTATAACTGCACAAATGGAGTACCTATTCGAAATGAGACTTACGTTTTCTTTGAACCTTTCAGCAACTGTATCATCTAAACCAGTAGTTTGGTAAAAGGAACCAATTATTAATTTATTCCAGTAGTCAGTCACAGCCTCTAACCATACAAGCTTTCAGAAACTATCTGCTTCAGTTTCACTACAGCACAAACTACTTCTAACAGCAACAAACCCTACATCACAAACTGTACTTAATCTATATTTTCTGAATGCCATTAGAACCTCTGTAAAAAGATTTTAGTGCACTTATCTTCAGTTTCATCCAGCTTTCAGTACCTATAACAATTTGACCTTCAGTGCTTTCTATTAGTGCCTGGAGTGGTGGTTCTTTCCTAACACAGCTATGAAAATTTGCAGCTGTAATACTAATTGTTCTAAGATCTACTGTCATTCTGTGTTTGACCTGCAGCATTTCTCCAGTTTTCCAAGATCTTCTAATGTAGAAAAACCATCCAGTTCACTCCACACATACACTGCTACCCATGTAGCAGCCTCCTGTACGTAAATGGCCCCCCTGACCTATTAAGTGGAAGCCAAACATTTGGCAAGAGTGAATTTCAGACCCCCGTCTGGCTAACAAGAACTAGGTTTTCCATGATTTTGCCAAAATCATTTCAAGTCAATGTATGATGTGTCTTTTGATTACCCCATGGCTAATTTTAATCTCATTAAGCCCAAACAAGCACATGTACCAATTATAATGACTTCAACGTTTTGAAATAGTAAACTCTGATCTTTGTTCCAGACTTCCTTTTTACCCATGCATATATGCATGTGGGCAGAGATGAGAAGATAAAATTTTATCCTTTTGCACAACATTACTGATTTTAACTTTCTGTAAGATTATCATGATTTCATAATAAGTAGTTTCATATTCATCAGAAACTTAAAATCAATGTTCAGATTCATGATGTTGTTTCTAAAGCAACACTGATGAGTGCTCAGAGCCACATTGACATTTTAATTAAATCATTTTCAAACAAACCGGGAAATTACAAGTGAGTTACAGTTATGCAAAATCAAACCTCAGTGCTCTCTGAAACACAGTGATCACAGGAGATCCATGTACCAGAATGTATACAGGCTGCAAATGAATTAATCATGAAATCTTTTGGATATTGCAATGCCGAAAATATAACTCCCTAACAAAACTGAAAAATGATAGACATTGTGACTCACCATCTTCCAGTGTCTGAGCCACAACTTCTTCTGAAAGTGGTCCTGGTCCTCGGCTATTAAAAGCTTGGACAACAACACCATATTTGCTATACTTCTTTAATGATTCTAGATGGTACTCTTCTTTCCCATATCCTTTCCATGGTACTGTTGTATAGTTGTAGTGTACCTTTCCTTCAGATTCTCTGAAATTAGAACAATGAATATATCTGTTTTAGCAACAAAATTGCAGCTGCAGATAATACTCATAAATCACCAGGATTAAGAAATACAGAGTGTTTGCACAAAGTAGGGTACCAAAACATGAACACAGGAACGAAGGAAGAAATTCATAGGACTATACATTTTTTACATATATGAGAAAACATGATACCTTTCTCTCTAAATCTTTTTTTATTTTTTGTTTTGAACTTGAGTGTCATCCCAGGAAAATTTTATAGAAATCCAAGAGGAAGAAATACTTAACTCGAACCTAAATGTAAAGCTATATATTCTCTGTAAATTACAACACACAAGGCACTGTTTACTGAAGAAATTAAGGTTTTTCCAAATTGATTCATGGACAGAGTGTAGTAAAATTCTTTACTTAGGCTCTGTATAAGCTGTCATTAAAATTTTATTCAGAATCCATAGAAAGAAGCCTATACATGTTGACACACATTCACAGAGTTATCAGTACAATGAGTTCTTGAAATTCCATATGTATGTCAGCAATTTTTTGCATTTTGGATTCTAGATTCATTCTTTAAGCCACAGTCAATTTCCACCTTGATGTTCATCAACAAACACAAACTAGGTCAGAAGTGAATGTGTTGTTATGCGTGTTTTTGTGAGCTGATAGACATTTTGTTTGTTTGAGTACCTTTCTGTTCAGATTTCTCAAAAAAAATTCTAAAACCCTCTCATGAGTCAAACAAACTTATGACTGTTAGCCATTATCTTTTTTGCATCCACTAAATATCCCATGTTATTGCAATATAATTTGGCTATTTGGCATTTGCATACACATCTTAATTTTTTCATGAAATAGCCACTACAGAGAAATGTTTATTTTTGTAACACACTGCAAGTGAGTGAAAGCCTGAAGATTGCTTCATTTGCAATGGAACATATGTGTTCACTTCCTTTCATTCCATATTCTCACTTATCACTTGCAGATTCAGTAACAATAGTACTATTGGCCTTCTTGTAGTTGAGACAGGTGTAATGAATCTCACCCTATTTGGCGGAAACCAACATAATGTCCAAGCAGCATGCCATTCAGGTGATCCTCTGGAGGTGCATCCCAAGTAAGCATGAGCTGTGTGGAGCTTACAGCATCAATAGTTACATGGCGTGGTGGTGCTGTAGGTGCCTCTTCCTCAGTGCGTGCCAGCATTTCTTGGCTTGGGGCACCAGGGCCAAGATTGTTCTCAGCAACCACACGAATGCTGTAGAGTGTTGCTGGGTGCAACTGAGACACCACAGCACTGTTCTGTTTGCCATCAACAGTCATTTCTTGAGATGGACCTTGCCATGAAACTGAAAAATGGAAAGTGAAAGAAGTTCAAATGTAAGTGGATATGACATACACAAACTACCTCTTTACTGATACAATAGTGGCTAGAATATGACCTCACCTTGAGTAGGATTGTATTGCAGCACATATCGAGTTATTGGACTGTTGCCATCATCTGGTGGATTCCATGAAATGCTGATTTTCCTGCTATCTTGTCCTAGTACATGGACATTAGTAGGTTGAGATGGTAAGTCTGTGAATATAAAAGAATTATACAGCAACTTGTGACAAAGCAAGCTGAGATGTTGTTACTTTCTCTCTTGTTTTGCCATCTACCTCTTTAAATTCATTTTTTCATTTTAACTAATTACTATTAACATCATAATCATCATCACCATCATCAGACAATTCAATCATTAAATGATGTGGCCTCTTCGAGTTGTGGATCAGGTGATCTGCATTTTCATAAAAGAGAAAGGTTGGTCCTCACTTGTAAAGAATATAGCACCAGATCTAGTTTGGTGTTTAGTTTTATGTATGTAATTGATTTTCTAATTCATTTTGACTATTCCTAGTTAATATCTTTAGTTATAGGGTGAAATCGGTAATTGTTCCATAACTTAAATTCTATTGTTGACTTACAAACAAATATAAATTCTGTACTAATTATAAACCTTTGGAGGAACAACCACTGGTATTCTTAAAGTATCTATTTGGCTCTATTCAAATATATGATAGCAAAGCCAGCCCTCAATTTATTCCAAAGTAATTACCAGGTCTGTCAAAAGTATTGTTTGTATAACTATATTTGTTAATTTTATCATTTAAACAAATAATTCAGCTTAACCCTTGTAGTAGAAGAAACTGTTAAAAAGAAGGAATTTTTCAATATATTCAGTTAATTGAACGAGTTATGTTTTAATTGTAATTCCTGTAAATTTAACATCAAACAATGTATACTTTCAGTACCTATTATTGTGATGATATATAAAGGCCCAATTTTTGGTCACAAGACAGTCAGTCCACAGCCGATTTTCAGACAAGGAAGCTGTATTGGTTAGGTCAACAACAATGCATCAACTTAACTGTGACATAAGTGTAACACCAATGACAGAACAGTAAACTATTGTAGCAGTATGCTGATGTTTGCCTGCAAACTATTAATGAGGCTTATTGAAAGTTAACCAATAGTGGTCTGGCCATATTTCCAGGGAAAGGATTAATGAAGATTTGTTGTCTGAAGAAGATCACATGGTAAGCAAAAATGAAGTGTGGCACCCTGTAATAACAGCAAGTATACAAGTTATACATGTTAAGCATTTACTGAACAGTGGTAGTGATTTGAATGGCATTTCACAAGCATTTTTTGAATCTATTAAGAACACAGAGGGTATAGTACTGATGCATGTGTCTGGAATAAAAATTGTTGGTGCTACTGGTAAGCTATCAAGGAGTGTGAAACAAGAAGTACTATTAACTGTGGAATTGCAGGACAGCTGTCTGTGTGCAATTTCTTGGTAATTTAAAATCCCAGCATAGAGGTAATATTTGGGACTAATTTCTTATGCAAATAGCAAGTAGGTGGTTCAACATTTTGTGTTGGATTCACTAAGTGGTGACAATGCTTATATGCTTATCCCAGCTGTCTATCTCTACTTTCATGTTTCCTGAGACAGTCAAACTCTTCTCCTATTCTATCTGTAGGTTATAAGTGAATCAGAAACATTACATCTTTGACTTTCATGTGATTATGTACAGCAGGATACTTTAGTATAGGAATATTTTAAAAAAGGTTTCTCAAGTTGTATATTATGTTGTGTTAGTTATAAGTAATGGAATCATAAGAGGATGGAAGAAAGTAAATTGGTAGCATGGTTAAAGACATTCTGTCAAACAAAGAGGTAAGGCAAACTGAAAATGAAATGTGTTAGCATATGTGGAGAAGGTGCAGATTATCTGAAAACTATAATTAACATCTGAATTAATCAGCTCATGGGTGCATGAACAGCAGCAATATGCAGTAAAAACCATCTTGAATACTAGGTCTTAATATTAATTGTGGTGTAATAGAAGTGTTTGTGGTCAGTGCAATCAGTATATGCATTTAACTATTTATCTGTGTCATAGTACAGACTTTTCTCTCATTAAGAAATTATAACTTTAAACGTAGTTGCCTGTAATAATGCATGTGGAAAGAATATGCAAGATTTGTATGTATATTGCATTTCAGGCTAGAATCTCAAGCAATTTGATGGATCACAGTGAAATAAGTTTTTCTAATTGATAATTTTGTCTGGTCAGTAACAAGAGCTCAGTTTGCCTTAGCATAAGGATCTATTACTGTGGAGTGTTTTCCAGTAGTCTCAATTTTGCATTGAATAAGCACAGCAGGTGTTTATTAGATAATGAAGCAATAATGAAATAATAAAATAATGAATCATGTTAGGGTCTTAATGGTTAGGGAGCCTGTCTTTGCAGTAGGGATGTTTTTTTGAGGATGCACTCCACTAGTTAACGAGGTAAGAGAGGTAAGTAAAATAATGGAGCTGACAGACATGATTGAGTAATGAAAAAGATAACTGTATAAAAAACAAATGTGGTGTAACTGTATTCGTGATATAATTTTGAACTAGGCAACAATGAGTACTGTGTATATTGCGCAATTCATGACACTGCAGCTTGGAATGAAAGCTTAATAGAAAGTGAGATACAAGTCATATAACACTGCATTATCAGATCTATAGGTTATCTGAAAATTTCTGTTTGTGTTCTGAGTAATTATGAGCTTACAGGGGTAATACTGGGATGAAAAAAAGTAATTTTGCTGATTAACTGATAATGGTGGTGCTAGAGTCTTGTGAATAATCTGACAGGTCAACTATTTGGTAACATCTTGTGATTTTGCAAGGATTTAATTTTCTGGTTGAATGAGAGTAGCACTCAGAGTCGAATGGAGAAGTAGGGCAATGATTTGGTAAAACTTCCATCCCCTTGTTTTTGATTTGAATAGTAATTAAGTCATGTGGTGGTGACTAGTCTTTTTTCATAATGTAACATTTTGTAAATCTATGCTACTACACATCTTGAGTTTTTGCTAGAGGTGATGTACATATTTTAGGCACTAAGATGATGAGTCCATAAACTATGTCGATTTCAAACCAGGACTTGGCATTTCAGTGATTTTGCGAAGGGGAAAGAAGCCCAAATCTTTCAAGTTTAACCAGTTTCAGACAGTTATGACCTAGAGTAATGTTTTGTAGTGTAATGTGTACTTTTTACTGGTCCCCATCTTTTGTACTATAGTCAAAATGCCTAATTTTTATTAAAAGTATAACTTGTGGGTATTTGGTGCCATTGTACAATGCAATGTATGTACATATTTTCTATGGCCATTTCATATAAGAAGAAATTTGAATTACATATGTAGAGTAGTTTTTGATGAGATTTCTTATGTAATATTTTTTGTGTGTAGATTCTTAACTCACTTTCTGGGGTCACTTGTGTTCATTGAATTGCCCAGTTAGCTATTTGCAACATCTATCTGGTCAATCCAATCAGGGATTAAGGTGATGAAGCAAGCTGGGATCTTGTTACTTCCCCACTTGTTTAGCCATCTGCCTCCTTAAATTCATTTTTTTCATTTTAACTAATTAAGATTAACATGTGTGAGTGTAATCTGCATTTTCATAAAAGAGAAAGGTTGCCCTCAATTGTAAAGAATATAGCACCAGATCTAGTTTGGTGTTTAGTTTTATGTATGTAATTGATTTTCTAATTCATTTTGACTATTCTTAGTTAATATCTTTAGTTATAGGGTGAAATCAGCAATTGTTCCATAATTTAAATTCTATTGTTGACTTACAAACAAATATAAATTCTGTACTAATTATAAACCTTTGGAGGAACAACCACTAGTATTCTTAAAGTATCTATTTGGCTCTATTCAAATATGTGATAGCAAAGCCAGCCCTCAATTGATTACAAAGTAATTACCAGGTATGTCAAAAGTATTGTTTGTATAACTATATCTGTTAATTTTATCATTTAAACAAATAATTCAGCTTAACCCTCATAGTGGAAGAAATTGTTAAAAAGAAGGAATTTTTTGATATATTCAGTTAATTGAATGAGTGGTGTTTTAATTGTAATTTCTGTAAATTTAACATCAAATGATGTATAGTTTCAGTACCTATTATTTTGATGATATATAAAGGCCCAATTTTTGGTCCCAAGATAGTTAGTCAATGGCTGATTTTCAGACAAGGAAGCTGTATGCGTTAGGTCAACAACAATGCATCAACTTAACTGTGAAATAAGTGTAACACCAGTACGCCATGTGTTAAAACAATGACAGTGTCTGTTCAATGTATTTGAAAGATTGTGAACTGTGTAGTTAGGATTTTACTGCTCATAGATATACAACAGTAAACTATTGTAGCAGTATACTGATGTTTGCCTACAAACTATTAATGAGGCTTATCAAAAGTTAACCAATAGTGGACTGAGTGAAAAGTGCTTGACTTGCCATAGAATTGCTAGATCGGGGCCTTTGTGTGATGGGTGCTGTAGTTGTTTCCATGTGGGTGACTGTAGTGCCGTGGGAGTAGGGGAAGTAAATGAGACTCATCAGTGGTTGTGTAGGATATGTAGTAGAGATAGGAAGATACTAGAAGAGGAGGGGTAAATTGCCGCCCTTCAGGCTGAGTTAGACAAGTCCAGGGGAGGTCTTGACTGGTTAAGAAGGGACAAGTGCAAAGAGAGATAGGAAGTGGCAACAGGAGGAATAGGCTTAGAAATTTGTCTGGCAGCTTCATGGTGAATGTGGAAAATAGATTTGACCTGTTGTTTCAGTTAGAAGCTGGTGAGCCTCAAGCAGTTGCAGGTGTAGACAGGGCACACCAAACTTTCAGCACAAAATTCAAAAGTAAGGATGTAGGGAAATCAGTAAAGAGAAAGAAAGTGTTGTTGTTAGGTAGTTCCTATGGAAGAGGTGTTGGCCACCTTTTGCAGGATTAACTGGGATCAGAATACCAGGTCACCAATTCTTTTAAACCTAGTGATGGTGTGGAATAGGTGACAGAGGATTTAGGATCACTTTGCTAAGATTTCACTAAGGAAGACACTGTGGTTATAGTGGGTGGGCCAGGTAATAGTACTGACAGAGATCCTGGGAAGGTAAAGAGTGTGACATGGCAAAGATTACATCAGCACCAAAGCATACTAGTGTTGAGTTTGTATCTGTTCTTGGGCACTATGACCGACCTCATTTGAACTCTTCTGTCGGGGGAGTTAATTTGGAGTTGGCATGGCTGCTTATGTCGGGTGCAGGGTCATACATTAGTGTGGATCCCTGTTGATTCTCTCAATAGGTGGCATTATACTAAGTATAGCTTTCACCTCAAGTAAACTGGCTGGGAAAGTAGCAGGAAAGTTAAAGGGAGGAGGCAATGTCATGAGTGGTAAAATACCAGTGGTTATAGGGTTCACAAAAGACCCTATTTTAGGATAGGAAGGGCAGAAAGAAACCAAGTTTTAAAAGATTGAGACAACCCTTCAGTTTGAGTAAGAAACCAAAAAAACATAATTCTAGTTTATTACATCAGCATAAACAGCTGTTGGTTAAGAATTTTCAACAATCAGCAGAACCCAGGTTTAACTCAGTCGAAGTAAAATGTGAGCTATCTTTATTGCATCAAAAAATCCGTGGACTGAGAACTAAAATCAATGAATTAATTATCTGCATAGATTAATTAGAGTACTCAAACCCAGCTGACATAGTGGTGACTTCAATCTAGATTTCCTTAAAAGACTCTCCCAGTAAGAACTTATTTGAGTTAGTAACACTATCATTCAACTTAATTCTGACTGTTAAGTTCCCCACTAGGGTAGCCAATTGCTCACAAACAGCCATTGTTAATATCTTTATAGAAAAGTACAATGAACAAAATTATGTTACAAAACCAATAGCCAATGGGCTCTCAGACCATGACATGCCGTTCCTTCTGTTAAATATTAATACTGAACAGGATATAAAATCTGTTAAATCTGAACTCAAGAGGGTAATCAATAAGCCAAAAATTGATTATTTTAGGACACTCCTCAGAGGCATTCCCTGGAGTGATATTTACACTGCTCATGGCATGAATGAAAAATATAACACTTTTGCTAATAAAGTGCTTACCTTATCTGAACACTGTTTCCCCCAAAACTAACCAAGGTTAGAGCAAAGTCTACAAAGAAGACATGGATTGCTCAAGGAATAGAAGTATCTCATAAAACAAAAAGAAAACTATCTGTCAATCCGAAACAGTTCTGATTTTGATGCCATAGAACATTACAAGAAATACTGCAAAATATTAAAGACTGTAATATGGATATCAAAGCAAATATATTACAAGGAGAAGATAGTCATATCAGATAACACAATAAAGACAATATGGGATATGGTGAAAGACGAGACCAGTAGAAGCAGACATGAAGAGAGGCTCTGCCTCTAAGCACTATGTGACTTAACATCTGAGGTCATCAGTCCCCTAGATTTAGAACAACTTAAACCTAACTAACCTAAAGACCACACGCACATCCATGCCCGAGGCGAGATTCGAACCTGTGGCCAAGCAGCAGGGCGGTTCTGGAATGAAGCACCTAGAACAGTTTGGCCACAGCGGCCGGCCTGCAGAGGGGCAAATAACATTAACAGTAAATGATACATTGGTAACAGATGTGTATACTGTTGCAGAACTTTTTAACACACATTTTATAAATGTTACTGTTATTGTTAATGGGGTTGTCAGGTTCTGTAGATGCTGCTATGGGATACCTCAGACCAGACATTTCAAGTAACTTCCATAATATGAATTTGACCCTCACTACCGCAGCAGAAGTAATGTCCATCACAAAATCTTTAAAATCAAAAACATGTGGTGGGTATAATGAAATATCAACAAAGTTAATTAAAGAATATGATTCTGGGTTAAGCAACATATTAAGCTATTTGTGTAACCACTCGTTTATCAGTGGAATATTTCCTGAGTGGTTGAAATATGCTGAAGTTATCCACTGTTTAAGAAGGGAGATAAAGAAATTGCGTCAAATTTCCATCCAATTTAACTTTTGCCAGCATTCTCAAAAATTTTTGAAAAGGTAATGTACAATCAGCTTTATAACCATCTCATCACAAATAACATACTGTCAAAGTCGCAGTTCAGATTTCTAAAGGGTTCTGATATTGAGAAGGCTATCTACACTTACAGTGAAAATGTACTTCATTCATTAGACAAAAAATTCAGGCAACTGGTATATTTTGTGATGGGTCAAAGGGATGTGACTGTAAATCACAATATCCTTTTAAGTAAATTAGAATATTGTGGTGTAACAGGAAATGCTGCAAAATGGTTCAAATCTTATGTCTCTGGCAGGAAACAAAGGGTGTAATTAGGAAAGAGACATGTATCGAGCTATCAGGCATTATCCAACTGGGAACTAATTACATGTCGGGTCCCACATGGTTGCATGTTAGGGCCCTTAGTTTTTCTTGGGTATATCAATGACCTTTCATCACTAACATTACCAGATGCTAAGTTTGTTTTATTTACTGACGATACAAATATTCTAATAAATAGCAAATCAAGTGTACTCTTGGAAAGATCAGCTAATAAAATATTTGTGGACATTAACCACTGTTTCCTAGTCAATTCTTTGTCACAAAGCTTTGAAAAAACACACTACAAGCAGTTCAGACCTTGTAAGGAGTGTCCCATGAGTATATGCCTAACATACGATGACAAGCAGATAGAAGAAGTGGACAGTGTTAAATTCTTGGGATTACAGCTTGATAATAAATTCAACTGGGTGGAGCACACCACAGAACTGCTGAAGCATCTAAAGAAATCCCTATTTGCAATGCGAATTCTGTCAGACAATAGGGGATATAAAAATGGAAAAGCTGCCACACTATGCATACTTTCACTCCATAATATTTATTCCTTAATGAAATTGCCATTAAAAATATACCGTTTTTTCAAACCAACAGCTCAGTTCATGGAATCAGTACTATAAATAAGAATAATCTTCACAAGGATTTAAAGTCACTTACTCTTGTACAAAAAGGTGTGCATTATTCAGGAACACACATTTTCAATAACTTGCCAGCAGCCATAAAATGCTTAACAACCAATGAAATTCAGTTTAAGAGATGCCTGAAGGATTTATTGGTGGCCAACTCCTTCTACTCCATTGATGAATTTCTCAGTAGAACCAACTGATTTTGTGTGTGTATATATACAAAGTACAATCTAACTTCTGCACCATTTCAGTACAGTAATGTGTTCATTGTAAATAAGTATTGTAGTAGTTCTATTATATGTTTATTACCTTATAAATAAAAAACTCTTTTTTTTATTTTAAATTCAGTGCATTAACGCGATCTTAGTAAATGTGTGTTGTAAAATGATCCTTTCATATAGCACTCATACAAAAAATAAGGACGATAATTCCACTTGGACCTGTGGAAGGTGCATTAGCTTATTTGTTTTAGCTGTAAATATTTGTCATGTATTATTGTTTTTCTGAGATGTTCTACATCCTGGAGGACCTCCTCACTATGGATCAATTGGAATGTAAGTAAATCTAATCTAGAAATCTAATCCATATTAACTGTGTATATTGGGTGGTTGTGAGCAGTGAAAGTAAAGAACTGTGAAACACAACTGTGAACCTAGTGGCTACATCATTTACAGAAGTCAGTGTTAAACTTCCACCCCCCATTTTTCAGCCAGTATCACAATGCAGTACGTCAATGCCAAGGACCATTAACAAAGAAATAAAGCAGGCAAACATCACAGACTAAATGGAGACAGACATAAACTAATGAAAATCTTATAATGTTATTACTGATTGGAGGAGACTTAGTGTGTCTTGATGCAAACAGCATTAACACCTTAAATCAGTATTGCTTTAATTTACAGAAAGAAAGACAGCAGACAGAGAAAATAAGAAACAGCTGTTTAATTAAAAGTGGTATATTATTACCAATATACCCCATCCTTCAGTCCTCTCTTGACTTGGTCAGCAGGCAATGGCACAGCTCACATTTATGGCTAAACCATGTGCTGATGATTCATTAATTAACAGAAATACTCAATTCTTCCACATAACAAAGTTATTCTCCTCATTATGTACTTTCAGCAATATCTTGTAGCCAGTGCAGGTAGTACAGGTACTGCATACAAATTGTTGTAAGAGGTGAGTACTATTTTTTGAAGCTATTAGATTTCATTTGCAGAATGTAAGAAACATTTCTTGTATTTCTGGTCTTAGGTCTTGTTACTGTGGAAAATGGAACGCTTTATGTCAGCTGGGTTTTCTTTCACATGGGAAGACTGACTGAATTGTTACTGAATTTGAAATAATATATACTGAATTACAAAATATTTCACCAGGATAATTTTTCCTTTTCTTCAGATGCTGCAATAACATTTCAGAAAATTTGAGATTAAAATTCCAAGTTAGATTAACTTCCTTTAAGTATTATGAGTGTGTCAGATGTGAAGACTGGAGTAAGGTAGAGATACATCCCATAAGTTCAACCATGATTTCACTTTCATGTCTTGTGTAGATAAAAAACTCCACCACACATTTGTTATCTCTGACGCATGATCAAGTGACGATCAAAGTATGAGGTTTGGTATGGTACACAGGTACAAAAACTCATTATGAAACATTTAACAGAGTTCCACAGGTTCACTCTTGCCCTTTCTCACATTTGACAAAAAAACTTTAATTTAATGTACTTTAAGTACAACTACTGGTTTTTGTAGATGATAAAATTATTATATTTATTCCTCCTGCTCCCATCCTCTGCCCATAATTAATACCCCTGTGGAAGACCCAGATGCAAGACCTGTGTCATACATCTACTGATTACCTCTTATCCTATTCTTCTCACTAGGTTTCATGCCTCATACAAACACAACCACTTAAGAAACAGGTGAGGTCATATACTAACTTTGCTGCAACAATTACGTAGCAGTTTATGTTTGCATGAGCATAAGTGAACTATCCATCTGGGTGAAAGGCAACTGATAATCTGTGGCATGCCCAGTTGCAGAGTATACAGCACCACATAATGTAGTGCCCTGCACCTTGGATGAATCAGTTCAGTATCTGTATCAAGAAGCTAGAACATGCAATGAATATCTACATCTAAATACATGCTCTGGAAGCAGTCATAAGTTACATGACATAGGGTGCCTGTACTGCAGTTAATCATTCCCTTTCCTGTTCCCCTCACAAATGAAGAGAGACTTGATTTCTCTTAACATGTTCTTGCAGTCCTGAGATGTTGGTGGCAGTAGGTTTATTCTGCAGTCAGTTGCACAACACACTACTGAACTTTTTCAGTAGTGTTTTATAGAAAGAACATCATCTTCCCTCCAGGGATTCCCATTTGAGTTCACAGAGAATTTTCATAACAATTGCATGTCGATCAAAGTTACTGGTAGCAAATCTAGCAGCATGCCTCTAAACTCCTTCAATGTATACCTTTAAACTGACCTGGTGGAAATATCAAACACTCAAGCTGTATTCCAGAATTGGTCACACATGTGCTCTGTATACAGCTACATTTTTCTAGAATTCCATTAATAAAGAGAAGTCAACATTTGCCTTCCCTAGAAATGACCTACATGCTTGCCCCATTTCATATCACTTTATAATGTTATACCTAGATATTTAACCAATATGACAATGTCAATCAGAACACCTCTTAAACATCACAACATTGTTATTATTACTTATCTGCAGTAACATAATTTTTTCTACATTTAGAGCAAGCTGCCAATCACCACATCAAACACAAATTCTAACCAAGGCATCCTGTAGCCTCCAACAGTCACTCAAAGATGACACTTGTCCATAACTGCTGTCTTGGATTGCTGCTCACTCTAATCATCACATCATTTATGTAAATAGAGGATATGAGCAGTTCTATCACACATACTTCCCTGTGGCACTATGGAATATAGTGAAATGAGAAACTGGCCAACAAGACACAGAACAGGATAATATCACTATTAATTTAAATAGAATGGATATAAATGATCAGTCGCAGGTAGCAGATGTGTTTAATAATCATTTCTTAAATGAAGTAGAAACCATAGGGACAAACAGTTCAAGAGAAAAGGAGTATATTGAGTACGCAACTTGTATAAAATTCAGTCATATGGATGTCACATCAACTTTTCCTTCTGAAATTGAGAAAATTATATATTCTGTCAAAAATAAGAGTTCATCTGGATTTGATGGGGTTTCCAACAGACTACTGAAGACATGTTCCAATGTAATAAGCACTGTCTTTCCTTGAAATATTTAATGCATCACTGACACTGGACATTTTTTATGAGATTGCAATGTGCCATTGTTAAACTATTGTATAATAAAAGTGATAGGAGAGATGACAATAACCACGAAAACATTTCACTACAGACATCATTTTCCAAAACTTTCAAGTCATGCGTTCTAAAATAGTATCCCACCTGAGCAGCAATAATTTCCTCAGTAAATCATAGTTTGGATTTCAGAAGAGTTACTCAGCTGAGATTGCCATTTATACATTCACTCACTTTTTTTTTGTACAAGCATTAAATAACAAAATAGCACTGGATAGTATTTTCTGTGACCTATCTAAGGTATTTCACTATGCGCATCACAATGTTTTCCAGGATATATTGAGGTTTTAAGGAACTGGTGGTACAGCAAACCAATGGATAATGTTATATCTAACTGAAATAACGCTGAAAGTTATACTTAATAATTCAAGCAATGTAAGCAGGGAGATGCTTCTGACTGGGGAGGAATCACTTACAGGGTCCCCAAGGCTTGATCTTAGGTTCATTAATGATTCTCATACATATAAACATCTTACACTGAAGAGCCAAAGAAACTGGTACACCTGTATAATGTCGTGTAGGACCCCTGCAAGCACACAGAAGTGCCACAGCATGACCTGGTATGGACTTGACTAATGTCTAAAGTAGTGCTGAAGGGAATTGACACCATGAGTCCTACAGGGCTGTCCATAAATCCGTAAGAGTATGAGAGGTTGGATATATCTTCTGAGCAGCATGTTGCAAGGCATCCCAGATATGCTCAATAATGTTCATGTCTGGGGAGTTTGGTGGCCAGTGGAAGCGTTTAAACTCAGGATAGCGTTCCTGGAGCCACTCTGTAGAAATTCTGGACATGTGGAGTGTCACATTGTCCTACTGGAATTCTATAGTCTGTCAGAACGCACAATGAACATGAATGGATGCAGGTGATCAGACAGGATGTTTATGTATGTGTCATCTATCAGAGTCATATCTAGATGTATCAGGGGTCCCATATCACTCCAACTGCACATGCCCCACACCATTACAGAGCCTCCACCAGCTTGATAACTCCCCTGCTGACATGCAGGGTCCATGGATTCATGAGGTTGTCTCCACATTTGTACACGTCCATCCACTCGATACAATTTGAAATGAAACTTGTCTGACCACGCAACACATTTCCAGTCAACAACAGTACGTTGGCATTGATAGGCCCAGGCAAGGTGTAAAGCTTTGTGTCTTCCAGTCATCAAGGGGACACGACTGGGTCTTCGGTTCCGAAAGCCCATATTGACAATGTTTTGTTGAATGGTTCACACACTTACACTTGTTGATGGCCCAGCTTTGAAATCTGCAGCAATTTGCAGAAGTGTTGCACTTCTCTTCAGTCATTATTGGTCCCATTCTTGCTGGATCTTTTTCTGGACTCAGTGATGTCAGAGATTTGATGTTTTACCGGATTCATGATATTCACAGTACCCTTGTGAAATAGTCATACGGGAAAATTCCCACTTCATCACCACCTTAGAGATGCTGTGTCCCATGCACCGACTATAGTACCATGTTCAAACTCACTTAAATCTTCTATGCTAGCCACAAGATTGGTAAGGAGCTCTTGTGGTTGGGCATTTCATTCCTCCACAGTGTGACTGACAACTGCTGGTGGTCGTTGGTGCATGTGGATGTGCTACAATATGTTTCCCAAAGCATCACACATGTGTTCAACAGGATTTAAGTCAGGGGGAACAGGCATTTCAATCTGTGATGATCACACACTCTATTAAGATCTATGCCACACCTTTCGTAATGTCTACTGGGGCATCATGAATCACAGTGACTTCAGTGTAATTATTATATTTGAATAAAAGTGTCATTTATGTTCATCTCATTGTGTATTTCTCTCAACTTTCTTCTGTACTGTACTGTAGCAGTTCTCTGTATATGTTCCATGTTTCATTGAGTTATGTTATTGCAAAAGTTTCTTTTGTCCTTAAGTTTTGCTCAACAGTGTAGTTTTGTGTACACCAGTGCAAATACAAGTAATTCAATGTGCATAAACCCACAAAGAGACCCAACACTGTTTGATTACACAATGAATTACCAATCACTGGAATTCATCAGAGCCATCATGTATCAACAAGTATCTGCCCAGAACAGTTTAATGTGGAACTACCACATAAATCCTGCTGTTGGGAATGCAACTAGCAAACAAATTTATTCAAAGTACAATTCACCTAAACCTAAGCTCACTTACAAAACATGTAACCAAGATTTGAGTGTCAACAAAGCAAGATGGTTTGGTTTGGTTTGGTTGTTTGGGGAAGGAGACCAGACAGCGTGGTCATCGGTCTCATCACATTAGGGAAGGATGGGGAAGGAAGTCGGCCGTGCCCTTTCAGAGGAACCATCCTGGCATTTGCCTGGAGTGATTTAGGGAAATCACGGAAAACCTAAATCAGGATGGCCGGACGCGGGATTGAACCATCGTCCTCCCGAATGCGAGTCCAGTGTTTAACCACTGCGCCACCTCGCTCGGTAACAATGCAAGAAAAAGATAGATTGCTACTTACCATAATGATGACATGTTAAGTTGCAGACAGGCACAATTAAAAGACACTTACACATTAGCTTTCCACCATAGCCTTTGTGAGAAAAAGAAAGAGAAATCAACATACACTCATTCACACAAACAAGCACACCTCATGCACACATGATTGTCATTCTGGTCCAAGCTGCCAGAGATGGCAATCATGTGTGTGTGAGTTGTACTTGCTTGTGTGAATGAATATCTGTGTGTTTCTCTTTCTTTTTATGACAAAGGCCATGGTTAAAAGCTAAGATGTAAGTGTCTTTCAATTGTATCTGTCTTTAACTAATATTTCATCTTTACAGTAAGTAACACAGTTGATATTCAAACCTGGAGTTCCCATTGCTTAATTTCTAAATGTTGATTGTTGATCATTGACCTTCACTAAATTATATTAGAGCAAAAAAAAAAAAAAAAAAAAAAAAAAAAAGAAGGAAAGATAAAGAAATGCTGCAAGCACATGATTTTACATAGTTTTTTCAGTTACTGTGAGAGGAACATAGAACTGGTCAGAAAACCCTAATGGCAGGTACTGGGTCAAATGTGTTATACATTGCTGAGAGCCTTGCTTTCAAAATTCTGAGAACCTACAATCCAATATAAGTAAATAAACACAACACTTCCTGCAATTTGAGTCTTGGTTAGTGACTATGTGATGTGGCCTTATACAGAGTGATGCTGACAATTACTCTTCCCGTGTATCATACGTGAATAGGCTATGAATAGAATGAATGATCTTGGAACACAATGTCTCTCAATCAACAGCTTGTGGTAGATTTCAGAGTATAATGTAGATTTAAATGCAGTCCACATTGTCCTCATTTTGATGTTATTGTAGGAAAATGTAATGTTCTTATACCATAAATGATTAACAGTTCCTGAAAATCATTCTAACCATAGAACTCGAAGTTTTTCTTGCCTACCCACTATTCATACTATAACTTCTTCCAAATGACTGATAGTTGAGGATAAAGTATGATGTTGCTGCTGAAAATAAAGATGAAGGGTATAAACTCAGTACCAGCATGTCCTCTGCAGTTGGAAAGCATCACAAGTATCAAATGTTTTAATGTTTCCACCACACACATAAATGGATATCCACATTGTCTTATAGCCTCACTGGATATAGCTATTAAGAGAGGTATGGAACTTCATAGTGTTGGTACATCATCTGATCATAAGAAACTAACTTCCTCCTCTGATCAACTACTAGTATTTGCTATATACCATGGCTGTTTTTTATCGTTATAACAGGAGAGTAAAAGTTACTTAATTTTCACCATGCTACAAGAAACTTTCTTTAACTCTATGAGGAGCCAAAACTGTTGGTCACTGATACGTATTTAGAAGTAACAGAGATTCAAATATCCATCTAGCCATTGTGATTTGAGCGTACTGTGGCTGACCTAAATAATTTCAGGTAAATGGTCAGAATATTTTTTTCATAAAGTCACAAATAATTTCTTGTCCCATCATTCTCCAAACGAGTTAGCACTCTATATCATAAATTTGCTGATGCTGAGATGTTACAACTTCTCATTTAGCTGTTGGTTATTTGTTGCTTGATTATTCCTGCCTACCAGATTCAGTGAAAATAGCCAAGATTTAGAGTGTCTTTTTGTCTGTATTTTCAGTATAATGAGCTGGTTGATTGTCCAGACAAATTTCTAACCACTCTAAAGAGGAATATGTAATAATGCCATCAAATATCTGGCACTGTACACACTGTAACTATAAATGAGTACACACAGATGGTTTCATCATGCATTTGTAGAGATAGAGCAAGGGCACTGACTTTGAAAACACAACTTCCTGCATGAAGTGTGGGATTCTGTTATTATTTTTCAAGCATTTATTTCATATGTTCAAACAAATTATGCACAGTCCTATAAGCAGTAACATAGACATGGTTTTTCTTAGCTTATCTGGACTGTGACACAATTTTAAATTTCATCAGTTAGTTCTTCACTTGCTTCAAGTAACTGTCTCTCTGGAACACACTTCTAGCATACATTATATGATTATATTTGCGTACATGACATTTTATGAATTTAAATTGTCAAAATTTGAATGCAATAGTCAAAGACTGAATTCATATTGCCTTATCTAAAATATTACTTAGGAACTATTTGAAACATAAGTTATCAGTTTATCATGATATAATAATTGGAAATACCAATGGTGTAAAAACAGTACAAAGATCTCCTTGAAACTCAAAGGAGTGGGTATGTATTTTATTCTATCATCCTAACCTAAAGGTAATTTCCACTTTGATAACAGGTGTGATAATTACCTTGGATCAGGAGATGTATTGTTGTCTGATCATGGCCATATTCATTTAGAGCAAGGCATGAGTAAATGCCTCCATCTCCACTTCTGACATGTTGTATTGTTAGCTCTGATGTCAGTCCTTTGTTACTTGTAATATTTTTCATGCTGAAACATTTAAACAATCAAATTTTAAATATCACAGTTAATAATGAACCACAATGTGTATTAATGATCACTGAATGTTGTTTAACATTGCCATAAAACAAGAAATATAGCAAAAAGGAAGAAATAATCTCAGTCTTTCAAAACATTAAAGCAACCATTTGTGGGATTGTCATTACTGCATATAAATTTTCCACAAACGATCACAACAACAAAACTACCAGGATAGTACCAATAAACAAAAAATAAGGGAAGGTAAAGACTCACTTGTAAGTGAATGAATAATCATGTCATCATCAATGGAATGTTACACATCATAATTACATAAAAAGTTCTTTCTATTTTTATTGCCTAGCATGTGATATCATAAAAATGAAACATAATGTGAAGACCATAAATGCACAGCAGTTCTGATAAATAAATAAAATGTCAGTCTACTTGTATAATTTTTGATTGCAATTCACAAGTACTAAGGTGATCCTTATAGCAACTGAATGCTTTATTTAATTTTTCCATTACATTGCACAGGAAGTCAAGACAAATGCATAGAGTTTGAGATTGACATTGCAGATATTTATTTGCTGTAGGATCTGGGATAGAAGCTTTTCTTTGACACATACACTGGCAATCTTTTATTACCTATGGTCCACACTGTTAAAATTTATGTACCTTGTGGGACACCATTCTATCTGACTTAATATTCTAAAAGTGTAGAAAAAAGAAAAGTCAAAATTCAAAAAAGATGATGAAACTGGACTTTTTAACTAGAAGATGAGTCTTAATCTTCTCAATGAAGCACTGAATAATACAATGAAATCAGGAGAAAGGTGAACCAATACTCGCAGATTAACATCTATAAATCTATAAAGTCTATCTAAAAACAAAGACGATGTAACTTACCAAACGAAAGTGCTGGTATGTTGATAGACACATAAACAAACACAAACACACACACAAAATTCAAGCTTCCAGTCCTGGATCAGACTCTGAATGTGGCTCTCCAGCAGGGATATGACTTCCTCAAATCCTGCCCTGAAATGAGATCCATCCTTCATGAAATCCTCCCCACTCCACCAAGAGTGTCTTTCCGCCGTCCACCTAACCTTCGTAACCTCTTGGTTCATCCCTATGAAATCCCCAAACCACCTTCCCTACCTTCTGGCTCCTACCCTTGTAACCGCCCCCGGTGTAAAACCTGTCCCATGCACCCTCCCACCACCACTTACTCCAGTCCTGTAATGCGGAAGGTGTACACGATCAAAGGCAGAGCCACGTGTGAAAGCACGCACGTGGTTTACCAACTGACCTGCCTACACTGTGAAGCTTTCTATGTGGGAATGACCACCAACAAACTGTCCATTTGCATGAATGGACACAGGCAGACAGTGTTTGTTGGTAATGAGGATCACCCTGTGGCTAAACATGCCTTGGTGCACGGCCAGCACATTTTGGCACAGTGTTACACCGTCCAGATTATCTGGATACTTCCCACTAACACCAACCTATCAGAACTCTGGAGATGGGAACTTGCCCTTCAATGTGTCCTCTCTTCCTGTTACCCACCAGGCCTCCGCTAATTTCAAGTTGCCGCCATTCATACCTCACCTGTCATTCAACAACATCTTTGCCTCTGTACTTCCAGCTCGTCTGACATCTCTGCCCAAATTCTTTGCCTTTACATATGCCTGCTTGTGTCTGTATATGTGCGGATGGATATGTGTGTTTGCGCGATTGTATACCTGTCCTTTTTTCCCCCTGAGGTAAGTCTTTCCGCTCCCGGGATTGGAATGACTCCTTAGCCTCTCCCTTAAAACCCACATCCTTTCGTCTTTCCCTCTCCTTCCCTCTTTCCTGATGAAGCAACCATTGGTTGCGAAAGCTTGAATTTTGTGTGTGTGTGTTTGTGTTTGTTTGTGTGTCTATCAACATACCTACTATATCAGTAACATGGTAAACAGCTCATAAACAGCAATGTTTTCATTGGTTTCTGTTTTAAGATATTTTGGAAGATCAGATTTATCTTTAACTTTGGTCTGATATGCATCACCTACACGAAATAGATAAAAATGCATTTGCACCCATTTGCAGAGTCTCTTCAAATTACATCCCTTGAAAACAGGCATACTTCCTCCACAAAGTAAGTAAAGTGGTTTACTCTTAGACTGTACAAAAAATATTTCTCTATCCATTGTTCATATAAGATTCTGTGATCATCTTCTATTTTCCTTTTCCACAACCTGAAATGATTATTTCAACTTAAAGTATATGTATTGGTGTATTCACTGCTAAGTGTAGTGTTCAAAATTTAACAGTAACAGTGATTATTAAACTTCTGCAAGGCTTTCCCAAAACCACAGAGCAATTAGTTGAAAGACACTGTTACATGAGTAGTACATACTTCTATTGGCTCTTATTGATCAAACTATATGTGATACATGATGAATGTCAAATGAAGATGAACCTGCTCTACTGTTTATGATTGTCACTGTGTATGTCGTGACAAAACTTATGTTACTGGAACCTCACTGTGCTGTGATGAACAACACAATGGCTGAAATCTGTTGATCATGCTAGCATCACTGACACCTGTTTCAATCAAATTATTCTGATACATAATTCCTTGTATGAAAAACACATAAAAAACTGGTAATTTAGTTCCATGTGTTGTGACCACAACAATGATGATGCTGTGGGCTACACAAAATGGTTTCAGGGGCCAGTGGTTGCCAGCCACTGCTACAGAATAACATTCTGGAGCATAGTTAAATTTTCCACAAAAAACATTATGAATACAGAAAGTAATGATTTTATGTAGCTGAATTTATTTTCATTCGGAAATCAGAGTCACTTTATCTACAGTATGTAGATGGTTTATAAACTAAAGTACTTTCACATCTGCTGCTTAATAAACCAAATACACAGCTCTGAAAAACTTAAGGACCACATAGGTAAACAAATGTAACATATTAACTACTTTGTGGAAATGGGTGAAACTGTGCGAACATGTTGCTAGTCACCCAATCATGCACAGAAAGTCAGATGTCACATGGCAAGAGGTTATCATGACCTCAGTACCAGATGGGGCTGAGCCTGCAACACAAGGCAGGTTAATGAATGGGAAAAAGACAGTGTGTGCTGTTACGGTGCACAAAGGTGGTTTCCTTCATTACACCTACATCTACATGGATACCATGTAAATCACACTTAAGTGCCTGGCAGAGGGTTCATCTAATTACCTTCACAGTAATTCTCTATTATTCCAATCTCGAACAGCACACAGAAAGAACAAATTTCTCTCTCTTTCCGTACAAGTTCAGATTTCTCTTATTTTATCATGGTGATCGTTTCTTCCTATGTAGGTCAGCAGCAATAAAATATTTTTGGCTTTGGAGGAGAAAGCTGGTCATTGAAATTTCTTGAGAAGATTCTGCCACAGCAAAAAACGCCTTTATTTCAATGATGTCCAATCAAAATCCTTATCATGTCTGTGTCTATCAACCTGTCAGCATTATCGTTTGGTAAGTCACATCATCTTTGTTTTTAGATATATTTTTCCCACGTGGAATGTTTCCCTCTATTATATTCACAAAATAAATCTATATACGAGTAATTATCATCGGCATCATAGGTAGTCAAGGAGAACTTTAGATCACTACTGTCGTAGATAGAAATGACTCACCCCTACAGGTATGTAGGGATGGGCAGCTCAGTGCCACTGATGAAGGATCATGCACTGCTAGCACTACACACAACACAGTGAGAGAAGCTACTATTGAACTGCCAATACGATCTTGCCTGACCTAGGAACAATATCAGCAAGTGACTGCCATTCTGCATCAATTTTTGGTTGCTTTGAAAACAGGAGTGAAGAAAAGTCAGGCCAGGCAGCCAACGATTTTAAAAAAATTTATCAACACGGAGCAACATCTGCCAATTAGCCAGCACTTGTAGAGGGTGTCACCAGCTGAATGGCGAATAATTTTGGATGACTGGAGAAGATGTTCCAGAACAAGGTTATTGAACCTTTAGGGAGGCCTTGGTTCTCTACTGTGGAGCTAGTGAAGAAGGAGGACGGCACAACAACTGATGACTGACCAAAATCATGAATAGAGATTTCTACCCACTGCTGCACACTGAATTTATCATAGACTGCTTGAAAGGAGCCAAGTATTTCTTGACTATGGATGTGCAGACAGACTACTAGCAAATCAAGGTTGACAATGCTGACTGGCAAAAGACTGCCTTCACAACTCCTGATGGATTCTATAAATTCAAAGTTATGCCATTTGTATTATGAAACACTCCAGCCACCTACAAATATATTATAGACAACCTGCTCTGATACCTTAAATGGACAGTGTGTCTTAGCTATCCAGATGAAAGAGATTTGAAGAACATTTATGTTGCCGGAAAATAGTGTTAATGTGTGCTCAGACTGCAAGCCTCTACCTGAGTTGAAAAAAAAGTGTCCTTTCATCCCCCAAGAAATAAAAATATTGTGGCAACTAGTTAATGGCTTTGGAGCCCATTCAGATCCAGAGACTATAAAAGCAGATAGAGATTTTCAGATTCCTTGGAACATTTGTTATGCAAGAAGTTTTCTTGGGATGTGCTCATACTATCAATGTTGGACTTCTGTACCAACACATGTCCCTTTCAAAAACTACTGCAGGGAGATCACAAATTTTCCTGGGACAAGGCGCAAGAAGGATCCTTCCTCATCCTTAAGGAGGCACTAACTTCTTCCTCAGTCCTACAAATGTATGATGATAATGTGAAGACAGAACTTCACACTGACACTAGATGGTATGGGATAGATGCAGTTCTAACATAAACACAGGTAAGTGCTGGAAAAGTGATAGATTATGCTTCCAAAGTACTCTCTAAGTCAGAGATGAACTAATCTAGGCACACGAAAGAGTGCCTTGCAGATGTTTCTTCCTGAAAAGTGTTATCTCAAAATTTCAATAGTAAATCTCTCTGTGATGCACAACACCTCTCCTGTAAAGACTGCCCATGGAGTTTGTTGAGCATCTCAGTAATGCTATTGCACTGACTAAATGATCCCCTGATGAAGTGTATTGCTCTTCATTGGACCTTCTCTACCTCTTCTACCAGTTCCACGTGGTAAGGATGCCATATTGATGAACAACACTCAAAAATCATTTAAACAAGTGCCTTGTGCCTTAGAAGCCATTTCCTTCATGGCAAATGTCCTTTATTTAGCAAACCATTCACCACTGTGACGGGTCATCATTCTCTATGCCAGTTGAATAGCCTGAAGGATCCAAAAGGTCAACTGGTGAAATGGGCATTGAGGATTCAGGAGTATGACATCTCACTGGTATACAAAAACAGATGCTTACAAAAGAACACTGACTGCCTTTCAAGAACTCCTTTGACAGAACAGAGCAGTGTGGATGAAATCTCAGTCATTCCTGCATCACATTACATTGCTGTTGAACTGAGGTAACATAGATCATTGCTGAAAACTGTAGAACCTTTGAAGATGAAGGAACCGACCAAAAAAGTATTCCAATTAATAAACAGAATATTGTACAAGAGGAGCTGCCATCCAATGGGAAGAAAGTGGCTGCTCATTATCTCAGCTCATCTAGCCCAGCTATCTTGGAAGTTTTTCTTGATGCTCCAACAACTGGCCATATGGGATTCATGAGGACTCAAGATGGAATCTGATGCAGATATCACTGGCCATATCCCTAACAATCTGTTACACATTATGTTAGCCACAGTAAGGAATACCTGTGAGGGAAACATGTGACACAATTGCCTCTTGGGCATCTGGCACCTTTTACACCTTCAGGGCACCATTACACGAATCGGAATCTACCTCTAGGGAAGGCTCTCAAAGTCAAAAAATGAGGGGTAATAGTCTGCAGTGTGCCACACCTGTAACCCTGCCACCAAAGCTGTGGCAACTGCTGAAAGTCCAAAAATTGCAAGGTTCCTTGTATGAGACATCATTTTGAAGAAGCATGTAGCACCTAGAGTGACGATCTCTGTTTGTGGAAAAAAATTTCCATTGAAGACTAACATCACAGATGAATGGCCCCATAGAATGCATTAATAAATCATTGGTAGTTATGCTCTCAATGTACTTTGATGTCAAACAGAGAGATTGGGATACAATACTACCAGCTGTGAAAGTAACATTTAATACAGCAAAGAAAGAAATGACAGCTTTCCCACTGTTTTTATGCTCCACAATTTTGAGGGTAAAATGATAATGGATTCACTATTTCCATTTCACCCAGAAGGTACTCAGGATGACCACATGATTCACCTCATCACCAAGACTGAAGAAGGAAGACAATTGACTCAGAAATGGTACTTTGACACAAGTTACTAAAATGCTGCTTTGCGTGATATTATATCAATAGTTACTAAAATGCTACTTTGTATCGTATTATATCAACAGATGCTTGTTGGACATCACATTCAAAGCTGAGGACTATGACCCTTCATCAAAAAGACAGAAGTGCAGAGATGTCATCTATGTCCTCTGCGCGAAATCCTGCTACAGTCCTGAAGCACAGACCAGTGTGGGGCCTGAAACCCTCCCAAGGACCATGGAACTTCAACATCAGGGGCTATTTTCAGTGCTTATCATACTGAGGAGGATGTGACCACATAACCAGCAGTTGAGGAGCTGCCAGTGCTGCCATACAAAGGATGTCTATATCAGTGTGTAAGTAGTTGGCTCCATCGAGAACTTGTAAAACAGTGGGTCACTCACTCTGCAGGAAAGTGAGCAGTGCTGTGTGCAGTGTGGTGAAGTGATTAATTATCTATCATTTCTGGAACATTCTAGAAATCTCTTATGTTTGTAGTGTTTGTATCTTTTGATATTTTTATAAACAGCTTGCTCCATCCTGGAGGTCAGTTCCTTTCTATCTGCATGTTGGTGTTCATAATAAATGTGCTTTCAGTGCTACATGTTCTACTTCATAGATGACCTTAATATCAGATTTGGACTTGACTGTGTTTAGACTATGACAATATTTATTTTTTCTACACTATTATTATAATACTGGTTTTTGTTGCAGAACTGTAGAAAATTTTATGAACAGCACACAGTGTAGAACACTTACTTGTTAGTGTGATGATAGCAGTGGGGGCTTAGGCCAACTTCAGATCTAAAGTACGAGAGGAAAGTTGATATGGGTCAGGTGTGTTACTATGCATCAGGTAGCTGAATGTGTGTGGGATTCACACGAGGGTTCTTTAGATTAGGTGACTCTCCATCTAATCCAGACAGCTGTAGGAAACTCAGAAGCACCAGTGTAAGACAAAAAAAATGCCTCCCATAGGTAACAGTATTAAAATCCTAATGGTTAAATACCAAAGCATTCACAACAAAGTGCCAGAGATTGGAGCACTCCTGAAAATCAATGAAGCTCACATAATACTACATACAGAAAGCTGGTTGAAACCTGAAATTAATAGCAGTGGGAGTTTTGAGGAAAAAAATAAGTGTATATCAAAAGGAGAGGTAAATGAGAAATGGAGCTGGTGTATTTGTTGCAGTAGGCAAGAAGCTCAAGTCCATCGAAATAGAAATTCAAGATGCATGTGAGATTATTTGGCAAAGACCCAGTACCAGGGGTGGGCATAAAATGATAACTGGATCCTTCTATTATGCAATGGACTGATCTCCTGATGTAACTGATAACTTTAGAGAAAACCTCATTTCACTTGTACATAAGTTGTTCAATCATACTTTAATCACCGAGCGAGGTGGCGCAGTGGTTAGCACACTGGACTCGCATTCGGGAGGACGACGGTTCAATCCCGTCTCCGGCCATCCTGATTTAGGTTTTCCTTGATTTCCCCAAATCGTTTCAGGCGAATGCCGAGATGGTTCCTTTGAAAGGTCACGGCCGATTTCCTTCCCAATCCTTCCCTAACCCGAGCCTGCGCTCCGTCTCTAATGACCTCGTTGTCGACGGGATGTTAAACACTAACCACCACCACCACCACCATACTTTAATCATTGGTAGTGACTTTAATCATCTAACAATCAACTGGAAAGATTACAGTTTTGTTAGTGGTGGGTGTATATCTTACCAGTTTATTAGAACAAGAATTCAAGACAATTTTTCCAAAGCATTAAAAATGGTAAACGTGGATTTCAGAATGCAACCTAATCATCCAGGTCCAGATGGGATGCCAGCTGCAGACATCATCGAGGAAAGAGAGGATGAGGAACAATGTGAAGCGACTGAAGAAGATGTGAAGATTGCAAACAAAAAACTCAGAAACAACAGTGCCCCATGGGATGACAGAATAACAGGTGAATTAATGAAAGAGGGAGGGGAGAGCCTGTACTTACAAACATATAAACTGATCCAGTTGATACGGAAGAATGAAACATTGCCATAACAATGAAAAGTGGCAGTAATATGCCTGATATTCAAGAAGGCAAGCAAAATGGCATGTGGTAACTACAGAGGTATCAGCTTGCTGAATGTAACCTACAAGGTACTGCCTATCATTATCCTCAGAAAATTATAACTATTCATAGGGAATAACGTGCAGGAAAGCCAAGCTGGCTTTCAACCAAACTGATCAACAACAGATCACATTCATACCCTAAAACAATTGTTGGAAAAAAACTGAGAATACAATAAAAATATCTATAGTCTGTTCATTGATTTTCAATGTGAAAATGGTAGCATTCACAGGAATAGTCTATGCAATTCCCTGGATGACTTCACAAGCCCTGAGAAGCTGCAGAGAGTGGTGCAAACTTGTATGAGTGGATCAAGGACAGCTGTGCGTCTCCAAGGGGCATGACAAAGGAATTCAAGATTGAGACCGGTCTCAGACAAGAAGATGCTCTCCTATGTGTTCTGTTAAATGTTATTTTAGAGATAATAATGAGGGAATGTAGGCAACGGGGATGGGCTGGAGTACAGATGCACGGAAATTTCAGTTGTCTCACATATGTGTTGTGACTCGCCGATCTTTCAAAGTGCTGCTGCACAGTTACACGGGTCCTCTACATGCGGCACTGTCTGCCAGCCATGCAGCAGCAGCGCCACCTAAGCGGCCAGCCAGCCAGCGGCCGCTAGACTTGGACTCAGTTATGATTTGACTGTTAAAGTGTACACATGTCTTACACTGTTTACTTGATCTGTGACTTTCATGTATTGCATCATCCTTGAAATATATTTGTTCAACTGGAAGTTATAACAATTGGCGACGAGGTAGTGATTTTTCTTTTCCATCGTTGACCCACATGTTTCCATGCCTACTTTAAAGCAACTATAGCAAGGTCTCATAGAACAGCAAACGCTTCTCACAAATGTGATTTGTGATTTTGTCGCAGCATCAAATGCAGGGCGTCTCTCATCGATGTCTCTACCTACTTTTCCTCCTTATGACGAGACAGCGAAGACTGGTCTGATTACGAAAAACGCCTTCGACAGCACTTCTTGGCACTTCATGTCGCAGACGAACAAACATGTAAGTCTCTGTTACTTTGATGGATTTCACTTCAAATGTATCAGTTGTTGTCACAATTGGCTCCTTTGAAAGATCCTTCATCTCCGTCCTTTGCTGAAATGTGCTCACTTCTATCCGGCTATTTTCAAAAGCAAACGCATGTGGTAGCCTCTCGTGTTGCCTTTTATCATTGTCAAAAACAACCAAATCAATCCTATCACGCTTAGGCTGCTGAACTTCATGGCCTCAGTAGAAAGTGTCAATTTGTTACTGAAGTTCACAAAGATTCCTACACCGATTCCATGGTGTGGGATGCTATTATCTGATCGGCGCCCGACAAAGAAGTTAGGCAACGTGCCCTTCAGTTGGCAAATCTGACTCTAGATGAAGTCCTATCCATCGCTCAGTCTTTTGAAATTTCTCGCGCTGCTGGAGCGCAAATAGAGGCATGGGGCAATGTCAGGGAAATACAACCTCTGTGTGATGTTGACAAAGCATGTGGCATGTCCCCGCTGGCCGACGTGGCCGCAATATGCTCCCAAGTGCAGCCTCGGCCTAACCGTGAAAAAAAAAAACCTCTAAGAAACTGCAGCAAAACCCACAGCAACTTCCTTCATGTCTGCAGTGTTTTACGAAACATTCATAAGAAGATTGTCCACAATGTTGGGCCGTATGTCACCAATGCAAAAAAAAAAGGGTCACGTGTCATCCGTTTTCAAATCTGACTACATACATGATGTTCATGAACATGATGCTGATTCTGATTCTGTGTTGTCTGTCAATTGTACTTCTTCCCTTTCAGGGAAGTTATTCCTCACTGTCCAAATACTTGGTCGAGATGTTCGCATGCAGGTGGATACTGGTTCTGCTGCCACTATCATCAATTCTCAGACTTATCTTCAGTTGGGTTCTCCAATACTGTCACCTGTCACTAGGCAATTACAGACTTACAATAAACAGAAGATTTCTCTCTTGGGACAATTTGATGCTGAGGTATCTTAAAAATCTGTTGTTTACACTGTTCCCATATTTGTGGTAGACCATAGTAATGCAGAGAATCTTTTTTGTTTCGATGCCTTTCACGTTTTTGGGTTCTCCATAGATGACTCTGTCAATATCATCTCTGATGCTATTCCTTATGCCCAATTGGATTCCTTGTCGACGACATTTTCGTCCTTTTTTTCTCCTGGGTTAGGCCGTGCAAACAACTTTGATGCTCATATCACGCTCAGACCCACTGCTCAGCCTAAGTTTTTTCGGGCTTGGCCCATACCTGTGGCCCTTTGTAATCAGGGCAAATGGGAGCTGGATCATCTCACTGCTTCAGGGGTCTTGCTTCCTGTCATTGTCGTTGCTAAGCCAAATAGAGATATTCGTCTCTGTAGCAATTTCAAAGCCACTGTAAATGCTCAATGCCTTATCGAAACTTGCCCTATGCCTCGACCTGAAGAATTGTTCACTAAACTTGCTGGAGGCCAGTATTTTTCTAAACTTGACCTGTCAGAAGCTTATCATCAACTTCCTCTCGACGCTGCTTCCCGGCAATTTCTGGTCCTTAACACGCCTTTCGGCCTCTACCAATACCAACGATTGCCATTCGGGGTTGCCAGCACCCCTGCTCTCATTCAACGATTCTTGGAACAATTATTGCTCACTGTCCCTGGGTGTATAAATTACCAGGACGACATTGTTGTCACTTGCTCCACCACTGACGAACATCTTCAAAATCTCCGCACACCTTTTTCATGTCTTACAGACTGCCGGTCTTAAGTGTAATCTTCCGAAATCAAAATTTTTTTCAGGCATCTATCACATACTTGTCGTTTCAACTCTCTTGGGATGGTATTCATCCACTTCAGCAAACTGTCACTGTGATCGATGCCCTTCCTCGCCCTACATCTGTTAAGGAATTGCAGGCCTTATTGGGGAAAATAGCATACTATCACAAGTTTTTACCATCTGCTGCTTCGGTGGCTCAGTCATTGCATCGCCTGTTGCATAAAAATGTGCCTTTTCACTGGTCCGCGTCATGCAATGTGGCTTCCAAGAAACTGAAGACTATGCTCAAACAGGCCCCGTGCCTGGCTACTTATCGACCTGGCCAACATCTTGTTCTTGCCCCGGAAGTTTCTCAATAGGCGGTCAGTGCAGTCCTTGTGCACCATTTTTGGTTCTGAACAACCCATTGCTTATGCCTCCAAAACGCTCACAGATGCCCAACAAAAGTATCCTCAAATTGAAAAAGAAGCTTTGGCCATTATTTATGCTGTTCATAAGTTTGGTGTTTTTCTCTATGGATCCAAATTTCATCTTGTTACGGATCACAAACCTTTTGTTTCCTTGTTTCATCCATCAACGTCACTTCCGGACAAGGCTGCACACCCCCTCCAGCGTTGGGCCCTTTACTTGTCACGTTTCAATTATGAGATCCATTTCCAGCCGACGGCTCAATATGGAAATGCTAATGCACTGTCTCGCCTTCCCATGGGTCCTGATCTGGCATTCGATAGGGACAAACTTTTGTGTTTCCACCTGGATGTTGCCGAGCAGCGGGTTGTGGATGGGTTCCCCATCACCGGGGAGCAGCTGGCGGCTGCTACGGGTTCTGTCCCTACCCTCTCCCGGATTTTACGCTGTATTCAGAAGGGTTGGCCAGATCATCCATCTGCTAAGACTTCTGATCCGTTGCAGAACTACTATGCTTTGCGTTACCGCCTCACTGCTGGGGATGGTGTTATCATCCTTTCCACCAACAATGCTTCGCCGTGTGTTGTGGTACCTGCGTCTTTGCGTGCTTCAGTCTTGTGCCTCCTTCACCAAGGGCACTGCGGTGTCTCTCGCACAAAATCTCTGGCGTGCTGTCATGTGTACTGGCCCGGCATCGACTCTGAAATTGCACACATGGTCACTGCCTGTGGCCCTTGTGCGTCACAGGCCATTACCCCGAAGTCATCTTTGTCACCGTGACCTTCGCCTGAGAAGCCCTGGGAGGGTATTCATGCTGACTCTGTGGGACCTTTTTCAGGTACTTATTGGCTTCTCGTTATTGACACCTACTCTAACTTTCCTTTCATTGTACGTTGCTCGTCGCCTACCACCGCAGCAACCACCAATGCTCTAGCACACATTTTCTCTTTGGAAGGCCTTCCCTCTACTCTTGTTACTGATAATGGTCCGCAATTTGCCTCTTCCGATTTTACGGATTTTTGTGCCCGTCATGGCGTCATGCATGTCACGGCCCCTCTGTTCCATCCACAGTCAACCAGTGTGGCTGAACGACTGGTCCGCACATTTAAGGCTCAGATGACAAAAATCACCATCATATCAGTGCCAGCACAAGAACTGATGCCACCAGGAGACGTGCCCATGTAGGAGCCAGATGACTATCATCTGTCGGAGCAACTCTACTCGCCTCCTTCTCCTACAGATGTGGACACATCGCCCATGTCTCTTGTTATAACAATTGGACTTGCCGCAATGGGCAGATTGGTGCACAGGGCCCCAGCAGATTCTCCTGTCATCTCGACCCGTTATCATCGGGGACACTTCCGTCCGTATGGCAAGCCTCCTCCTCGAGACTTTACGGCCAGTCAAACAACATCTATGGACGTTAGCAATCTACAGGCCACCTCCATCAAGACCTTCGCAAAAAATTCAAAAGGGGGAAAAGTGTTGTGACTCGCCGATCTTTCAAAGTGCCGCCACACAGTTACGCGCATCCTCTACATGAGGCTCTGTCTGCCAGCCATGCAGCAGCAGCGCCACCTAAGCGGCCAGCCAGCCAGTTGCCGCTAGACTTGGACTCAGTTATGATTTGACAGTTACAGTGTACACACGTCTCACTCTGTTTAGTTGATCTGTGACTTTCATGTGTTGCATCTTCTTTGAAATATATTTGTTCAACTTGAAATTATAACAATATGCAGATGACGTAATACTGCTATGTGAATTAATTCACAAGCTGAAAGAAGTGTACCAGAAAATGGACAAATATGCACAGAATGTTGGGTTAAAGGTGAATCAAGACAAAGCAGAGTTCATGCAATTAGGAAGGAGACAAGAGCAGCAAGGATTTCTTGAGATAGATGGTAAAAGGTTCAAGAGAGTTCACCAGTTCACATACTCAGGAACTTGATTTACCAGTAACAACAACGTAGAAGTGGACATCAGGGAAGGAGTAGCAATGGGAATGAAATGCATTTATTCCCTCAGGGAGACACTTAGCTCAAAATCTATGTCAGTGAATATTACAAGGAGAACCTATAAAACAGTAATACTCCCAGCAGTCATGTATGATTCAGAAATGTGGAGCATGAAAAAATTTGAAAAGGAAAAACTATTAATATTTGAAAGGAAAGTAATGAGGAAGATATGGAGACCAATCACAGATAAATGAGAATGGAGAAGGAGGAGGAATGAGAAAATCTACCTCTTGATGCAACAACCAACAACACTACAGAAGCTGAAGAACGAAAGAATCCAGAGGGCAGGCCATGCAGCCCACAAGTCAGAAGAAAGACAGGCAAAGAAAGCATCTGGTGGCACACCAGATGCCCATAGGATGACGAATGCAATGCTGGATGGATGACCTGGAGACTGAAGACAGTTGGAAGAACCTAGCACAAAACAGAAAGGAATGGAGGCAATTTGTGGAAGCAGCAAATGGTCTGCAGGGCCTGTGACTGCTGGATATGTATGTACAGGCATGATAAGACATCCTGTGGAACATTGCTAAATGTCTTCTGGAAACTACCTAGAACATATAGTTTGGAACACCACTTGTGATGAAAATATGTTGAATCTACTGGGAACAAATAGATCTGCCCTGTTTGATATCAGTGATCATGAAGGTTGTGGCAACAATGGTTACCAAAGCACAAAGGACAACTAAAACAAGTAGAAATATATACAGAGTAGTCCATTGATAGTACCCGGGCCAAATATCTCATGAAATAATCGTCAAACAAAAAAACTACAAAGAACGAAACTTGTCTAGCTTGAAGGGGGAACCAGATGGCGCTATGGTTGGCCCGCTAGATAGCGCTGCCATATGTCAAATGGATATCAACTGCGTTTTTCTAAATAGAAACCCACATTTTTTATTACATATTCATGTAGTACGCAAAGAAATATGAATGTTTTAGTTGGACCACTTTTTTCGCTTTGTGATAGATGGCGCTGTAATAGTCACAAACGTATAAGTATGTGGTATCACATAACATTCCGCCAGTGTGGATGGTATTTGCTCCATGATACATTACCCGTGTTAAAATGGACCATTTACCAATTGCAGAAAAGGTCGATATGATGCATGGCTGTTGTGATCAAAATGCCCAATGGGTGTGTGCTACGTATGCTGCTCGGTATCCTGGACAACATCATCCAAGTGTGCGGACCGTTCACCAGATAGTTACGTTATTTAAGGAAACAGGTAGTGTTCAGCCACATGTGAAATTTCAACCGTGACCTGCAACAAATGATGATGCCCAAGTAGGTGTTTTAGCCACTCTTGCGGCTAATCCGCACATCAGTAGCAGACAAATTGCGTGAGAATCGGGAATCTCAAAAATGTCGGTGTTAAGAATGCTACATCAACATTGATTGCACACGTACCATACTTCTATGCACCAGGAATTGCATGGTGATGACTTTGAACATCATGTACAGTTCTGCCACTGGGCACAAGGGAAATTATGGGATGATGACAGATTTTTTGCATACATTCTATTTAGCAACAAAGCGTCATTCACCAACAGCGGTAATATAAACCAGTATAATATGCACTATTGGGCAATGGAAAAGGCTATGACAAGTGGAACATCAGCGACCTTGGCAGGTTAATGTATGGTGTGGTATTATGGGAGGAAGGATAATTGGCCCCCATTTTATCAATGGCAATGTAAATGGTACAATGTATGCTGAATTCCTACATAATGTTCACTGCATGACAATGGTGATGTACTACCAACATTATGGGTGTCCGGCACATAGCTCACATGTGGTTGAAGCGGTATTGAATACCATATTTCATGACAGGTGGATTTGTCATCGAAGCACCATACCATGGCCCACACATTCACAGGATCTGATGTCCCTGGATTTCTTCCTGTGGGGAGAGTTGAAGGATATTTGCTATCATGATCCACCAACAACACCTGACAACATGCATCAGTACATTGTCAATGCATGTGCGAACATTATGGAAGGCAAACTACTTGCTGTTGAGAGGAATGTCATTAGACATATTGCAAAATGCATTGAGGTTAACAGACATCATTTTCAGCATTTCTTACATTAATGTGGTATTTACAGGTAATCACAGTGTAACAGAATGCATTCTCAGGTATGATAAGTTCACAATGATACATGTATCACATTGGAACAACCAAAATAAAATGTTCAAATGACTATGTTCCATATTTTAATTTAAAAAACCTACCTGTTACTAACTGTTCATCTAAAATTGTTAGTCATATGTTTGTGACTACTACAGCGCCATCTATCACAAAGTGAAAAAAGTGGTCCAACTAAAACATTCATATTTATTTACGCACTACACGAATATGTAATAAAAAATGGGGGTTCCTATTTAAAAAAACACAGTTGATATCCGTTTGACCTATGGCAGTGCCATCTAGCGGACCAACCATAGTGCCATCTGGTTTCCCCCTTCAAGCTAGACAAGTTTTGTTCTTTGTAGTTTCTTTGTTTGATGCTTATTTCCTGAGATATTTGACCTGGTCACGATCAATGGACCACCCAGTATGTGTTCAGTAAACTAGATAAAAGGTCAGTAATGTTATATCTCAGTGATGAAAATGAAACTTTCTGCACAGGGTAATAGCAAATGTTTAAAAGAATAAATGATCATACACTGAATAGATATGTACCCAGTAGAACAGTTCATACCGGGAGAAGCCCTCCATGGTATGCAGTCACTGTAAAAAAACATCTAAAGAAACAGTGATTACCGCTTAATAGGGCTATAAAAAGAGAGATGATGAATGAAATGCGTTTGGCTATCAAGGAAGCAATGCATGAAGCCTTCAATGACTAATGTAGCAGAATACTATCAAATGATCTTTCACAAAACTCAAACGAATTCTGGTCATATGCAAAGGCTGCTGGTGGCATCAAAGTTAGAGTCCAGTTCATAGAGAATGAAACAAAAACTGAAATTCAGGGTAGCAAAGCCAAAGTTGAAATGCTTAATTCCATTTTCAGATTTCCTTTACAAAGGAAAGTCCAGGAGAATTGGCCCAATGTAATTCTTTAAAATCACAGAAAAGATTAATGAAACAAATCTCTGTGTTACTGGTGTTGAGAAACAGCTGAAATCATTAAAACTGAAAAAGCTCTGGGGCCTAATGGAATTCCTATCAGATTCTATAATGAATTTGGGGCAGAGTTATCCCCTTTTCTAACTATAATCTGTCGAGGAGCCCTTTAACAAAAAACCATGCCCTGATCTTGGAAAAAGCACAGATCAAGCCTGTATACAAGAAAGGTAGTAGAAGTGACCTACAAATGTACTGTCCAAAAGCATTGACATCAATTTGTTCTAGAATCTTACAAAAAATTCTGTGCTCAAACACAACGGAATGACCTCCTCCTTGCCAACCAACATGGAGTTCAAAAAATAGATGATGTGATACACAACTTGCACCTTTCTCACATGACAGCCTAAAAGCATTGGATAAAGGCAGTCAGATAGATGCAGTATTTCTTGGTTTCCAAAAAGCATTTGACTCAGTACCACACCTACACTTATTATCAAAAGTATGATCATATGGGTTATCAGACTAAATATGCAACTGAATTGAGATATCTCGGCAGGGAAGATGCAGTTTGCTATCTTGGATGGAGAGTCATCAACAGATGTACAAGTAACTTTCAATGTACCCCACGGAAGCATGTCGTATTATCAGTGGTCTTGTTGACAATATTAATATCAAGTTCAGATAGTTCCGCAGATGAAGCACTTATCTACAGTGAATTACAGTCTGAATGAAGCTGCACAAATATTCAGTTAGGCTTTGGTAAGATTTCAAAGTGATACAATGATTGGAAGTTTGCTTTCAATGTTCAAAAAAGTAAAATGGTGCACTTCATAAAATACACACACACATAGTAATGGTTTATTGGTAGAATACTAGGGAAATACACTCAGTCTAGAAAGGAGATTACTTATAAATCACTTGTGCAACTCATTCTAGAATATTGCTCAATTGTGTGTGACTACCAGAGGATATGGAATGTAGGCAGATAAGGGCAACACAAATCATCACAGATTTGTTTGACCAACAGAAGAGTGTCACTGAGATGTTGAAGGAACTGAAATGGCAGATTCTTGAAGATAAATGAAAACTATCCTGAGAAAGTCTACTAACAGGGTTTCAAAAACCAGCTTTAAATGACCACTCTCAGAACATACTACAACCCTTTCACTCATATAGGGATTGTGAGCGTAATTACAGCACACACAGAAGCCTTCAGACAATTATTCTTCCTGTGCTCCATATGTAAATGGAATGGGAAGAAACCCTAATAAGTGTGACAATGGATCATACCCTCAGCCATGTACTTCACAGTGGTTTGTAGAGTACAAATGAAGATGCAGGTGCAGATATCACTTATATCAGCCAGTGTCATCAACAGCACCAGTACCAGCACCAATTGATACCCATGATGGCTACCTTTCTCACTGTATTTTTTTTTATCTGAAGATGGCCTAACTAAACTGAAACCAGTCATCACAACAAAAAAAATACATTATCTGGCCTATGCATTGATTATAATATTATAAAACAAGATTGCTGTTTTCTTCTAGTGAGATGCAGCTGTCTTTCTACACACAAAATTTCTCAACACAAAAGGAATTAGTTATGAAACAAAGTCATGGCAACATAAATGAAATACAGATATATAGAAGGTTTTGAGATTCCTACACTCACAATGATGACTTTGAAACTGAAACTGAAGGTGTGGAGAAGTAAGTTCCTACCTTTAGCCATGATTTACTTTCAAAATGATCTATAGTAATTACAGTGATTTGTACTAAAATGCATTACTATACAGAAAATACTTTAAAGTCATGAACACTTATCAAATAATGTGAATAATGTTTACGAGTAACTTTAGCCACAAAAGGCCAGCAGAAAAAACAATGAGAGGATATGAAGTTAAGATTACTCCCCTATAAATAAATTTGCATTTGACAACTCTGAAAAAAATTGCCACATGTACATCTATATGACTCTGTTTGGCAAAGAGCACCGTTATTGTACCACATATTACCTTTTTTCAGTTTGATTCATGGATGAAGCAAGGGAAAAATCATTGTCTCTACATATTATTGTGAGCTATCATTGTTCTAGTTTTATCCACATGATCCCAATAAGACTGATATTAAGGGTCTGAAGAATATTTTTAGATTTCATTCCTAAAGCTGTTTCTTGGAATTTTTTAATCAGGTTTTTGCCAGGCATGCAGCATACCTTTTTTTGCAAGCCTATCAGTTGAATTTTTTCAGTGTTTCTGATACTCTCCAGCCAGTCAAACAAGCCTGTGACAAACAACACCACTCTTATTTGTAAGTACTCAATGCCAAAACTTACTGATAGATTGAAACTGTGTGCTGAACTGGGATTCAAATTTGTGACTGTTCTTTTTGTGCACAAGTTTTCTGCTGACTAAGTCATTCAACCATGACTCAAAAACCGTCATCACTGATTTACTTCTGACAGCACCTCTTCTCCCACCTTCCATATTTTGCACAACGTATTCTGCATACTTCTGCTATCGATAGGAATGAGTAATTTGTGATGATTGTTCTGTGGATCAGGTTCTACCAACTTTTTGTAACATCGTGTGAGAAATGCTCTTTACCAACTATAGGAAGGAGTTCTCACCTTAAGTAAACTACAGTCAATTGCAGAGCTAATTTATTCGCACATTCTATGTAGATGTTGAAAATAATTCCATTGGCCCTGAGAAATACTTAGGTACTAGTAGCACCATATACTTTGCCATTTGTCTTTGCAGCAGTACAATTGTACAGTACCAATATCCAATTATTTTCTTTTGTGGAAAGGCATACTGATGGCCATTACAATTGAAACACTAGAAGGATAACAAATTTTGCTTATTGTGCACATAATGTGTAGTAGGATGGAAACATGATTAAATTTATAGGTGATTTGTGGGTCTGGATGGTGCTAAATTTAGCACACAGAGTTGCCAACTCTGGCAGCAACTATGGCTCTAAACCAAATGGGCATCAAATCAAACTGAGCTGGGATGACAGATACTGTTACATCATTCCATGCTGCTTCAGCTATATGCCAGAGTTCATTGACTGTAGTGGCTGGCAAGTAGTGGCATACCAGTTCTCAGCAGCCCAACGCCCAGTTGTATTTTGTGAGTGACAGACCCAGAAAACTTTCTGGCCACAACAACTGCTGTACACTCTCTATCAAGGAAGTCAGGACAGCATGAGCAACATGCAGTCATATGTTATCTCATTGGAAGATAACATCTTGGAGGCCTAAAAAATAGGGCACAGCCAGCCTTACCATGTCATAACTGTAACAGCTGTTGTCCAAATTACTGGCTGAGCAAACCAGGTTATTGTGTTATGTACCCAATAGCATCCACATTGTAATACAGGCTGCTGGGCATGTGTGACAATGACAATTGCAGCCTGGTAACTTTGGTTCCCCTATGATCCTCCACACACAGATATGTCCATTGCTATACCATACATAGAATCAGGACACATCTGAGTAGATGAGGTGGTGCCATTCTGTGCCCACTGCTGGTGATGGGAGCACCACTGTCGGTGCACCTCTCGCTACTGCTGTGTAAAGGAAAGCCACAACAATTATAACCATACTGACAGTCCATGGCCACCCAAATGCTATCACACTGTCTGTGTGGATGCTTGTTTCACTGTAAACAAGAATATTTCTTAAGTCCAGGTACATGACATGGCCATATGATCCTTCATATCTGAGCAAACAATATGATTGTCATCTCAGGAGACAGTTGCATGTAGCCATTGAGATCCTGCATGACAGTCAAGGGATCCCAAACAACACAGCAGCAATACTGTGGAATGATAAATGGTAGTCTGAACAGGCCTCAGTCCTGCTGCTGTGAAATTACAACACATGCTGGTAGGCATTTCTCCTTCTTACACACAGCATAACATGGTCTTCTCACAAACAGCTGACATTCAAATGTGCTATCTGAATGAGAGATACAAAGCACAACCATTCCTTATATATATAATGTATGGGGCATTTCCTGAAACACAGACACTTCTGATGTGCCTCAATAATGCAAGTAGCTGTATTGCAGTGCAAACACAAATGATGGGTGTCTGTAGTGTGTGCAGGCAAACATGTGATTCTTGAAAGTGACAGCAGCGTTTTAATTAGTTGCAAGGGAAACAATATGGATGATTGGCTGATCTATCATTGTTATATCTGACAACAGGGCATTGCTGTGGTGGTACTGCAAATGGCAGAAAGCAAGCCTATAGTCATTAGTTTTCTGGAGGACATGTAACTCTTTCATATGCTTAAATGATGATGGCATTCTCTTGGGTAAAATATTCCAGGTGTAAAAAGATCTCCCATTTGCATCTCTGGGCATGGACTAGTCACACCCCAACGATGTTGTCAACAGGGAAAACAAAACTGGCATTCTACAGAATTGAGTGTGAAATGTTAGAACCCTTTATTGGGTAGGTGGTTTAGAAAATTTGAGAAGGGAAGTGGATAGGTTGAAGTTAGACATAGTGGAGATTAATGAAGTTTGGTGGCAGGATGTAGAGGACTTCTGATCAGTTGAGTACAGGGTTATTAATAGAAAATCAAGTAGAGGAAATAGAGGAGTAGGTATAATAATCAATAAGAAAATATGGATGTGGCTATGCTAAAATGAATAGCATATTGAACACATTATCTACATCTACATCTACATGGATACTCTGTAAATCACATTTAAGTGGCTGGCAGCAGGTTCACTGGATGATCTTCACAATAATTCTCTATTGTTCTGCTTGTGAACAGTCCGAAGAAAAAATGAACACACATATCTTTCTGTGCAAGCTCTGATTTCCCTTATTCTATTTTGATGATCATTTCTCCCTATGTAGGTGAGCATCAACAAAATATTTTTGCATTCAGAGAAGAATGTTAGTGATTGACATTTTGTGACATGATCCTCCCACAATGAGAAGCATCTTTATTTTAATGATGTCCACTCAAAACCCTGTATCATGTCTGTGACACTCTCTCCCCTATTTCTTGAAAATACAAAGTGCACTGCTCTTCTTTGAACTTTCTCAATGTACACCATTAATCCTAACTGGTAAGGATCCCACACCACACAGCAATATTCCAAAAGAGGGTGGACAAGCATAGTGTACATAGTCTCTTTAGTACACCTATTGCATCTTCTAAGTGTGCTGTCAATAAAACACAGTCTTTGGTTCACCTTCTCTGCAACATTTTCTGTGTGTTCTTTCTAACTTGAGTTGGACATAATTTCATTCCTAGGTATTTACTCAATTTTGTGGCCTTTAGAATTGATTGATTTATTGTATAACTGCAGTTTAACAAATTCTTTTTAGCAGTCATGTGGATGACCTCACACTTTTCATTATTGAGGGTCAATTGCCAATGTTTGCAACATACAGATACCTTACCATTTTGCAATTGGTTTTGATCTTCTGATGACTTTACTAGACAACAAATGACAATATCAATTGAAAACCATTTAAGACAGCTGCTCAAACTGCCTCCTAAATTGTTTATATATATAAGGAACAGCAGAGGGCCTATAATACTACCTAGGGGAATGCCAGAAATCACTTCTGTTTTACTTGATTACTTCCCACCAGTTACTACAAATTGTGACCTCTATGACATGAAATCACAAATCCAGTTTCATAACTGAGCCAATATCGCATAAGCATGCAATTTGATGACAAGTCGCTTCTGAGGTACACTGTCAAAAGCCTTCTGGAAAACCAGAAACATGGAATCAATTTGAAATCCCTTGTCAATAGCACTGTGAATTACAAGAATGATGTTTTCTAAATCAATGTTGACTGTGTACCAATAGACCATTCTCTTTGAGGTAATTCATAACACATGAACACAATATATGTTCCAAAATCCCACTTCATATTGATATTCATGATATGGGCCTGTAATTAAGTGGATAACTCCTGTCGCCTTTCTTGAATATTGGAGTGACGTGTGCAACTTTCCAGTCTTTGGGTATGGATCTTTCTTCAAGAGAGTGGTTATGTATGACTGTTAAGTATGGAGCGATTACATCAGCATACTCTTAAAGGAACTTAATTTGTATACTGTCTGGAAAAAATGAACACATATATCTTTCTGTGCAAGCTCTAATTTCCCTTATTCTATTTTGATGATAATTTGTCCCTATGTAGGTGAGCATCAACAAAATAGTTTTGCAGTCAGAGAAGAAAGTTAGTGACTTGCTTTTACTAAGTGATTTAAGTTGCTTCACTGCTTCAAGCATATCTACTTCTAAGTTGCTCATGTTGGCAACTGTTCTTGATTCAAATTTTGTATATTTACTTCGTCTTATTTTGTGAAGGAATTTCAGAAGGCTATGTTTAGTAACTCTGCTTTAGCAGCACTGTCATCAATAGTATTTCCATTCCTGTCAAGCAGAGAAGACAATGGTTGTGTCTTGCCACAAGCATACTTTACATTTTCTGCCAGATTTTGAGACAAAATTTTGTTGTGGAAACTATTATAGGCATCTTGCTTTCAAGTCCATACATAATTATGAGCATCTGTCAAAGATTACCAATCTTGGAGATTGTTGTAGCCATGATAGACATGAAGCCAACACCCAGCACCATAGTACATGTTTACATGCCACCTATCTCAAGAGTTTGAAAAAATGTGTGATGAAATAAAAGAAATTACTCAGATACTTAAGGGAGAGGAAAATGTAATTCTGTAGGGGTGACTGAAACTCAGTAATAGGAAAAGATGGAAAAATAGTAGGAGAATATGGACTGAGAGAAAGGTCTGAAAGAGTAAGGCACTTGGCATAATTTTGTTTGGAGAATAATTTAATTATTATTAACACTTGGTTGAAGAATCATGAAAGGAGAAGACACTGGAAGGATTCAGATTGACAGTCTAATGGTAAGACACATTTTAGAATATTTCCAGATGCTGATGTGGTCTCTGACCATAATTTAGTGGTTATGAATTGTAGATTAAAACTGGAGAATCTGCCAAAAAGGTAGGAAATTAAAGAGATTAGACCTGGATAAGTTGAAAGAACCAGAGGTTGTTGAGAGTTGTAAAGGGAGCATTAGGCAACAATTGCCTGAAATAGGGGAATGGAATACAATAGAAGATGAGTGGGTAGCTTCAAGAGATGAAATAGTGAAGGCAGCAGAGGATCAAATAGGTAGAAAGCAGCAGAGGATCAAATAGGTAGAAAGCAGAGGCCTAGTAGGAATCATTGGGTGTCACAGGAGATATAAATTTAATTGATCAAAGGACAAAATATAAAAATGGTGCAAGTGAAGCAGGTGGGAGGGAACACAAATGTATAAAAATGAGATTGACAGGAAGTGCAAAACAGCTAAGAAGGAGAGCCTAAAGGGCAAATGTAAGTTCTTAGGAGCATGTATAATGAGGGGAAAGGTGCATACCACTTACATAAAAATTAAAGAAGCCTTTGGACAAAGGGAAGCAGCTGCATGAATATCAAGAGCTCAAATGGAAAACAATACAAAGCAAAGAAGAGAAAGCTGGAAGGTGGAATGACTACATAGAGGAGCTATTCAAGGGAAATGAACTTCAAGGCAGTATTATAGAAAGGAAAGAGGAAGGAGATGAAGATGAGATGGGAGATGTGATACTATAAGAGAATATGACAGGGCACTGGAAGACCTAAGCAAAAACGAGGCCCCTGGAGGAAAATGTATTTCCTCAGAATTGCTGATATCCTTGGGAGAATCAGCCATGACTAATCTACTCCACCCGGTGTCCAATATGTATGAGACAGGGGAAATACACCTACATATAAATAATAATGTAATAACCCAAATTTCCAAGAAAGCAGGTGCTGACAGATGTGAATATTACTCAAATATCAGTTTAAGAAGTCATGGTTGCAAAATACTGATATGAGTTCTTTCCAGAAGATGGAAAAACTGGTAGTAGCTGACATCGTGGAAGATAACTTCGGGTCCTGAAGAAATTTAGGAGTGTGCAAAGCAATACTGATCATACAATTTATCTTGAAAGATAGGTTAAGGAAAGGCAAACCTGTGTTTATAGCATTTGTAGATTTGAGGAAATCTTTTAACAATGTTGACTGGGATACACTTTCAAATTTCTGAAGTAGGAGTAAAATACTGGAAGAGAAAGTTTTTTACAACTTTTACTGAAACCAGGTGGCAACTGTAAGAGTCCAAGGGCATGAAAGGGAATCAGTGATTGAGAAGGAGGTGAGGCAGGGTTAAAGTTTACCCCCAATACTATTCAATCTGTATTGTGAGTAAGCAGTAAAGGGAACAACAGAAAAATTTGAAGAAGGAATTAAAATTCGATAGGAAGAAACAAAAACTTTGAGGTTTGCTGATGACACTGATTCTGTCATAGACAGCAAATGACTCAGAAGAGCATTTGAATGGAGTGGACAACATCTTGAAAGGAGGATATACAATCAACACCAACGAAAGCAGGACAAGAAGAATGGAATATAGTCAAATGTAATAAGATGATGCTGAGTGAATCAGATTAGGAAATGAGACACTCAGAGTAATAGATGAGTTTTGTTATTTGGGCTTGGGCTTGATGACCAAAGTAGAGGAGATATAAAATGTAGAGTGACAAGGACAAGAAAATCAATTCTGAAAAAGAGGCGTTTGTTAACAATGAATATGACTTTAAGAGTTAGTAAGTCTTTTCCGAACGCATTTGTCTGGATTGTAGCCTTGTACTGAACTGAAATGTGGACAACAAGCAGTTCAGACAGAAGAGAATAGAAGCTTTTGAAATGTGGTACTAAAGAAGAGTACTAAAAATTAAATGGGTAGATAGCCCGTCTAATCAGAAGGTACTGAATAGAAATGGGGAGAAAAGAAATTTGTACCATGATCTGACTACAAGAAGGGATCATTTGATAGCACACACTCTGAGACATAAAGGGATCACCAATTTAGTAAGTGTGAGGACTAAAAATTGTAGAGGGCGACCAAGAGATGAATACAGTAAGCAGATTCAGAAGGATGTGGGTTGCAGTAGATACACGGAGGTGACAAGGCTTGCACATGATATTGTACTGCATCAAACCTGTCTTCAAATTAAAGACCAAAACAACTACAGGGCATTATTCCTACATACTTCATGCAATTGCACTAAGATGCTAGTTATAGTACACTTCACACCAATTTGACATTTGTTGCATGCCACCTTAATGGTGTTCCAGTTTTAACAGCCATCAGTATGTCTGGAGACAGAATTCGACTCTTCCATTATTATTTTGCTGTTCCTCATTTCAGTCTATCTTGTATAGCAATATCTGAACACTAATTTTTGTGACAGCTTTCACACATGGCCAATGTCTATTACGGGTTTGGGAGAGATCTTGTGATACTATATTGTTGCAGTAGTTTTTCAAGGGTCCATGCATTGTCCTTCAGATAGTCAGGTATATTTCAATCAGTATCACCTTATATGTCAATTTGTGCTCTGATCTTTACTTCTTGTGCAGTACAAGTTGTGTTTTCAAGAAACTTCCTCATATTCCATTATGCCAAAGGCAGTCTTTATAATCTTCCATTATACTGCCAGATACATAATTTTTGGAGATTGATCAATTATTTGCTTGGAGTCAAGTCATAGCTCCTCTAAAATTTCATTATCTGAATTAATGATTCCGCTTCCTCACTTCAGATATGAGCTAGCTTCTTCCTTCTGTATTTTCCTGAAATTTTTGCAGCTAATTGTTCTTTGGTGAACACTATTCCTGCAACTGCCTCATAAGCACTGATACCATTCTTAATGTGAAAGTCCTTGGAGAACTCAGGTTTCTTTGTTGCTAACAAGTCTAATACATTTCCACCATGGATAAAGGAGAGGATATTTAGAGCTTTTCTCCCTGTTAACAAAGAGGTCGTCAGAGCACATGCTCAAATTGGGGAAGGACGCAGAATGAAATCAACCATTTTCCTTTCAAAGGAACAACTGCATCATTTGCCTTAATCAGTTCAGGGAAAGCATAATATCAAAATCTAGATGGTTGTATGGGGATCTGAAGCACTATCTTCTCGAAAGTGTTTCCAGTGTCTCACCACTGCATCACCTTTCTTGGTTCCATCCTGGATAACAGTTTTAACAATTTTTTGACATAATTTTGATGTTAAACTTCAATTATAACACAACAAGATTAAGAAAGGAGGTAGATGGGACTACGTGCATGTTTAGAAAATTTACAGAATTATGAGGAGATGGATGTTTGGCCCTTCTGAACACTATGTTCAAAAATGTTCAAATGTGTGTGAAATCTTATGGGACTTAATTGCTAAGGTCATCAGTCCCTAAGCTTACACACTACTTAACCCAAATTATCCTAAGGACAAACACACACACGCCCATGCCCGAGGGAGGATTCGAACCTCCGCCGGGACCAGCCGCACAGTACATGACTGCAGCGCCCTAGACAGCTCAGCCAATCCCGCGTGGCTGACCACTATGTAACCACATGGATAGAAAAGGTAAATGTACATTAATGGTATGCTTCCATGTATACAGCTGAGTTGTTTCCACTTCTATTAATACATAGACTAGACATCTGCAATGTCATCATAAAGAACAGAAAGAGCTTCAAGAGTTCTGAGACCATTTAAATTCTATCATAATATAGAAGAGGGAAAGTTACCTTTCCTTGATGTATTACTTAAGAGAACACTGGACAGATCTGTGAGTCAAAGTGTATAAACATAACCCACGCACATTAACCTCTACCTCAATGCCTCGAGCCATTACCATCCATCATCCAGAAATTCAATGCTTAAGACTGGTCAACAGAGGTAGAACATATTTAGAAATGGACAGCATTATCAAATAATTACAATACCTACAAATAGTGTTCCATAGGGATGGGTGCTCAAATCATAAAACTGAGTGGGTGTTAAAGTCGCACTCAAGAACACCTGAGGAAGAAACTGAGACTGACACAGATAAAGAAATGCCAAGAATCGCTTATCTACCCAATGTTTGAAAATTTAATAGATATGAAAGGAGATTTCAATTTAAACAAGCCACTCTATTGATTAACATGTTGCTGCCATCACAGAATCTGCATTTCAGGGAACATAAGTATGGGCTTTGAAAAACAAAACAGCATCAAAGGGCATTGTGGGCATCACGAATTGAACCAGAGTATAAACTGCAGTGTGGGACCAACTTTTGGCTGAATATGGACATGTCAATAAAGCAGAAAACAATGATGAAATTGTTGAAAAGAGTACACCACTTGTTGAAAAGTGAAAGTCATTGTTGGCCACTTCTCTCAGCCAATGTGAGTTTTCACCTGATCAGTAGTGCATAATGAAAAGATTAATTTTCCCATGGTTTGTAAACAATCCTTCACACATAAACAATATGTTTTATAGAAATATTACATAATTTTGCAGTTATCTTTGACACCATTTGGAGGAATATTGCAAATTTTGAAAGCTGTTGCCATTAAGTTATTGATAGAGCACACTGTGGCAAGGAATGTATTTGCAGAACACTGCTCTGTATCATACCACTCATACATCCAGGCTGCCTTGCAATGACATGTGGACAGATAAAATATAAGTTCCCATGAGTTTCTGTTCTATTTTGTTGACAAATTTTATTCTTGACTCATCCAATTTCTTGAATTCTTAAAATAATGTTTGCAAAGACAGATTGTGTGGGCTTGGTATCTGGATACTTTCCTGTATACAACCTCCCCACTGCTCTAACAGTTCGGTGGAATTCATCATAAACAAAAATCATATCCATTTTTTAAATTGTTACATACATTGTGAAATTTTGAATAGCTTCATGAGCAAATTGGCTGACTGCTACAATGGCAGTGCACACACTGATGGGCATGAGGCACACACAACTTTGCTAACATTTTTTATAGCAGGGTAGATGCTTGTGATACTGTCATCCTATTACTATCTGATCAAGCACCACACATGTCACGTGAAATATGCTAGCAGCAAGACACAATCAACGCCTTCTTTGCATGATTGCAGTGGAGATACTATCAAAGACAGTGCTTCCAAAGTTGAGTTACTAAACACAACCTTTTGAAATACCTTCACAAAAGAAGACAAAGTAAATATTCTGGAATTCTAGTCAAGAACATCTGCCAACATGAGTAACATACAAGTAGATATTCTTGGAGTAGTGAAGCAACTAAATCACTTAACAAAAGGAAGTCTTCTGGTCCAGACTGTATACCAATTAGGTTCCTTTCAGAGTATGCTGAAGCAAAAGCTCCATACTTAACAATCATACACTGCCATTTGCTTGACAAAAGTTCCGTACCTAAAGACTGGAAAGTTGCACAGGTCACTCCAATATTCAAGAAAGGTTGTAGGAGTAATCCACTAAATTACAAGCCCATATCATTAACATCGATATGCAGCAGGATTTTGGAATATATACTGTGTTTGAACATTATGAGTTACCTCTAAGAAAACAGTCTATTGACACAAAGTCAACTCAGATTTAGAAAATATTGCTCTTGTGAAACACAACTAGCTCTTTACATACACAAAGAGTTGAGTGTTATCGACAAGGGATGTTAAATCGGTCCCATATTTCTAGGTTTCTAGAAGGCTTTTGACACTGCACCACACAAGCAACTTGTAGAGAAATTGCATGCTTATGGAATACCATCTCAGTTACGTGACTGGAACATGTTTCCTGTCAGATAGGTCACAGTTCATAGTAACTGATGGAAAGTCATTGAGTAGAACAGAATGAGTTCTGGTAAACTCCAAGGTCGTGTTATAGGTCCTCTGCTGTACCTTATCTATATAAACAATTTATGAGACAATCTGAGCAGCTGTCTTATGTTGTTTGCAGATGATGCTGTTTATTATCTAATAAAGATATCAGAAGATCAAAACCAATTGCAAAATGATAAGATATCTGTGTGTTCCAAAAATTGGCAACTGACCCTAAATAATGAAAAGTGAAAGGTCATCCACATCAGTGCTGCTAAATAGAATCAGTTAAACTTCAGTTACACGATAAATCAGTCAAATCTACAGGCCATAAATTCAACTCAATACCTAGGTTCAAATGGCTCTGAGCACTATGGGACTTAACATCTCAGGTTATCAATCCCCTAGAACTTAGAACTACTTAAACCTAACTAACCTAAGGGCATCACACACATCCATGCCCGAGGCAGGATTCGAACCTGCGACTGTAGCGGTCGTGCGGTTCCAGACTGAAGCGCCTAGAACCGCTCGGCCAACAGCGGCCAGCTGAATAATTAGGAATTACAGTTACAAACAACTTAAATTGAAAATAACACATAGACAATGTTTTAGGGAAAGCAAACAAAAGACTGCAATTTATTGGCAGAACGTGTACAAAATGCAAGAGATCTACTAAAAAGACTGTGTACACTATGCTTGTCTGTTCTCTTTTGGAGTACTGCTGCAATGTCTGGGATCCTTACCAGATAGTATTAATGGAGTTCATGAAGAAAGTTCAAAGGAGAGCAGTACATTTTGTGTTATCAAGAAATAGGGCAGAGAGTGTCACAAAAGTTGTAAGGATTTAGGGTGGACATCATAACAAAACAAAGGCGTTTTTTGTTGTGACAGAATCTTCTCAAGAAATTTCAAACACCAACTTTATCGTCCAAATGTGAAAATATTTTATTGACACTGACCTACATAGGGAGAAACTATCGCCATGATAAAATAAGGGAAATAAGAGCTCGTGTGGAAACATATAGGTGTTCATCTTTCTGCGTGCTATACAAGATTGGAATAATACAGAACTGTGAAGGTGGTTCAATGAAACCTCTGCCAGGCACTTAAATGTGATTTGCATAATATCCGTGAAGGTGTAGATGTAGATGTCACTGAAATCCTCTTCGATGACTTTTCCCAATGGAAAAGAAAATGTGTACATTTCCTTAAGTAAAGGTATCATAACATGGAAGCCAGAAACATTAAAAATTACTTCATCATTCAGAAACTTTGACACACTGTCCACCATAAATTAGAAAAAATGCACTTCAATATACCTACTCATTCTAAATGTACTTGGAGTGCCTTGTCTTAGCTACTTCATCCTGTATACATGAATAAACTTTCATTTTACAGGTCTGAAGATGAGCTGCACTTTGTGCAGATGATACAGTAGCTATTAGTGGGACATACACAGAAAAAATATTATGCCTCTCAAAGAATTATTAAGTGGTTATCTGTGAACAGGTACTGCTTTATTTCAAAATAAATACATAGTACCTTCAGTTATATGCAATGAACAGAATAACACCAATGACTGTGGAAGCACATCAATAGGAGTCAATGAATGGAGGAAAATATTTCAGATTTTTGGGTACCTATATTGACCAAAATAAGAACTGGAAGAAATACATTACTGAGATTCTCAAACAGCTAAATTAATTTTTTTTTTTTCCTTTCACATAGTTGCTAGCTTTAGAACCAAACATCTCAACATTTTATAACATTGTGAATATTGCAACTGATAACAGTCTTATGGCATAATTTTTCTGCTGTATCTCATCACACAGACAAGAAGTATCAATTGCACAAAAGGAAGTAGTGAGAATAATATGTGATGTTCACTCTCATTCACTTTGTAAGTGCCTCTTTGAGGTACTTCAAAATATACAAATAATAAGAACAATTATCATAAACAAGCCATCACAATATTAGAAGAACAAAAATACTCATCACTAGAGCTGCTAACGTATTATAAAGGTGTCCAACTTGCATCCTCAGATATCTTGGTCATTTAACAAATATCAGAAAATGCTGACATGTAGCAGAGAAAATTTGAAATCTAAACTGAATTTTTTTCTGAACAACTACTCTTATTTTATCTAATTAAAAACTAAATGCATGGGTAGATAGGAGACAAAGCTGTTTACTTTTGTTTTTAAGTTTAAATATGTTTTCATCAGTAACATGATTAGTGTCAGAGAGTAGTATGTTTACTTTTACTAAATTTAAGCTATGGTGTAATACAGTAATCTTTAGGTAATCAGCATGTAGTCACACATACAAGGAAATTAAGTGTATACTGCCTTTAAACACTCAACATCCCTTCAGAAGAAAATGTGCCAATGACTTATTGGAGATGCAGTAAATATCAGCTAATTAACTAACAGTCTGCAGTTAGTTTTCTCAGGTCTGTGATTCATAAGATTTCCTGTTAAAACTGACTACAGCAGTTATTGTATGGCTTGTGAACATACATATTACTAGGTGAAGTTCTCATCTACAACAGCAGGAGAACGAGTAAGAAACGGGTTGGGGGAGGGGAGGGGGAGGGGAGGGGGGGCAAACATTTGATTGCTCAAAGAAGCAGCACGTATGACTATCTCCTGGGTGTACAGAGCTGGGGTATTCTTGTGTGGAAAAAACAGCCACTTGGACAGCTTTAGGCAGTGATTCATGTTAACAGCCTCCCATAACCTCATAAGGGGATTAACATCAACTTTCCTAGGGATGGCTGGGTCTTCACACTTTTTTATTGCTGGTGAATCCACATGTCACTTGCTTTGCCCATTTCTCTCAAGGTCATAGTGATACATTCAGCATTCATCCATGGTGATTATCTGGCTAAAGAAGTCATCTGCATTGGTCTGACACAGATCTACTGTTGCCTCAGTTTGGAAGGAAACCAGTGGCTGACAACATTCATCATGTTTAAAATGTCATGCAAGCTGTTAAAAACTGATTCATTACCGATTTTCACTTTTTGTTTTATTGCTTCTACTGTGATATGCCAGTCTTTGACTACCAGGGACTCCACCTCTCGACAATCCATGGCTCTTCATAGAGACATGGCCTGCTCCATCATTCTCCATCATTCAGACATGTATGATCACACTGGAAGCACCTGTGTCCCCTAACCACTGTGTCATATGTTGGTTCATTGTTTCTGTACACATCTACCAACTTAGCGTGTCTATGCCCTGAAGAAGGCAATGTAACATGGAAAAATATTGGTTGTTTTGATATCTTAAGTTTTTTATAAGATAATGTGGCAGTACACCCAGAAATATTTCACTAAGACTGATGCAGTGTCTTTGATGTAGAATATGAATTGACATACGGTACTCCACTTCATCAGTGGGCTGCACCATTTTGTTTAGGTACCACTAGTGGCCTGCTGTGGTACAGTGGTGTGAGGGTTTCAATGTGTATGTGACTACTCACATAAGTGATAAGAAAGTTAATTAGATGACTTTATTACTTTGTAGTGATAATTAAAATTTTATGACTACCACTCACACAATTACTAGGTACCACAGGGAACTTTATATCTTACATATATTTTTTAGTGTGCAAATAAGTGTATATCAGTTAATTTCAAACTACTAGTGAAGTTAAACATCATTAACTACAGTGAATCATTATAATATTGGCATTTCTTTGACTTTTTCATTTTAAATAAAATTAAAATTTTAACTGAGTTAAATATGGAAATTAACATAATTAATATAACAGTAAGTAACTGTACATGTATTTCACACATGTTTTCCATGAAGTTTTATTGTAGACGGCCTGTCAAAAAAGTGAAGCACTCAGAAGACATGGTCAGAAGGCAGCGTAACTTCATACATGTACCCACCATCAATAGTTGTTTAAATCATTGGAACTGAAATTTTCTGACAGGTAGAACAGCCTGTAGAGTGCATTACTGTTATTCATGGTTAGTGCTGTTACCAGGTCTGGTAGGATGCACAGGATGATTCTGTGATGATATTCCAAATTTTTAGGGGTGATACAGAAGGGTAAATACATCAATTTCAAGTGAGAGACCCTGGTCCAAAAACAACCAAGTCAAAAGTTTTAAGCAAAAATCATTCGGATACCTCTGACAGGGGACCTCCTCTTCTGCAAGATCTTTGCTTTCCATATTTTGTGATCATATAGTATGAACCAAAACAAGAAAAAAGTGTCTAGCAAATATTGTCTCTAAGGATCATACCTTAAGAGCTATGAGCACTTGTCCGGTTGAAGAGAGGGTGTAGTAAAATGAACTATTGCTCATAGCTCTTATGCTATGCACTTTAGAGCCCATGTTTACCAGAAATTATTTTTCTTGTTTTGGTACATACTACTTCCTCCCAAAATATGGAAGGTAAAGAGCTTGCAATAGAAGAGGACTACTGTCAAAGGTGTCAGAAAGATTTTCACCTCTAACTTTCAACTCATTCATTTCCAAACCAGGGTCACTGACCTCAAATTGGCACAATTACCCTTCTCTATCATCTCTGAAGACTTTTAATGGCATCACAGAACCACTCTGTATAAGGGACATGCACAGCTTCTCCCCTCCCCCGTTTTTACTTTTTCTTTCACAAATGTGCTTATAAAATGGCATAAAAGAAGGAAGAACAAGTCTTACACAAATATAAACAAATTCTTTCAACCCCACCCATTGTGGTCCACACACACACACACACACACACACACACACACACACATACACACACACACACACACACTAGCTCACATCCTTTAAGATAGCATAAAAAAGTGCAAACATTCCAAAACTGGCTCTTAAAAGAAAAGAAATATAAGAGAAAAGCTAAAATAATTACACAGGGAAATGTGACTAGCTGATCACTTACAAAAAACATGGGTGAGCCAGCCACTCCGATAACACACCACAAATTTCTCTCCAAAATTATAGAGAAAAAGCCAGAGATTCACAAAACCTGAAATGCAGCACCACATGAATTTGATTGTCAGTTAAAATAGAGGGAAAATTTGTTGGAAAACGAGCTGCTGCCCTCTGATCTGAATACAAAACAGGGTCTACTAAATGTGGCACCACTCATTGGAGGGTCCTCTTGCCGGAGTAAGAAGCCACACGTCATAGGGTGTATCCTAAGTGAAGATGAGTGACAGGGGCTTCAGCCCACCGGTGTGACTGGAAAGAGGTGGACCTTTGCCGACTTGTTGACTTTATCAGATGCAGCTTACTGTCTGTCACAATGAGCCACTGTTCTTCCCACTGATGCTTGACCCTGTACCTCAACAATGAGGTTGGCATGCAGGAGGTAGCACACTGAACTATCTGGGGATCACAGCATTTGTCTTTGGCTGCCACCATTTTGTTTCTCTTAATACCCACATGCCACACCACAAAGCAGAAAGACATTTATCTGCTGAGTCTTTGTAAATGGAGAAGAGTGTCCTACATATCCTGGACTACTTTATCTGCTGCGTATAAGTGTTGTATAGAGTTAAGTGAACTCAAGAAGTTGGTACAACACACATCTCATCTGCCGCTGAGCCTGAATGATCACGTATAAGTTTGCATTGAAGACTGTGAAGTCTTAAGGCAATCAGGACATGAGAACACAATCAGAGAAAACAACAGAGCAACCAACAGACTTGCCATGTTTAGACCCACTCATGAATACAGCTAAAGAGTTGTGGAGCTCATTAAAACTGTCATAAAACATTGTACTAAAAACACATGCAGGAGTGCATCCTCTTCCATACTGCATTAAGTAAAAAAATGAGATAATTATGTGGCACTGATGCCTGGGAGGCCCTATCTGGAAAAGTTCAGCCGCTAGGTGCAAGTTTTATTTCAGGCGATGGCACATTGAGTGATTTGCATGGCAGTGATAATGAAATGAGGATGAAGACAGCACAACACCCAGTCCACAAGATTAGAAAATCTTCAACCCAGCTGGTAATCACTGCATGGTAGGCAAATACATTATCCCTCAGCTAAGCAGGTGGACATTGCATTAAGTGTGAAATTACTTAGGGTCTCTGCAATAATCATTGTTGCAGTCAGTTAAAACTATGGATTTGTCTCTGTAATTGGCCCACATTACTGAGTAAAGCACATGCTTCATGTGGATCCCAATGGAGGAAATGTGTTCCATAGCTGGACGAGGAACAGTGTGGTATACTGGTGAGCAGGGAGCAGTGAGGAATTTGTACACTTACTGCATCTTGGGGACTTGCCACCAGATGGCGAGTGGTGGTTCCCCAGTCACAGCACAGAGACTGGGGATAGGGCTGATCTAGTAAGCACTCGCAGCCAGACTGACCCCTCATTGGATGTAGTGTCAATGATCTTCAGGTAAGAATATGTCACTGATCCATACAGTATGGACTCATAGCCTAGTCACAATTGCAAGAAATTCCTATAAAACTGGAACAGGAATTCCTTATCTGCTCTCTAAGACCTGTGGCTATGGCAGTTTAAGATATTGATCACTTTCTGGGTCCTTGCCTTCAGGTCCTTTAAATGTGGTAAGCACAATATTTCTGAATCAAAAATGAGGCCCAGAAACCTCACCAAGTCCTTAAAATGTAGAATGATGTCCCTAATATACGAGGGCTATCCACAAAGTACATTACGTTTTGGAATTAAAAATAAATAAAGTATTGGAAATTTTTTTTATTATATACAGATGAAAGCCACACTTAAATACTACTTTTTTACATAGTTGCCATTTAAATTAAGGCACTTATGGTAGCAATGGACGAGCTTGGAAATTCCTTCGTCGTAAAATTTGGCCGCCTGCGCCTTCAACCACGTGGCGACTGTCTTTTGGGACAGAAAAGGTGTGATTTTTGTGGATTTCCTAGAAAAAGAGGCACTACAATAAACTCTCAAAGGTATTGCCAAACTTTGCACAACCTCAGAAGAGCAATACAAAACAAGCGCAGGGGAAAGTTGGGCTCAAAGATCTTGCTGATTCACGACAACACCTGGGCCCACACGGCAAATGCCACTTGTGAAGTTCTCGAATCTTTTAAGTGGGAGTTGTTTCCTCATCCGCCGTACAGTCCTGACCTGGCACCGAGCGACTTCCACTTATTCCCAGCAATGAAGAAGTGGTTGGCTATGCAGTGTTTTGATGATGATGCACAGCTTCAAGAAGAGGTAACCATGTGGTTGAAGGCGCAGGCGGCGAAATTTTAAGACGAAGGAATTTCCAAGCTCGTCCATCACTACGATAAGTGCCTTAATTTAAATGGCAACTATGTAGAAAAGTAGTATTTAAGTGTGGCTTTCATCTGTATATAATAAAAAAATTTCCAATACTTTATTTATTTTTAATTCCAAAACGTAATGTACTTTGTGGATAGCCCTCGTACAAATCAGGTAAATTAAAAATATGACTATAATGATATGTATTGGAGGAGAAACAAAAAGCTGCAAAATTTTGTACAAATAATGAGCAGTGCCCAGACTCCTTACCATAGGCATTACACACTGTTTATGGCCACAGCAGAAAGGGTAACACTTAAAACACTTCCCCAGCGAACACCATCTCCTGCTCAGAACTATGTGACAGCACTTCACCAACTCATTATCTAATAAATGACTGAATGAATATACAGGGAGTTTCAAAAATGACCAGTATATTTGAAACAGCAATAAAAACTAAACGAGCAGCGATAGAAATACACCGTTTGTTGCAATATGCTTGGGACAACAGTACATTTTCAGGCGGACAAACTTTCGAAATTACAGTATTTACAATTTTCAACAACAGATGGCGCTGCAAGTGATGTGAAAGATATAGAAGACAACGCAGTCTGTGGGTCGCCATTCTGTACGTCGTCTTTCTGCTGTAAGCGTGTGCTGTTCACGACGTGCAAGTGTGCTGTAGACAACATGGTTTATTCCTTAGAACAGAGGATTTTTCTGGTGTTGGAATTCCACCGCCTAGAACACAGTGTTGTTGCAACAAGACGAAGTTTTCAATGGAGGTTTAATGTAACCAAAGGACCGAAAAGCGATACAATAAATGATCTGTTTGAAAAATTTCAACGGACTGGGAACGTGACGGATGAATGTGCTGGAAAGGTAGGGCGACCGCGTACGGCAACCACAGAGGGCAACGCACAGCTAGTGCAGCAGGTGATCCAACAGCGGCCTCGGGTTTACGTTCGCCGTGTTGCAGCTGCGGTCCAAATGACACCAACATCCACGTATTGTCTCATGCGCCAGAGTTTACACCTCTATCCATACAAAATTCAAACGCGGCAACCCCTCAGCGCCGCTACCATTGCTGCACGAGAGACATTCGCTAATGATATAGTGCACAGGATTGGTGACGGCGATATGCATGTGGGCAGCATTTGGTTTACTGATGAAGCTTATTTTTACCTGGACGGCTTCGTCAATAAACAGAACTGGCGCATATGGGGAACCGAAAAGCCCCATGTTGCAGTCCCATCGTCCCTGCATCCTCAAAAAGTACTGGTCTGGGCCACCATTTCTTCCAAAGGAATCATTGGCCCATTTTTCAGATCCGAAACGATTACTGCATCACACTATCTGGACATTCTTCGTGAATTTGTGGCGGTACAAACTGCCTTAGGCGACACTGCGAACACCTCGTGGTTTATGCAAGATGGTGCCCGGCCACATCGCACGGCCGATGTCTTTAATTTCCTGAATGAATATTTCGATGATCGTGTGATTGCTTTGAGCTATCCGAAACATACAGGAGGCGGCATGGATTGGCCTCCCTATTTGCCAGACATGAACCCCTGTGACTTCTTTCTGTGGGGACACTTGAAAGACCAGGTGTACCGCCAGAATCCAGAAACAATTGAACAGCTGAAGCAGTACATCTCATCTGCATGTGAAGCCATTCCGCCAGACACGTTGTCAAAGGTTTCGGGTAATTTCATTCAGAGACTACGCCATATTATTGCTATGCATGGTGGATATGTGGAAAATATCGTACTATAGAGTTTCCCAGACAGCAGCGCCATCTGTTGTTGAAAATTGTAACTACTGTAATTTCGAAAGTTTGTCTGCCTGAAAATGTACTGTTGTCCCAAGCATATTGCAACAAACAGTGTATTTCTATTGCTGCTCGTTTAGTTTTTATTGCCGTTTCAAATATACCGGTCATTTTTGAAACACCCTGTAGGAAGGTGATCATGAAAGTCTCATTTGTGCAGCTGTCCTAGAATTGCTTACTGATGTCAAATGATATCACTGTAGAATGCTGTTTATGTAAGAAAGCCTGCTGGATAGCCATCTCTCACAGGGTCATGTTGTCAACAGTGGATCAATATATTCTGAATCCAAACAAAGAGCAGGTGAGAACCTGCCTGGTTTCTAATATGCAGACTATATGGTAGTTGACCATTTGTTCAAATTTCTATCCTACATGGCTTGTTAAGGTGACTTGGTGGTAACTGCTGGGACACATTTGGTGGTGTGTTCCCAATATGAAAAGCGGTTTAAAAATTGTCTCCCTCTACGAGTTGGGAAACTGTACTATGTGAGCATCATTAGTTTCAGACAATGCCAAATCCAGCTCCCATGTCAAGAAAGGACAGTTGTAGGATTCAAAATTGTTGGACCTGAAATGAAACCCACTCCTCTCCGTGGCGGTACAATAGAGATGGACTTCTGGATATTTGCCATTATCTGGGTGATGTCTCTGGGTGTTGTTCTGAGACACCCCTGTTTCATCATCACTGCTATAGGTAACCAACTGCACTGGCCAGAAATCCATCTGATGGCTTCCCATTCTTTTGTAGAACAAATCTAATAATTGAGAGAGCCCAGGAATGCTTACCATAACCTTTTCTTGCTATCCTTGATGATGCACCAAGCTTCGGCTCTCACTTCTCAAAAGTCTGCAAAGTTTTCTACTGTTGGGCAGCATTTAAACCATTATAGAGCTGCATGCCCGATCTGAATTGCTGAGTGTCATGCATCTGTCCACCATGGTACATGCTGACTTCTAAGACAACCTGAGGACTTCGTGATAGATGGCATGGTGTATCACACATCTGATATGGTCCACTGATTCCTGGAAGGTGCCTCTGAGTTCAGACACAGCCAGCTGGCTAAACAGTGTCCAATTAGCTCTGCTGATTATTCATTTTGGTGGTTTCGTTGCAAGGATTACCCTGCATGGTAGGTGAAAACAGAGTGGAAAGTAGTGACTGAGCAGAGTCTGTGAGGACTGGGGGGCATAAAGAGGTGTCTGTCTGTTGGTGAGGACAGCCCTACAGCAGCAGAGAAATAAGTGGGATTGCATGTGTTGAAGAGGCAAAGCTTCTGAGACATCATGAAGCTTTCTAAAACTTGACCCCTTGGGCAAGCAGACTGTGAATCCCATAATTGTGGACACTGAAGTCTCCTAGTAGTAGAAATGTTGAGAACCTCAGAATCTACTGCTTCCCATGGTGGTAAATACAAGGAGCATACAGTGATCCTTAGACCCACATGAATTTCAGCTGCAACTGCTTGCAGGTTAGTAACCAAGGATAGAGCAGAGGATCCATATGTGTTATCGATAAACACTCCTACTACTATCTTGGCCCTTGCCCCAGTCTGGTCATCCTTGTCAAGAAGGGTATAGCACCCATAGCACAGACGCTTCAGAAGGTTTAAAATGTGTTTCTCATAAACTCAACTTCAGGGTACATTCCTGCACTGGGAGTTTCAGTTCCTCCCCTAGCACCCTGAACCCACTGTAGTGTGGGAGGCATTTATTGGTGAGGTTTCTCTTTCACCCTGTCTTTCAATGGGTTTGGGGATCCTGCATCTTTGGAAGTTTAGTCTGGGGGGCTAGTTGGTTGCCCCAGACAGATTCATATTCCACTGTCTCCAAAGCCTAATCATTAGAACCATCAGAGTGATTGAGGTCTACATGGTGTGACAGTTTACAGCCTGTCCTCTTCTGTGAAGGACACATCCCATTTGGTTGCTTTTGCCAGAAAAGGCTTCTTATGAATCTCCACAGCACTGATAACAACAGTGCTGGCCTGTTTACTGGAGTCTGCCTTTTGAGGTTCAAAAAACGGCTCTGAGCACTATGCAACTTAACTTCTGAGGTCATCAGTCGCCTAGAACTCAGAACTAATTAAACCTAACTAACCTAAGGACATCACACACATCCATGCCTGAGGCAGGATTTGAACCTGCGACTGTAGCAGTCGCTCAGTTCCAGACTGCAGTGCCTAGAACCGCACGGCCACTCCGGCCAGCCCTTTTGGGGTGCCAGAAGCTTTACAATATCAGCAGCTGTGGTCTTTTCTGATGTTCTTGGGGGAGCTATGGATTTTGGAATAACAAAACTCATACAACATCACTTACAAATGCAGCAAGTAGTGCTGATGCTAGCAGCCTCTATTTGTGCTGAAGCATTGGCTTTTGGAATAGGCTCCCAGGGCCAGCAAGATCCCCAGTCCCCCTCCAACAAAACATATGTGGGACCAGCTTGGATGTCAACTTCATCCCAGTGGCAGAATCCAGGATATCAAGGACCAGTTACAACTGTTGTGGGCCAGCTTGCCTCAGGAAAGGATACAATGACTTTATGACACACTTCCCCAGCAAATCAGTGCATGCATCTATGACAGATAGCTTGCAACATTGTATTGGTAAGTGGGCTCAAACTGCCAATTTTTTTTTTGTAAATTTCACTTAATTTTTAAGTAACGAGATAACACCACATACCCTCTCAACCCATGAATTTTCTTTAATTTCCACTTTCTCTTCTATGTGCTTCACTTTTCTTGTCAGGCAGTATATTTATTACAGTAAGATCCTTTAGCAACAGGTTCTGTTAATAATTACAAATATGAAACAATACTGAACAGTACCTCATATGACTCTGCATTTCAATAGGACTTCCTTCTTTACGCCATGACAGAGTTATAGGCAAGTCACCAGTAGCTTCACATCTGAGAACAGCAGTCCCACTCTTGCGAACCATTTCCCTATGAGATCTGGACTTGAAGCGGACTGGTGCTGAAAAGAATTTGCGAGAATTATCAGGAAAATGGTTCCAATTATTTACATAACTTGAAGTAAGGAAATGATTATTAATTTGATAGTTTTCAGACTATGTCATTAATTTATTTAAAATCCATTGTTTTTGTTACTGTGCCTTTAGAAAATTACACTTTTATCTTTATTTTTATGAGAAGTTTGTATCCAGTGTTCTCCAGTGGCCTCAGAGGCTTATTAACTTTATATGACCTCTCATATGGTCCTCAATGGAGAAGTCAGTTAATTCACAGAAATTACTAGAGTAGTGTTTAAGTTTCTGCTATTTAATAAACTGAAACAGCTACCTTTATGTGCATAAACAAAGTGGTAAAAGGACACCAAAGGTTGCAGCATTACTCATGAGACAATAAATCAACGGGACAGAACATTTGTTGCTAATTTTTGTTCTATGAGCATTAGCCCATTGTCCAAGACATGTTTCCCTGCCTAATGTTTTGTCTTCTAATGCTGGAGACATTAGCAGAGGTTATAAAGACTCAGACAAAGATTTAAAATTGATCTTGTTTAAGTTTGAAACTGCTAGCTGAGGCTTTATAGCCTCTGATGATGTATCTAGCAATTGGAGACAATGTCAGGCATGGAAACATGCCTTTGACCCTGACCAAGTGCTCACAAAACTAAAATCATCAAGGATGCATGTATTAACCATGAAAACCTGCACTGTATGATTAGAACATTCACTGTTAAAAAGAAGATGAAAAATAATTATAATTTACTCACAATAATACAGATTTGGAAACCAAGCAGGAATAGTGAAAGAAGTATTATGTAATCAATCCACAAACTTTTCTTTTGGATGTATTGTCTTGTACAATTTACCACACACAAGTGCCTCTACCTATGACATGAGATTATGTTGTACAAGAATTCTTACTTGTTTAGTAAGAGTAGATTTCCATACAAAGCCATAAATGATGGTAATTTTAAAGTTTTTCTCAATCGAAAGGTTAGTTTGAATAACATCATCCTGTTGTGGAAAGTATGCCCTTGCCTTCCTCCAACCTTTGATTGATTCACCCAGCAAGTTATAGAGGGACCTAAAGTTTTATGTGGACTCAAATCACAGAGAACTTGACATTTTTCACATTAATAAATTACTGCTGAAGGTGAAAGGAATGACAAGTGTTAGAAAAAATCCTATAACTTACTGGGAACCAGGCTCCAGACCTTTACATTTGCAGTCTGCTATTTATGGGCCAAGCTACTGAACGACACTTACCATACAATGAACAATGGTACAAGTAAAAACAGAGCATATATATGGTGTCCCTTCTGATAGTCATCATGTGTCTTCTGTGGGTATTTATGAATATATGTTCACTTTCTTTTTTATCGTACATGTACAAAGTCAATTGAGACAGTGATCGCTTATGAGATGTTTGATATACTATCTTGCGTCAACACCAATTGTTCTTTTGCTTTGTATTAAAAGTCATTGGGAAATGTCATTTTGATTATCATTGTATGGAAAACAGTTTTAAAATTTTTGTGTGTCCAGTCAATAAATTAGAGTTAATTTAGTATAGTTCAAAACTGAACAAAACATATTTGTTGACATCAAAGGCAAAGCATGAACAATTCACAGTATTTACGGCAGTAACTGACTATGCCTGCTGTGTGGCATAATGGCAGAAATAAGTTGGTTTTGTAGAATATTATAATCCACAGCACTACAGATACTACAGAAAAGGAAACTGTAAATAATGTGTTTGAATATAATATACCTCTCACTTAAAATAAATAAATTACAAGAAACCACGGCATACCCTTTTCTACCCATAAAATGGTGAAATAACAACAATAAATGTCATGCATTCAAAAGGGTTCATAACTTAAGAAGAAATTTCATATGTTTTGGATGTATTAATAAAGTATTCATAGGTTTCAAGCCATGTCAGATGGTTAACTGCCCATGAGCTTTTGGCCAAGGTCTCCTCTACCATTGTCAAGTGGTTGGCTGCCATTTTAATGCTGCAGCTGTGCTTATATAACTGCACTGCCACCAATCATGCACTGTATATGGCAATGTTTTGGTGCTATGACTGCCCTGGCCACTTCAACTTCCCAATCAAATGATCCCAGGCTGTACTTACTGGCAATCCACTGTCTTTATTGAGGGTATTGTCTGATATTTTGATCTCTATTGCTTCATTGACTATGTTATCCCACAAGCCGTTGGTCCATTTAATAATTGAAGTATCACTGAATGCTGTTTGGTGTCCATTTTCCAGTGCATGCTCTGCTCCATCTGATTTTTTGGAATAGTGTATGTGGAAACACCATTCATGTTCTATGCATTGCTGTTTAATAGTGTGACTGTGTGACTGACATGAGACTGCCCACACCCACACAGTATTTTGTACATTCCAGGTGTTCTGAGAACTACATCATCTTTCAGATGCTTCATTAGTTGCTGGATCTTTGCTGGAGATCTGAAGACTGTGTTGGTTTGATGTTACTCCAGGAGATGGCTAATCTTCCCTATTACTGAGCAACAGAATGGTAAAAATTCAACCTTCTTTGTGTCTTCCTTGGAGACCTACTGCTTTCATGGCTTAGGTGAAATTGCTTGTGAAATTTGTCTGTTGTTATAACCATTTTCCTTGAAATCAACATGCAAGTGGCTCAATCCCATTGGCAGGTGTTCAGCATCTGAGATGGTTTCAGCTTGATGTACCAAAGTCCTGCAAACAGACAGTTTCTGTGTTGGGTGGTGGTAGCTGGTGCCATGCAGATACCAATCTGTGTGGGTGGGCTTACGGTTAATGCTGTGACTGAGACACTCATTGGGTTTACGGCAGACAAGGATATCCAAGGATGGCAAGGAACCACCCTTCTCAAATTCCATTGTGAACTTTAAGCTGTTGTGGACGTTGCTGAAGTGTTACAAGAACTCTTCTAGATTTTCATGTCCATGAGGCCATATGACAAAGGTATTGTTGATGTAGAAATAAAATTAACTTGGCTTTACAGGAGCCATGTCCAATGTGATATCCTCAAAACATTCCATACAGAGGTTGGCTGCAACTGGAGTTAATGGGCTCCACATTGTGACACCATCCATCTGGTTGAAATATTCTCCACTACATAAAAATGCAATGACCTCAAGGTATGTTTAAATAAATACACGATGGTGTTGTCAAAGAGCCAGGACAGAAAGCCTATAGAGTATGTGATGGGCACGCATATGAATAGTGAAATCACATCAAAACTAACCACACTATCCCCTTACCATGGCATAGATGTTTAATTTGATCTGTGAAGTCCAGCATATTCTTTATAGGGTGGGACAAAAAACTGCATAACATACCGTAATCAATATGGCACCAGGAAACTTTCACATGGGTGCCATCTCAGCACTTAAGAAGGGACTAAACTTTGCTTCTTCACCATGAAGTACCCCTTTCATTGACATATTAAGTGTGCTGAACAAGTAATTCATAAGTTTCTCAGTGAAACTGCAGAAGGAATTCATAGAGCAAAGAGCCACATTTTTTTAAAATCCAAGCTGCCAGCACCAAACATGACTAGAGCTGAGTGCAATGGACTCTGTGCCCTCCACAATGATTCTCTTGCCATAGTCGCGCCAGCTGACCAGGGTAATGCTGCCATCCTGATGGAACAAGCCAACTTTGACACAAAAATCTGATGGATGCTGGAGGAAGATATGTACCAAAGAGTGCCTCAGGACCCAGCATCCAGAATAGTAATGAAGACTTTGGAGCTTCTCAAACAGTCATCGCTGGAAGAGAGTGTTATTAAAAACCACCTCCCCCAGGCACCCAGTCCACCCACATTCTAATGTCTGCCAAAAATGTGTTAGAAGGATACCCCTTTAAGGCCTATAGTGAGCATCATCAGATTGCTGACCAATAGACTTGCAAGGCATTTGGCTAGTCTCCTCTCGATGCACGTTGGACATTGTGTGCACCATATAAAGAATACAGCAAACATCATCGATTGAATTAAATGTCTATGTCTTAGTGAAGCAGATATTATGGTTAGCTTTGATGTGGTTTCCCTACTCCCATGTGTGCCCATCAAGATTCTACAGACTTGATGTCCCGGTTCTTTGATGACACCATCATGGGTTTATTAAACATACCCTGATGTCACTGTATTTTTCACATGGTGGAAAATATTTAAGCCAGATGAATGGTGTTGTGATGGGGAGGCTATTACTCTGGTTGTAGCCAACTTCTTTATGGAGCATTTTGAGGACATCATCTTGGACATGGCTCCTGCTAAGCCTGGTTGTTTTTGTCACTACATTAACAATACATTCGTTATATGGCCTCATGGACATGAAGAGCTGTAAAAGCTCCTGGAATACATCATCAACATCCACAACTACATACAATTCATGATGGAAGTGGTGAAGGATGGTTCCTTGCCATTCCTGGATGTTCTTGTCTGCCATAAAGCCAATAGATGTCTCAGTCACATTGTTGATTGCAAGCCCACACACACGGATTGATATCTGCATGCCACCAGCTACCACCACCCAGCACACAAGCTGTATGTTCTCAGGACCTTGATACATCAAGCTGAAACCACCTCACATGCTGAAAACCTGCCAAAGGCACTGAGCTACTTACATAAAGTTTTCAAGGAAAACAGTTATAACAACAGACAAATTTCACAAGCAGTTTCAGCTAAGCCTCAAAAGGAAGACCTCCAAAGAAGACACAAAGAAAATTGCGTTTTTACCATTTTGTGGCTCAATAATAGGGATGATTAGTCATCTTCTGAAGAGGCATAAAATCAACAGTCTTGGGATCCCCAGCATAGATCCAGCAACTAATGAAGCCTGTGAAAGATTATGTAGGCCTCAAAACACCTGGAATATACAAAATACTGTGTGGGTGTGAGCAGTCTTATATCAGTCACATTGTTTGCACTATTGAACAGTGATGAATGGAACATCAAATGTGTTTCCATCTGTGCTATCTTGAACAATCAGCTGTAGTAGGGCATGCACTGGATAATGGACACCATATTGCATTCAATGATACTTCTATTGTTAAACAAACAATGGCTTCTGCAATATCATAATAAATGAAGCAATAGAGATATGAATATCAAATAACAGCCTCAATAAACACAGTGGATTGCACAGTGGATTGCACAGTACAGCTTGGGATCCTGTGATTGGGGAGTTGAAGTGGTTGTGACAGTCCAACATTGCTATCTATGGTGCAGGACTGGGCACCAGTGATACTACTGGTGGTGACGTGGCTGTATAAGAATGGCAGCGACATTCACACAACAGTCAGCCACATGACAGTGGCAGAGGAGATCTCTGCCAAGAGCTCATGGGCAGTTAACCATTTGACATGGTTTGAAACCACAGAATATTTTATTAGTTGATATCACTGTGACAGCATTCATTTGTACATAATGTTTAGGATATGCAAATTAATGAGAATTTAAATCGTATGCAACAAAGTATTCAGTTAACATACTTTCCTAATTTACACCAGATAATGCCATCTGGTGTAATAACTTGGAGTATCTCATGTCTAAGAAATAAATTTTTGTTGCCCAAAAGTGAATGCTAGATTTATGTATGCCGAGCATTGGATGCCAGTCCCTGCATTAAGCATCTGTCCTCTACAAGTCTTCTGGCTACCCACTACGAGCTAAAAAATGTCTTTCTAAGCAATTTCTTCAACTGTATAGAAGAATTTTTATTCAATAATTTATATTATATGCAGTAAAAACAGTTATATGCCTTTCAAATTAAGTATTGTCAACTGTTGTGTCCATTTATATGTAACTGGTTAATGCATTGCCATACTTAAACACAAATTGTGTTAAATAGCATATAAACTTGTTTGTGCCACATTATTATGGTCATAAAAATGACACATGGAACACACAACACCTATTCATGTCACACAGCAGCCACACTAACTGCCTGCTAGAAATACTGATTATATTTCATGTGACCTCATTCTTTCACAGTGGCATGCTTCAGATACAATTTTCTCAAGTTACAAGCCACATCACTCTTAATAAAACACCAAAGATTTCTATAGCTGACTCAGCCATCATTATCAGGGGTTAAAAAACTGACTGCCAGGGCTGGTACAGTGTTCCACTTATATAGGTGTGATAGCAGCATCTAAAATCTTCCGGAATGGGTGGAAGTGATGCAGGTGTGGAAAACAAGTTGGCCAGCTAATAGGATTTCTGTCTCACCATGGGACTGAGAGACATCAGGGGCATGAGGGGTCAATGCCACATCTTTCAGGGTATGCTGATATAAGAGCCTGATAATTAGTAAAAAATGAAATGATAATGTGGTATTGCTGGCAACCAGGGAAGTTTCAACTGCTGGGTTGCAGGTCTTATTTCAGGTGATGCCACATTGGGCACCTTGTGTGTCGGTAATGATGAGATGATGATGAGGACAACACAACACCCAGTCCACAAGCAGAGAAAATCCTCAACCTGGCTGGGAATTGAACCCAGGCCCGTTGAATGGCAAGCAAACATGTTACCACTCACAAGGGAACCTCCCCATCGCACCCCCCTCAGATTTAGTTATAAGTTGGCACAGTGGATAGGCGTTGAAAAACTGAACACAGATCAATCGAGAAAACAGGAAGAAGTTGTGTGGAACTATGAAAAAAATCAGCAAAATATACAAACTGAGTAGTCCATGTGAAGATAGGCAACATCAAGGACAATGAGAGTTAAGGAGCGCCGCGGTCCCGTGGTTAGCGAGAGCAGCTACAGAGCAAGAGGTCCTAGGTTCAAGTCTTCCCTCGCGTGAAAAGTTTAATTTTTTATTTTCAGTTTATGTGACAAACTCTTATGTTTTCATCACTTTTTTGGAAGTGATTATCACATCCACAAGAAAACCTAAATCGGGCAAGGTAGAAGAATCTTTTTACCCATTCGCTAAGTGTACAAGTTAGGTGGGTCGACAACATATTCCTGTCATGTGACGCACATGCCGTCACCAGTGTCATATAGAATATATCAGACGTGTTTTCCTGTGGAGGAATTGGTTGACCTATGACCTTGCAATCAAATGTTTTCGGTTCCCATTGGAGAGGCACATCCTTTTGTCTACTAATCGCATGGTTTTGCGGTGCGGTCGCAAAACACAGACACTAAACTTATTACAGTGAACAGAGACATCAATGAACGAACGGACAGATGATAACTTTGCGAAAATAAAGAAAGTAAAATTTTGAGCTGAGGGAAGACTTGAACCAAGGACCACTAGATCTGCAGCTACTCACACTAACCACGGGACTACGGCGGTCCTAACCTCAGATGCTCCTTGATGTTGCCTATCTTGCACATGGACTACTCAGTTTGTATATTTTGCTTATTTTTTTCATAGTTCCACACAACTTCTTCCTATTTTCTCGATTGATCTGTGTTCAGTTTTTCAAGGCCTATCCCCTGTGCCAACTTATAACTAAATCTGAGGTGGGTGCGATGGGTAGGTTCCCTTGTCAGATACGCAGGCAGACTTGATACTTAGTAATCATACATAACTTCTTGCTCAATGAAAGAAGAGTGTCTAAGAACTGGAAAGCAGCACAGGTTACACTAACACTCAAGAAAGAAAATAAGAACAATCCACTGAATTAAAGGCCCATATCACTTATATCCATTTACAGTAGGATTCTGGAACACTATGGTAAAAAATTATAAGTTACCTCAAAGAAAATGATCCATTGACACACAGTTAACATGGATTCAGAAAACACTGTTATTGTGAAACACAACTAGCTCTTTATTCACACAAAGTAATGAGCACCATTGACAAGGGATCTCAAATTCATTCCATATTTCTAGATTTTAAGAAGGCTTTTGATACTGTTCTTCACAAGCAGCTTCTGATCAAATTGTATAACTATGGAGTATCGTTTCTGTTATAGCAACGAGCGACCAGCAAGCAGTGCATGGCAGAGAATGGAGACATGAAGCCACCAGGTGGGGGTGCCACTGGAGGTATTGCTAACAACGAATAGACAAAACAGACAAACAAGTAGGGGATGGCAGACACTACAACCGACCAGGACACAACACGAGGTAAGCAAGCAAAAACCGGGGTGGTAAACATAGCGAGACAACAACAATGCAGGAACACTCCAAACAATGACAGTATGTATCTCAACACATGGAACTGGAATGCAGTAAGGCCAAGAAGCACACGTGAACTACAGCAAGAACCAGACTGCCAGCATAGTGCCATGCAGCTATCTAAATACAGGACCATGGGAAACACAATTGGCTGCAGACTTAGCGTAGTACAGAGAGTGGCACACTCACAAGGGGAGGCTCGTGGTGCAGGTGCGTGCCAGAGCACAGAGACCCCTAATGGGTATCCAGGTCCATAGACTCTGGCACACGTTCAATTTCTGCACCTTCCAACACCAGATTCCTGATCCCCCCCAAAACTTGTCCATAGGGGTGGAAACGACCCAGACGGAGGCCATGATGCGCAGAAGGAGGGAATGGAGGGAGACCCTGGGTCATCACTATCAGCAATGGGTTGGGATAGCAGTCCGTGGAATTCATCAAAATGTCACTAGAGGGCAGGGCATCACACAGCACCTCCGATCCTTATGGATGCAGGAAGGAGTGCTGGCATGCCTGCCGGGAGCCGGCAGCCATCAGCAGTGGGGCTGGCTTGAGGACCTCGTGCACACCAGAAGGAAGTGGAGGGCATTAGGGGAGGTGAGGTGCCATGTAGGGGTATGAGGCCGGAGTTGGTTATGGTGGTGGTGCTCGAGCCCCTTCTAAGTCTGTACCAATGTCACAAGCTGCCCTTGGGTTGCGACTACTGTGGTGGAAGTCCAAACAGCCTTGCCTCCATATGAGCTGGCGCACACTGCTGTGCTGGGGTGTAGTGCTGAGAGGGTCAGAGGTGAGGCTCAGAAGGTGATGGTGTCAGCAGATGGACCAGGGTCATGGATGCCAGCCATGGAGGAGTTTGGCCGTTCTATGACCACAATTTGGCGTGGTGCAATAAGTGTTCAAGAATAAGGTATGGTCAACACAGTGGCAGAGGATTCAACTGCTTTTGTCAGCTGTTGTTTAAGTGTTCTGATCAGTCATTTTGCTGTGACATTGGAGGACAGATGGAATGGAGGGGTGCAGATGTGTTTGATACCATTGGCCTCACAGAATGCGTGAAGGAGGCTGCTGCAAATTGGGGGCCATTATCAGAGACCAAGGTATGAGGCAGGCCTTCGATAGTGAGAACCTGAGCCAAGGCCATGAGTGTGGCATCAGGCATGGTGGACGCCATGTGTACCACATATGGGTATCTGGAGTATGCATCCACAATGAGTAACCACAGCGATCCCAAAAACAGGCCCATAAAATCGAGATGGATGCAGTCCCAGGGGTGGCGAGGCATGGGCCAGGGTGCAAATGATTCCGAAGGGCTGGCCTGGTGATGCGCACATACCGAGCACACATGTACCAAGCATTTGATGTTGCCATCTATGCCGGGCCAATACATATGCCGGTGAGCCAAATCACCTGATGGACGTCAGTCTCCATGGCCAAGAGAAGAACACACACCACAATCGATAGTCTGTGTGAGAGATGCCGCCAGGGGCTGAATTCAGTTTTCAACCAACGAAAAGATGGGTCATGTAGCAGAGAACCTGCCTTAGGATGTGGTCCTGGCATGTGGCAATGGCGACCTGTGCAGCCGTGATAGGAAATCCGTCCTGTGTATCTTGGCGGGCTGTATCAATGTGAAAGCAGAGGAATTTGGGATCAAGGCCCAAGGGAAGATGTGGCAATGCATCTGCACTGAAGTGTTGAGAGGTGGGGTTATATTGGATAACGTACGTGTAACTTCGTAAGAACAGAGCCCAGTGCTGGAGACGTTGAGTGGTTCACTCTGGGAGGTGTGTGTGTTGTGTTGTGTGTGTGTGGGGGGGGGGGGGGGGCCTGAATAGGGTAACCAAAGGCTTGTGATCAGTAAGGAGAGTGAACTTCATCCCAAACAGGTAGATATGAAACTTGTGAATGGTGAAAACTATCACCAGAGCCTCTTTCTCAGTCTGAGAATAGATCCTCTATGCTGGGGACAGCATATTTGAGGCATACACAATGGGCTGTTCTGAGCCATCCTCATTCCTGTGAGCCAGGACTGTACCAATATCATAGGTCAAAGCATCAGCCACCTCAACCAAGGGGCAGTCCGGACAGAAGGGAAACAGGCAAGGAGCAGACTTCAGCATAGTTTTCAAGTGGAGAAAAGCATGATCACAGGCAGGAGTCCAGTTGAAAGGCACTCCTTTGTGACACAAGCGATTGAGGAGCTGTGCAATATCAGCAGCCTGGGATAAAAACTTTATGTAGTAGTTAGCCTTGCCCAAAAAACCTGGAGGTCAAATAAATCCTTGGGCTGGGGAAGGGAGTTGATGGCCATGACACTGTGATCCGATGGACAAATGCCGTCTTTACTGAGCCAGTGCTCCAAGTATTCGACTTCCAGTTGAAAGAAACTACACTTGTCCAGCCAACAGTATAAGCCTATGGCCTGCAGGGCGTGAAATAAGGTACCAAGGTTTTCAAATGCTTATAGCGTTTATGGCCGGTGACCAAGATGTCATCGAGATAATTGGCACAAGCTGGGATGGGCTGTGTGAAGTGCTCCAGGTACCTCTGGAAAATGACCAGTGTAAAGTAAATACCAAACAGAAGGTGCTTGTATTTACATAATCCAAAAGGTGTGTTGATGACAATGATGTTCTCGGATTCCTCATCTAAGGGTAATTGATGGTAGTAAGCCTCTGCCAGGTCAACCTGAGAGAAGTACTAGCCAAGCACCAGTTTGGTGACAAGGTCTTCCTGCTGGGGAATGGGATAAATTTCAACCAGAGACTGTGCATTGATTGTAGCTTTGAAATCCCCACATTGGTGAAGGGAGCCATTGGGTTTACTGACCACCACTAACAGGGACACCAAAGCACTCACTTTCATGGGCTCAATGATGCCAGCAGCCTGCAGTCGATCGGTCTTGTTGACTGCTGAACATAAGGCCACTGGAACGGGTTGAGTCCAGAAAAACTGCAGTTGAGCATCTGGTCAGAGAGCAATGTGCACCTTGAAGTCAAATGCACACCCTAAGTCAGACTGAAACAAAGAGGCATAGGCCAAGCACAAATGATCGAGGTCTTGGAATGGGACGGCAGTGGAAATGACCTTAACTTCATCAGAAATCAAAAAGCCAAATAATGTGAAAGCATTGAGTCCAAACATGTTTGAAGCCAATGGATGGTCAACCACCAGTAGTGTTAGGAGATAGGGAACATGTTTATAGGTGGCTGGGACCGAGAACTGCCCATAGAAGGGAATAGAACCATCACCATACGTGACCAATCACCGAGAGGTGGGAGATGACTGTGGGGTACAAAGGCATGTATACATCGCCAGATTGATCAAGGAGTCAGTGCCCCCCGTATTGATCTGGAAATTAATGTGCACATTAAAAATGCAGAGCGTGAAGGACAACTTCCACATCAATGGGTCTTCTAGTGGAATGACTGATTGCAGCATATGCATGGTATCCTGATGACCCATGGGTGAGGGGCAGGTGCGGGTTGAGCAGCTGGGACAGACTGATTGGAGACGGCCATCTTTCTGACAGCCCATGCACATCTTCCAGCAATGAGAACAGCCTGCACAAGAGTGGACAAAAAAGCACTGTGGACAAGATGGAAGTAAGACATCGACTGGTGGCTCTGAACCCATAGAGACATTGTACAAGGAGGAGTCCAAACAATGTTGCTCTCTGTGGGCGGTACCATGACGATGACATGAGAGAAGAACCCTCACGGTGGACTCTACCGCCAACAATATGACACCCTTCAATGCTGATTGGCACAAGTGAAGTCACATTTGTGGCTGAGACCCTGCAAGTCCATGACCCAAGAATGGAATGATTGACCAGGCTGTTTATGGTACTGATGGAACTCAAGCCAAGATGCCACAACATGATATTGCTGGGAATAGTAGTTAGTCAGCAGCACACATATTCATTAAAGAAGAGAGCCACGGGGTCTGACAAGGGTGCCAACTTGGGCAGCAGAAAGAACGTGTCTGGTGATGCCCAGGACAATAATAATGAAAGCTTGAGGGAGTCATTTGTAGCCTGAAACACTTCGAATTGTTTCAGACAATGAAAGTAGGATTCCTAATCTTCCTTAACGTCATTAAAGGGCAGAAACAACGTCAGACATGGGGAAGTGTCTGAAACTGGGACACCCAGGAGCTGGTGCTGTCAGACTCCCCTGCACTGACTTTGTCCATCAGCAACTGCAAGGACTGCTGTAAGACATCTAACTGGTGCTGCTGCTGTTGCATGAGCCGCTACTGTTGTTCCAAGAGCCATACCAATGTAGCCTCGATGCTACAAAACCTTTTACCTCATCACCAGTCTTATAGCTTTGAGTGACCAGCGAACAGTGCATGTCAGAGAATAGAGATGCAAAGCCGCCAGGCAGGAAGCCGCTGGAGGTATCACTAACAATGAACAGACAGGACAGACAAACAAGTAGGGGACAACAAACACTACAACTGACCAGGACACAACACGAAGTAAGCAAGCAAGAACTGAGGTGATAAACATACTGAGACAACAACAATGCAGGAACACTCCAAACAACGACAGTATCTATCTCTGCACACGGAACTGGAATACAGTATGGCCAAGATGCACATGCGAACTATAGCATGTACCAAATTGCTGGGGTGTCACTGTGTGGCTGCCTAACTGTAAGGCAACAAATTATCTATTAGCTACATATTTCCAAGCACATATTATACTTATGTATATATATAAGAATTCTACTGAAGCTAGAGTCTCTTTTTTACTATCTGTGTACTGAAAACCATTAAGAGGTTTCTAAATTGACTTGAAAACCATCTTTATTGGTTGGTAATATACTGTTTGAAAACCTGCAGCAACACTTTTGTCTTTTGTTTCTGCCAGAAAAAGAAAAAAAAGTTAAAGATACCTGACAAAAGAGCTTTCAATCACACAATGACTTTTGGAAGTGCCTTTGACAGTTTTGTAACAGTTGCTTAGTGGCATTTAAAAAAAAAAGATGCACCATGAAGCAATTATCCAAACTGGACAGAAATCAGTAGATGTGATGTCCATGCGAAGACAAACAAATGATTACAGTTTCACAAAAATTGGATCATTAATTCAAGACAGGGAACTTTACAAAATGAGCAAGACAATAACATGTTGGTCCACCTGTGACCCTTAGTCAAGCAGTTAGCATTGGTTGACACAGTTATTGGGTGTCCTCCTGAGGGATACCATGCTAAATTCTGATCAATCAGAATGTTAGATTGTCCCCATAATGCACCAAACATTGGTACCACTGCATCCTTACAGCACAGTGGTACATTGATGATACTCTACAACCCGTTTTGTTGTCCTTCATGTCAATCCATCCTGGCATTACATTCCAATAAGATAATACCTGCCCACACACAAGAAGAGTTCTACTGCTTGCCTTTGTCCTTTCCTAACCAAACCTTGGACAGCAAGGTTGCCAAATTTCTCTGTAACTGAGAATGCTGCAGTGCAGTTTCTCCAAAAGACCATATGAGGAATGCAAGCAATATGAGGAAGGCATTGTCAACATACTGCAGGAAGCAAAATGGATGCAACCGTATAGAGTGCAGAGCTTTCTTCTTGAAGTTCTAAGTTCTCCATAAACAAATGGAACATGAGAAGTAACCTATGGCTGAGCATTACCAAAAATAAGAATAAACAGCAATGCTTTTAACAGAGACCAGGGGTACACAAGGGGGCAGCCTTTAGATATCAAGTGAAAGCAAAGACAGATGCTTGATGCTCATGTGGAGGTGGAAGCAACATTTTCAAATGTGGTGCTGGCGATTAGGCATAGATCCCTCAGAGTGGTTGGTGTGTCACATTGTCCATAAACAGCCCTTTTCAATCAATCCCATGCATGTTCGATAGTGTTCATGTCTGGAGAGCAAGCTGGCCACTCTAGTCGAGTGAAATTTTCCTGAAGGAAGTTGTTCACAAGATGTGCACGATGGGGACATGAATTGTCATCCATGAAGATGAATGCCTCACCAATACGCTGCCGATATGGTTGCAGTATTGGTCACAGGATACCATTCATGTATCATACAGCCATTACAGCACCTTACATGAGCAGCAGTGGCATACATCAGCCCACATAATGCCATCCCAAAACAGAAGGGAACCACCACCTTGCTGCACTCGCTGGAGAGTGTGTCTAAGGTGTTCAGCCTGACCGGGTTGCCTCCAAACACATCTCCGACGATTGTCTGGCTGAAGGCATACACGACACTTATCGGTGAAGAGAACATGATGCCAATCCTGAGCAGTCCATCCGGCATGTTGTTGGGTCCATCTGTACCATGCTGCATGGTGTCATGTTTGCAAAGATGGACCTCACTATGGACATTGGGAGTGAAGGTGCATATCATGCAGCCTATTACACACAGTATGAGTCATAACACAACGTCCTGTGGTTGCACAAAAAGCATTATTCAACATGGTTGCATTGCTGTCAGGGTTCCTTCAAGCCATAAACCATAGGTGGCTGTAGTAGCCCTTAGACAGCCTGAGCAAGGCATGTCATCGACAGTTCCCACCTCTCTGTATCTCCTCCATGTGCAAACAACATCACTTTGGTTCACTCCGAGACACCTGGACACTATCCTTGTTGAGAGCCCTTCCTGGCACAAAGTAACAATGTGGATGCAATCAAACCACAGTATTGACCATCTAGGCATGGATGAACTACAGACAACATGAGCTGTGTACCTCCTTCTTGGTGGAATCACTGGAACTGATTTTCTGTCGGACCCCCTCCATCTAATAGGCACTGCTCATGCATGGTTGTTTACATCTTTGGACAGGTTTAGTGAAATCTCGGAACAGTCAGAGGGACTGTGTCTGTGATACAATTTCTACAGTCAATGTCTATCTTCAGGAGTTCTGCGAACTGGGGTGTTGCAAAACATTTCTTGATGTGTGTATATTATAGGTGGCACTACAGTGGCTAAAATATCAGTCCAGGCTGCTTTTGCCCTGTATAGAGCCATATAATAGCCTTCCATTTCTTGCTTTTCAATCCACTGATATACTGAATTTCCAGCATTAACTGCTCTATTCATCACTGGTTTCACCTGTAAACAGTTCATCATGTAATACACCATACAGTCTTCCATTTCACACTCTTAATTACAGTGGACCTGTCTTCAATCCAACAACTTCATCCTACAACCAGGACTCATTTTCTCCATTTTTCCCTTGAGGAATATAATCATCTTCACTTCCACTGCCCACTGCCTCTACTTACATTTTCTTTCTTCACAATTGGTCATTTTTTTGTTCATGTTCTATAATTTGAAGAGATGTTGAAATTTAGAAAACTTCTTTCTATCAAGTCACTAGATCCCATATAAGTTTCACTCTTTGTTTTGACCATAATCTGTGTTCCAGTTGTTATCTGTACTTGAAGAGTATTTTTCCAAAGTATACATAACACCATTGATAGTTAGGGGACAACCTTGAAAGTTTTTATTTGATCTTCTTATTATTCAATTCAAATTTTTTTATGGGAGGTACATAGAAAAGCCTCCATACTTACTTTTTCAGCTTTTGTTTATTCTATCTTGTTTCTTTATTTCTGAGTGTGATGTCACCGCCAGACACCACACTTGCTAGGTGGTAGCCTTTAAATCGGCCGCGGTCCGTTAGTATACGTCGGACCCGCGTGTTGCCACTGTCAGTGATTGCAGACCGAGCACCGCCACACGGCAGGTCTAGAGAGACTTCCTAGCACTCGCCCCAGTTGTACAGCCGACTTTGCTAGTGATGGTTCACTGCCTACTCACGTTCTCATTTGCCGAGATGATAGTTTAGCATAGCCTTCAGCTACATCATTTGCTATGACCTAGCAAGGTGCCATTATCAATTACTATTGATATTGTGAATCATGTACCGTCAAGTCCGACATTCATCATTAATGGATTAAACTTAAGTATTCCAACAGCAACGTCCATTTTTCTAAATTCTAATTTCCTTGTCCTGTTCCAGACCTCACGCCAGCCTGCGTGAGCTAAAACGTGTGCATTTCGGCCTCCTCTAGTAACACGGTGTTGGCTCTCCTGCCAACCACAACATCGGCGAGGGGGCACAACCGCGTTCTTATTGATATTGCCCTGGTTTACTTGTGTAATGGCTTTGCCACAATCTCCAGATGTACTGTCCGAATTTTATCGCTTACAGAATCAGCAGACGCAGGCATTACTGGATGCCCTTGGACAGCTCATCCAGGGTCAATGTGCGATGCAAAACGATGTGGCAGTAGCTGCTCCACCGCTAACACAGCCACAAAACGCAGTTGCACCAACTTTTCGACCTTTTGATGCTGCACTGGAAAGCTGGACGGTGTGGTCACGCCAATTTGGATTCCATCTCGCCACCTACAGAATTCAAGGTAACGAGCGGCAGCCTTTTTTGCTATCATCAGTCGGGGTGAACACGTACCGTGTGATAGTCAAATTATTTCCCCGACGCGACGTAGCAACTCTGTCCTACGAAGAAATTTTGTCTGCATTAGATGCATATTTCAAAGAATCAGTCAATGTAGTTGCGAAACGGTATACCTTCTTTCATACAAAATGTACAGCAGGTAAGACTAATCGGGAGTGGTTTGCAACCTTCAAAGGCCTTACTAGGGATTGTGCTTTTGAGTGTCAATGTGGACTCCCTTATTCAGATACTATAGTACGTGATGGAACTGCACAGAACGTTTCTGATGTTCGTATAATTGAACAGATTTTGAAACTAGTCAATCCCTCCCTTCAACAAGTGATGGACATATTGGATCGGCAGCAGACACTTGACTTTCCTCAGGAATCATTTGAAACTTCACCAGCCATGTGTCAGGTTAACCAGCCCACCGGGCGAGCTGCACAGAGCAGTAAACAGCCCCCGAGCCTGGTCGCGCCGCTGCCGCCAGGCTCTCAGCCACGTGTGCCACGCTGGCAAGCAAATGCAGTGCTCAAATCATGCCCTTGGTGCGCTACTAGACATTCGCATGAGAATTGCCCGTCACGCCAAGCTATTTGCTTTTATTGTAATAAAAAAGGACATGTTCAGAGTGTTTACCAGAAAAAGCTCAGATCGGAAGCTCAAAACCATTCCAGGCCCTTTGCTTTGCGCCGGAATCAGAATCGAACCAGGGATACTCAGGCTCGCGAAACTTCGCCCATGGAAATTCATGTAGTTCATTCCACTCTGCCCAGTGCCACTCTCTCTAACAGTGACTGTGTTCGTCCCACAAATAGTGTGCATCGACATCGCCGGAACTCCCGTCACGTCACAAGTGATTTTTTACCAGTGTCAGTTCATGTTGCATGAGACAGTCGCTCTTGTCGTCAGCAGGACAATAAACTTTTTGTGGACTTGGACATTAATGGCAAAGTGATACCATTCCAGCTCGATACCGGGACTGCAGTTTCACTGATCAATCAAGACACTTACAAACTGCTGGGCACACCTCCATTGCGTGCCGCAAATGTTAAGTTAACTAGCTATTCAGGTCAAGAGATCCCTGTGTTAGGACAGTGCAGCCTTCTTGTAACACACAAAGGACAAACAAAACTTGTGTCATTTTACGTCCTTCATTCTTCTTCTACAGTGAACTTGTTTGGTTTCGATTTATTTCAGTTGTTTAACTTGTGTATAGTAAATCAGGTCCTATCAGTGAACCAGACTGTGCCTTCAGACAGTGTTTCTCGTCTATGTGAAGAATTTGCAGATATTTTTGCACCAGGCCTCGGTTGCGCTAAGAACTATAAATCACATTTGGAACTGAAAGTAAACCCGCAACTGAAATTTTTCAAAGCACGCAATGTTCCCCACGCATTGCGTGATGAGGTCACAAAAACATTACACGAATTGGAATCACAAGGTATAATTGAACGTGGGCAGGCTTCTCTCTGGGCATCACCCTTAGTAATTTTGCCAAAACCTTCGGGAAAATTGAGACTTTGTGTGGACTTCAAGGCAACAGTGAATCCACAACTCGTGATTGCAACTTTTCCTTTACCCCGCCCAGAAGATCTTTTTGACAAACTGTGCCCGGGTAAATATTTTTCGAAGTTGGACCTAGCAGATGCGTACTTGCAAATACCGGTGGACGAAGAATCCCAGCGCGTATTGGTGATTAACACGCATCCTGATTTGTATCGATTCAAACGACTGCCATTCGGGTGTGCAGCCGCCCCTGCAGTGTTTCAGCAATATCGACAAACTGTTTGTGCGTTGGTCCCTACTGCACCAAATTATCTGGACGATATTGTGATCTCCAGAAAGACGGAAGAAGAACATTTGGCTATTCTCAGAACATTCAAATGGCTCAAATGGCTCTGAGCACTATGGGACTTAACATCTATGGTCATGAGTCCCCTAGAACTTAGAACTACTTAAACCTAACTAACCTAAGGACATCACACAACACTCAGAACATTATTTCAGGTCTTACGACAAAATGGTCTTCGCTTGCGGAAGGACAAATGTGTGTTTTTTGCTCGTGACTTGCCATACCTGGGACATGTACTCAATGTCCAAGGCATACATCCCAGTCCCGAGCACCTCCATGCCATACAAGACTTGCCTTCGCCGCAGAATTTGAAGCAGTTACAGAGTGTGCTGGGAAAAATCTACTATTATCACCGATATGTTCCACACGCCTCTTCCATTTCAGCTCCGCTTCATCGCTTACGCCGTAAAGGTGTTCCATTCGTCTGGACGATGCAATGCGAACGCGCCTTTCGCCAGTTGAAATCAGCGTTGCTTTCCAATACTTGCCTTACGCCATTCGATCCCCAGAAGCCCCTTTTGTTGATGGTGGATGCATCGGATTTCGGGATCGGTGCTGTGCTTGTGCACAAAGATGGATTGCACGATCGCCCTATTGCCTTTGCGTCCAAATTGCTCTCGTCTGCGCAAAGAAATTATTCACAGATCGAGAAAGAAGCATTGGCTCTCGTATTTGGTGTTACAAAGTTCCACGATTTCTTGTATGGTCGTCACTTTACCATAATCACAGACCACAAACCTTTGACATCGCTTTTTCATTCGACCAAGGCTGTACCTCCACGTACAGCGCAGAATTTCATTCGCTGGTCTATTTTCCTCTCGCAGTACCGCTACGATATCTTGTATCGGTCCACTGCTAAGCACGGAAACGCCGATGCATTGTCCCGCTTGCCTGTTGCTGAGGATATGGCATTCGATTCCTCCGAACTTGCTTGCATGTTCATTGATTCGGAAACCAATGATGTGGTCGAATCGTTTCCGATTGATTTTCGTCGCATAGCTACAGCCACAGCTGCCGACCCTGTCCTTGCTACCGTTCTGCGTTTTGTTGCTACGCAACGGCCCTTGTCAACGTCACCAACGTCACGGATCAGGGATCCGTTGGTTCACCGATTTTTTGCTCAGCAGGAGAGACTTTTTGTAGACGTGGTGTTTTGCTGTTACATTCTGATAATGATCAGTCCAGGGTCGTGGTCCCACATTCGTTACAGTCCTCTGTCTTACAGCTTCTCCATCAAGGACATTGGGGTATAGTGAGAACGAAACAACTTGCTCATCAGCACTGTACTTGGTTCGGAATCGATGCCGCAATTACGAATATGTGCTCTTCTTGCATGATGTGTGCCGATCAACAATCAGCACCACTGAGGAAATTCTTTGCATGGCCAAAAGCCACTTCCCCTTGGCAACATTTACACATTGATTTTGCTGGTCCATTCTGGAATGCTCGATGCTTGGTTGTGGTAGATTCATTCAATAATTTTCCTTTTGTTGTCCGGATGTCTTCCACGACGTCATCTGCCACCATCCAAGCATTATCTGCTATCTTTTGCTTTGAAGGTCTTCCACAGACTATTGTTTCTGACAATGGCCCACAATTCATGTCCTCAAAATTTCAGTCATTCTGCAAGGCCAAAGGTATTCAACATCTGACGTCCGCGCCGTTTTCGCCACAGTCAAACGGTGCCGCTGAACGATTGGTCAGGACTTTCAAGTCACAGATGTTGAAGTTGAAAGAGTCGCATTCTCGGGTGGATGCATTATTGGTCTTTTTGTTCTCGTATTGCTCTCACCCCGAGATGGTTGCTCGCCGACTGAGTTGCTCCACGGTCGTCATCATTGAACCTTGATGTCTTTGCTACATCTGCCGCATCAGGTTCCTGTGCAGCGGCAGACACCTGCTTTTGCTCCAGGCGACGTTGTCTACTATCGCCACTATCGAGGTTCACGGCGTTGGCTCAAAGGGCGCATTCTTCGCTGCCTTGGCCGTGCTATGTATCTGGTTTTGGGTGCCTCTGGTGAGGTGCATCGGCATCTCAATCAGCTGCGCCTCTGTCGTTGCACGGGATATGCCACTCGCCGCCTGCTTTCAGCGACAGTGCCATCCAGTCAGCGCCCTGGGGACCCATCTACTGGCTTGCCTCAGCCCCAAGTGTTACCGACGCTGCCTTCCATTTTGCCCCATGGCGATGCGCCGCCGCCACTGCCACCTGTTCTCCCACCGGCGATGCCCGCAGTGGATATGTCGCTGCAACCTCCGGGCGCCTCCCTCAGTCACACGCTGCCGGTCGTTTCCCGTGACCAGTTGTCCTCCAACATGGAACTCTTGCCCGCTTCAGACCATATGTTGTCTTCACCCGTTGGGTGCCCCAGCCCGATGGAGGTCGATTTGGCCCCTCCTGTCTCTCTGCGGGTGCATACACCGCATGTTGGCGTGCACCCTGGAGCAGGTTTTCAGGCGTTTCCTAGCTCCCCACAGTCCGAATGGCACGGTGCGGGTGGCACAGCCTCGGCTGTTGTTAGGCGCCCCACCTCGTCGCACACGTCAACATGGGGTCCTCTCTACGGCAGGCGGAAGCCTTATACCACAACTGTACGCCGATTTGCGGGGTAGGAATGTGGTGTCACCACCAGACACCACACTTGCTAGGTGGTAGCCTTTAAATCGGCCGCGGTCTGTTAGTATACGTCAGACCCGCGTGTCGCCACTATCAGTGACTGCAGACCAAGTGCTGCCACACGGCAGGTCTAGAGAGACTTCCTAGCACTTGCCCCAGTTGTACAGCCGACTTTGCTAGTGATGGTTCACTGTCTACTTACATTCTCATTTGCCGAGACGATAGTTTAGCATAGCCTTCAGCTACGTCATTTGCTATGACCTAGCATGACGCCATTATCAGTTACTAATGATATTGTGAATCATGTACCGTCAAGAGCGACGTTCATCATTAATGGATTGAAGTTAAGTATTCCACCAGCTATGTCCGTTTTTCTAAATTCTAATTTCCTTGTGCTGTTCTAGACCTCACGCCAGCCTGCGTGAGCTAAAACACGTGCATTTCGGCCTCCTCTAGTAACACGGTGTTGGCTCTCCTGCCAACCACAACACTGAGTACATATTTGGCAGCAGCCAGAAGTGACTCACTTCGTTTTGTGAAACAGTTACACCCTGTCACAGAATGAATGGTTATGTAAGGGGTAGTTACTTGGTGACTTACAAAATGTGCCACATACCTCGTGTGTTGCTTATCAAGTCCAAGTGACAGTTTGGTAGAGAGTTTTAATAAAGAAAAAATTCCACTGAGAAATTACACATCTGATACTTTAACTTTCCTGGTTTTATGCAGAGGAAATTCATAAAATCATCATTCCTTCACTATGATGTGTTTAAGCTATCCAGCAGAATAATTATGTAAAATTACTTTGTATATAATATGTTTTTATTATTGTTGATATTTTGTCAGTTGCCCAGGTAGTATACTGTAACAGATTAAATTTAAGTATTTCACTTTCTACCAACATTTTTGGATGTTGGAATCTCATACTTTGATACTCAACTGTGAAATAGATTTCTCACATTAATGTTTAACTGACTGTATAGTTTCATAACACTACTGAATAAGCTGTTCGAATTAAAAATCATCTGAAGAAAACTTACTGAGAATATGAAGATACTTTTTAAGTACTACTTTGTCAAATAATTGATATAGGCCCTACCATGTACTGTTAGTTGGACTACAGCACTCAGTCCAACACTAATATTGTTGCTCGCCTCACACAGATAATGTCCTTCATCATCCTGAGAGATTGTTTCTATAAATAAGGAGCCATTTGCTAAAACCTGAACTGGTTCTGGGTTAGCATTGACTTTTAACAGTTTTGATTCCTTTCTGTGTTGATGAGCTAAATCCAAGTAATGTCCAGGTTTAGAACCTGAAAAAGAAATGATATATTAACAACTTCAGGTTTGTAGTAGCAGGTATATATTTTTCATTCTTTTATGACAAAACACTTACTGTATTTAAGTCATCTAACATCATAAAAATACAAATTAAGTAGGCCTCTGAACAACATTTATATTGCAGTGTAAATTGCACATAACTTAATTTTGAGGGTTGTATAATAAGTAAGGCAACACATTTTTATCTCTGCCAATTTCAGTTGAAAAAATTCAGAATTTGTTGTGGGACATTGTGGAATATTCTGCTTCACCCCTATAGTTTCACTAAATTCCAGTAGGTGAGAGTGCTATACATAGCCATCAAAATTGCATCTTTAATGGAGGTGTATTCAAAGCAGAGAGCTGTCAGTGAGTTTCTTTTGGGAGGAAACCAGAGCATCACAGATATTCATGGAGAATAATGCCTATGGAGACCTGGCAGTGAACAAAAGAATGGTGAGTCATAGAGAGAGGTATCTGACATCATCACAATAAGGTTGCGTCAACCTGTCTGATCTCCCTCATTCTGGCCATCCAGTGATTCCTACAATGATTGATCATACATACCCTTTCCTTTGAGGTGAGTGATGAATCACATTCAACACCTTGCTGTACAACTGGATGTCTCTGTTGGTAGTGCTGACATACTCATCCACCAGTTGGGGTAGTCAAAGTTGTATGCCCACTGGGTTCACCACTGTCTGACAGAAGGACCATTTTTTTGGAATTGATTGCATGTTATGAGGCTGATTGTGACAATTCTTTATGAGACATGAACACAGGCAATGAAACATGGGTTCATCACTTTGAACTAGAAACAAAACACCAATCCATGGAGTGGTGCCACATCACCTATCCTCCAAAGGAAAAGTTCAAAGCTGCACCCACAGGAAATAAAATTGTAGTGACAGTCTTCATGGACTCTGAAGGGGTTATTCTATTTCACGTCCTCCCTTATGGAGCAATGATCAATTCTATTTGTATCATGCTACCCTCAGGAAGCTGAAGAAACAACTTCAGCATGTTCATTGCCACAAAAATGCAAACAAACGTCTCCTTCTCCATGACAACACAAAGACTCACATAAGTCTGCAGACCTGAAAGGAGTCCACAACACTTCTTTGGACTGTTCTTCCTCATCAGTCCTACAACCCATATCTCAGACCTTCTGACTTTCATCTGTTGGCCCAATGAAGGATGCACTTCAAGGGAAGCAGTTGGCTGATGGGGAGATATTGATGCAGCAAGACAATGGCTCTGAAGTCAGCCAGTGGAGTGGTAACATGTTGGTATACAGGTCCTCAAAGTAAGATGGCACAAGGCCACCTCTTTTAATAGAGATTATATTGAAAAATAGGATTTTCTAGCCAACAGAGAGGAAATAATATGGTACATTGCAATCCTGAATAAAACCAACCTGCTTTCAGAAACAAAATGTGTTTGATTACTTATTGAATGTACCTCACAATTAAATATTTATCAGTTGACAGAAATTTATATTTACAAGTGCATTAATTTAACTGTGTGATTCAGAGAGTAACTGGGTAACTGTCAGATTAGATATCCAAAGATTTGAGTTTCCATTCTCAGTTGGTCCTAGGCAAAATCATATCTAATATCATACTAGTAAAGCACTTTGCTGTTCAAACCAACCTTCAGGCTGTCAACAAAATCATATCTAATATCATATCATATCTAATATCATACTAGTAAAGCACTTTGGTGCTCAAACCAACCTTCAGGCTGTCGACAAAATGTGGTTTTAATTTTAATCAAAGACAATTGGATGGCAAAACTTTTAAATTATTATACCATGTTGCAAAAACTAAATAAATGATGTATGGCAAAATGAATGTTGAATAAAGCAAAAAGGACACAATGTCCTTAAAGCTGTATAGAAAAATATGATTGACTATTACCAGCACAAAGTAAATGTATCAGATAACCCAGGATCAAGAGGAGGAATCACTGAAGGTGGGATGGAGGTTTGCAGTACTATTATTTTGTTAATATGTAATCAAGTTGCATACATGTTATGTCATTGAAATACTCTCTGAAGACACACTTTTCAGTTCAGTTCAAAAGGAGAAATTATATATTGCTGTTAAATGAGAGAGAGAGAGAGAGAGAGAGAGAGAGAGAGAGAGAGAAAGAGAGAGAGATGGGGGCCTGCTAAACTAGAAATGCAGTACCTGATGCTTTTTTCCATGACACTGTGGGCTGTGGGAAACCATCTACTTTACAGTCTATGATTACAGACTGTCCCAGCTTGGCTGAGGTGTCCTTTGGTTCAACCACCCAGGTTGGTGGAACTGTAAGGCAACAAATTATCTACTAGCTACATATTTCCAAGCACATATTATACATATGTATATATAAGAATTCTACTGAAGCTAGAGTCTCTTTTTTCACTATCTGTGTACTGAAAACCATTAAGAGGTTTCTAAATTGACTTGAAAATCATCTTTGTTGGTTGGTAATATACTGTTTGAAAACTTGCAGCAACACTTTTGTCTTTTGTTTCTGCCAGAAAAAGGAAAAAAGTTAAAGATGCCTGACAAAAGAGCTTTCAATCACACAATGACTTTTGGAAGTGCCTTTGACAGTTTTGTAACAGTTGCTTAGTGGCATTTAAAAAAAAATGATGCACCATGAAGCAATTATCCACATGGGACAGAAATCAGTAGATGTGATGTCCATGTGAAGACAAACAAATGATTACAGTTTCACAAAAAATTGGATCATTAATTCAAGACAAGGAACTTTACAAAATGAGCAAGACAATAATGTGTTGGTCCACCTGCGGCTCTTAGTCAAGCACTTAGCATTGGTTGACACAGTTATTGGGTGCCCTCCTGAGGGATATCATGCTAAATTCTGATAAATCAGAATGTTAGATTGTCCCCATAATGCACCAAACATTCTCAGTTATGGAGAAATTTGGCAACCTTGCTGTCCAAGGTATGGTTAGGAAAGGACAAAGGCAAGCAGTAGAACTCTTCTTGTGTGTGGGCAGGTATTACCTTATTGGAATGTAATGCCAGGATGGATTGACATGAAGGACAACAAAATGGGTTGTAGAGTATCATCAATGTACCACTGTGCTGTAAGGATGCTGTGGATGACCAAAGGGGTTCTGCTACCCAAAGAAATGGCACCCCAGACCATCACTCCCACTTGTCGGGCCGTGTGGCAGGTGACAGTCAGGTTGGTATACCAAATCTGTCTGGGGCATGTCCATACAAATCTTTGCTGCTCATCACTGAAGACAATTTATTCCAGTTAAATGGATTCCAGACCAAAGACATGTCTTGGGATTCCATGGACAGCAGTGGAACACCAACCTGACTGCTGCCACCCACCATATGGCCTGACAAGCAGGAGTGATGGTCTGGGGTGCTCTTTCTTTTAATAGCAGGGTTCCTACAGTTGTCATTCACAGCATCCTTACAGTACAGTCATATGTCAACAATATTCTATACCCCATTCTGTTTCCCTTCATAACAAGCCATCCTGGGATTACATTTCAGGAAGATAATGCCCGTCCACACTTGGTGAGGGTTTCTACTGCTTGTCTTCATGCTTTCCAAACCCTGTCTTGGCCAGCAAGGTCACTGGATCTCTTCCCAATGGAGAACATTTTGAGCATTATGGATGTGACTCTCCAACCAACCCTGGATTTTGACAATCTAACATGCTAATTGGACAGAATTTGGCACAGTATCCCTCAGGAAGACATCCAGCAAATCTATCAATCAGTGCCAAGCCAAACAGTTACTTGCACAAGGACCAGAAGTGGACCAACACATTACTGATGTGCTCAATTTGTGAAGCTCTTTCTCTTCAATAAATCATCCAATTTTTCTGAAATTGTAATCATTTGTTTGTCTGTTCATGTACAGCGCATCTACTGATTTCCATCACATTTGGATAATTCCTTTGTGGTATGTCACTTTTTTTATCTTAGAGTGTATATCATGAATCCATTCAGTCATGAAAACTGTTTCTTGGTTTCATTGGCATGATAATGAAAGTTAAAATCACCAGATACTGGTACCATTTTTGTGTAAAATAGTTTGAGGCAAATCCAGCAACTGAAATTTTTTTTAAAAAAAGGACTCACTTTAATACAAAAAAAATTATTTTAATATAAAGTTCATTTTGGTTTTTGGCATTTTTTCTTTGTGATCTTGTAACACTGATTGTAAACAGGATTCAAATATCAATGGCAACTGGTTCTCTTTTAAAAATAGTACAATTATGAATGTGAAATCAGATCAACTAAATGAAGAAGACTCAGGACAGAAGGGAATATAAGTTGGAGCAAGATGTCTGAGGGTTGGGACAATGATCCAAAACTAATAACAAGAAACAAATCTTTAAAACTCAAATTGTGTTTCCTCAATATATACAGTCAACTGTTTAAGTAATGTGGTTTAATCACAGTGCCTTTTTTTGGATACCTGATTGTTCTTTGATTATGGAATGGAAGGAACAGAAGATTTCTTATCTGATTTAGTTTTGTTACAGTTCATCAGTACATAAGGGAGAGGTGCAGGATGCAGCAGTCAGTAAATATGTACACACAAACTCAATTAGTTCTCAGAATTTGTCCATATTTATAGACTTATTTCATCTCTAAGAGCTCATATCATTCTCTCTTCAATGTCAGTCCATTTAACTGTGAAAACAGAACGTATAGAGATAAAATGTATTTTAGAAACATGTAAGGTACTTATATTATACATGGAAAGATTACAAGTTTACTGATGTAAGTGTTTTACATTATTTGTTAAATTGAAAGGTAGAAGAAAACTAGCTGTTTTGATCAAACGGAAACTCAGCAAGGTGTGGCTGCAGAAGTAACCTCATTTGGTAGCTCAGAAGTAAAAATACATTCTGCAGTGTTAATGGTGCTCAATTTCAATAAAATACTTTCCATTGGGGCAATCTATCAAGTGGACAATCCTCATATTTGTGGTCCACCTACCTTCAGCTTTAGATACACTGGAGAGGGTAAAATTTTCATTCTAAAATAATGTATAGTGTGAGACCCACTCACCAAGTAACATTTAATGTGAATCTTTTAATATGTTAAACCCATCTGTGATTGAATAATAGTCATCATAATGCTGAATGATCTTTTTTTTTTTTAAAAAAAAAAAAAAAAAAAAAAAAAAAAAACCTAATTAACATTTTGAAACCTGAAACCACTTTTCAGACTACTTGTACATGTTACTGAATAATAAATGTATTAACAAGTGAAACTTATTCCTAATCTGCAGTTCTTGGAAGAAGTCATAGGAAATAATATACTTTGTAAAATAAATGACATTTTCTTCAAATAAGTTGGCTTGTGAACCTGCTGCTAATTATGGGACATAACGTCTTCCTAGTTTGACATTTCTGGACTTGTTTAGTCTCCTCCCATGACCCATAACAGAAACACTTTCACATACCCAGTAATAAGTCTTTGGCCTTTATATCATTTTAGTCTGTCATTTAGATAATCTTTCTCTTCAAAAATAAAACTTACAAACTTCTACAATTAGTAAAAATTCAGAAATAACTGACATTAGTCTTAAGCGAGCTCCCTGATCTCCCAGTCTCTCTCTCTGCTCTGATGTATGTGTGTGTGTGTGTGTGTGTGTGTGTGTGTGTATGTGTGTGTGTTTTAATCCATTTACCCCAAACCAGGATATATTAAGGGTGAATTCAATAGGATCAAGATTTTTTACTGAATCATTACCTTAAATTAGTACACAAGCATCATTTGCAAATTGAACCAATAAAGAATCGATATCTGTGAATGAGTCATTCATTGAGTCTAGAAACAGAATTGTTCTAAAATCAAGACATGAGAAATATCTCATGTTACACACCACTTAGAGTATTAATTTTCTGCATTTGAGGTGTTTTGTCTACTTGTCAAAATGAATCATGTTAGTTACTGCAGGGGGTTTTCCTGTTTAAATTCAGCTCCCTCAGCTTGACACAGTCACACTTATATGTACACTCTTCATTCAAATAATTAAAATGATTTTGCATCTCAAAATTTGTATCAAATTAGAAAGTATGCATTAATCTCCATGTGACTGATTTTATCTACAAGAGCTGAATGTTAATACAAGAATTTGAATTTTATTAAGAATTACCTCCTTCCCCCTGGCTTCACTCACATATATGTTTGACACATATACTGTGCACATCTCCTCTTCCCCCTCTGTCTGCCCACCACTTCCTCTCCCCATCTCTCTGTACATGTCATCCACTAAGCTCTGGTTTTTCACCTCCTCCTCCGCACTCTCTCTGCCTCTCCATCTCCTCCTTCCCAATCTCTCCAACCGTCTCCTCCTCTGCTTCACTTTTTTCATCTTCTATTCAACCCTCTCTCAGTGTCCATCTCCTCCTCCCCTTATATCTCTTCATCTCCTCCTCCCCCATGCTTATCCATCTCTCGCTCCTCCTCTTTCTGACTACCTCCTTCTCGCCTCTCTCTCTGTACATTTCCTCCTTCTCTCTCTCTGTCTGCCCCCTACTCACCCCTCTCGCTGCCCATGACCTCTATCCCCCCCCCCTGTTTCTATGTCCATCTTATCCTTCTCCACACTCTCTCTGTCCATCTCCTTCTCTTCCCCCTCTACTATCCATTACCTCCTCTCTCTCTCTCTCTCTCTTTCTCTCTCTCTCTCTCTCTCTGTACACCTCCTCCTTACCCTCTGACTGTCCATCATCTCCTCTGGCTCTCTGATGTCTATCTCCTCCTCTCCGCCTTACTTGGTCCACCTCTTTCTCCCCCTTTGTTTCTGTCCATCTCCTTGACACTTCTCTTGGCAAAGTCATGCCCATCCACATGTGTAGCTCCTGAAAGCCATGCTGATAATACCCACACAACATGCTCCTCTCTCTGCCCATCACCCCCACCACGTTCTATCTGACCATCTCCTTCTGTCCCACTCTCTCTGACTGTCCTCTACACTTTTAAGTCTGACATGTAGGCCACCCTGCAAGTCAGGTTGATACGGCAAGCTAATACTATACCCTGTCATGCTGGGCAGCTTACATGGCAGGGGTTAAAAAACATGTTTCTGTCCATATCTCTATTCCTACAAGAGATAGAAGGTTCCAACCCCTACTGTTTTGATAGTTGTTAAGTTTTCTGTTTATGTATCAAATTTGGTTGAAATTGACCCTGAGATTTAGGAGAAGGCACTGATGCCGGACACACACACACACACACACACACACACACACACTGTAACAAAAAAAATAGTGTACCTGGAAAGATGATGTCAGTTTTGATTCAGTGATGGCATATGCTACCTGGAGAATAGTAGATGTATTGATAATGGTTTCAACATTGTCTGCCAACACATAGTGTAGCGACACAGCTATCAGAGTGTCATCTGTGTCCACCCTGTAATAGGGAATGCTCACAGCTCATTGTGGTGCAAACATGTGAAGCAAGCAGGCAACCATGCCACAGAGATGTGATCTTGTTTTCTACACCCAAATGAGTGAATTTGAAAGGGGTCAGACTGTAGCCTTCTGAGATATGGGATGGTCCTTTCTGAGAATTGTCATGCAAGTTGGACATGCTGCATCAGTTGTGCAATTATGCTGGTATCAGTGAACCTGTAGATGAGATCCTGCACATACACACAGCACAGACACCTGCCAGGATTATTGTACAGTAAAGGCAGATGTGTATGATCATACAAAAATGGTTCAAATGGCTCTGAGCACTATGGGACTTAACTTCTGAGGTCATCAGTCCCCTAGAACTTAGAACTACTTAAACCTAACTAACCTAAGGACAACACACACATCCATGCTCGGGGCAGGATTCAAACCTGCGACCATAGCGATTGCGCGGTTCCAGACTGTAGCACCTAGAACTGCTCGGCCACAGCGGCTGGCTATGATCATACAGCTACCACAAGAGAGATAAGAGGGCTTGTGTGCCCAGATGTGTCAACATGAGTTGTTGCGAACCAGTTATTAGCAGTAGGACCATGGGCACACACACCTCTAGCCTGTCTTCCACCCACAGCACAGTATTGATGTACTTGGCTACAATGGTGCTGTCAGTGGGTCACTTGGAAGATGGAATGCACACTGTGGTCTTAAGTGACGAAAGCAGGTCCTGCCTGCAAGCGAGTGATCATTGTTTCTGCATACAGCGTAGACCTGGTGAGCGCTGTCTCATAGAATGCATTCATCCAAAACACACTGGCCCCAGCCTTATGATCTGGGATGTGATAAGCTACAACTCTTGTTCACCTTTGGTGTTTCTGCAGGGGCCACTAACCAGTGCTCAGTACATGCAGAATGTTGTTAGAGCTGTTCTTTTGTCGTTCTTACAACAGGAGGATCATTTGTTGTTTCAACAGGATAATGCTTGCATACACACTGCCTGTGAAACTCAACATGCTCTGCAAAACATGCAGCAACTTCCCTGACCTGCACAATCTCTGGACTTGTCTCCAATTAAGTACATGTGGGATCTGATGGGACAAGAAGTGACTCGTGTGACTTGTCAACCAACAGCTCTTACAGAACTACATGGCATGGCATGACGTATCTCAGGACAGTATTTGCCACCTGTATGATCAACTAGATGCCAGAGTCAGCACCTGTGTTGCCAACTGTGGAAGATACACCACATATTAATGTGGGTATTTCAGCATGGGCCAATACCTGGTACTTCAGAACTGAACCACTTGTGCTATTGATCTGTAAGTGTGATCATTTCATGTACCCCATATGCAATAAATACTGAGTGAATTGGAAACCCTGGGTGTACTATTTTTTATGCCTCTGTCAACCTTTTGTATCTTGTTACATCTTTGTCAACTGGGGTCTCAGGATGCCTCTTTCATATATTTGACTTTTATTTCTTGTTCTGTCATGAGCTGCTACACCACACTAAACCCCTTCTCCATTAAGTAGGTAGATGGAAAAGCTAGAATTAGTAACTTAGCTTCCACCACAGAGGACAATAGGAATTATTCCATTTCAATTACAAACATTCATAGCTCTGTTGCTGGAAAATCATTTGGGCTTTGCAGTTGTGTTCCAAGACATCAACATTACTCTTGCAACCTTTGATAAAACTGTCCCTATGTACTGAAAATAGACTGAGTTCTCAAATTTGTATTCAAGGGTGCATAGGTCATGAAAACTAGATTGCATATCATCTTTGGTTTGTTTGTGTATGAGTAAAAAACATATACATCTGAATGTATAAGAAGAGGGTAAGGAGTCATTCCAATCCCGGGAGCGGAAAGACTTACCTTAGGGGGAAAAAAGGACAGGTATACACTCGCACACACGCACATATCCATCCACACATACAGACACAAGTCTGCTTGTGTCTGTATGTGTGGATGGATATGTGCGTGTGTGCGAGTGTATACCTGTCCTTTTTTCCCCCTAAGGTAAGTCTTTCCGCTCCCGGGATTGGAATGACTCCTTACCCTCTCCTTTAAAACCCACTTCCTTTCGTCTTCCCCTCTCCTTACCTCTTTCCTGATGAGGCAACAGTTTGTTGCGAAAGCTTGAATTTTGTGTGTGTGTTTGTGTTTGTTTGTGTGTCTATCGACCTGCCAGCGCTTTTGTTCGGTAAGTCACCTCATCTTTGTTTTTATATATAATTTTTCCCACGTGGAATGTTTCCTTCCATTATATTGAATGTATAAGAATGTTTATATCTTTGTATAACATTCATGAAGATTTGATAGTGAGCAAGTTTGTGTCAACTTAAGTTATTTACAGATGGTACAGTTTGGCAATGAATGAAGATATTATACACTAAGTGGCAAGAAGTCATCTACTAAAGCATCTCCTGATATAAATTTGTTCCTGACAAATAAAATTCAAATTGGCATTGATCTGTTTCACAGTAAGCTATCAACTGTCCTACATGGCCCTGCAGAAGTGACTTCAAGGCCTTCAAACACTTGTGGCTGTTCTTTGCAGATGTTATAGTGTGTGGAAAGAATGTCTCATCAATACTGAAGAACCACCCTAGATGCTGTTGGCCTAGGAAACCCGATTCTTTGTGAAATCTCTGACATGCACGTGGCAATGACTACTATCTCCCACTCAGAATCACCTAATTCACAACATGATGGAACATTCACTGCATACCTGTGTGCAACAAACTGCTCAGATACTGTGTCTGCACTCAATCCATATGCTGCATCTAGTTACAACATTCTGGAGTCATACACTGCATTTCTTCAAATGACACATCACTTCCAATGATTTTTGGTCACCCACATTAATCTTTAACCTTAATGACAATCATTTTGTCTCCAAATGCTACACTGAATGTATCACACATGTAATAAGATCATTCCCTATGTGCCGTATGACTGTGTTGTGTGAATGTTACCTAAGTAAGTCAGAGGAATTTTGCTTTGTTAAGCACTTTTAGGGCACGTCTGGTCTGAAAATGAATGACCACATTCAAAACTAGTCACCAGTATCAATTACATGCATCTATGAAAGAACTTTTAATAAAGAATTATCAAATCTTAAGTGCCTGGTCCTTCCCCAACAAAATGTTGAAACTACATAAAAATGCAGTTCCATCAGTTGCACATGTATGTATGTTTATAAAAATAATGTTCTTTATCTCTGCATAAATAAAAAGTCTTCCACTTTTTCATACAGAGAAGAACTGTTCACATCAATGGTCAAATTTCTATCTGTGACTCATAATCGCTGCTGTATGGTGAGTAGCAACTATCCTTTTCATAATACTGTGTTGTCATTATTACATCATAGCATTTGGATGTGTCACACTGATGGCTTACAAAAAATATGATAAGTCTGTATATGCAGTGAGTACACAGATAGATATTTATTTGTTATAAGGGCATGATACAGGTTTCCCTGTATCTCAGATCAATTATCAGTCTAATCAGATTTTGTAGTACAAGTATTGTGTTCAAGTGCACACCCATACAGCTCTATCCTGTAACTTATAAATGGGAAAACTGTCTCATAGTACATTGTATTTAGTGTTTTATTACACACATATTTGCACAGTTGGTGAAGCAAATACAATATACTGCTTATTTTCCTGCATATGTAGTTAACATAGAGTTCCCACTGAAGATAGCCATCCAAGTGCAGACCAGGAAATTTGCAGTCTTCACTGCCTGTATACAAAATTCCACAAATAACACCTGCACATCTGTGGCATGAGTTTCCTGCTGTGAACTATGATTTTTGCTTTTGGACTTTGGCTACTAAAATATGCTCTAAGACAAAGGAGTCATGCAAAGTGACCACAAATTGATATTCATATAGGTATTGATGGAAAACACAAAATTATAAACTTTGGTGGTTGATGAATGAATGTGTGATACTGCACATGTAGCTGACAAGGATAGTAAAGAGGGGACATGTTGACAGCATGTTGATGCATTACGGGCAGGACCATTGAACCAGCTCTACATTTTGACAATATAACTATCAGTCAATGCAAAGCTGAATAACTGCTTGGATAAGGGCCAGAGCCAGCTGCGGTGGTGGAGCGGTTCTTGGCACTTCAGTCCAGAACCGCGCAACTGCTATGGTCGCAGGTTTGAATCCTGCCTCGGGCATGGATGTGTGTGATGTCCTTAGGTTAGTTAGATTTAAGTAGTTCTAGGGGACTGATGACCTAAGATGTTAAGTCCCATAGTGCTCAGAGCCATTTGAACCATTTAAGGGCCAGAGGTGGACCAACGCATTTTTGACTTACTCAATTTTTTGGGCTCTTTTTCCTGAATTAAACATCAAGTTTTTATGAAATTGTAATTATTTATTTGTCTGTATATTTACATCACATCTACCAGTTTCTGCCCTATTCAGATAACTCCTTCATGGTGCATCACCCCCGACTTTTTTTCTTTTTCTTTTTTTTTCTTAGAGTGTATTTAATCACCTCAGACAACCCACATGTTGAAAAAAATGTTGCATTACTGTTTCAGTCATAGACCGAATATGGATTTTTCTCACCCCATTTTGATAATTTATATTTGTGCATTGTTTATGCTTTTTTAGGTAAGTAGATAGGAGTTCAAGAGGTGTGTTGGTGAAATTGGATGCCCTCAGTTTCTTCATCAGAAGTGCATGTTGACCATTCAAAAACCTGTATGGGATCTAAAAGTATGCCTGCAGTATGCTTTCCTTCATCTAAATGACTGTAGACTTGGTGAAAATATTCTGTGACAGCTCTTGAGGTATCGTGATCTTTTTGAAATCCATGTTGGGTTTCTGCGAGGAGACTGTTTATCATGAGAATGGCACTGTTATGTTACAGAATAGAAATGCAGAAGAAATTACAATTTTTCTGAAGTTCACACTAGCACATCCATAGGCATCACCAGGCAGAAGTGGTGTCACAGCTATTCAGCAGAAAGGAACAATCAAAACCATGTCAGTCAATAAACAAGCAAAGGTTGGTGCAGTGACACCAAATGCCAAGCAAGTTACACATTCAGCAGAACATCCACTGAGGAAGTAAGAGACATATATTCATTAGTTCTTATTATGCTAAGCAACAAGCAATGTGTAAGATTCAAGAACATCTATCAGAGACTTGAGAGCGCAATTAAGAGCCTGCAACGAATTGTTAAGAAAACACAATGGAACGAGGACTGCTGACAATTAGAAAAAAACAGGCCACATTCAATCATAACAAATAGAGCCTCACATCACTGCCTCCCCATAAATACCCAGTTCTCCAGCCCTGAGTTGTGCGAGATAGCCATGTGGTCTCAGGTGCCTTGCAACGGTTCATGCGGCTACCCACATCGGAGATTCGAGTCCTCCCTCGGGCATGGGTGTGTGTTTATGTGTTGTTCTTAGCCTAAGTTAGTTCAGGTTAGATTAAGTAGTATGTAAGCCTAGGGACCGATGACCTTCGCAGTTTGGTCCCATAGGAAATTACCACAAATTTCCATTTTCCAGCTCAGAATTCAGTTGGTAATTGGAATCGATGGTGTTCATACCAGAGCATTTGATTCAATGATTATTGTGGTGTAGTGACATCCATGTATTAGATGTTCCAGCACTTCTCATGAACACCCTGCTTGCCATTCCTGAGACGACAGCGAACAAGTAACCACGACATGCCATTCGTGGGACTTGGCAATGGTCACCTACCACATCACTGATGGGGGGGACAGAGGGTCTTCCATCACTAGTACATCTCAGGGTGCTTTTCACACTAACATCACTGTCGCTACTGGGTGAGATGGCTCTCCAGTGCCTCTGTTCCTGATTGACATGGCAAGAGCTCAGGGCCTTCTTATCCAGTGGGGCCAGGATCAGCTGACTACATGTCTTCTGACAACATGGTACATCCAGTTGGGACATGGCAGGTCATCATTTTCTGAAGTGGGGTTGAGGACGTTCTAACCCAGTGTGAGGCCATACTCTCGCACCATGGCTTCACCTGGTAGGTGGTAGCCCAACAGACTTCAACTGAATTACTGGAACAGTGGTCTCACTGACCAGAAACACCAACCTGACAATAGGTGTCAGCAGAATTTCTCTGTGTCACTGACACGAGGTGTCAGCCGAGGCTGAAAAGAAGACAAGAAACTTTAAATCTGAATGAATAATTAATACCTTGGTAATCTTGCTTTATTAGCATCAAAGAGGTGCTTACAGGATCCACAACACAATTCTGATAATGTAGAGGTGTCTCCACTTGGCATCACTATAATTTGGGGCCAGAAATGGTTCTTTGGTGACTTCAACATGGCACTGATGTCCTGGAGGGACTGACAAAACAGGAGATGATGTTGCAGCATCAGTTACAGCCATCTAATGTCTCATTATGTCTCAAATGGTGTCCAAATGCCTCAGCTATGACAGCATTGCAGTGATTTCAAAGAGTATTATCTGCTGGCCTATTTCATTCTTTCTTTTTTTATGGTCAGGATAGGACATAGAGATTGGCATTCAACATGGAAAGTGACTTTTGTCAAATCTGAGGAGCCTGTAGATCTGTCACAGTTTTGAGAGAATTTTAAGGAAAATTATTTGGTACCTATGAGGTGTGACAGCTGTAATTTAATGGGATATAGTGTACCATGTAGTGGAATGGTACCAGTAACTTGCACCATTTGTAGGCATTATGATTATGCAGCATACAATAGTAGTGACTGTCGCTGGGCAATGATCAGATGCTAAAGATTAGTTAAGATTAGCTGTTTATGTTTTCAGCTGCTAACAGAAGAGGCAAAGGCTGCCAGTCATGCTCGCAAGATGAAAACAGAGCTGACCATTTGCATCACAATCGACAGGACTAATTGTGGACCTCTGGTACAGAGCCAAGTGAAGGGTCTGAATCAGAGGCTCAGATGGTTCTGCGACTGTGTAGGGTACAGATTCCTTGACTTACGCCAAAGGGTGGTTGGGTTTCGGGTTCCGCTGTGTAGGTCAGGTGTCCACTATATGCAGGAAGCAGCTACATGGATAGCAGGGGCTGTGTGGCATGGACTGGGTTTTTTTTAGGTTATAGGGTCTCGGGAAAACACAAGAAGGGCTTCAGCCACAAAGGGTGCAGGGCCAAACACAGGAAGAACATAGGTACAGGAAACATCAGTATAACAGTTGTAAATTGTCGTAGTTGTGTTGGGAAAGTTCCAGAGCTCCAAGCACTAATAGAAAGCACTGATGCTCAAGTCGTTATAGGCACTGAAAGCTGGCTAAAGCTGGAGATAAGCTCAGCTGAAATTTTTGTGAAGCACCTAATGGTGTTCCGAAAGGATAGGCTAAACACAATTGGCGATGGTGTGTTTGTTGCTGTTAGAAGTAGTTCATCTTGTCGCGAAATTGAAATAGATAGTTCCTGTGAGTTGGTATGGGCAGAGGTCATCGTTGGCTACTGGAATAAAACAATAATTGGATCCTTTTACCAATCTCCCAATTCAGATGATACTGTTGCTGAAAGGTTAAAAAAAATTTGAGTTTGATTTCAAAGACGTACCTCAATCATACAATTATAGTTGGTGGTGACTTAAATTTACCCTCGATATGTTGGCAAAAACACATGTTTAATTCTGAAGGTATGCATAAAACATCATCCAAAAGTGTGCTAAATGCATTCTCTGAAAATTATTTCAAGCAGTTAGTTCATGAGCCCACGCAAATAGTAAATGGTTGTGAAAACACACTTGGCTTCTTAGCAACAAATAACCATGAGTTAATAAGAAGCATCAAAATGTATACAAGGATTAGTGAACACAGGGTTGTTGTAGCAATATTGATTATTGTAACCCCCAAGTCCTCCAAAAATAAATGAAAAATATACCTATTCAAAAAAGCAGATAAAAATTTCACTTGACACCTTCCTGAGAGACAATCTCCACCTCTTCCAAATTAATGATATGAATGGAGACCAGATGTGGCTTGAATTTAGATAAATAGTTTCAGCAGCAATTGAGAGATTTATACCAAATAAATTAACAAACAACGGAGCTGATCCTCCTTGGTATACAAAACGGGTCAGAACACTGTTGCAGAGACAATGAAACAAACATGACAAATTTAAACAGACACAAAATCCCCAAGATTGGTGACCTTTTACAGAAGCTCAAAATTTACCATGGACTTCAATGCAAGGTGCTTATAACAAGTTCCACAATGAAACTTTGTCTCAAAACCTGACAGAAAATCAAAAGAGATTCTGGTCATATGTGAAGAATTTAGCAGCAAGAAACAATCATTGCCTTCTCTGCACGATAGCAATGGAGACACTATCGAAGATAATGCTGCCAAAGCAGAGTTACTAAACACAGCCTTCCAAAATGCCTTCACAAAGGAAGATGAAGTAAATATTCCAGAATTCGAATCAATAACAGCTGCCAACATGAGAAAAGTAGAAGTAAGTATTCTCGGAGTAGTGAAGCAACTTAAATCACTTCATAAAAGCAAGTCTTCTGGTCCAGACTGTATACCAGTTAGGTTCCTTTCAGAGTATGCTGATGCATTAGCTCCATACTTGACAATCATATACAACCATTCGCTTGATGAAAGATCTGTACCCAAAGACTGGAAAGTTGCACAGGTCACACCAATATTCAAGAAAGATAGTAGGAGTAATCCACTTAATTACAGGCCCATATCATTAACGTCGATATGCAGCAGGATTCTGGAACATACATTGTGTTTGAACAATATGAATTACATCAAAGAAAATGGTCTATTGACACACATTCAACATGGGTTTAGAAAACATCGTTCTTGCGAAACACAACTGACTCTTTATTCACATGAAATGTTGAGTGCTATCGACAAGGGATTTCACATTGATTTCATATTTCTGGATTTCCAGAAGGCTTTTGACACTGTACCAGACAAGCGGCTTATAGTGAAATTGCTTGCTTATGGAATATCATCTCAGTTATGTGACTGGATTTGTGACTTCCTGTCAGAGAGGTCACAGTTCATAGTAATTGATGTACAATTATCGAGTAAAACAGATGTGATTTTTTATGTTCCCCAAGGTAGTGTTATAGGCCCTTTGCTGTTCATGATTTATATAAACAATTTGGGAGAAAATCTGAGCAGCCATCTTTGGTTGTTTGCAGATGATGCTATCATTTATCAACTAATAAAGTCATCAGAAGATCAAAACAAACTCAAAACAATTTAGAAAAGATATCTTAATGGTGCGAAAATTGGCAGTTGACCCTAAGTAACTAAAAGTGTGAGGTCATCCACATGAATGCTACAAGCCTTTTGTTATACTTCTGTTACACGATAAACCAGTCAAATATAAAGGCCTTAAATTCAACTACATATCTAGGAATTACAATTATGAACAACTAAAATTGGAAAGAACACATAGAAAATGTTGTGGGGAAGGCTAACCAAAGACTGTGTTTTATTGGCAGGACACTTAGAAAATGTAACAGATCTACTATGGAGACTGTCTACACTATGCTTGTTGGTCCTCTTTTAGAATACTACTGCACAGTGTGGGATACTTACCAGATAGGACTGACAGAGTACATCGAAAAAGTTCAAAGAAGTGCAGCATGTTTTGTATTATCGCGAAATATGGGAGAGAGTGTCACTGAAATGATACAGGATTTGGGCTGGACATCATTAAGAGAAAGATGTTTTTTGTTGTTACAGAATCTTCTCACAAAATTCCAGTCACCAACTTTCTCCTCCGAATGTGAAAATATTTTGTTGACACTGACCTACATAGGGAGAAATGATCACCACAATAAAATAAGGAAAATCAGAGCTCGTATAGAAAGATATAGATGCTTGTTCTTTTCACACACTATATGAGATTGGAATAATAGAGAATTGTGAAAGCGGTTCAATGAACCCTCTGCCAGGCACTTAAAATGTGATTTGCAGAGTACCCATGTAGATGTAGATTATACGAGGGCCGTTCAGAAAGTAACCTCCGGTTGATTTAAAAAAATACACCAAGTTAAATAAAAATATTTTAATATATACATCTTACAACTACATCTTTGCACTATTTTTCTACATAGTGTCCATAGCGATGGAGGCACTTATCGTATCTCGTCACAAGCTTTGAAATTCCTTCTGCATAAAAATCACCCGCTTGTGCCTGGAGCCAGCCTGTGACCGCATCTTTGAGCTCTTCATCGTCATCAAACCGCTGTGACCCGAGCCATTTCTTCAAATGCATGAAGAGGTGATAATCACTTGGCGCCAGGTCTGGGCTGTAAGGTGGATGGTTGATAACGTCCCACTTGAAGGACTCAAGAAGGGCCGTTGTTCTGCGAGCAGAGTGAGGACGGGCGTTATCGTGCAAAAAAACCATACCGGAAGTCAGCATACCACGGCGTTTGTTCTGTATAGCCCGTCGTAACTTTTTTATTGTTTCACAGTACACGTCTTGATTAATGGTCGTACCATGTTCCATGAATTCAACCAACAACACCCCTTTGGCATCCCAAAAAACCGTTGCCATCAGTTTTCTGGCAGAAAAATCTTGCGAGGCTTTTCTTGGTTTGGTAGGCGAATTTGAATGTGCCCACATCTTTGATTGTTCTTTTGTCTCAGGGTTCACGTACTTAATCCAGGTTTCGTCACCGGTCACGATTCTGTTTAACAATGGTTCTCCTTCGTCCTCATAACATGACAGAAAGTCTAATGCAGAGGCCATTCTTTGAGTTTTGTGGTGGTCGGTAAGAATTTTGGGCACCCATCGTGCACAGAACTTACGGTAACCCAATCTTGCTGTCACTATCTCGTACAAGAGAGTCTTAGAAATCTGTGGAAAACCAGTAGACAACTCCGACATTGAGAAACGTCGATTTTCACGAACTTTTGCATCAACTGTCTGAACGAGTTCGTCAGTCACCAATGATGGTCTACCACTCCTCTCTTCATCATGAACGTTTTCTCGTCCACTTTTAAATAAACGTACCCATTCACGGACAACTCCTTCACTCATAACTCTTGGTCCATACACGGCACAAAGCTCATGATGAATAGCTGCTGCAGAATATCCTTTGGCTGTAAAAAGCCTTATGACAGCACGCACTTCACATTTGGCGGGGTTTTCTATTGCAGCACACATTTCAAACTGCCACAAAAACTAAACTAGCGCAGGTACGACGTTCACTCGACCACGGCTTGATGCCGACTGACCTGTTGAGTGCGTGAACGCACAGATGGCGTCGCTACTCCCCCACAACCCGCACTGTGACCAATCGGAGGTTACTTTCTGAACCGCCCTCGTATATGTTGAGTTTTGCTGTTGCTTTTAAAAGAGAAAGTGTTTCATTTGTATTAGTCATGTAAATGAAAAAGTAGTAATAAATTGCTAAAAGATGCTGAAAACACATTGAGGTAACATGAGTGATGCTGTAGCTGCCCTGATGAAGTAGGTATCAAAATTACAGAAATCGTATAATGAAGAGTTAAGTAAGCAACTAGAAGCTTTACAAGCCACGCAACGCTCACAGTCATGTTCAGATGGGTTAAGGCTGTAGTACATGTATCCTCCTACGCTATAGAACATTCAGTGGCTAATCTAATAATGCCCTTCTTCAGTAAAACAACGGAGGACATGACAGTATTCATAAATGATGTTTTAGCCACAGCTAAACTGAGTAATTGGTCAGGTGAAACAGCTGTGTTGATGGCCAGTCTATGTCTAATAGGTGAGGCTAAAACTTATGTGATGTGTCACAAGATACTTAGGAAAGTAAAAAATTTGATGATGATGATGATGATGATGACAATGATTGGTTTGTGGGGTGCTCAACTGCACAGTCATCATCGCCCCTACAAACTCCCAATTTGTACACAGTCCAGCCGAGCTACTTTCACAAATGATGATGAAATGATGAGGACAACACACAATTCGAACAATTAGCAGAGGGCTTGCAACAAAGGTACCATAAACAGAACAGTACTAAATATTTCAGAGAGATGTTGAGTAGGTTAGTGCAGAAAGCCAATTGAGGTAACATGAGTTGAAGCCTTCTCTGACAGAATTCAAAAAGTGAATGCATAAGTATACGAGTTGACACAAAATCCAGAAGCAGATCAAGTCATACTCATGGAAGTGGAAAATAAGGTTCGAGACATCCTTCTATGGGGAGTCCTTGTGGAATTTTCACAGAGCTCATATGGAAAATCCTGATGATTTAGTTGTAGTGCTTCGCATTGCTATGCACTTGCAGGAAACTGACTTTACTACAAAAATATGCAGTGATTGACAGATCTTTGTTTCTGAACAAGAACATTATTGGTGTGGAAAGAAGGGACATTTGAAGGCACAATGTCGCCGGTCATAGTGTTATAGTTGTGTACATTTTGGTCACAAGGTAAATGAATGTAGAAGGAAGGAAAAAAGTAAATGAAATAAACATAAGCAGGTGTTAAATGTAAATGGGAATGTCTGTTCCATTAGGAAACATCCCCAGTAAATCACAGTAGTGCAGACTGGTACGCAGAGATGGACTGCTACTTGATGGGCTTAGTACAGGGCAGGGAACATAAAGTTCTGGCCAATACTGGTGCTCATGAGTCCGTCATTAGTCTGAAGCTTGTGGGCAAGAGGTTATGTAGAATCGGAAATAATGATGTGGAGTCATGGGGGACAACACAGCTCAATTTTAAATTAGGAAGTATAGGGTTTTGTGAGCACATGGAAGTATTGCCACCAGTGGGACATGGATGTTTCATGATTTTCAGAATTGGCTTCCTAGATAGGCAACATGCCAAAATTGATCTTTGGCAGCATACAGTTGAACTTAGTGGAAATTTATTTCCAATGGGTGCAGCTGCTGCCAGTGTTTCTACATTGCAAGGTACAGCAATCACAAAGGTGTCACCAACTGAACTTTGAGAATGTGCATTAAGGATAAGTTTGCATGACAAAGTACCAGCAGATGCAGAGACATTGATTTGGCTAACGATGGATATCAACATACCACAATGAGTATTGTGTATGCTTGATCCATTGCAGTACAGTCAAGCATTAGATGAGAAGTGTTATTTTATACATGGTAGTGAAGTGTGGATAAGCAAAGTAAATGGTAAATTATTGGTTTTGGTAAGCCTGGATAATTTTGGATGGAAGATGTGAGTACCCCTAAAGGCTTAATAGTAGCAAATTCAGAGGTAATTGATGAGGATGATATTGATAGATCAACAGATGAGCAAAGCCTCAAGCAAACCATCAATGCATCTGCTCTATGTGCTGAAATTTGTCACTTGAAAGATTGTGAATGGGAAGCCATGGAAACATTGTCGTTCAAATACTCAGACCTGTTCAACTCAGATTGTTCACTGCCAGCAACACCCATAACACAACACTGCATTCCAGCAAATGATAATACACCGGTCTATAACAAATTATACATATTTGGCCAGAAATGTACAAAGAAGGAAGTAGATTACAGCCAAGCTAGTTGCAGGTGAGTGTGGTTCTTAAGCATTACAAAATACAGCACAGTCATCACGTATTGTGAGGTGAGCCAGCAAGGCAATGTGGGGAAATTGCTGACACAGCAGCACCTAAGTGGAACTCTGGAAGTGTTTAATGTATATGCTGCAAGGCATGGCAAAGCCCAAGCAAACACAGCCCATGATCATATAAATACCCAGCCACTTTTGCACTGAAATATTCTTGTATTAGTACTGCAGTACTACCTCCATGGGGCTGAGACACTTGGGGAACCATTAAAAATGATGTACAAGGTCCACAGTTTGACCTCGGACCAGGTCAGCCTGTCCTGAGACAAAAGGCACAGAGACATCGCAGGACCCACTGCATCCTGAGACATAGCATGCCACAGGGCTCCTATGCCAGGTCATGGCTGTTCCAGCGCTGGAGACATCAGCCATGCCTCAGCTGTGGAGCTGGAGGACACTGTTGACAGAAGAAGTGGTGTTATGCCACTGCTCAATTATGGCATGCTCTGTAAGCATTGTGGGACATCACACAGACACACACAAAGGAGGTAACTGCATCATCAGCCACTCTCCTGCTGTTTTACATGTATCCCACTGGAGAGCCGCAATAAAAGAATTTGAAAGCACAAAAAAAATATACTGCATACTGCCCTGTGGGTATATGGATAGGCAGTGCCAAAAGTCCAAATGTTTAATGATTAGATGTAAGATCTAACTTAATATACATTATTTTGTCTGTCTTGTAAGTACTGGTGTTTCAAAAGAAGTGTCAGGAAGAACAAGGCTTCTGCTCAGTCAGGGACACAAGGTGTGTCAGGACTGGAGGCAGTTCACATATTACTGGAAAAGGTAGCACAGTTGACAGAAAATAGTGTGGAGTTATGTGGTCTACAGAGGCTGTCAAGGGAGCTAGAATGTTTGAGGAATTTAAGAAGGGGTTAGTTCAGAGATGTATGGAGTAGAATAGTACCAGACATTTTAGAGAACAATTGGGCATGGTAATGAAGAAGCATGCAGAGTCAGTGGAAGAATTTGCAAACAGAATAAGAAAGAGTTGGGATGGAATACTGTGGTAAATGAGGTGATTTTACGAGAGGTGGAGCAGAGGGCATCTGACACATTTTTAAGAGGATTACCTTCAGAGATGTGATGAGTGTGGAGAGGGGGTCTGACTGATTTGTGCAGAGCTGTCAGAATGACAATAGAATCTGAAGAAACTGACATGTCAGCCAGAGTGCAGGTTAGATGAACAGTGTTCTCCATGAATATAATATGTTACAGGTGTGGGAAAATGGGGCATGTGAGCAGGCAATGTCACCAGCCTCTGGACAAAGGCAGTAGAGGCAGAGGTCACAGTAGTTTCAGAGGTAGGAGACCAGAAAGAACCAGGTATTAAATGCCAAAGGGAGCCTGGCATCCACCTATGGTCATTCCCAGTAAGATTAGATGCTACAGAGTCATATGCAGAGGTGGATTCTGTGGTCAGAGGAATGGCTGAAGAAAGGAATTGCAGGACACTGTTGGACATAGGGGCACATATGCCAGTTCCCAGTGGTGATCTGATGGAACATATACAATGGAACCCATCAAAATATAGGTTACATGAAGTGGGTGATAAAGATTCACACTGTTGGGATCAGTGGACATAGATTTTTGCCTGGGTACAGATAAGTACAAGCAATGTGTAGAGACTGTGCCACTTGTGAGTGAGTGCTATGACATGATTCTGGGATTGTATTTCTTGTATAAATGTTGTGCCAAAATTTATGGTTGTAAAATGGCATCATCATTTGACATGTTCAAATCCAAGAACAAGGAGACAGGAGTATTGGTTAAGGAGTTTGCAAAGGTGATAAGAGAAATTTGGAACATGGTGCATAGGGCAAATACATGGGCACTGGAAAAGTAAGAGGAGGTAATGAGCCATAGAACAAGAATGCCACAACAGAAGGTTGGCAAATGGGTGATGTAATCAATTTCATACACTCCAAAGTGGAAGACAAAGAAATTTGAAGTGTCAAGGGCAATATCAAGTTGCGGAAACTACGACACCAGTGAATAGCAAGACTCATTTGCCAACAAGAACAACTATAGTACACATTGAACGTTTGAAACCTTTTCAAGTGAGTCCAGAGGTTATCCCTGGAACTAGCGAGGCACCCAGAAAGGAAAACTGGAAAAGAATGTGCAGGGGAGCAAATGAGAGGTTGTAGGTGAAACAGCAATGGGAAATAAATATGGGTTAAGACCTAGGAGACAAGAATAAGTGAATGTTTTTTGTATGTTAGATATAGGTGTAGAATAATATTTAGTACATGTGAAATGAGCTGCTGCAGGGCAGTAGAAAACTTCAGGGGGAGGAAAGGATAATACGTATCCCTGTCCTCAGGTGAGATACGACAGGGGACAAGGTTATATGGGTTATAACCAGATTACTGGTCACTGGAGTGGAGGCATTACAGAACCAGCAATGGGAGCACAGGTGGTATTTAATGCATGGGAGATATGGAATGAGGTAAGATGGCTAGAAGAAGCCTTTGATAATTTTTGACTGGGAGCAGAGAATCATGGGATACTTAAAGGGGTTGCTGGGGTGTGTAGGAGAGTACATGGGAATTAGGAGAAATTAAGGGATGAGATGACACAGGTTCTGGGGATTATATCACATATGGAAAGGAGCAGAGGCTGGATCTATGTGGGAGCCCAATTTATGAAAACTCCGTTTGGGACAGCTGATGAGGCGGACATTAGGAGACTGAATGACACAATAGAAGTAATACAACAATGATTGAAAGGAAACAGGGCAGACAGTGAATGGCACACAATGAAAAACGTGACTTTAGAGAAAGATATGTTGAACAATACTTGATTACTAGGCCAGCTGACTGGGGAAGATGAGCTGTGTCAAAAGTTGGGAAGAATCAGTGAATTAGAACATTAAGCAGTTGCAAGCTGAAGTAGACATACTGGACAAGGAAGGAGTGGTAACATTATGGTTGCGGTCCTCAAAAGACAGCATGAGAGAAACACAAAGAGAGGTAGCAGAGCTATGGGAAGCTATGCAGCAAGACATCAGTCGTGCCTCAGTTGCCACTGCCTCAGCCACTGAGCCCGGAGGACATTACTGATGGAAGCAGTCATGTTACGCCAATTCTTGGTCATGCCAAGTTCTGTCAGCATTGCAGGGCATCATGCACACACACTAAGAAGACAACTGGGTGCCTCAGTCACATTGCCACTGTTTGAAATGTATCTCGGTGGACAGCTGGAATAAAGAAATTTGAAAGCACAAAACAAATCTACTGACTCCAGTGCTATTTCATGAAATAGCAAAGCACCTACAACTGCCAGTAGATGAATTTATAGGTCAACATGTAACTGGAAGCATTATTGAATGTAGTGATAGTCTCTTGGCAGGTAATACTGTCATTGTGCTAAAAAAGTCATTAGATGGGACCAGGAAGTGAAGATTCTACTGTGACTACCATTTTTTAAATTCACACACTATAACAGATGTATATCCAGTCTTAAACATCACTAAAACATTAGAGAACTTGGGACAATGCAAATATTTCTCAACAATGGCTGCTAGAAGTGGTTACCACCAACCTGAAGTATGTCCAGGAGACAGGCCTAAAACAGCATTCACTGTAACATCTGGCCATTATCAATATCACAGGATGCCATCTGGATTAAAAAGTGCTTTTGTTATATTCCAATGCTTGTGGATGGAGTACTTCACAGGTTGGAACCAAAGATCTGTATGGTGTATCTTGATTATATAATGGTTTATTCAAGAAATTTAGAGCACCATATTAAACACTTTGATAAAGTGTTCTGCAGACTGAGAACAGCATATCTCACACCTAGCATAGGGAAGTGTTATTTTACTCAAACAAAAGTTAATTACCTTGGTCATGTTATCAGTCAAGAGAGAGTGAGGGTGGATCCTTGTCTCATGTTAGCTAAGCTTGATTTTGCCACACCACAGAGAACAAAACAGTTGCAGTCATTTCTTAGTTTATATAGCTATTGTCATAAATATGTAAAGGGACTTGTTGATACTGCACAACCATTGGCTTGGTTACTTCAGAACGGAGTTAAGTTTCAGTGGACAGCATAATGTCAGGAACCATTTCAGAAATTGAAGGAAAAACTTATATCAGATCCTGTATTAGTATCCCCTGATAACAAGAGGGGATTCATACTTTCCTATGACGCTAGTAAAAGTGTGTTAGGCTGTATTCGGAGTCAGGATTACAACAGAAATGAATGCCCAGTGGCATGTGTGGCTAGACATATTGACAGTAATACATGGAATTTCTTATTTTTGTTGTTATTTGTGTTGTCAGAAATTTGAAGTGATAACTGATCATGCATTCTTGAAGTTGTTGTTTGGGCTAAAAGACCTTTTGAGTCAGCTAACAAGATGGGCACTCAAACTAAGAGAGTTTGATTATGAAGTGGTTCACAAGTCAGGAGTAAATCATACAAACACAGAAACTCTAAGTACAAAAGTAACAGCATTACAGGCATTAGGTAGGACCAAACCAGAATGGAAAAAGGCACAGACAGCAAACAGTGAATGCCAAATATTTAAAACATAATCTCAGTTCATAACACATGTGGGTGTAATGTGGGGATCTACAAAGTGTGGTCCAAGCACTGTTGTTCCTACAACACTCATAATGGAAGTGTTATGACAGGCACATGACCATGTATTATCAGGTCATGGAGGTAGAAGGGCAACTGATAAACAAGTTACAGAATTTTTTTGTGGAAGAACACTGTCGTGATGTAGAGCAGTTATCAAAAACTGCATTCTGTGTGCTAAATGAGAACATTTAAGTCATTAGAAAATACAGTTACAGAGATTATCAGAAGCTGGAAAACTGTTTCAGTGGTAGGAGGTGATGTGTTAGGACCTTCAAATAGCACTCCAGCTGGTAACAGATATGTACTCATGAAGACAGGTCATTTTTCAAGATATCTAGTAATGACTGCAGTTTCAGATCATAAAGCTAGTACCATCATACAGGCAATGGCAAACACCTGCTTACTACAGTTTGGTGTACAAGAGAGCACAATCATGGACCAAGAGACTAACCTTGTGTCTGATTTAATGAAACAGCTATGCCCTTTACTGTGAATCAAGAAATTATGTTCCAATCCATTCCATCTGCAAACAAATGAACAAACAGATAAAGTTCACTGCACAATATCTAAAATGCTAAGCCATTACATAAATAGCTATGTAACATATGGACTGGGATAGCTATTTAAGTTTTGTAGTCAGTGTGCATAGTTCAAAAGTTCACACAGTAACAGGTTTTTTCACCATGTGAGGTAGTGTATTGGCAGAAAATGCCATCACCTTTTGATGTGATTCATCCAAATTTAGGGACACAAGGTGAACTGGTAAAACAATTTGTTGAGCAGTTAAGAAAAGTCTGGCAAAGCGTAAATTGTGTCAAAACTAAAGCTTTGGAAAATCAAGAATGTGCTGGACAATGTGCAAGTAAACTACTGCATCATAGGATAGGGCAATGGATGCTGCTAGCAAACCCTTATACCCAAAAGGGCAAAACAAAAAAAGTTCTTACTGAAGTGTCAGGGTCCATACCAGGTCATCAAAGTTACTTCATCAGTAATGTAAAACAACAACTATTGACTAAGACATCTGCAGTCCATGTCATTAGAGTGAAACCATTTAAAAGCGTGACTGCCGCATTACCACAGTTTCCTTTACCAGAACCAGAAAAGGAGAATTTGCCTTAGAAAGGAAAAGATACACACAATGTACCACATGAACTTGGATGTGGGGGAAAGTAGGGTCAATCTACACATTTTATACTTTAGGTGTAGGTGGGTTATGATGGGCTATATGTTAGGAAACTTCGGTTAACATTATTTTTCATTTGCTTATCTTTGATTCTGTAGATATATACTGATCCAAAGGACTGCAGGGATTCATGGAAATTTGTTTTTCTTAAGTATGGTACCAATGATGAGGTCCAGAAGGATTATCTTGGGCATAATATTACTACACTTTTACAGTGGAGGTACAATTCGAAACCAGCCTCTGAACACTGGAATTTCTTTCTTGTGACAACCAGATGAAGCTACTCACAAATTATGAAGTGTTATTAGTCTCAGAATGAAAAGAAGCTCATGTACTCACGTCCACAGCATATCTAACCAACTGTATGATAGAGAGTGTTACCATTCGTCCAACCATAGGTTGTTCAGACTGGTGATCAGGCATGTGAAATGCAACAGTTTCTTGGGAAAGTGGAAGCAGTAAAGTGTAAAAGAGAAGTACTAGTCCTGCTCCCATATTTCCAGAAAATTGGGTACCATAGGTTTTACTACACATATTCACCAGAAACAGTGATGGTCAGCTGCCACAGAAATGGAAAATAAACAGGGATGACAAATTTTGAATTGAGAAATAACAGATTACTAATCAACAGAACAAAGTGTGACATAGCCATAACATGACTTCATCTTCCAGCCACTATCACAGGAACAACAAGGATATCCTTTTCTCGAACAGTGTTGTATAGGCCAGAGGAACCATTACACATGTTACTTGTACAGAACCTAACCTTCCTTCACAAAACCTTGGATTACAGTCAGTTACACTCTTTAGATGAACTGATACTCTCATAAAATGGAAAAATTTCAGTTGATCAGATGCTGCAACATGCAAAGAAATATGAGAAATGCAAACAAAACACAGTAACCATTTGTGTGTCCACAATGAGTGATATAATGATTCTAGTACTCATTTTTGCAATTTATTTCTGCTTGAAATGCAAAATATTCCATTCAAACAAACTGTTACTTCATGAAATACCCATGGAATCAATACAAACTTGTAATAAGAATTGAGAATAGGAATGTTAAGTGTATTAATAATAGGAAAACAGACTAACAAGACAATGTAAGTTACATAAATAAGTTAACAAAGACTAAGAGCCTTATGATTCAGCTCAAGAAGCAACCAAGGGATTGAGTTTAGTGTAATATTAAACTGTAAATTGAAATTATGTACTAACTAGTTAATTCTTTCTTTAAAAAGTGAAGAATGTTATGCGACAGAATTGAAGAGTGGAATAAATTAAAAATTTTCTTAAGTTCATGCTAGCACAGCCACCAGCAACACCAGGCAGAGGTGGTGACATACCTACACAGCAGAAAGAAACCATTAGAACTGTAAGTTGTCATGAAAACAAGCAGAGGTTGCTACATTGGAACCAACAGCTAGGCACAAGTTAGACATTCAGCACAATGTCCACTGAGGGAGAGAGACAGAGATATATTTGTTAACTCTTGTTACGTTAAGCAACAAGCAATATGTAGGCTGCAAGAACACCAATCAGAGATTTGACAGAGCAGTTTGGAGCCTGTAACAAATGGTTAAGCAGACACTGTGGAACATGGGCTGATAACAACTAGTAAAGAAGTGAGTCTCATTGAGTCACAATGAACAGAGCTTCACATCATATCCTTCTGCCATTCCCCATAAATATTCAGTTCTCCAGTTCTGAATTCAGCTGGTTCTTCAAATTGATGGCATACATACCAAAGCACTCAATTTAATGATTAATTATGATGTAGTGACATCTGTGTATTAGATGGTCCAGCGCATATTGTGAACACACTGCTTGCTCTTGTTGAGATGACATCATCTGAGTAACCACGAAGTGTCACTCATGGGACTTCACATTGGTTGCTTACCACATCACTGATGGGGTGTCAGAGGGTCTTTCACCACAAGTACATCTCATGGTGCTTGTTGCACTAACATCATAGTCACTGTTGTGTGATAGAGCTGTCTGGTGCCTTTATTCCTGATCAACACTGTGGACACCTCCAAGTAGCAAGAGCCTACCTGTCTGGTGGCGCCACTGTCATCCCACTACACTGCTTCCAACAACACAGTACATACTGATGGGATATTGTGGATTATCATTATCTTCTGGAACATGATGAAGGATGTTCTAACCCAGCATGGGACCATACTCTCAAACCATGGCTTTGGCTGCCAGGCTTTGGCTGAATTGCTGGAGCAGCAGCCTTGTTAACCAGAACCACTGAGCTGACAACAGGAGTCAACAGAATTCCTCTGTGTCACTGGCATGAGGTGTAAACCAAGGCTGACAAGGAGACACATAACTGTAAATCTGAATAAATAAATAACTTCCTAATCATGTTTTATCAGCACCAAAATATGCTCTGCAGGTTCCACAATACTTTCCTGACAATATAGAGGTGTCTCCACTCAGCACCCCTGTGACAGCTGTTATGGTATTGTGATCTTTTTGAAATCCATGTCGGGTTTTTGTGAGGAGATTTTTTTTAGTGATAAAGACACTAAGCTGTGCCTGCATCACTGATTCAAAAATTTATTAAATGTAGGAATCTGAGATATTGGTCTGTTGTCTGATGCTCCCTCCTTTGATCCCTCTTTTATATATTGATCTGAGAGGGCTCCTTTTCAATGCATTAGAAAACATACCTTCTTTGATGCTACAATTGGATGAAACATGTAATTGGTTTAACCACAACATTTGAACATATTTTAATTATTGTGCTGAAAAGACCATCCCAAGCACTTAATTGTTTGTTTTTTAGCTGCAGAATTATTTTGCTTACCTCTTGTTCTTTTATTTACTCAAAATCAAAACCCTTGTCTGTTGTGTAGCAGTGTATTTTGATGTTGAGTCGATGTGTGTCAAATTATGGTGGCAGCTGGGGAGATAAAATGTTTATTAAGAATATTACAAATAATTTTATGGTCTTGTATCAGATGACTATTTCTGGGAGTTATTGCTTCACCTTCAGTGTTTGTAAATGATCTATAGTGTTTGTTAATGAGTTTCCAGGATAAATGGCTTACATTTGCTGACTGTGCACTTACTTCACTATGGATTTGTTTCCTAAGATTTTACAGTTCTCATTTTAAACTTTGCTAAGTACTGGTATATTTTTCTTTGAAAATGTGCAACCAGATGATTTTTACAACATACAGAGGTCATGGAAATTTTGTCTAAGGTTGACTAACCTAGCTAGTGTTTTCAATTTAACTCTTTTTTTTTATTTACCCCACTGATTGAGAACTGTTAGGCAGGCCTCTTTCATCCTGGAGTTTGAGCAACCTGTCAACCCTTCCCAGCCTTCCAAAATCTCTCTCTTATACTTCCCTAAAAGAACAAAAAGTTCTGAAAGCTAGGAATATATTTTTTGTGAATTTAATGTGTCTATTAGTAGCTATGAAACTTTTCCTCTTGAAGCTAAGTGCAGGTCAGCCCTGCCGTCTCCTCAAAATGTTACAGAATATAGATTAAAATATCCAACTATTGTAATATACTTGCTTATTTCAACATTAATATTATCTACTACTATGCTATCCATTGTAGGAACTGTATTTATTGAGAATATAGATTAAAATATCCAACTATTGTAATATACTTGCTTATTTCAACATTAATATTATCTAATACTATGCTATCCATTGTAGGAATTGTATTTATTGTAATGTTAATGTAAGTTATATTATACATGTGATAAAATATACAATAGCCGCAGGTATATTAACCTTTGCAGTACCAAGGGGGTGGGGGAGTGTACTTTGTGCCCCCCTTGTGTAAATATTTAATTTAGATTGGCATTTCATATTTAAAATTCTGATAAAAGTATTTACTGTTTTTTATTTTCTATACCAGATTTTATATATATATAAATTTTTCAGCTAAACTTAATACATTAATTTAAGTCTAATGGTGCTCATCATAAAGTCTGCCTCCTTAGTAGTAGACATGAATGACAAACTTATAACATTTTTGCAGTGTAGGCCCTCTGGGCATTAAATTTGTCTGTTTGAGTACCAACAATAATTCATTTTTCTTTGGTTTCTGATTGTTTCTTGTTACCTCTTATTCAGTGATGTTTTGTCCAGTATTAGAGACAACTGTGTTTGAAAATGTACAATCGCTCTCTTATGGAGAGGGAAGTATTAGACATTTTACAACAATCTACAGCTTCCAAAATTGAATTTGGTGACAGTGATGAGGTGGTGAGTGAAACTGAAGTGTGGGAGAGAAGGAAATGTGCTTTATTTAAGAAGAGTTCCTTTCTTGTGCTAGATCAGTTTAGTAGTCATTTGAAAAATTTTTTGAAAGAGGAATTTAGACAGGGAAATATAGAGCTTGCTGTTATTCTAGGAGAACTTGCTTCACAATTTCAGCCTCCTGGAGTCTCAATAAATGAAAAATGAGAAAAGAAAAATAAGAAAGGAATGCAACAAATGGATGATGTATGAAGCCCAACATGAATTCATCCCGAAGGGTGCTTTAAAATGACCTACAATCAAACAAGTGTGTCAGTGGATAAAATAGTCATGGTCTAGAGTGGGAGAAGACATTATTGTTAAATCTTTCAAGAAGTGCAGCACAAGTAACGCTTTTGATGGCAGTAAAGACCATGTTATATATAGAGAGGATAACAATGATGATGAAGAGGAAAAAGAAAAATAAGAAGAAAAAGGTTCAGATGATATTCAGGGATTTTAGAGGTCGGTTCAGTTTTATAAACTAAAATTGTTTTTAGTGTGGCAAAGTGTTATTTAAAAAAAATTGTTTAAAAATTTAGGTGCATCCTGTAGTTGTAGCGTCTTACAGTCCATAGACTACTGTGGTTCAGGGCACAATATTAGACCTTTATTGATTTGACCAATCATTTGTAGAGGAATCACAACCTAACTCTTGTGGGAACATTACAAGCTGATGGAAAGCATATACCTCAAGAACTCTCCCTCTTAAGAACTGAAAGATATCTCAAGAAGAGAATGATATTTCAATAAATTTGTTTTCAGTGATTCTAGTACTGGAAATAACCCAGTCACAATTTTTTCTTATATCCCCTGCGAAAACTCCCAAAAAAGGCTTCTGTTGCTATCAACTCAATGTTACAAAGCTGCAACTGGTTAACCTACTGACACTAATAAGAAAAAGTTATAAATCTGTATTACAATGAGATAAAGGCAGCATTGACACAATTGATCAAATGGTGAGGAGATTTTTAACTAAGAGGGCTACAAGAAGGTGGCCACTATATATTTTCTATATTCTTGGGGACATAGCAGCATCAAATGGTTATGCATTGTTTCTGATCAACTTCCCAGAGTGGAATAAGACAAAATATAATAAGCGACAGCTTTTTCTCCAAGAATTGGCACTCCGTCTCACAAAATCATACAGTGAAGAAAGGGCTATGAATATTTGAGGATTCCAGAAACGTGTGGTTTCAGCCATGGGGGGCATTCTCAGTAAGGAATATCAAGCACAAGTTCACTGCAAAGGAAACTGAAGAAGGAAGGGGAAGATGTCATCATTTGCATTGTTGAAAGACAGTCAAAAGCAGTGAAGTACAACAAAGTGAACAAAACAACAATGATCTGTAACAACTGTAAGAGATACAAATGCAGTAACTACAGCAAGAAAACTGTTATATGTTCAAAACAAGAAGACATTTCCAAAGAAAGAGACAAATAAGTGATCCCAGAAAATATGTAATGGAAACAGCTGAAATTAGCCTAAAATATCTGTAATATTTTTGAATTATAATGAATTGTTCTTGAATAACTCTGTAATGACTTTTACTACCAATGTAGAGAGCTACTGCTCAAGGAAATAAGACTGAAAAACTTAAATGATGACAAAAGTGAAAAATAATAAATATGTTTTTGTAGAGACTGCTAAAGGAAATTTACAGTTTCTGGACCTTTATCACACATCAGTAACTCTTTATACAATACTTTGTTAATAAAGCTCAATAAAAATTAAAGAAATTTGAATTATAGAAATTCTGTGGTAGACACAAAGTATCCCTGCACCATTTGTACTCTGCATTATGAACAATACATTGGTATTGTAAGGGCTAACAACATTTTCAGTCTTCAGATTACCACAAAAATAAATAATTTATTTTTACAGCATCTTGTGCTGTAGTTAACTATATGTTACACAGTTGTTTAAATAAGACAAGCAGATTAACAGTAAGAGAAATGCAGTTATGTGTGTGTGTGTGTGTGTGTGTGTGTGTGTGTGTATGTCTGTGCATCAACTCACTTATACTTTTAATTCTAAAGGATTGGTGCAAAATCTGCAAACAAATAGAAGCTGTGCTATGATTTTAAAAAACACACTACTATTTGCTTTGATAAAGTGAAGGATGATTATTTTGTAGTTAGGCAAAAATAGGTCAACAGTGGCAAACAAGCTGCTGCTAAGCAAAGAAGGAATCATCACTGCCATATTTACTAAAAGGTAATTCATAAACAGTGCTAGTAATTCAACTACTTGGCATAGATACTTGTCTTTTTGCAATAACATAAGATCAGATGTTCCAAGACAAACTTTCTGAAAGCAGTCTAATTTCTGTAATGCAAGTACTATGACAATATACTTATTTAGCAGATATAAAGTTAATAACAGTCATTTTCTGAGTTAGCACCAACTTTCACAGTCCTATACACTACCTTTGGCACCTCGTGAAGTATGTTCCCTTTATACACTCCTGGAAATGGAAAAAAGAACACATTGACACCGGTGTGTCAGACCCACCATACTTGCTCCGGACACTGTGAGAGGGCTGTACAAGCAATGATCACACGCACGGCACAGCGGACACACCAGGAACCGCGGTGTTGGCCGTCGAATGGCGCTAGCTGCGCAGCATTTCTGCACCGCCGTCGTCAGTGTCAGCCAGTTTGCCGTGGCATACGGAGCTCCATCGCAGTCTTTAACACTGGTAGCATGCCGCGACAGCGTGGACGTGAACCATATGTGCAGTTGACGGACTTTGAGTGAGGGCGTATAGTGGGCATGCGGGAGGCCGGGTGGATGTACCGCCGAATTGCTCAACACGTGGGGCGTGAGGTCTCCACAGTACATCGATGTTGTCGCCAGTGGTCGGCGGAAGGTGCACGTGCCCGTTGACCTGGGACCGGACCGCAGCGATGCACGGATGCACGCCAAGACCGTAGGATCCTATGCAGTGCCGTAGGGGACCACACCGCCACTTCCCAGCAAATTAGGGACACTGTTGCTCCTGGGGTATCGGCGAGGACCATTCGCAACCGTCTCCATGAAGCTGGGCTACGGTGCCGCACACCGTTAGGCCGTCTTCCGCTCACGCCCCAACATCGTGCAGCCTGCCTCCAGTGTTGTCGCGACAGGCGTGAATGGAGGGACGAATGGAGACGTGTCGTCTTCAGCTATGAGAGTCGCTTCTGCCTTGGTGCCAATGATGGTCGTATGCGTGTTTGGCGCCGTGCAGGTGAGCGCCACAATCAGGACTGCATACGACCGAGGCACACAGGGCCAACACCCGGCATCATGGTGTGGGGAGCGATCTCCTACACTGGCCGTACACCACTGGTGATCATCGAGGGGACACTGAATAGTGCACGGTACATCCAAACCATCATCGAACCCATCGTTCTACCATTCCTAGACCAGCAAGGGAACTTGCTGTTCCAACAGGACAATGCACGTCCGCATGTATCCCGTGCCACCCAACGTGCTCTAGAAGGTGTAAGTCAACTACCCTGGCCAGCAAGATCTCCGGATCTGCCCCCAATGAGCATGTTTGGGACTGGATGAAGCGTCGTCTCATGCGGTCTGCACGTCCAGCACGAACGCTGGTCCAACTGAGGCGCCAGGTGGAAATGGCATGGCAAGCCGTTCCACGGGACTACATCCAGCATCTCTACGATCGTCTCCATGGGAGAATAGCAGCCTGCATTGCTGCGAAAGGTGGATATACACTGTACTAGTGTCGACATTGTGCATGCTCTGTTGCCTGTGTCTATGTGCCTGTGGTTCTGTCAGTGTGATCATGTGATGTATCTGACCCCAGGAATGTGTCAATAAAGTTTCCCCTTCCTGGGACAATGAATTCACAGTGTTCTTATTTCAATTTCCAGGAGTGTATTTCAGTATATTAATTCTCTTTGGTCGGGTAAAATGGAAGGATAGGAAGCTTATATGAAATTTCATCTTAATGAAAATGGATACAACAACTCAAAGGATGGTAGAAAATACAAAGGAGGTGAAAAAAGGGAAAAAGAAAACCACTGTACTAATGGTACAGTGTAATGCAATGGTACTGTCAGGGCTGATCTTTATGCCTAGTTATTTACTAAGTCTACACACCAACTGCTTCAAATTAATTTGCTTTATTATGTTTATGTGACTAAGCAGCTGGTGCTACATTTCAAGTTAGTGACTTTTTCAAATATCATTTGGTTGATAGAAAGTATGAGCATATAAAATACAATGATATTCAAGATGTAGGTTACCATGCAAGTAAATATAATTTTCTATACCACACAGAATATTGAACACTTAGCACTAGCTCAACATAGAACCATCATCAGATATTAAAGTATTTTGTGATTCATTAAAGCATTTCACATTTAAATGAATGTGGCTATAAAAATTTTACAGGAATGTCCTGATCTTGTGGTAGTTAACATACATCATTTCACTCCCACATTTCATAGACTACCAAAAACAACAGTTTCAAACATCATGTGGGTCTTGTATCTTTCCCAGTTAGTGATAGTTATTTCAACAAAGGTCTAAGATGAAAAAATGAAATGATCATATGGCATTATTGACTGGGAGACCCCATCTGGGGTTGTTCGGCTACGTAATGCAAGTCTTTTTATTTGACGACACTTCAGAGACTACCGCATGAATAATGATGAAATGATGATGAGGACAAACAACACTCAGTCCATGAGTGGATGAAATCTATGACCCAGCTGGGAATCAAACCTGGGCCCCCTGCATGGCTTCAGCTGCAGAGGCAGACAATGTCTGAGATAACATCCCTGCTACTGAGAGATTGTCATATATAGTTGACAAATAATTTACTAATGTCAAGTGGGGCAAAAAAAAAATTCTTATCTTGTACAAATCAAAGGCATATTTCCTATGAAAAAGAAAAAATCTGTCTGAAGTGTCAGTAATGTAAACTTGAATTTGTTTATGTAAACAGCATACCTGGAGTCAGGGTTAGAGATGAAAACTACAGTATTACTGATAAGTTAATAAAATATCATTTCTTGGTTAATGAATTTTTGAAAAGTAACCTTTTTCCAAACAAACAAGAATAATACAAATTCAGATCTTTTTGTTATTTTATTCATGACAACTTTATAGACATTCCATATAAACTACTTTTATGTTTTTATGGTAGACAACAATATATACTGAAAAAGTATTTAAAAGAGGGTCAGAGCAATCTCATCCCTATGAAAGGCTATATGTGAAAGAGTATTTTTCTTTTTCTGCTAACTACAACATTTCCAAAGAGAACGCTTTGCTTCAGTGGAATTCATATTTATTTCAGACAATATTTCAAATGGAAAGGCCAATATTGCTAATATGTAAATACTCAAAATGAAATTAACTATTTGAAAATTTCATTAATATACTTTAGAACTTAGTGTTGCTGTGCTGTTCATTAAACAAATAAATCTTGTAACTTATATAAAAAATATTCTTTGAAGTAGTCATGTACATTGTACCAATATATTTATTAGTTATTTCTAGGAACATAACCACTGTCTTGTGCAGGTAATGTAAAGAAGTTGTTGGCCTCGTATTGTGAGGTTTCAACAACTGAGGCATTAATATCTTGAAGGCTGAAAGGTAAAACAGTAGTAATAAATAAAACCACACAAGAAATAGTATTGAATAATCAGTAGAAAGCAACACGAATAAGTGAAGGACATGAACCAACTACACATGCTGATAAGCTTTAGGTTACCTGCGTGGCTTGAAGAAGTAGGAGCTTTTTGTCAACCGCATGTCATCCAAGGCGGTGATAATCAAGTAACGCACAGCTATCTCATTCCTCGACTGCGAAAGCAACACAAGAAGGGTGAAAAGACAGTTCAGCATGCAAGCTTTGTCTAGGTTGGGATAGGGGTGAACATGGCCTGCAGGGATCCATTGCTTCTATGCCTTTTCAGTACATTTGCCCAGCACCACTTTGCAAGTTTAAATTGAAGAACAAATAAATTATGCACTTTGAACATAAACAAAAATGTCTGAAAACAGATGATCATGAATGACTAATCACTGTAACTTATTTCTTTCATTTAACTGGCATGATTTGGGCCTCAACAGTTTAAGAACTTAGTTCGCATTACATTTCTTTCTGTGAAATTAAGAAATATAGTAATAAGTCTGGCAATATCATGAAACAATCTCCCATAAAAGTGAGAATATGAATACATGAAAGAAGGAACCAAATTAAGAAATAAAAATGACATAAAGTGTTAAGTGGGCAAGGCAATGTTTAGCACTATGTGCACGTAGCAGGATCCCTCCATTTCATTGCTAGTTACCCGTGACCAGAAGCTGCGCCGTGTAGGTTGTGACTCGGGCTGGATTTCTCACTTCACATGTGTAGTTGCCGCTATGTCTAGAGCTAACGCTACTGATCGCCAGGACACTAGAGTAATCTTCGTAATCTCGGATCGTGAGGTCAGGGTCATCATGCAGGCCTGGGGTTGGCGGGAGAGGATGGGCATCCTTGAGCCACTCGAATGTTAGTGGTGGGTCGCCTCGCTTCACACTGCAGGTCACCCGTACTCTTTCACCAGTAGATAACTCTCCAAATGAGAATGGAGTAATAGCTGGTGGCACTGAAACACATATATACACACACACTCAAGCCAAACACAAATCTACTGACCTCAAAGGGACCCAGTGAAGAAACAGGCCAGTAAATTCTCAATTTTTACAGCTTCTCCAGGTTGAATTCATTCAAAGAATGCTAAATTTGTTTGTACTGCCTATAGCATGTATGAATATGATTATTATTACTAAAATGTACCTATCACATAAGAATGTGGGATTTTCGTCATACAGAATGAAATATAAGATTCTAAACCCCTCAAGACTTAAGTCAACATGTAAATTAAAATCTCATATCATGAATAAGTGCAGTATACCATGATTTTTAGAGCAATATTGTTCTGATTTCCACCATGTCCACCTCCGAAGAAACTGAGCACTACAGAATTATATATATTTCTTTTCCTCCTCCTCTCTCTGTGACTGTTCCACTATTGCCTGATAATATTTTGCATTTTCTGGTTTTAATACAAACTATAATGTGTCAAATGAATAGTAACTTACTTCCTTCAAATTTATTCTTGCTTATGGCTGTAGTAATCTGTCATTTCTACAGATACAATTCTGTACTATATATCAGCAGACATTAGGCAGCCTAAGAACCTTTACTCCAGTACAAACAAATTTCTATTTAACACATAGAAACAGATTTAAACACATCTAGGCAGACAATTACTGGCCAGTTTAATCATGGAACTTTGAGGCTGCCTTCAGGTGATACATACAATCATACCATTAACAGACAGAGGGGCCGAATGAGAAGCACGGGCAGCAGGGTTGCTGGCCACACAGGTGTAGTTCCCATCATGTGATTGATCAAGTTCTGCAATACTCAGCACACTAGTGAACTGGTCCAGATGGCGCACAAGTACACCCTTGATGGCAGAATTGTGCCCTATTTCACTGTCATCCTTCAGCCACTGTATTTGCAGAGGAGCATCCCCCTTGCTCACGACACACTGAACACCTACCCGCTCTCCCAGGTGGACATCTGAGCGGAAGCTGAAGGGAGTGATCTTTGGTGGGACTGAAAAAAAGACAAATATTTTCAAATATAGTTGTCTGATAAGAATTGTCAGTCTTTCTGTTACCTTTTATTTCTGACATGTTGAAATTTGAATTTAATCCACGAATGAAGTGTAAGGAAACAGTATCATTCGCATGATTTTGCAAAGTTTTTGAGCCTTGATGCTTTGTCCTTTTTACATTTTCACCATCTAATTCAGTTACACTAGCACTGCGAATCAGATATATAGTTTTGGAGTAAAATTCATTTTCATCAGTGATAAAAAATCAGGTAAATGTGTAATAATCATCAAATATATAAACTGAAAAGAAAATACTTCCTTATATTAAAGTAAGTTGATGTTATTTGCTTGTATTTGGATCTGTCTCAATTTTTTATACAAAATCTGAATAGTGAAATAGGCATAGCCACAAAACATTAGTCATTGTTTTTAATTATCACTACTGGTTAAATATCATTGTGTATGACAGCGGGAGTCAATTGAAGTGAAAGCCTGATTGAAAATTTGGTATTATTGTCAGCAAAGTGCTGTCCCTCACATGGTGGATATACAAAGAAAATTATTCACCTATGGAATAAATAAGTTGAAAAGTGGCAGCATCATCATAGTACTGCAATCTCTACAATAATTTCATCGTTTTCCTGTAATCCTGTCAGGTGTACTGATTTACTAATAAAGATAATCGTGCTTATATTTGGTAAGCTCACAAGGTGCAGTGCAGAAGGACACATCCCCCAGTGCTAGGTCACAGCTTCACATACAAATCATCCAATTTTTACAGCAAGCTCTCCAGTGTATCTCTTGATAATGGCTCTGCACTACATGGTTCCCTTCTGGGCTGTAATATGGACATTGTTGCTACCTACTAACAACATTTGGCTAGTGCATGGATTTGCCTGCTGTCAAATGCAGAATTGTCTTTACTCACTGCTCAACCAACTATTGTGTTTTCAGTGAATGAACTGATTGCATATAGGTGCACCAAGAATGTGGTTTATATTCAAGTGTTTCCCACGTGAACCTACAAACCGTGTTCTCCTGCACTGACATCTGAGTTACTCAACAAACATTCAGAATACTGCATTGACTATGAGGTATCTACTACCTAACAGATCAAAACGAAAATTTCTGTTCCGACACTGACAATGTTGAGTGTTTATGGAAAAGGTTCAAGGCAATCGTAAAATGCGTTTTAGACAGATACGTGCCGAGTAAAACTGTGAGGGATGGGAGAAACCCACCGTGGTTCAAAAACAAAGTTAGGAAACTACTGCGAAAGCAAAGAGAGCTTTACTGCAAGTTTAAATGCAGCCAAAACCTCTCAGACAAACAGAAGCTAAATGATGTCAAAGTTAGTGTAAGGAGGGCTATGCGTGAAGCGTTCAGTGAATTCGAAGGTAAAATTCTATGTACCGACTTGACAGAAAATCCTAGGCAGTTCTGGTCTTACGTTAAATCAGTAAGTGGCTCGAAACAGCATATCCAGACACTCCGGGATGATGATGGCATTGAGACAGAGTATGACACGCGTAAAGCTGAAATACTAAACACATTTTTCCAAAGCTGTTTCACAGAGGAAGACCGCACTGCAGTTCCTTCTCTAAATCCTCGCACAAACGAAAAAATGGCTGACATCGAAATAAGTGTCCAAGGAATAGAAAAGCAACTGGAATCACTCAACAGAGGAAAGTCCACTGGACCTGATGGGATACCAATTCGATTCTACACAGAGTACACGAAAGAACTTGCCCCCCTTCTAACAGCCATGTACCGCAAGTCTCTAGAGGAGCGGAAGGTTCCAAATGATTGGAAAAGAGCACAGGTAGTCCTAGTCTTCAAGAAGGGTCGTCAAGCAGATACGCAAAACCATAGACCTGTATCTCTGACATAGATCTATTGTAGAATTTTAGAACATGTTTTTTGCTCGAGTATCATGTCGTTTTTGGAAACCCACAGTCTACTCTGTAGGAATCAACATGGATTCCGGAAACAGTGATCATGTGAAACCCAACTTGCTTTATTTGTTCATGAGACCCAGAAAATATTAGATACAGGCTCCCAAGTAGATGCTATTTTCCTTGACTTCCGGAAGGCATTCGATACAGTTCCGCACTGTCGCCTGATAAACAAAGTAAGAGCCTATGGAATATCAGACCAGCTGTGTGGCTGGATTGCAGAATTTTTAGCAAACAGAACACAGCATGTTGTTATCAATGGAGAGACGTCTACAGACGTTAAAGTAATCTCTGGCATGCCACAGGGGAGTGTTATGGGACCATTACTTTTCACAATATATATAAATGACCTAGTAGATAGTGTCAGAAGGTCCATGCAGCTTTTCACGGATGATGCTGAAGTATACAGAGAAGTTGCAGCATTAGAAAATTGTAGCGAAATGCAGGAAGATCTGCAGCGGATAGGCACTTGGTGCAGGGAGTGGCAACTGACCCTTAACATAGATAAATGTAATGTATTGCGAATACATAGAAAGAAGGATCCTTTACTGTATGATTACATGATAGCGGAACAAACACTGGTAGTAGTTACTTCTGTAAAATATCTGGGAGTATGCATGCGGAACGATTTGAAGTAGAATGATCTTATAAAATTAATTGTTGGTAAGGCGGGTACCAGGTTGAGATTCATTGGGAGAGTCCTTAGAAAATGTAGTCCATCAACAAAGGAGGTGGCTTACAAAACACTCGTTCAACCTATACTTGAGTATTGCTCATCAGTTTGGGATCCGTACCAGATCGGGTTGATGGAAGAGATAGAGAAGATCCAAAGAAGAGCAGCGCATTTCGTCACGGGGTTATTTGGTAACCATGATAGTGTTACGGAGATGTTTAGCAAACTCAAGTGGCAGACTCTGCAAGAGAGGCGCTCTGCATCCCAGTGTAGCTTGCTCGCCAGGTTTCGAGAGGGTGCGCTTCTGGATGAGGTATCGAATATACTGCTTCCCCCTACTTATACCTACTGAGGAGATCACGAATGTAAAATTAGAGAGATTCGAGCATGCACGGAGGCTTTCAGACAGTCGTTCTTCCTGCGAACCATACGCGACTGGAACAGAAAAGGGAGGTATTGACAGAGGCACGTAAAGTGCCCTCCACCACACACTGCTGGGTGGCTTGCGGAGTATAAATGTAGATGTAGATGTAGAAACTGTCAATAAATTGTGCTTAATACTTCTTGTGCTGTTGAAGAAGCAAAATTACAACAATTTTCTCTACAAATATATTCCTTTGTGTCTTAATTTTCTTCACAGTGTTGCATGATCATAATATTGAGAAAAATGTTGTACACTGCAGTATACCAGTTTCTTTATATAATACATTATTTAATATTTTTATGGAGTGAATTTTATAGCCTTGTAAAAATGTCTGGAATATCAGAAGTGTTAGTTACATACTTTCTTCCATTGTCATGATGTACATCACAATATTCTTTGACTGATACTGGGATACTTGCAAAGAGCTACCTTTTTTCCTCAGCTGTAGCTGAAATCATATGGCACCAATTTGAAGTAGCTGTAAATGGTTAAAATTAATTAAATTAACAAATGCTGAAATTCTTTTTGAAATAGAATTTGAATCTCACAAGAAGAACATTATTTGCATTATGATTATTTTGACATTGCAGAACTTGCAGGAAATGACCTCAGCGAAATATGAGAGTTTAAATATATTAGGTTCTCATTGTATCCCACAGGTTTGCACAGTGACACAGGAACACAATTATAAAGCAGAAATTTTTCTTTTACATGTGTAGTTACCTGGCATATACATTATTCATCAAAAATGAACCACCATACAGTTGTCACTAAAATTTACACTTCAGATACATAGCAACCTATTTTAAATTGACAAGGAGGAACTTCAAAAGTTTTATATACAATAAGACAATGGACACAGCCACAATCCATCAAAAATGTTCAAAAGCAGCTTTCAAAGTGTGCACATTCATTTGACAATATCCCTGCTCTACTCAACATGATTAAAACTACACAAGAACTAGGACCAAGCAGTTATTCACTCTTAAATTTCCAGGGGTAGATGTGGACTTGGACCACAATTTATTGGTTCTAAACTGTGGATCAAAACTGAAGAAATTTCAAAAAGGTAGGAAATTAAGAAGATGGGACCTGATAAACTGAAAGAACCAGATAATGTTGAGAGTTTCAGAGCGAGCATTAGGGAACAATTGACAAGAAGAGAGGAAAGGAAAATGGGTTGCTCTGAGAGATGAAATAGTGAAGGCAACAGAGGATCAAACAGGTAAAAAGATAAGTTGTAGTAGAAATCCTAGGGTAACACAGGATATATTACATTTAATTGATAAAAGGAGAAAATATAAAAATACAGTAAATGAAACAAGTGAAAGGGAATACAAATGTCAGAAAAATGAGATTGACAGGAAGTGCAGAATGGCTAAACATGAATGATTAGAGGACAAATGTATGGATTTAGAGGCATATATCCCTAGAGGAAAGGTAGATATGGCCTACAGGAAAACTAAATAGGTCTCTGGGGAAAAGAAAAGCATCTGCATTAATATCAAGGGCTCAGATGGAAAACCAGTACTAAGCAAAGAAGGGAAAGGTGGTAGGAGTAAATAGAGGCTCCGTACAAGGGAGATGCACTTGAAGGCAGTATAATAGATATGGAAGAGGACATAGATGAAGACGAGATGGGAGATATGATACTGTGAGACAAATCTGAAACAGCTTTGAAACACCTAAGCCGAAACAGGGCTCTGGGAGTAGACAATATTCTGTTAGAACTACTGATAGCCTTGGGAGAGCCAGCCATAATTAAACTCTTCCATCTCATGAGCATTATGTAGAAGACAGGTGAAACACCCTCAGGCTTCAAAAAGAATGTAATTATTCCAATCCCAAAGAAAGCACATGCTGATAGGTAGTTAAATAAGTCATGGTTGCAAAATATCAACATTAATTGCTTACAGATGAATCGAAAAACTGATGAAGCTGACCTCAGGGAAGATCAGTTGGCATTCCAGAGAAATGTAAAACATGCACTGCAATGCTGATTCTATGACTTCTCATAGAAAATAGGTTAAGGAAAGGCAAACATACATTTATAGCATTTGTAGACTTGGAGAAAGCTTCTAACAATGTTAACTGGAATACTCTCTTTAAAATTCTGAGGGTGGCAGGGGTAAAATACGGTGAGCAAAATGCTTTTTACAATTTGTACAAAAACTAGATGGCAGTTATGAGTTGAGGATCATGAACAGAAAGTAGTGGTTGAGAAGGGAGTGAGTGTAGTGTATCCTCAATGTTATTCAATCTGTACACTGAGCAAGCAGTAAAGGAAACATAAGAAAAATTTGGTGTAGAAATTAAAGTCCAGGGAGAAGAAATAAAAACTTTGAGGTTTGTCAATGACATTGTAATTCTTTCTGAGACAGCAAAGGACTTGGAAGGACAGTTTAACACAATGGACAGGGACTTGAAAGGAGGATATAAGATGAACATCAACAAAAGCAGAACAAGGATGATGGAATGTAGTCAAATTAAATCAAGTGATGCTGAGGGATTTAGATTAGGAAATGAGACACTTAAAGTAGTAGATGAGTTTTATTATTTGTGCAGCAAAATAACTGATGATGATCAAAGTAGAGGGGATATAAAATGCAGACTAACAATGGCAAGAAATGTATTTCTGAAGATGTGAGATTTGTTAACATCAAGTATAGATTTAAGAGTCAGGAAATCTTTTCTGAAAGTATTTATATGGTGTGTAGCCATGTATGGAAGTGAAACATGGACAATAAACAGTTTAGACAAGAAGAGAATAGAAGCTTTTGAAATGTGGTGTGACAGAAGAATGCTGAAGATTAGATGGGTTGATCACATAACTAATGAGGAGGCACTGAATAGAATTTGGGAGCAAAGAAACTTGTGGCACAACCTCACTAGGAGAAGGGATCAGTTGGTAGGACATATTCTGATGCATCAAGGGATCACTAATTTAGTACTGGAGGCAAATGTGTGGGAAAAGGGGGGGGGGGGGTTAAAAATCATGTAGGGAGACCAAGAGATGAATACAGTAAACAGATTCAGGAAGATGTCGGTTGCAGTAGTTACTCAGAGATGAAGAGGCTTGCACAGGGTAGAGTAGCATGGAGAGCTGCATCAAATCAGTCTTCAGACTGAAGACCACAACAACTACATGTGTTAAGTGGTCATCAAGCAGTTTTGTCACATTTCAAGATAATGTAGTGCTGAAAGGTTTTGCTGGATACTGTCACCTGATCGATGGGTGAATATTACCTGCCAGCACATCTATTTTCTTTTACCTATGACCAGTGATAAAATCATATACTTGGGGTCCCATTTCCTCAATATAAGAATGTCGTCTACAGCCTGAATTGTGTCCTGACAGTATGAGAGATCCATTTCATTAGGTTTTTGAATTATTTCCTAATTTAATCTACATTTATCAATATGTTATGTAACTCATAAAATCACATAATCTCTTCACAAGTTTTAGGTATTCAGCACCAGTGTTCTAATGGCTGTGATATTTTCTTTGCCCTGTGAAGTACTGTTAGCAGAAGTGTTTAATTTTTGACAGTGACTCCTGTAAAACACAGTGAAAAGATGGTATCAGATGGTATGTTGTTGATACTTTTACAGAACTTTAAAGCAAGTGGAATATTACATGACACAGTCATTTCATGCAATGGAGAGGCAAGGGTATTATCACAGACTTGATGTCAGCTGAAAAGATGTGTGCAGCATGTGTAGTGAATTATGATGATATGAAGTTAACTAGACCTCTAAGTAATTACATGTCTGCATGTTTGTTAACATTGAGTTATGATTAATTGTATTAAGGTGTTGTATGCAAATTTTGTGTGATTAAGCTTTAACTTGTCAAGTAGTACTTCTGATATCCCCTTCATTAAGTATGTTCCCTTTCTTGATTATTCTTTATATCTGAAGTCTACTGTAGCACAGAAAAATAGTTTGTAATAGGCATTTCACTCTACTTAAAGTATTCATTCACTCATACCACATGCATGAAGATTTTCCTTCAAGCTGGGATTGACAGAAAGCAATGCCTGAATGGATGACTAATTAATTGAATGAGTATAGACTTAATAGCCAGATGTATTAATTCATGTCTGAATGTCCAGATAGACTGAAGGGTTAGAATTGTACCAAACCTTCAATATACAGCAATAATGTGCCCTAAATTTGGAATAGTAATGTTCACTGTTCTAAAGTAGCTACAGTTCTAAAGCAGCTAACAGGGCACCACATCATGTTATTCTAGTGCAATGTGAGAGTAAGATACTACTTCAGAGCACTTGGACCAGAAGCTGCTGTAACAGTAAAAACCTCATGGGTGCTCTGCTGGTGTTATACTTGACATAACAATAACATTGCTATGACCTGACTGTTAATGAGTGAACAAGGCAGTTACCTGACGTGGAAGGTCAATAGCTGTTCCATATTTGGTTTGTTCTCTGGAGTATGTCCTGTGCTTTGTCCAAGGTTCACATGCAGGGGTGTCCCTGATCACCATATATTTTGCATGACCATCTATTGTTAAATAAACTGTGTGCAATGTCAGATGATTGCAGAACAGGGACTGAACATTTATATATAACCCAGAAGCAGAACATGATAGCTTTGTAGGAATGACCTCCAGAGATGAATTTTTATCCTCTACCACCAATGAAAAATGAATGGCTTGAGGAAGAAACAGCTATAGCTTCTGAGCAAAACAGAAAAAAATTATAAATACAATAATGAACATGAAAGATAGCAATGACTAGCTGCAATACTAGATCACAATAACCAGACAAGCTACAGTCATTAACAGAACAGAATAAAATCTTTCTATTCTATTCTATTCTGTTAATGACAGCAGACAATTTAATTACTATCAAACAGCTGAAGAATTCTGGATAAAAGAGAAATAATACATGTTTCTGTAAACACATTTGATTACAAAATGATGACACTGAAAGCAATACACTATTCTGACATTTAAGTGTTGCACTTATTTAACTTTTGTCTTTGAGGTATAATCCATATCCATCATGGTTGTTAGACCTTTCCTAGAAGTTACTTTCATCTATTAATTGTTGAAATGAGATAAAGAAGTTTATTTTATTATTATTATTTCAACCCATGTCCACTTGCCAGCACAGGGTATCGATAGTGAGATAGAGACACACATACACTCTGTAATATGTGATTTACCCTATCACATGAATGATACATGAGTCTACACACACTGAGGACAGAGATCAGATTAACTAGTCAGTGATGCTACTACACTATCCTTCATTCCAGAAGGATTAGTGTTGCTACAGAGCAGAGTCCCTGCAGAACAACAAGCTGCACATGTCCCCCCCCCCCCCCCCCCCCCCAGAGTGCGCAGCATGTAGGGTGCCGAGCCTAAAGTGAGGTAATACTGCACATATGGTAGTCCTGGCAGTGGTCTGGTCAACAATGTGGTCAGCCAAAGCTGGATGTTGTTGTGGCACCTGTGGTTGCTGTATTGTCAAGCAAGGGCTTGATGGTTGTGTCAGTGATATCATCTGGTGAGGTTGAGTCAGCTTTCAGTGGTGTCAAGATGGAAGTGGTGTGGTGTTGTCCAAAAATAGAGAGTGTGTCATTGAGTCAGAGTAGCAAGGTGATTTTTCAACCTCAGGAGAAAGCCTAACATGATGAAACAGAGGAGGCAGTGGAGAGTTGTCAGACAGTGATGCACTCACTAAGATGCAGCCCTGGTAGGATGAGATGGAGACTGACTAGGAGTGGTGTCCTTCCAAATCAATTGTGACACTCCATGGGGGTTCAGCCCATGGAGGTTCCTCACTTTTCTCTGCACCAGCCTCAGTGTGATCATGAAGTACAGCCAATTAATGGAAACAATTAATGGAATGGGCTTGTATTGGGAGGGGGTGAGCACCAGTTGAACAGTGTCATCCCATAACTGTACTGGCACATGTCCAAATCCTTATGGACAAAGATGCATGTGATGGAGAGCATCTGAGGCAGGGGTGTGTTTAATAGTGAGATGTACTGACTGAAATTGCATACTAGTGTAGGCAGATCCGAAGCTGAGACAGTTGGTGAAGTCTCAAAATGTTCAACTGGCAGGTGCATGGGTTCACCATAGGTGAGCTTGGCTAATGACACATTTAGGTTCTTCTTGAACACCATACGGATGCCTAGTAAAACAGATAGGAGAGTGTCACTACATTCTCTGACATAGCACATGAGTGTGGCTTTCAGTGTGTGATGTCAGCATTCCCCTAAATCATTACTTTCAGGGTGGCAGGTAGTGGTGTGGAAATGCTGAACACCACACATGCAGCACAACTCATTGAAGAGGCTTGCTTTGAACTGCCACCCTTGGTCAGTGGTGATAACAGTGGGGCAACCAATGTGGGCTATCCAAGTATCTATGAAGGCACAGGCCATATATTCAATTGTAATATTACTAATGGGCATGGCCACCACCCATCTTGCAATTTGGTCAGTGACAGACAGTATGTAGCAGGACCCTTGAAATTCAGGTAGGGATCATACCAAGTCCAAATGCTTATGTAAAAAGACGGAATGTTGAACTTGCCTGGAGGGCTGGTAGTGTGGCATCCAATCTTGGCTTGTTGGCATGATATGCACACCTCGGCCCATAGTTTACAGTACTGTTTGATCCTGGGCCAAATGAAGCATTCAGTCATAAGTTTGACAGTTATACATACACCAGGGTGTGCCAGGCTATGTAACATGTCAAACACCATGTATAAGAAATCACATGAGACCAGAGGGGTGTCCTACCATTAGAAATGTTGTAGAGAAGATAATCATCAGTACCATGCAGTTTTTGACACACAGTGGTAAGACTAGAAGTTGAGTCCAAGATAAGAGTCTGCAGTTGTGTATCTATGAGTTGGGCTTGTGAAAAGGTTATTGACAATTAATGACAGTCTAGACAGATAATCTGCAACTGGCCTATCGGTACTGTTCACATGGCAGAAGTCATTGCTGAATTGAGAAATAAAGGGTAAATGTCTTAACCTCCGTGACGAGCAGTTGTAGGGTGAAATGGCAACTGACTCTGCCAACAGACAGTGACCAGAGAATAAAGTTATATGCTGACCACTTCTTCTGAGACTCTGAAACTTTTTTATAGAAGAACGGGAGGGGTGGAGATCTCCATCAATTCGTTGGTGGAGAACAGCTCTAATGGCAGTGTTACTTGCCTTGGACGTAATAATGGGGTAGGCATGAGAATATGGTACTGTGAGAGTGACAACTTGTTGAAAGCACTGTCTCAAATCACTGAAAACAAGCTGCATGTGGGTGTCCATGGGACTGTTTGTTTGCAGATTTGTCTTTGCTAGTGAGGACTTGAATTAGTGGAAGCTGAAATGCAGCAGGATACAGGAGGCACCTGTAATAGAGATTTACCAACCTCAAGAAGCTACAGAGTTATTGGTATGTTGGAGGAGGCAGCAGTGAACTAACAAGAGCAGTGCAATCATCAGTTGGCTTGTAACCGTCTGCACTGAGGGGGCACCTGCGAAAGTCACAGTTGGTTTGTGCAGTTTTCACTTCTCTTCAATAACAATTACCTCCCACCCAGTCCAAAACCTCGAAAACTCATTTAAGGTGTAGTTTACATTCATCTGGGGAAGCTGAAAATACTAATACATCATGCAAGTAGGTGTAACACTGATTTCATTCACTATCTCTTTAGCAGCCCTAAGGTGATCAGGAGTTGAGTGGTGCATTTGCGGCCATGGAGGGAGCCCAGGAGTGGTTATAATGCAGTGGAATATACCATTATTACTAGTGAACTGGCATGGGTTCAAATGAGCTGGAACATCACATGTGACCTGCACAGTGGCATACACTGTACTGGGCACTGCACTAAGCTCTGCCTGGGCAAGTGCGAATGTGACTGTAGTAATGTGTATGTGGAGTCATAGTTTGCAACAATGTCACATGTCACACTGAGTGAGACTTTCACTTTGGCTACGTGGTTATGCAGGGTGCTAATTTTCTGTTGCAGTTGAACAGTATCAGCCAGATTGTCTGTTCATAATCGTTCCAAGTATAGTAGTTGGAATAACAAATCCACAGATCCCATCAGCATATGTAGAGAGGAAGATAATGAGCCCACTGCAAGGTCCATAGAGAGCATAATAGTAGGTGGTGTTTCACTGCCTGCAGCAAGCATAAATCCCTGGATAATCAATCCGATGGAGATGTACATGACCATGGATTGGGTGAGGTCAGGAACCAACTTGTAACAAGCCATGAAGTCTACCCCAATGACTGTTTCAGTGACTGTCGTGCACAGGAAGTTACAATCAGTTGTAGATTGAACGCCAAGTCGGTTGTGGCAGTGGTAGATCCATGAACTTCAATTACATAATTATTAGTAGCTCATAAGGCAGTCATCAAGTGTGCCAGAAGATGGAGAAGCCTGTACATGAGGGAGTACAAGTCACGTCAGAACCTGTGTCCACAAGGTAAAGTCTTTCTGTTGTGCAGTCGTTAAGATATAACCTGCATGAGGCAGGTGAGTGAGTCGCACTTGAGGCAGTAGAACACAATGTGGACATTAGGCATCACGATGCACTGCAACAGCATGGTGCACACTTGTCAGCCCAGTATATCATTTTGGAAATTGACATGGTTGCTTACAGCTCCAAAGGTGTGCACTGAAACATGTATGAGACCAGCAGTTGACACACAGGTGATGGGGTGTTTTTTGTGCTGTCAGTCAGTCTGGTTTGCACACTGCTGACAAGCATGCAGTCTGCCAGTTGGACACAGACTGAGCAAGTGCTGAAGTTAGTCAGCTATGTTCGGCTGCAGTCAGTGAAGGTGCTTCGTAGGTGTAGCCAGTTCACAGCTGATGCTGTGTGAAATACTGTGCCGTGCATGCATTGGCTGTGTGGTGTGGTGTCTTTGAAGAACTCAAAAATGGCTCTGAGCACTAGGGGACTTAACTTCTGAGGTCATCAGTCCCCTAGAACTTAGAACTACTTAAACCTAACTAACCTAAGGACATCACACACATCCATGCCCGAGGCAGGATTCGAACCCGCGACCGTAGCGGTCGTGCGGTTCCAGACTTTAGTGCCTATAACCGCTCGGCCACTCCGGCCAGCTGTCTTTGAAGAAAGACGGCTTGTTTATACGGTAGTTGTGTCTCCTGATCCTGTGATGTGTTCAGTTGTAGGGCAATCCTCACAGACCTGGAGTGATGACTGGATGAGTGTTGGGAGCTTAAGTAGTCACAGAGCCTATAACACAGCATCAGATGGTACAGTAGGGTTCGCGATTGCATAGAGGTTATGCCACAATTCCAAAAGTGTCCATGTGCCTAGTTCTTCATAACAGATAATCTGTGTCAGCTGCTGTTCTCATGAAAGAGATAAATGTTCTAATATGGCGCACCTCACTGTTGCATACTTGTCGTGAGCTGGAGGGTCCACTTAGGTGTGCAATCAGCATCACAAACTTCATCTGATCGTCAAGGTCATCGTTATACTGCATTATTAACTCCACTGTAGTGAACCATGCCTCGATGTGGAGGGGGTCAAACTCTGGTAGCTTGATTCTATGGAGATGAGTAGGTGTACAGTAGGATTCTTGTAGCAAAATTGTGGTATACGGTATTAAAGTCCCATAGTCCAAGCCTGTACTGGAGTGTCGTCTCTCTTATAGGTGTAGAAATAGCTTCAGGGATGTGAACCAAAGTATTTTGTCCTTCATTGGAAAGCATGTTCTGCTGGATTGTAGGTGGGCCTTGCGAAATGGCAGGCTGTAGCCAGTGGAGCAACTGATATGGAAGGGATGGTTTGCCCCCTGTTCGGTGGAAGTCCAGTAAGGCTTCTAGTCATTGGCTCAAGCTGTCCTTTTTGTGGGAAGTAGTATGACTGGCATTGTGTTCCATCTGGAATGAATGGATTTTGACACGATGCAGGAGACACAGACGTTTCAAGGTTTGCAATTAAGAGACAATCATCATGAAACGTATTTGACAGAGGAAAACTTTCCCAGAAGTGGCAGTCCAAAGCCATTGCATTTGATATGAATGCAGGCTTCACATAGTGCAGGTAGTCTTGAGATGTACACTGCATAATTTCCATCGAGACAGGCACTTGAGAGTCATTAAAGTTTGCAGACTCATGGAAGAAGAAATTTTCCAGTACATTTTCAGTGTTTTGTGAGTAGTTTCCTGCATGTGCTGCACTGTCACACTGTAACCAGTCACAATTAGGCAGCATTGTTGGGCAAAATCAGAAACATGGAAGACGCACAGAAATTTTGCAGTTACGAAAACTCATCAGAGAAGTAATCTAGGGTTCACCAATGTAGACACTGGATACTGACAGTGAGGTGGAGACATGCATACCCAATGTAATACATGTGATTTATTCTAATAATTTATGCACACGTCCATACACACTGAGGTTAGAGATCAGACTAACTAGTCAGCGATGCTGCTACACTATCTGTCACTCCAGAGGGGTTAATGTTGCTATAGGGCGGAGTCCCTACACACTAATGGATGTCTACCTTTCAATTTTTAGAGCTTCTTGGTTTCCTGTCCCATTCAGTGCTAGATGTTTCACAGGAATGACATCTTATTTCTTCCAGTTCCTTTTCTGCCTTCAGTAATCACCTGCAATAGATTTTCATTCAATATGATATGTTCTCAGTGCGTTGTCTTTCTCTTCATAACTATTCTTGATGGATCCTGGTCTTTGCTGACAGATTTGTGGACTCCTTTATTTGTCATTTCACCAGCCATTGTATCTTAAGTAGTCTTCAATATACTCACATCTCAAAGTCTTCTATTTTGTTGATTGTGTTTACTTTTAATGTCATCCTTCCAATTTCCTTCAAAAATCACTTCTAAATTAAGGCTGAATAAAATTGGAACTAGTAATTATCCCTTTCTCAAATATTGATAAGTTTCTATTAAGACAGACACAGCATCATCTGATTTTATGTGCACAGACTGGTTCCAATACACAAGGTTCGAGTCCCGGTCTGGCACAAATGTTCATTGTTGTCATTGAATTCTACAGCTGATGGAAGTCATTATTCACAACTGCAAATTCATCTGATGGGTTCCAATATAAGTTTTCAATAATTTGAGGTGCTGCATTGTTTTATGACTAGAAGCTTCTTTGTAATCCATAAAGCAAAGACACACATGCTTCCTTGTTTTAAGGAAGTACTCAAACTCTTCAAAAGTATTTCAACACTAGTATTATGTGTCATGAAGACCATGCATAGAAATAGAACAAGTGTATATCTATTACTCTCAACAAGTGTGATACAAAGACATTTCGAAAACAGGAAAGGAAGATTAAAATTTAAGGTCTTGTTGATAATGAGGTCATCAGGGATGGAAAAGTTATGTAGAGTTTTAGTTCTGTGAATCTGCTCTTCACTGTTTCATTAAGCTGTTCCTGATTCCAATGGATTCTCACTGTTGAATGCAAACACAACTAAAAATACTTTGCAGTTGTGCCCATTAGTGCAGCACTTTCTGCATGACCACTAATTTTATTGAACTATTAGAATTCCCAAATCTTCTCATGTAGAGATCAGGAAAAAGATGACGTAGTAATTCTGGAAACTCACCACAAAAATGCAGGTGTTTGGGTCCAATCAACAGAAACAGTGACATACACAGAAAATGTTGAAAATGAAGAAAAATTACTGTAAAATAGGAGAATTCACAAAAGATTTTTACTGGCTTCTTCCACAAAAAAATGTTCCTCAAATAAAACTATATTCATACTTCAAAATAAAACAGTGTGTGTGGAATAAATTCTTAGAAATAGCTGGTGCACATTTTCATTGCCACTGCAAAAATAACATTGTTAAAATATTTTCTTATGTGCCATAGGTTCACAGGTGATTTAGTTGACTCAACAGATTTAACCAACATTTTTTGTATTATGGGTCTGAAAGAATAAAGTTCAACATTATCTTAAATACCACAAGTTTTTAGCTGATGTATTTCATTCTACCAATGCAACTATTCTTTTTCATATTACGAGTCAGTCATAATATTTACAGAAATTGTAACTGTGTGTTGTGCCATATCCATGCTTAACAAGAAACAATAGAATTTCTGGCATCAATAAAAATCAAATAAAAAATTATGATAATAGAAACCATGAAACAATACAAAATTATATCATTTACTATGACACCAAGGACATATGTTTTGTATCATTACTTATATTTTTATTCAAATAACAGCAAACTATTAGCTGAACAACAGGAGCAAACACATCTGTAAATCTGTGACAAGGGAATATTTTGTAAGGCATTCACTCAGGATGTGGTCCTTGGACTACCTATTTTCTTGATTTATATCAATGAATTCTCAATATCAATAAGTAAACAGGCATAATATGATGTTTGAAATTATACAAACACTCTGATCCAATTCACAGCAAAGGATGTAACAGGATGCACAAAAAGAAGGGTGCACATACATGTCACAACTAGTAATTCATATTTTTTGTAAATGAATGTTCAAAAATTGTATGGTGAATATTAAGGAAGTCATTTAAAGAGAGTTCAATGGACAGAAAATTAATATCATTACTGAAATTGCACCAGCATACCTGCATAGTCCTTTCTCCTTCTCTACTTCTCTGCTCTCCCCTTTAGTCACCCCCCCCCCCCCCCTGCCCCCATGGCTTGCCAGTATTGCCAGTATAGGGCCTATATCCAAATCTTGGAATTCATCTAGTTTTAATTTATGCTAGTTTCAACACTGTTCCCTTGCTCATTCTCTTCCAGAGTCATTATTCATACCCTTATGCAATTACAATTTGCATTAACTCTCTTTCCATCACTGTCTGGTATTTTATACCATCTTTTGTTTTATTTGCTACCTTATCTACTCCTTAAAACATTTTCTTTAGTTGTTATGTTTGAGTGATTTCTGCGACAACTTATTACCAGTGCCCTGGAATTTAAATATCAGCTGTCAGCTTACTGTTGCCTCTGGTTTCTTTCTTGAAAATTTTGTGCTCTCTTAATTGAAAGAGTAAAATGATATTTCCACAAGATTCAGGAAATACCATCTCCAAGAATGTCATTTTGAAATGTTACTGAGCCCAAGCAAATTTGTATGGCTTGAAACCTGAGAATTTACAATATCAGTATTACATCATAACAGTCTCCAGCTGCACTTCACTCAACAATTTTGAAAAAACATTTTTGGTATAAAACAGTAAGTTATTTGTATATATTTCTAGACTTATCAGTTTGGTTAAATCTGGAAAAAAAACATACCCATTACATTTATCTTGGCTATTCCACTTGAAGCATATCCTTGTTTATTTGTTGCAACACATTTATAAGGTCCATCATCTTCTGCTGATTGTACTTTCTCTATTATAAGTGATCCATTCGGGAAGACTAACTGCCGTCTGTTGTAAGGTAGCTGTCTGTCTCCTAAAATATTCAATGTTGAAGTAGCTTATAATTTTAACAAATACTTAGTTCTAACAATTCAGAACTATGATTTTTGTAATGCAAGATAAACTAGTTTATGCTATCTATAATTTATACTAATCTGAGCTTATATTCTAATTATTTGGACCTAACTGGGTTTTTATTGATACATTTTTACCTCATCATTATTTTCAAAAGTGGAGAATACTTTTTACCACATCAGAATGAATGAATGAGGGAATCTGTTGAATTTCAGGTGTTCATATTGTTATGAGAGCATCCAAAATATAACTGAGTACCAAGATAGATTACAATGGTAGTAATAGCAGGGGAAATGAACAGTACAAATATGAAAAACACTTACTTATCTTGAGATGGAGTTATGTGCATTTTGTATGCCTCTATTAAAGAACAGATATGTCCTGTAGTAGTCCCAATGTAGATAGTTAAAATCAGTTAGTGCTGTCAATCAGAATAATCAGGGATACTTTTCTGACAACTAAGCCTACCTCCTTCTCATGAAGAACTATAGTGATAGCTAAATGATAGTTCTACACACTTCCAAATCATTCCGAACTTCATTTATAAGGTAGGTGTTGATTATTGACACTAGTATAAAGGAAAAATGATTAACTGTTGTGTTTTCTGAAGTTTTTCAAATTATAATTATCTCTGATTACTACATCTGCAGTCATGAGTTAAGTAAGGTAAAATGTCAAAAAGTTAGAAAAAACGTGTTTCTAATCAAGATTATGAAGGCAGTATCAAAAGTAACACAAAAGTGGTCATAACTTCTATATTAAATATTGTATGCCATTATAATTCAACCACATGTTTATAGTGGCTTGTTCCCTTTACAGACATTCCAGAATTCTTTTTTCACTGCAGATGAATAATGGACTCCAACCAGAAGCAAAATCCTGCCACCGAGATGTTTGTTAAGGAGGGTGCAAGCTGTCTGACTCACACAGAAAGCAACAGCATGTGAAGTGATGACACCGGAGTTGAGCTATGTGCACAAATAGATATAAAATATTAGCAGATGGGATAAACAGTGCAATGAAAACCATAAACTGTGGCCACCAACACAAACTGACAATGTTTTAATATGTTGTTCCACATAAAAAGGCACATATATCACAATCTGTGACACTGCTGTACAACCAAACGCGAGTTACACCATACAGAAAATGATGAGAATCAAGCAGTATTGGAAAGTGTGTGAAAAGTGGGTACCTTGACAATTGAAATCTGATTTGAGAGAGAGAATGGTGGGAGTCTGTTCTGGTCAAAGCAAAGAACACTTTTTTTTTGTCTGGTGACAATATAATATGGGAACATATTTTTAAGATCTCTAGACATATACTCATTCCATGGAATGGCATTCACAGGAAGTCATGGACACAGTTTCTTTAAATTTATGGAACAGATATATACCAGCAATAGTGAGGGGCACAATGAAAACTTCAAGTTTAAAGAAGTCATCAGGAGCAAGTGTCATGTTAATGCATGTCAAACTTCTCTTTTGCAACAAATCAGCTAATTAGCAAATTCCGATGTCCTATGGTTATCTGCCCACTGCACAGCTTGGATCTGACAACCTGTGTGGTCGAATGGAGGACAGTGTGCTGGGACAAAAATTATAGGACACTGATGATGCTAAAACAGCAACTTTGTGCATTTACTGATGTTTTAAGTTTCACATTAAAAAATATTTTATTTATTATTTAAAATAAATGTATGTAAATGTTTACCTCTATGCCATGTAATGTTTTCTAGTGGATAACCAGCTGCAGGGCAATCTACTCGTAAAGTCTCTCCTGCTATAGCAGATATTTCACCCATTTCGCGTATGTGTGGTGGACCTGTTCCATTAGCACCAGATACAAAAATATTAACATCGATAACGTGAAGTTTGGTAATGTAAATGTATATTTATTTAAATACTCCTCTAGGTATCCACACGGTACTTTAATGTAACCATCAGCTCTTAGGAGCAATTTATGTGACAAATGAAATCTGTTACAAATGACACTGTCGGCAAAAACCTTTTGTTCCAAATTATTGATTGTTTCTGAATTACACAGTAAAACAGTAGAGAACTGAACTGAATATTTAGAGAGAGAAAGAGAGAGAGAGAGAGAGAGAGAGAGAGAGAGAGAGAGAGAGAGAGAGAGAGAGTGAGTTTGCCTCTTCAAATTTTAGTGTATACATTTTTTGTTACAATACAAAAACTAAAAATGAGTTTGTGAATGTTCAGCAGTATACAATTACCATTACTAAAGATCATATCCTAAATTATTAAAAGGGATGAAAAGCATCAGTACCTCTGCCTGGAGTACTACAGAATTTACTTTCCTTTATATTAGTATAATTAATAATTATTTATCTGATTATACTTACTCTCATTTGTCTGCAGAGAATCAGATGATAATTTATGGCTGTGAATATACATTTAGAAGGTGACTGTCATCATAATTGTGAAAATTTTATTTTTATTGCCAAATGAAATCAGCTTCATTGAGGACACTGTGAATGTCTCCATTTCATATATAATTTTACATTCAAAATTGCTTTTATTATCAGCAACAGCCATACTGAATCTTACTGTAGACTTTTTCTATAAAATTAGACAAACATACCAGTAGCAATTTACACCCTAGTTTCATGGCAGCAACACATCATGAAATGACTCCGCAAAATGCTGAGAGCACTGAGGGGAAATGACTCCACGAAATGCTGAGAACACTGAGGAGCTGTTCTTATCCATAGCTACCTTAACTACAACCTGCAGCTAACGGATAATATCCAGAACTGACTCAGTTGCACTCATACCTAGTTCAACTGCATCTTGACATGTTTAACATGATTACTCTCAGGTGCTTTGGGGCCCACACATGCATCCATACACACAACCATTCTGACACAGATTGAGGGAAATGGACATTCACGTGAAAATTCCAGTTCCTGCACAACATTGGAGGTGGAGTACCACATGTATTGGGCATGATCTGGTCACAACAAAATGTGCTTATACTGTGCATCTTGCCCACTCTGTGATCAATAGTCACACCAATGGCCAATATAAGGTATGACAACTTCTTGGCTATCTCATTTGCTGTGGTGGCAGGAACGTTCTCTCTCCAACA